>NC_067402.1:174578469-175799719 GCF_016432865.1 Antechinus flavipes
GAGCACTTTAAACAGCATGATAGATGCGTCCTTCCTTCCTCTTCAAGTTGTTACCACACCTAACTGTCCTATTAGTGTTATGATAGCTAGAATTTGTGATACACTAGAAGGTGCTGCATACTGCTTTATGCAGGTTATCCAGTTTGCAGAGGAACCTTATCACTTATGTGTTATTATTGATTCCATCTTGTAGGTGAGAAAAGTGGGGCAGATATTAAATGACTTTCCTTGTCACACAACTGGTAGGTATCTGAGGCAGGAGCTGAACTGACTCCAAGTCCTTTAGAAGCCCTTTAAAGGCAGTGAAAACTAAATGTCAAAATTCCAATAGATTTGCAATGGAAAATGTGATTCACATCCAGAAGAACTATGGAGGCTGAATGTGAATCAAAGCATAGTATTTTCAAATTTTGTTTATTTGTTTTTTCTTTCTCATGTTTTTTTTTTTTTCCTTTTTGATCTGATTTTTCTTACACAACATGACAAACATGGAAATATATTTAAAAGAATTGCACATTTTAACCTATATTTACTTACTGCTTTGGGAAGGGGGAAAGTAAGGGAAGGAGAGAGAAAATTTGGAACATAAAGTCTTACAAAAATGAATGTTGAGAACGATTTTTACATGTATTTGGAAAATAAAATGTTGAAATTTTAAAAAAGAAAACCATATGCCAAGTAAAGCATTTCCTTCCTTCCCTCCCTCCCTTCCTCTTTCCCTTTCTCCCTTCCTCCCTTCCTCTCTTCCTCTCTCTCTGGAATATGGCCTTTGACTATTCTTATCAACAAATTATGGAAATACATTAAAAGTTATCTTAACTTTTAATGAGGAGCTTTGTGAGAAAGAGCCTGGAGCTCTCTGCTAACTGTCTCATAAGTGTTTGTGAGATATTTGCAAAGTACATGATAATAATGCTCTGAGTTTTCATAATTTTGGATTTTAAAACATTTCTTAATATAGCAATTAAATATTTCTACCAAAATTTTAATAAAGTCTAAAAATAAAACTTAACTGCAATTGGAAGACTCAATTGATTTACCATTTTTATTTATAGAATAAGCATTATTGACCAATTTTTAAAAGCGGGATGGCATTCTACATTCAGTAAACAAGAGACATACAACATTAAACTTCCACATAGGTGTGATCGATTTTGAAAAGTTTCAACTAAGAAGTGCATACCTCTATAGGCTGAGCAAGTATAAGATCAGAGTACAGTGATTTCCCTCCTTCAGAACTGCACCTGTAAAATTGTCCATTGACATGCTGGTTGAATCCATTTCTTAAAAGCAAACAAAACAAAACAAACAAACAAACAAACAAACACATGACAGATTGATGCTTTGGCTTATTACTGATACTTTCCAGGTCAAAAGAATGAGGTTGTATTATACTTACAACGGAGCTCCTCTTTTAATTTTTGCAGCTCATGCACCAGCTGATTTTTCTCCTCTTGTAGATTCTACAATCACAGACATAATAAATGTGAGTTGAATTTCTTTGTCAGTACTTACTTAAATAAGCACATTTAAGCTCTCCAGTGATAAAAACAACTGTGCTACCTCATTGGCTGTGCTGTATTCCACAAGGATTGGTTTAAGGTTTTCTATGAGTAAATCTTTCTGTAAGGTTGAATAGAAAGTTAATAGCAAAAGGTCTAATGGACTGACATGAATCAATTAGCAATTAAATCCTACAGGTGAACTGAATTTGCCTATTCGCCCTGAGACTCACTGCCAGCCTTATGGTTTAAAAACAACACTTTAGTTACTATGAACCCAATGAGCTCAAAGTTTTGTATTAAAATTCTAGAAGTGCTGTGAGCATAAAACAGATTTAAATAGTGTAGAAGAGGTAGCATGACTTTTAAGTTGCAGCAGGTGCCAGTTTACATTGGTGAAGGTAGTTTCATCACTGGAAATTCTTTATACCCATTGTAATCACAGATCTAATCAAGAAAAAAAAGATAGCAACAATAAGACATCCTTTTTCTCTATCTCTGTTCTCTGGCTCAATCTAGTGATATGGACATTTTTTTTTTTTTAAATCAGGGTGAAAAGTAGTTCTCTTGCAAAAGACAAACCCAGAAGTTCAGATCCCAAACTATAATCATAACTGAATTCAAAATGAAATTAAGTTATATACACACCCAAGAAATTATTTATGATGTACCTAATACTAGCAATATCAATTCACACCTCCGTTAAAAATAATTCCATTCAAAGTGGTAAATAAAAGTCAAGAGTAACATAGAAAGAGATACACAGAAATAATCACTAGTATCTTAATGCCATAAAACAGAGATTGAAGATAAATGTAGCTATAATATTTTGATCCTCCTTTAGTAACAAAAAGCAAAAATAGTTCAGCTTCAAATCTCCAGGATGTATGACCATTAAAACTTCCTTTCTCTCAAGGAAATATAAGTAGGAATATCAAATACTGCTCTATCCCACTGACTTTCCTCTATCAGTCAGTCAACAAGCATTCATTGCGTGCTTTTTATATGCCTAGGACTGAGTTTAGAAAGGATAAAAACAGTCCCTGCCCAAGAGGAGTTCATTGTCGGCAGAGTTCATTATTCAGAATACTTCTTACTTTGGTTGTGCAACTTCCTCTGCTTCTAAGGCCACCTTAGGTCATCTCTCATCATAATCTTGTATAGGGAGATGATCAGAGATCACCCAAACTGAATTAAAGTATAATGCTAAGCAGAGTCAGGTTCACCCAGTGGATAATGGATATTATTGCCTCAGATACTTATTAAATATGTGACTCTGGGCAAACCATAACCTTTCTGTACTTTACTTGCCTTATCTATAAAATGAAGGGGATGGGCTTGAGGCTTCTAAGGTCTCTTATCTAATTGTGATTATGATTTAATGACAAAGTCTTGCAACATTTCTTCCCCTCCAGTATTGCAATAGGACACATAGTACATTTGTGTTCATAAAAATGGAAAAAAGGTACTCCAACTTTTCCAAATATAGAGATATATTTAAATTCATCCCAGGAGGATAAGTGAGGAAGATTTTTTCATAAATGATATGGAGAAATCTTATAACAGACACATTAGAACTTAATTAACCATGAACTATTTTAATAAGTAATAAAAATTATGACTATTTTTCTCCAAATCTAGACCATCATAACTTTTATTAAAAAAAAAAAAAACAACCTTGTGCAGACTTGCATCTTTATTAAGCAAAGCATTCTCACACATGTACAGTTTCATCTGAAAGGAAACAAATGTAAGGGAAGCCATTTCTCCTTCCTCAATTTCTTATTTATCTCTGGTCCCTGCTATGAACTTCCCTCATTTTAAATTATATTATATGCATATGATATAAAAATGTTTCCCTTATTAATTTGAATTCTAATACACTGACAATTGAAGTCCACTATGATAGTCCTGTGGTGAATAACAATGCTAAAAAATAATAAACTTTTATTAAATGTCTATTATAGACTGAGTTCTATACTGGGAATATGAACATAAATATGAAACTTCTTGAAGAAGTTTATATTCAGATTGAGTAAAAAGCTATTTCCAGCAAAAGCTGGAAAAAAATAGCATTATGATTAACTCGAGCATCTCCTACCATCTTATTCCTTGACTCACTTATCAAGGATAGGAGTAATATTCTCCCATGCATAACATGGCTCTCATTCAGTGTGCTATCTTGGATTTTCCCGAGTACATCAAGATATTTTAGCAAGACCATATCTCCCATTACAGTTTTTAATAGTTCAACTATTAAAACCATTTCTTATTTCTCTCTATAGTCTTCTGAGATAATGCCATGGCTAAGTGATAGGTCTTTCTCAAATGATCTTCCAACTTCCAACAATGAATGTCATGCTTATCATGGATACATTTATCTTCACATCTTCAGAGACCCCAAAGGAAAGTGTTTAAGCAAGTCATTATAGCTTTAAGAGGTCTGAACCTAAGGCCCAGTCCCAGGCAAAAAACAACATATTTTCAGCCTCCCTGACTTTCCATCACTTCAATAATCAGTTTCTATTGCCTCTTAAAGGGTAGCTTTAAGGGCTGTTTAGTCTTGTTCATAGCAACAATGTGGGTGTAAGATGGGGTTCTGTGCAAACCCTATGGTCATTTTTATTACTTCCCCTAATACATGGAGACTTACTGGGGAGGAGTGCAGAGTGAATATTCTTAAGTATTAAAATTCTCTACTGTTAATTATTATTTTTTAAAGTTTACCTTGTTTGGAAGTCAATCTTATTCTGTTAAGAGGTACTTTTGCACAACAGACACATATGCCCTTTTGGGGATAAGGTTTTGGAGGAATATAAAATAGTTTGGAAATGCTACCTTGCTGATCTTGTGACTAATATCTTTTCTCTATTAGTACTCCTTGAGGAGTACTGCCACATTTATTTTGTTTTCAGCTAATTTGATGCTTTTATGCAGAAACGCTTTTAGTCAGGCTTGCTGAAAAACCTCAGCCAATTGAAACAGATATCCCATCTGACATTATTTTACTTTATCTTCTATGGCTTTCAAAGACTTTATAGTCTAAAGCTTTTACATAATTATGATGTGGACATTCCTTAGTCCACAGAGGCCCATCTGCAACTTATGTAGTTGTAGATAAATGTGTCTTAGATATCATTAAAAAAATAACAAGAATGTAATTATCATTTAGGATACATTGCCCAACCCAGAAAAACATCTCATATCATTAGAGAGAATGTGACAGGTCTTAAAAGTATTTGAATAGCTCTTACGTGAATCAGGTGCTAGGAAGTAGAACCAGGAGAAATGGGCTGAAGAAGCTAAAAGAAAATGTAGGCTTTATATGTAGAAAAAATTACTTAATACTTAGAAAGCAACCCCAAAAACTCTTAGGTAGAAGTGATATCACCTCATAGAAATCTACTTGCAAAGACTGGATGACTGCTTATTGCATATATTGTAGATAGGATTATTATTCAGGAATGGATTAGGCTAGATGACCTCTGAGGTCTTATCTAATTCTGAGACTATGAATTTTTTTCAGTGTTATCTCATTACCTTGCAAAAGGAAGAAAATTTTTTGTGGTAGCTAGAAAGCTCACATTTTCTTGGGGAAAATGAGTGTTACATATATATGTATGTACATATATATTTCAAATTTATAACCAATCAACAAGTGTAAGACAAGAGCTGCCGCTTCCCTTTCAAGGTTGGAGTCAGCTGTAAAGATCATTGTAAAGATATTGAATGCTATTTAAACTCAACACAAACATACTTAAATAATAATATAACAATATAAATGATCCTTCTATATTTGCATAAAATGAATATAGGTCTTCAGTCCATACATAGGGAAAAGGCAAATAGTAATTTAAAAACTGGCATCCTAATGTGTTCCATTAGTTGGGGCAGTCATTGCTATTGTTAAGTACATACTCATAACTATTATCAAGTGATAATATTACCATTTGAAATATTACTATTTGAAATGGTAATTTTACCATTTGAAATATTACCATTTGAAAATTTTCAGGGAGTCTGGATCCCTTTTAGGAAATAAAAAATTTCTGAATTGCACATATGTTTCAGATAGATTCTAATATAGTATAAGGAAAGTAATTTCAGTTTAAATAAATGATTTTAAATAATTTAAGATAATTCAAATTAATTAATCAATTATTCCTTTCTGTTTACTGTAAACTACATATCTAGACACATATCATATACACAGACTTCTATTAATGACATCAGTGGCAGGTTTTCTAGTTCCTTCACCATTCCTTCTTTATAGGAGTATGAGTTATATAATCCTTAATATGAAGCAGTTTACAATGATAAAGGCATTCTTTCTAATAATAATAATAACTTCTATCCCAGTTTTCAAATAATTGGTAGGTAAATTTCAACTATTAAAATCAAAGACAAGAGTTTCAATGTCAGCAGGTATATCATTATCAGAATAAAATGTTTTACCAGTATTTGGGATGTGCTTACTTGGTGTTCAATCTCACTTTTAGTCAATTCTTCAATCTTCCTTTCCAATCTATCGATATCCATGACATTCCTTGTATTCTAATTAAAAAAAATACACAAAAACATGTCTACAAAATTGACTTGGAACGAAAACACTAATCTTTGAAAGTTATAAAAATACTGAAGCTTCAATGATTTAAATTACTTCTAGATTAAATTTTTGTGATTTTATTGACATAACTCTTGGGTTAGGATATTTCCTCTACCAATGCAGGTTGGGAATTCCTCTGCAATTTAGTTTCAGTTTCCTAGAATATTGAAAGATTAAGAGGTCTTTCCAGGGTCACACAGCCAATATGTGTCAGGAGGCAGAATTTGAACACAGGTTTTCTTGGATTTAAGACCATCTCTAGTGGCAATACTTTACTTCATAAAACTTTGATGGTCTTTAATTTCATATATCTGGGTATTTCACCGATGAAAATCACAAGCTCTCCATGCCTTCTTAACTCTATACAATTTTTTGTCCATGTTTTTAATATATAACATACTTTTCATTTTCACTCTTGTACTGGTAAATGATTTCCTTTGGAAGTCACCAAAGCCTAATATTTTAGAGAAGATGATTATCAATTAAATAAAGGAAACAAGTTTGGATGTTATTCTATACTGTAAATCAATCTCTTAACTCCACACCCCTCCCCCCCTCCCCAATCAGGTACAGCTGAAAATATTTCCCATTATAAAGTTATAATTACAGGGCTATGAAGTGATTTAGAAATTGTTCCTCCATTTCCCCTTCTTATACTTCGCTCCCTTCTGTTCTCCCCAAATAACTTTAGATTTAATATAATGCAGTGATCCTATTTTTTCACTTAATGGATATCACTTGAGGATTTGGGTTGTTAAGAAAAACAATGAAATTTCAGTTCTAATAACACAATATTGTGGGTTCTTCTCCCTTTCCAGATATTTACCCATTCTACTGGTGCAATCTTAAGTCAAATATCTGGCTCATCTTTTGCATATCTCATCAAAATATTTAGCAGAGAAAGGTAGCCCTCAAGTCCATAGGCTATACACAGACAAAAAGAGAATTATTTAATCACAATTGAGCTTCAAGGGTTATTGACAGGGAATTTGATTTCTCCAAAAAAGTCATAGCAAATCTAAATATTTTCTTGTTTTTTTTTTTTTACTTTTTGAAAATACTTCTTCATATTCTTCTTTTATAATTCCAAAAATATCTCATATATTAGAAACTCATTAGTTAACATTTACTTATGTACTCATTTATTCACAGCCAACAATTACTAAGCATTAGTTAGTACAAGGTACTCTGCTTAGTGCTGTGAGGGATGAAAAGAAGAATGAAATTATCTCTGTCCTCTCATATTTTATAGCATAATTAAAAGTCCCTCTGGATAACAGGGCTTGCTTTCAACACTAGTTGAATTTCCTTCGTCTTCTAACCAGACATCTAGACAAATTTCCATCATCTTCAACTTTTTCCTCTTAAATTCCATTTCCTTAGAGGTGGCAGAGACCTGATACTTTCTCTCAGTTCACATGTAAAAATTCTATCCTTTCCAGTTACCACCCCACAAATGGACAGAACCAGTAGCCATATAGAAAAAAAAAATAACACATCCACCATTAGTAATTTTGCTATGTTCACTCATTATGTGATTTTTCTACATTTGTCTGTACCAGTGTTTCACATATTTAACATACCTCCTCCTGAAGATACTGGATTTTAAGAATCAAGTCCTGATTTTCTTTTTCCTGGTTCATTTAGGGGGAAATGAAAATCCTTAAGTGATTTAAGAAATCACACATACTTTTTTGGCAAAAATTCATAAAAATATACCTATTTTGAATCTAAATGAATTTTTAAAGATATCAACACACCACATGGTAATTAGTGTAAAACTTCACTAAAGGCAATGTAACTCCTAGGTTTCTAGAAGTCCACCCATCCTTACGGGCTTTATCTATATCTAAGATAATGAGAAACAACAAACAAAACTTCTAGCATTCTTTAGTTGCATCCTCTGACCTCATTTCTTCCCCTAATAACTTTACCAGAAGTAATTGTGATCCAGACTATGAAAAAAGCACCCTGGAAACAGATATGAATGTACTACCTATTTCAAGTTCCATATTTCTTAGATTCAACTATATGAGAATCTAAGCATCAGAAGTTTATATTACAAATCCCAACTTGCAAATTGTCAGAGAATTGAAGTTAATGAGCCAGAGTTGTTCAATGAGAGACTGTACAACTTGTCAAGTCAATCTTTCCTATAGTAAAGTTTTTACAGAATCATATGGTTTTAGAGCTAGAATAAAATTTCCTTATTTTATAGATGAGGAAACTGAGTCCTTGCGATACTGCCTAAAGTGTCAGAACAGGGACTCAAATATAAATCTTCTGATTTCCTGGTAAATGCTTTCTCCATTATGCTATATTGGCTTAAAGATAAATGGATTTTAACTATCTTCTCATCCTGCAAACAAATTTATTTTTACAAGCCTGAAAAGCTTTCACTTCTATATTTAACAGTATTAACATGACAATATATTTGATAATCAGTCAATTACTATTTAGTAAGTACTCCACTGTTTGATAGGCACTGTGGGAGGGACTGGAAAAATGACAAAAAATGAAACAAAAATGAAAGCAGTAACCACTCATTTGAAATGGAACAGTTAAAATGGAACACCTATATTGAATCTAGGCAATAATTTGAGTTCTTATTAAAAATGTTTTTTTCCCCAAAGAGCATGATTTAAAGACTAGTCTAGCTAACTTTTCTTATGCCCTAGAACTTTAATCCTTCAATCCTTCACTAATTTGCATTCTTATTGTAGTAAAAAACAAATTAGTGATACCCAAAAAAAGCTTAGAAGTACTGGAACACCTCACCCTTTTAATTATGTCCTGTGAAGAAATGAAAATTTGACAGGCAAATCAATAGCAGAATCATATTTGAATGGTTTTTAGGTACCAAATATTTATTCAAGTATCTTTGGATCATAAGCCCATACTAGACAGTTTGTGAATGTTCTAAACTTTCATAGATAAAAGTTTGATGTAAGTGCTTTGTAGGAAATACAGATCTAACTTAGGAAAATTAGTTACATGTTTGTTTTTTTCCCCTATTAGATTAGGTTGACTAGTTGTCTCTCTTGTAAATGTTATCATGAAAGTGACAATTCATATTTTTGATGTTTAAAAGGTAACTGGGTCACTTACTGACTGTTTATATTGAGTTGCTATCTTAGTTTTCTCCTCTTCTGAGACATTCAAGTTAATTTTCAGTTCCTCCAATTCTTCTTTTAAAAAAATGTGTTCTCGCAGTAGACTGTTGGACACTGGAAAAAATTGGCAAGCAAAACCTCAAATATAACTTTCACAACTATTAATAAAAACACAGAACTATTTTTGGATAAGCACTAAAAACTACTAAGACCTTATGCCAGATGTTGAACAAAGTTATTAATGTGCCCATTAGTTTAGGGAGGTTTAATTCACAACTTGTAGGAAAGGGTACTAAGGAAACAGTTTTTTCAAGGTAACTTCTTTCTTTGACCTTAAGATCACCAGAAAAATTATACTCCTGGGATTAAGATTCATTGGAGGAAAACTTTTCAAATCCACTATGGATTGCTGGTACTTTTATCCCAAAGGAAGCCTTGAAATTTTATCTTTGTACCTCTGACTCTCCCAAATAGGATGATGCTAGAAGACTCCCACTACGGGTCTTTATATTCCTACCTCATTCAACTAAATTTGTCTAAAAAAAAGTACTTTGAGCTTATGTTTTATTCTGTTTATGCCCCTTAGCAAAATTGCCAGTTTAGACGGATGGGAAACAGCAGGGTCTTTTAAAGTTAATATACCAAACTTTGTTTTTTAAAAATTTTTTATGAATAAACTTTTGTTTTTACTGGATCTTCATTTCTCAATTTCTTTCTCCTTTTTACTAAGTGAGCTGTGCCTTACAACACAGGACATAGGAAGACAAAAAGAGCAGTTTCTAAAAAATAACCATAACCATATATTTTGAAATATATAACATCCCTTGTCCACAGTCCCCCATCACTAGGAAGAAGGGAAAGAAGTTTCTTTTTTCTTCTCTTCTCCAAGACCAGGGTTAGTCATCATAATTATGCAGCATATGCTATTTTTAAATGTTATTTTTTTCCATTTACATTGTTGTAATTGTACCTATTGTTTTTCTGGTTCTACTTGTTTCACAATCACCAGTTCATATCTTCCTATGCTTTTCTGAGTTTTCCATATTCATTATTTCTTAAGGAACAATAATACTTATTATATTAATTGTTAACTTTATCTAGACTAGCCAATGGGTGGGTACCAGCTTTCTTTCTAGTTCATGGAATTTGGCTTGATCATCCTCACAGGAAGGTCCACAGGAATGAAAAGTCTGTTGCCTGGGTGACCACATGCTTTTGACAACTTATACAGCTTGTCCATCATGTCTATCTGGGACAGACATAAAAGACATAAAAGGAGTTAGGTCTAGAGTTGAAAAAAGAAGAGGAGAGCAGACTGGATTTCCTTTGGGAAACTGCTAAACTCTTTTAGTGACCTTTTTTTTAGCATAAAAGCAAAGGCTCACCACTTAAACACCAATATCCTACTAGTATTACTGTAAGGCAGCACAACATGCAAATACAAGTGCCAAAAAAATTAAAAATCAGTTTCATGCAGAGAGCAATGAAGAGATATATGGTTATATAAGCAAGCCATAACAAATAAGCAATGAAGCTCTTCAAAAAACAACAGTAAAAGACATAAATAATGAATTGTATAATAGAAAATATGGAATGGTTACATGGTCAAGATAAGAGATGACATATTGATTGTCTTAATGTTCTATTTGTAACATTGTGAAACCAAGAGAAAGGGAGGAAGGAATCTAGCTCTTTAGGTACTTTAAACAAGGATGAGAGTTGTGCAAAACAGACAGGCCTGAATAGATTATAATTTGCATCACTGGAAGGAATTTCAAAATTAATGATATCATACATCTTTGAGAGATCTTTCCTTCTTTCTCTGTGTTCCTGTGTGCTGGTAGCATGTCATAATCAAATAAATTTTTGATAGAGAATATTATCAGACAAAGCCTATTCATAAATGGAAGTTGTGCACCTTTCAATTTCATACAATCTTTGAACAGGAAGTCATCTTCCTGCTCATTTAGTCAATACATACTTAAATAAACAATCTCCTCATTAGCATTTCCCAATAAATAATGATCCATATTTCCTTGAAAATTTCTCAGAGTAATCTACTATCTCTCAACATAGCTCACTTTACTTCCCATAGATCTATTAGAAAGTTCTCCCTTATAATAAACCTAAATGTACCTTTCTGAACTTTCCACTCATTGTTTCTACTTTTTCACATCTGAGGCCAAATTAAATGTAAAAAAAGTATATAATTCTTTGTTCACAGAATAATCCATCAAATACTTATGTCTATTGTTGTGTAATCCTGTGATTCTGCAAGGCCAGTCACTGACCCTCTCTGTTATTTCTTACACAAGACTCACTATAAATTTTCACTGGCTTTCCCTCATGCCTGAAATCCTCTCCCTCCTCATCTCTACTTCCTGGCTTCCTTGGTTATAAGTCCCAACTAAAATTCTTCTGCCACAAGTATTCCCTCTGTTCATTATTTCAAAATTTTCCTGTATATCTTATCTGTACATAGTTGTTTTCATATTTTTTCCTTCATTAAACTATGAGATCTTTGAGAATAGGGACTGTCTTTTTGTCCTTCCTTGTTTCTCCAATAGTTAACCCAGAAGATAGTGCTAATAAATTCTTGTTGAGTTGGACCACATAATACTACTAATTGGGTGCAATATTTAATCAATACCAAGAATAACTCACATCTCCCTTATCTTGTCTAGAAATATAGCAAGAGACTTGCATAAACTGACACTGAACAAAGTGAGTAGAACCAAGAGAACATTGTGCACAGCAACAAGATGATGTGATGATCAACTGTGATGAATGTGGCTCTTTTCAACAATGAGGTGATTCAGATCAATTTCAATAGACATGTGATGGAGAGAGCCATTTGCATACAGAGAGAGAACTGAATATGAATCACAACATAGCATTTTCACCATTTTGTTGTCTGCTTTTTTCCTTTTCTCATTTTTTTCCCTTTTTGATCTGATTTTTCTTATGCAGCATGATAAATGTGCAATTATGATTAGAAGAATTGCATATGTTTAACCTACATTGGATTATGTGTTATCTGGGGGAAGTGGTGGAAGAAAGGAAGGAGAAAGATGTGGAATAGAAGGATGAATGTTGAAAAACGTCTTTTCATGTATTTTGAAAATAAAACGCTATACTCAAAAAATAAAGAATGAAAAAATTTATCAAATGCTTCACTACAACTTAGGTGAAAACTTAGCATATTCTCCTGAATTGTAAACTTATTAACTCTATCAAAAAAGGAAATTAGGTTAATTTGGTATGACATTTTCAAATGAAATCATATTGAATATTTGTGATTACTCTTTCTTTTCTATGAATTCACTAATCATCATTGAATTTTCATAGAATCTAAGTCAAACTCATTAGTCTATAATTTACCGATCAACCTCTGCTCCCACTATTTGAAAATTGGGACATTTATTTCCATTCTTGAAGCACATCTCCCATGATCCTTCATGTGTTATTGCTATCTGCTAGTTTTTAGTTTTCTGGGTTGTGTTGTGTCTGAGTCTAGCACCTTGAATTTATTAAAGATACTTAGGTACTGTCTCAGTCTCCTTATTTATCTTTGGTTTTAATTTCATATAAGTCACTTAGTTCTCTTTTTTTCTAGTCTAAAACCATTCTCCTTGGCAAAGATAAAAGAAGCAAAATTAATTTTGAGTCATTCTGTCTTCTCATCATTATCAGTTATCATGTTCTATTTACCCTCAAGCAAGACTCTTACTCACATGTTTGATCCTTTTCTTTTCTATAATATAACTTTAAAAATTCCTATTCTGTTTTCTTAGAACTATTCTACAGCCTAGGCTCATTCTGAACTTTATCAACCCTGACATTATTTTTACAGGATCATGCCACATTTTATGTTTATCCTCAGTTACTTGTCATTGCTTCCATATTCAAAAAGAAAAACAAAACAAATTAAAAAAAAACAAACCAAACACTGGTTTCTGAATTACCTAAGTTTCCCTACCTATCTTTTTAAACATTTTCCTCTTTCTTACTGAAATCTAATATCTTTGAGTTTTCAAAACTTCATTCTTGAGAGATTTTTATGACAGATCACTATTATATTCCTTGTAGAATTTTAGGGCATGGTATGTTGCCTATCATTTTTCTGCATGCTTTGAAATTTGCTCTCCCAAAATCTAGGGTGTATATTGGACTTCACTCAGTTTTCTTCTCTTTTTGTATGTTTTATTTTAAGAGTTTGTGGCCACTTCTCCCCTAAGATCCATATTATTTATGATGCAGCATCTAGTTCTTCCTTATCAGCAAGAATCACATCCAGAATAATAGTTCCCTTTCTTAGTTCCTCCACCTTTTGAAAGATAAAATCATTCACAAAAGAGGACAAGAAATTATTAATTGTTCTTCTTTTGGCAGAAAGAGCGCGCCAGATAGCTTAAGTCCCCCACAACTACTGTACGCCTTCATGCTTCCATGTTAGACCCGGGATATTTCCTGAACTTCTTGTCAGTTTCCTACTTTTGTCCAGTTTGTATTCAATACATTTCTACAATATTATTGCTTCTGATTCTCTCTTTATTGATTGTTATCCAAATATTTCCACCATACTTTCACTCTATTTTTACAAGTTTTTTTCTTTTCTTTTCTTAAATTTTTGAGTAATCCTTCCTATTACCCTTGCCCTTCCCTGCCACTCCCATATACATATGTGCTCTCTTCCTCTACATACTCAATATTTATGATTCCCCAAATATGTATTGCACATTATTTGTAACCTGTAGGTTAAGGTTATATGTATATACAATCATATAACATATACATGTATATGCATATGGACACACATATATGTATATATGTGTGTGTGTTGAAAATGATATGCACAAATGTATGCAAGACACATTTTGTCTACCCTTTTACTTTTCAGTAACCCTTATTCCTATTAGGAGTTTCATCTGATCAAGTCTCAATACTGTTTCTCAAGCTACATTTTCTTCCTTGCATTAAGATTATGAATTACATATATTTTGTGTGTATTGTCATCTGAGGACATGAGTTTTATTTTTGTCTCTTACCTTGGATTTTTTTCTACTGTGAATTACTGGGTATCAATGCTATTCTTCCTATATTCTAATATTCTTTATGGTATCCAGCTTTGAAGATACACATAGGCAACTTCCATCTAACTCAATTTTCTTTACCCTTTTATTTATTAAAAACATATGCTTTAAAAATATCCCATCCATCACCATTTCCCACCACTGAACAATTAAAAATATCTCTCCATATATATTTACATTGTCTAGGAAAAAAATTTCCACCTAAATCATGTCTAAAAAAATGTATATTTCTGTATTTTAAGTTCATCACCTCTCTGTTAGAAGTTGAATATATGTTTAATTTTAATTCTTTTAGACTTGTGGTTTATTTTTTCATTGATCAGGGCTCTATGAAGTTTTTAAAATTTATAATAGTTATTATTGTTTAAATTGATTTAGTTCTGCTCACTTCACTTTAGATCAATTCAAGGTCTTTCCATTTACTCCGAAACTGTCCATTTCACCATTTCTCATGGTACAACAGTATTCCATTACATTCATATATCATAATTTATTCAGCTATTCTCCATAATATTTGAGTAAAAATCAATGGAGGGAGAATCAGAAGCAATAATATTGTGTAAATGTGTTAAATACCATCTGGACAGAAAGAGAAAACTGACAAGAAGTTTAGAAAACATCCCCATCTCTTAATTTCCAATTTTGGAGTATCATGAAAGAATGACTATAAATGTTTTGGTACAAATCAACCCTTTTCCTCTTTCTTTGATTTATTTGAAGTATAAACCCAGCTGTGTTATATCTGGGCCAAAGCGTATACATAGTTTGGTAGCTTCTTGGGCATAATCACTTTCCAAAATTGCTTTCCAAAATGGCTGGGCCAATTCACAGCTCCACCAATAGAGCATTAGTGCAACTTATTTTTTCTCTTGTGCCTCCTCCAATATTTATTATTTTTCTCTTTTCTCATCTTTGACAATCTGACAAGTATGAGGCAGAATCTCAAAGCAGCTTTAATTTACATTTATCTACTTAATAGTGTCAGATCATTTTTTCATGATCATTGATAGCTTAGATCTCACTCTTTGAAAAATGCCTTTTCATATTCTTTGACCATTTAGGGAATAGTTCAAAATCTTACAAAGCTTAATTTGCTTCTTGGGAATGAAACCTTTATTAGAGCAATGTGTCACAAATATTTTTCCTAGGTTTTGTTCTCCTAATTTTTGCTACATCAGAATATTTGTGTAAAAATGATCCTATCACTTCCTTATTCATGAATCCTTCCCTATGTATAGATTTTCCTTGCTCCTCTCTGTTGTTTGTGATATGATTTGATAGTATATTTATGACATCTAGGGCATGTGTGCAACTTTTCCCCTATACTATCCTGATCAATAGGTGCCTCATATGGCCCACTATATCTGTGATTTCAAAACCAAAACGACCCTTTTTAGTCACCATTCTGATATATATGTTTTTCTCTTTTGTTAGAATATAAACTTTTGGGGGGGAAAGAAACTGTTTAAACACATTTTTAAAGCATTAGTTCATCCATATATTTATTCTTAATTCTTTCCCTCTCCTCTTCTTTTCATTTTAAAGCCCTTTGTATAAAGATTAGTAAGATTCCAAAAAATAAAATTTCTGCTACTCCTCACTAGGCACACCCTATCTTTGGTCAATCAATAATCCATCATTCTTCAATTTTGAGCCATGGATTAGAAACCCAAGGTCCTTTCTCAGATATCATTTTCTTAGGCAATTTACTGAGAAAATATCCACACACATATTCTAGAAGTGCTTTACAATAATAACAATTATAATAATGATAATCTTATCTTAACCCATGTGTTAAGCACTTTACAAATCTCATTTGAATCACACCAAAAAACCTGTAGAGTGAGTGCTATTATTATTCCCATTTTACAGATGAGGGAAGGGAGGCAAGCAATATAGCTTTTTGTAATTTATAACACTACAAGTAATTTGGCATAATTAGAAATAATATGGATGGGCCAAATTCTTTGACTTGAAGGGCCTTTTCTTTCTTCCCAATTCCTTTCACACCAAACAAGGCCTAGAGTATATTCATAGATTTAAATCTTTTTCAAGAAATTGGCTCACTGATCAGCTGTCATCATCATGAAATCAAGCTTCTTGGATTTTCAGGGATCATTCTTAAAACCTGGATTTTATCCTGTCATTGCCTATAATTTTTTCACAGCTGCCTTCTATCACTCTGGGATATTCTACTACTAATAAAATTTGATTCTTTTATATATCAAGTGAAGTCATTTGAATGAGAAATTGGGCTCTATGAAAAAGACAGTATAAATATAAATAAGTAGTGAATTTAAATTAGATTCTTTATTATAATAAATATTTATTTTTTTCTCTATTATGTGTAAATGAAAAATGTTAACATTCTTTTTCTTAAATTTTGAATTCTGTTTGGTCTCCCTCTCTCCCTCTCCTCTTTTCTTCTTGAGAAAGCAAACATATGAAAACAAAGATTCCAATGAATCTTTGTAATTCTTAACTGAATTTAACTATTGAATTAGCTTAGATTAATTGGGAAAATAGAGCTAGTGAGGATGCCAGAACCAATTTACATTTCTCTACTGTTTTAAAGTTTCCAAAATACCTTTCTCTTTGAACTGCTAGTTCCAGCTCTCTTTTATGTTAAAAGAGAATAATAATTGTAAAATGCTTAGCACAGTATCTGGCATGAACTAAATGCTTTATAAATATTAATTGTTATTATTATTTAACTTTTTATTTTTATCTTTATGTTTTTCCCCATATATATTTAGGCACACACTTGCTTCACTTGTTAGAATACAAACTCCTTGTGAATAGGGATTATTTTATTTCCTACGTCTGTAATTTCAGCACCTAGCACAGTGCCTGCAACATAATAGGCACTTTAGAAAATTTATTGATTGGTTAAATGATTGAATGAACTTTGTGATACATAATAACAGTATTATCATCCTCATTTGATAGATGAGGAAATCAAGTCTCTGTGTAATTATTGATTTGTTCAGAATCACAATGTCAGATTAAGATTTTACACATGTGAAAAAATATATTCATTATAAATTGGTCAGAATATTCCAAGTAGAAATATTTCAACTATCAAAAGTAATCATACTTACAAGTCATCTTTATACATATCTCCACAAAAAACCTCAAAGCTTTCTGATGTAATATTTACTGTATTTGAGGTCATCTTAACTAAAATACATAAAAAATGCAAGGTAAAGACTTTTTTAAAAACTTAGGAAATGGGACATAAAATTCTACATACATATAAATATTGTACCTGACTTCTAGCTATGCCATATTTTATAGACAGAATCTTTTGCAGAGCTCATTTCATTCTTCTCCTTTCCCCTGTAATAAGAACAAAACCAGCAATTTAGAAACATTTTGGTATCTCAAAGCTTGGATCTTCCCTATGTGGTAAATTTTACATTAATATATAGTTGTTCTTTATTGAATTCAGAAGAGTAATGATCTTGAGTCTTACTGGCATTTTCTAAGTCTTTAGCCAAATCTGATTAATTCAATCCACATGGTATTTATTTTTAATTTTTAATTCATAAAATAGAACAAGCATATCCATAACATTATACACAATAAAAGATGATCACTACATACAACTTGCTTTTCTTTTCAATATACAACACATTTTTCATGTAAATTTCTTTTTTTTTCTTTCTGCCCTTCCTCCATTCAACTTGTGATTGTTAAGTACTTAAATATACAAATTATTCCATGTTAGATAAGGAATGAATGAAAAAGAATACAAGGAAGAGTTTCTACTTTCTGGGAATTTGCAGACTAGTTGCAGAGACCAAGCACAATGAGAAATAGCCTATTATAGTAGAACAAATAATACACTGGGAAGTCAAGAAAACTTGAGATAAGTCTCAGCTCTGACATTTAATTTCTAAGTGATCTAAGGTAGATTGCTCCTTTAAGTTCTTTATAGATCTAACAAGGAACCAAGTTGTCTGGGAGAAATAGGAGTCAGTGTATGCTGGATGATTCAAAAACCATTGACACTGACTACCATATTCCTATGGCCCTGAAGATCGGTCACCTCAGAACTTTGTCTCATATATATTTTTATGGTGATTGATTTTGTTAATTTTTATTATTATTAAACCTTTTTATTTTCAAAACATATGCATAGATAATTTTCAACATTCACCCTTGCAAAACCTTGTGTTACAAATTTTTTCCCTCTCTTCCCCTAGATTGCAAGTAATCCAATATGTTTTTAAACATGGACAATTCTTCTATACATATTTCTACAATTATCATACTGCACAAAAAAATCAGAGCAAAGCGAAAAAAAAAAAAAAGAAAGAAAAGAAAATACAAGCAAACAGCAACAAAAAGAGAGAAATGCTATGTTGTAACCCACTCTCAGTTCCTATATTCTTCTCTCTAAGTATAGATGGCTCTCTTTATCACAAGACCATTGGAACTGGGCTGCATCATCTAACTGTTGAAAACAGCTATGTTCATCAGAATTAATCATCATATAATCTTGCTGTTGCTATGTACAATGATCTCCTGGTTCTGCTCACTTCACTTAGCATCAGTTCATATAAATCTCTCCAGGCCTTTTTGAAATCATCCTGCTGATCATTTCTTATAGAACAATCATATTCCATAATAGTTACGTAACATTTCTTGTTCAGCCATTGTTCAACTGAGGGGCATCTATTCAGTTCCCAATTTCTTGCCATTACAAAAAGGGCTGTCACAAACATTTTTGCACATGTGGGTTCCTTTCCCTTCTTTATGATCTCTTTGGGATACAAACCCAGTAGAAACAGTGATGGATCAAAGAACATGCACATTTTGATAGCCCTTTGGACATAATTTCCAAATTTATCTCCAGAATGGTTGAATAAGTTCACAACTTTACCAACAATGTATTAGTGTTCCAGTTTTTTCATATCCTCTCCAACATTTGTCATTATCTTTTCCTGTCATCTTAGCCAATCTGAAAGGTGTGTAGTGGTATCTCAAAATTGTCTTAATTTGCATTTCTCTGAACAATAATGATTTAAAACACCTTTTCATATGACTAACAATGGTTTCAATTTTTTCTTGGAAATCATCTGTTTGTATCCTTTGACCATTTATCATTTGGAAAATGGCTTGAATTCTCAGGAATTTGAGTTAATTCTCTCTATATTTTAGAAATGAGGTCTTTATCTGAATCTTTGAATGTAAAAATTTCCCCCCAGTTTATTGCTTCCCTTCTAATCTTGTTGTTTGTAATTGGTTTGTTTGTACAAAATTTTTTTTCCAATTTTCCCAGCAATTTTTGTCAAATAGTGAGTTCTTATCCCCAAATCAATTGCTCTATTTCTTAGCCAGCACCAAATGGTTTTGATGACCCCTGCTTTATAGTTTTAGGTCTGGTACAGCTAGACTACCTTCATTTGCATTTTTCAATTACTTCCCTTGAAATTCTTGATCTTTTGTTCTTCCAGATGAATTATGTCTCATATTTTGCAGAAAAAACTAAAGTCATTCACTGTTAACTCTTTTCCTTTTTCCTCATCTGTTAGTTAGTTGCTCTCTACTACTTTCCCTCATTTATCCCTGGCCTTACTCCTTACTAAGGCCAACACTTCCACTTGATCAAGGAATCCTATTCCATTCCAATTCCTCCAACAGACTGCTCCTTCTGTCATCCCCATTGTATTGTATTTTTTATTTCTGTATCCACTAACTTATGGCCTACAAATATACCCATGATTTTTTCCTATACTAAAAAATTTTCCCTTGACTTTTCCATCTCTACTATTGTTCTATATATCTTCTGCATTTCATAATTAAACTCAAAAAGGTTTTCTATCATTGATGCCTCTTATTTTTCTCCTCTCACTCTCTTCTTAAATTCCTTACTGTTTGACTTCTAATCTTATTATTCCACTAAAGTTGCTTTCTCCAAAGTTCTTAATTATCTTTTATGTGCCAAATTCAATAGCATAAAACTCTATCCTAGTTCTTCTTGAATTTTCTGTGATCTCTGACACTTTCTAATACTTCTCCTTCTTTAATATTCTCTTCTTTTTAGATTTTAGGGACAGCATTCTTTCCTGGTTTTCCTCGTACCTTTCCGAGCTCTCCTTCTCTGTCTACTTTTCTGGAGATGGGATAGAATTCTGAGGGACCCTTAGAGTTAGAGGGTGTGCTCTTGGTTCTATACTACCTCTTCTCTCCTTTTTCTATACTACTTCATTTGGTAATCTCATCAGTTCCTATTTAATTATTTTTTATATATTATCCCTATCTCTCTGCTAATTGCTAATCTCACATCTCCAATTACTTTTCAGAAATCTCAGACTGGATATCCAGTAGACATCTTAAACTCATTATATTCCAAATGGAACTCATTATTCTCCCAAAACTTTCCCTATATTCTAACTTCCTATTACTGTAGAGAGCCATCCAGTGCCTGAGGTATCATTCTTCATTAATTGATGAAAGGAGATAGCCCAGCATTTTCAATTCAAGAACCTTGAGAATAGTAGTGATCTCTAAGCCAATGGGCCTAGTTTCCAACTTAGCTCTACAGTCAATATTGAGAGAAGAAATCGTCTAAGAGGACTCCAACATCCTCATTACCATTAGCAAAAGCTGTTGTCAAACAATCACCAATGGAAAGGTGAGCCCAGGACGCAGAATATCCCTCTTAGTGGTAAAGAAACTCTCAAAGCCAAAACCTGGGAAGGCAACTCCAGTGGAAAATGGAGAAGCATCTTACTTCCATTATTGTTAATTTGGACATTTCTAATAGTCAAATAGTCAAAAGTCATTTCCTCAAGTCATCCATAAAACAATATTGCTATTACTTTATACAATGTTCTCCTGATTCTGCTCACTTTGCGTTTCATTATTTAATGAAGGTTTTACCAAGGTTTTTCAAGATCACTGACTCATCATGTCCAATAACATAGCAGCATTCTATAACAATCACATATCACAACTTATTTGTTCAACCATTCTCCAATTGTTGGGTATCCCTGCACTTTCTAATTCTTTATCACCACAAGGAGAGTTGCTATAAACATTTTAGAATATATAGATCCCTCTCCCCCTTCCCTAATCATCTCTGGAAATAGACCCAGCAATGGAATTTCTTGCTTAAAGGAAATAGACAGCTTAATAACTCTTTGGGCATAATTCTAGATTGCTCTCCAAAATGTATGGAAATTATTGTTTTATTCCATAAATTTTAAATAGGTAAATTTTAAAAGGCCAAAAAAGAAAAAGAAAATGCACTAGACATTCCCACTAACTATCATTCATCTGATACAAGGCAAGGCAAGAAAATCTACTCGAAACAACATGATTCCCTGAGAGAGAGAGGGAGATGGAATATATTCCAGGTAAGTCTATAAACCATCACTACCTTGACCACCATCTCCCTTAAGATCACGTTATGGTAAACCCAAGGCATTGACCCCAAGAAACTTGATATTAGCAATGCTTCTAACCATTCACAGCCTTAGTTCCTTCCTGGGATGGAACCTGTGCAGAAATGTAGCCTAGCAATTCTTCTGTAGGTGCTATAACGACAGCTACTAAAGACCTAGAAAAAAGGTATTCTTGGTAGTGTCAAATGATTTACATTAGAAACAGATAGGATTTTACCAGTGGAAATTCCATTAAAGAAGCATTACCAGCTGCTTTGCTACTGCACTCTAAAGAACATGAGACCTTTCTGTCTGCCTTTTAGCTGATATTTTCCATATTTGTTGTCTTGCTCAACACAAGTTGCACGAGAATAGAAAATGTTTTACTTTTCTATTTATATCCCCAGTAACTAGCCCAGAGCTTTGCACGTAGTGTTTAACACATACTTCATTCATTCAACATTCTGTTATTCTATGAATAATGTTCTCCTATTCATAGGAGACAGTGTATAAGCAAAGTATCAAAATAAAGCTAAGTGCCAATAAATAGTATGTGTAATATTGATTTGTATTTAGTTAAGGGAGAAACTTAGAAGGTTTATTGGGATCAAGAAACAGAACTTGAACTAAGCTTTGAAGAAGTAGGGTTTTGCAGATAAAAAGGAGAGAAATGGGATTAGTCTGAATTTATTGCTAAAGGATGAGGATCTACTGGAAGCTTTTGAGGAGGAAATTAAAAGTGATGTAGTTCACCTTTTAAGAAGACTTGTCCTCTGATTTTTTGTAGGATAACCAAGAATTAGAGAAAGACTAGAAGCAAAAACATTATTTAAGAAGTGATTAAAGTAGACTATCTTAGAAGTTCTGGGGCTCCAGGCTAAAATAATAGCAATAGAGTAGAAAGTAACAGACTCAATATTTAAGAGATCTTTTTAAAGGAAGAACTAATAGTACTCTGTGACATTTTGAATATATGGCATAATAGAGAAAGGGTCAAAAATGCCTCCAGAATTTCTAGCATAATTGGAAAATAGTGATGCTAGTGGAAAAAAAAAAAACAGGAAAGTTGCTAAGGGGAACAATTTCAGAGGATAAGATAATATGGTTAACAAAGGATGGGGATGTTCAAGGGGAAATGTGATGACCGCATATTTAAAATCAGCCGGAGTTAGGAATTCAGGTTAAAGGAAAAATCTTCAATCTTTATTCTTTTTGAGGTGAAGGGGATTGAGATAGCAATGTGAGCAGCTGTGTCCAGAAACCAGCCAGCAGTCTCTCTTTTCACTTCCTTTTCTACTCCCTTGCCTCCACTCACCAAAATTGTCATTTCCTATACAACACATCAGGACTTGCACAAAGAGTGGGTGGGGGCCATTCTTTCTCCGAGTATATATATTAATAGAGTATGGTCCAATTACTATTTAACCTCACATGCTTGGGACCTCAGTGCATCAACTCGAGCCTCAGCCCATTACAGGGAAATATTCTTTTCTAGGTAGTTTATCATTATAGAAGTACTTAAATAGATTATTTTGGGTGCTCAGACTCTTTTGTATTTATCCTGCATGAAAAAAAAAACGTTCTTAGTTTATATATTTAGAACATTCAGAAGAATCCATAGAGATGCGCTTCTCTTTAAGTTTTGTTGATTGTAGATGAATCTGCAAGCCATTCACATTAGTATTCCTCTCTTATCAGCTTTTCTAATTCTTGTGTTCATTATTGCTTTTCATATTTTGCATCTCTCACTAAATGTCATTTTTTCTTATGTGTTTAGCATTCAAATTATGTCTACTATTTGACTCCTCTTTTAAAAATGATTTACTAGAAAATTAACATTAAATATCATAAAGTAACTTTGCTTATTTGCAAGTTTGTTGTTGCTCACTTGTATTCAACTCTTCATGACCCCTTTTGGGTGTTTTGTTTTGTTTTTGTTTTTGTTTTTTTGACAGAAATGCTAGAGTGGATTTGCCATTTCCTTCTCAGCTCATTTTATAGATGAGAAAACTGAGATAAACAGAGCTAAGTGACTGGTTCAGAGTCACACAGCTAGTATGAGTCTGCGGCGGCATCGGGACTCAAGAAGACAAAGGCTCAGGGCTCTATGCACTATGCTACCCCATTGCTTTTATATGCTAGTACTTACACTCAAATCAATTTATTTCAAGGCATAAAAATACCTCAACTTTTCAGTTATTCCTTCTAAGTCTCCAAAATAATTCTTTGTCTAAACTTTGTCATTAATTTTTCCTCACAGTCCAAGTATGCAAGTGGTACTCCTTTTTTTCCTGCTTCGTATTATTTCACAAAGGTCTTTCCAAAATTTTTATATTCTACACATTTGAAATATATTGATTTGCATTCTTATGTTCTTTTACATGACTGCACTGAAATTTAACTACACATTTACTTATTGATGAACAGTAAGGTTGTTTCCAGTTTTTTTTTTTTTAAATTACAAACAGTGGTTTTAAAAAGATTTTTGAACACATAGCTTTTTTATTTGTTTTTGTTAAGACTTCAAGGGTCTTCCTCTTGCCAATAATGGAATTACCGAGTCTATGGTAATTTTTTTGGTCTTTTACTATATACTATTATAGTTATTTAAAAAAAAACTACTAATTTGCAATTCCATCAGACATGTAGGAGTGTAGCTATTTATCTACAATTCCATCATTACTAAATGTCCTACTTTTTAATCACTCTTACCAAGTTTATGGTTATGAGATAATACTTCAAAGTTGATTTTCCAGGTGACTATTGAGAATGTTTTTTTTCTCTTTTGAAGTCTGTTCATGTGCTTTGACAATTTATGAGTTGATGAATAGGAATTGTTTAAAAATTTTAAAAACAGTTCCCTATATATTTCAGATGCACTTTGGAGGGGGGGGTGGTCATAAGTGTTTAAGAATTTCCTCCAATGTGTTGTATTTATGTGTTGGTTATACTGTTTTCTTAATATAGAAATTTTATATTTAAATATAATCAAATCTCCTCAATTCTAATTGTTTAAAAGAATAATAATATGATGACCTGGGAGAAAATTGACAAGGCTGAAGGGTCTAATATTACAGTGAAAAAAGATAGGGTTTTGTAAGAAAAAGCAAAAGGAGAGGTGGAAAGACAATAAAATATGGTCAGGTGAGGGAATTTCGGAATTCTTGAACATGGAGGTGGTGTTTTTGTGATTGATGGCAAGATCAAAGGAATGATGGGCTTTTTTGTTTTAAGATATTCTATAAAGCATATTTTCAATCTCCATCAACAGGGAAATAGCTAACAATGATAATAATGAAGGAAGCAGTATCAAATGCAATAACAGGTACCCTATGATCCAGACACCACATGGCATTAATTCTTTTACCGCATTTGCTTTTCCACATCTCACCTTTTTCCTATTCCCATTGATGACCTCTTCCTCTCCTCTCTCAACTTATGCCCAATACCTAGAAGCATTATCTAGAATTATATGATTAGTTAATAGATACCATTTATATAGAGCTTCAAGATGTGCAAAGTGCATTATAAATATCATTTCATTTTGTCTTCACAACAACTCAAAATGATAAGGTCTTATTATTGTTCCTATTTACAGATAAGGAAATTAAATTTAAATGAATTGCCCAGGATCACATAGCTTGTAAGTATCTGACACTGGATTTCATGTCATCTTGATTTTATTTTTAGTATTCTATTCTTTGCATCATATAGCTCCTTATAGTTAGAAGTTGTGGAGCCCTGATTTAGCTGGAGTAGAAGCCCCTGATAATCTGTTAAAAAGTATTATAAATTCATTTAACTCCTTTGATTCAGTTATTTTATATATAAAATAGTGATATTTGCCTAGACACTCTATTAAAAGATAGTTCCAAAGCCAAGAAACACTGTATAGTATTTTATTAGCTTCTCATAAAATAAGGATAAATGTTAGCTATATCAGCTGTCACTGAAATTAAAGCAGAAACTCATGGACTTCCGGTTAAGATGGCGGAGAGGAGGCTCACAGCTGCATAAGCTCCACGCTTTCTCTCACTATCCACTTCATTACAAGCCTCTGAATCAATGCTTGACTGAAAAAAACCCACAAATAGTTACCAAGAGAAGCCATCCTTGAGATCCGCCAAGAAAGGTCTGTCTTTACTGGAGAGCTGGGGCGGTTTTAGATCGGGCGCAGGCGGCGGGCAGCGGCAGTGAGAGCACGGGAGCAGAGCTGAGAGGGGGTGGGGAGTGATCGCAGCCGTCTCTGCGGGGAGAGCTTCGCTACAGGTTTGGATATTTTGCTCCGGCAGCAAGTCAAAAGCCCAGCAGAGAAGCTAAAAACACCGGGCTGAAGAATACAACCCCAAACAGCTGGAGTCTCTCAGGACCTGGCCGCCCCCCCTTCCCCCCCCCCCACAGTGACTCAGCACGCTCTGGGATCTCAGAGCGCAGGCGCAGCACAGTCCTGCTAGTGCCTCACTGCTGCCCCCTGCAGTCTGCAGAGGAAGCTTGATAACACACCCAGCCCCCCCCCCCCCCAAAGAAAGACTCCAGTTTTTTCTGTTTTTCTTTGGTAGTTTGTCTCTGATTAATAGACAGAATGAGCAAGAAGCTGAAGAGGACTTTAACCCTTGACAGCTTCTACACAGATAGAGAGCAGACTCTAAATCCTGAGGAGACTAAAAACAGGCAGTCCCCAGGTGAATCCCCAAAGGAGGAGATCGTCTGTTCCTCAGCACAGATGAACCTCATAGAAGTGATTAAAAAGGCTCTCACAAGGGAGCTAGAAGAAAAATGGGAAAAGAGCCTGGAGAAGTCAGTTAAAGAGAGAGTGGATAAAGAAGTAAAATCCTTGAAAAATAGGATTAGTGAACTGGAAACAGAAAACAGCTCTCTAAAAAACAAAATTGGCGAAATGGAAAAAAATTCCACAGAACAAAAGAACTCAATGGGACAATTAGAAAAAGATTTTAAAAAAGTGAGTGAAGAGAATACTTCACTGAAAATCAGAATTGAACAAGTGGAATTGAATGACTCGAGGAGACAAGAAGAATCAGTCAAGCAAATCCAAAAAAATCAAACAATGGAGAAAAATGTGAAATACCTTCTGGGGAAGACAACAGACCTGGAAAACAGATCCAGGAGAAACAATCTGAGAATCATTGGACTCCCAGAAAAACATGATGAAAAAAAGAGCCTGGACACTGTCTTCCAGGAAATTATCAAAGAGAACTGCCCAGAAGTCATAGGAACAGAGGAAAAAATAAACATTGAAAGGATTCATCAATCACCCACTGAAAGGGATCCTAAAATCAAAACACCAAGGAATGTAGTGGCCAAATGCCAGAACCCTCAGATGAAAGAAAAAATATTGCAAGCGGCTAGAAAAACCCAATTCAAGTATCAAGGAGCCACAATAAGGATCACCCAGGATCTGGCAGCATCCACATTAAAAGATCGAAGGGCCTGGAATATGATATTCCGAAAGGCTAAGGAACTTGGTATGCAACCAAAAATAACTTACCCAGCGAGAATGAGCATCTTTTTCCAGGGAAGAAGATGGACATTCAACGAAGTAAGCGAATTTCATCTATTTCTGATGAAAAAACCAGAACTTAACAAAAAGTTTGATCTACAAATATAGAACTCAAGAGAAATCTAAAAAGGTAAAGATTAATCTTGGGAACTATATTTTGACTATATAGATGTATAAAGAATACATGTATACCTTGTTCTAGAAATTGATGTGGAAAGGACATTGTACCAGAAAAAGGGTAAAGTGGGGGTAGTACATCTCATGAAGAGGCATAGGAAACCTATTATATCTGAGAGAAAGAATGGAGGGGGATGAATATAGTGGGTATCTTACTGCCTTCAGAATTGGCTTTAAGTGAAAAATCTTAAGACATATTCAATCTATGGTGAAACTTCTCCCATCTCATTGAAAAGTGAGAAGGGAAAAGTGGAAAGGGAAGGAATAAGCTAAGCGGAAGGGAATACGGGAACTGGGAGGGAAAGGGGTAAGATAGGGGGAGGAACTCTAAGGCGGGGGGAGGGATACTAAAAAGGGAGGGCTGTGAGAAGCAAGTGGTGCTCACAAGCTTAATACTGGGAAGGGGGGGAAAGGGGAAAGAAGGGAGAAAGCATAAACCTGGGTTAACAAGATGGCAAGTAATACAGAATTGGTCATTCTAACCATAAACGTGAACGGGGTAAACTCCCCCATAAAGAGGAAGCGGTTAGCAGAATGGATTAAAAGCCAGAATCCTACAATATGTTGTTTACAGGAAACACACCTGAAGCGGGGAGATACATGCAGGTTAAAGGTAAAAGGTTGGAGCAAAATCTACTATGCTTCAGGTGAAGTCAAAAAAGCAGGGGTAGCCATCCTGATCTCAGATCAAGCTAAAGCAAAAATTGACCTAATTAAAAGAGATAAGGAAGGACACTATATCTTGCTAAAGGGTAGCATGGATAATGAAGCACTATCTATATTAAACATATATGCACCAAGTGGGGTAGCATCTAAATTCTTAAAAGAGAAACTAAGAGAGCTGCAAGAAGAAATAGACAGTAAAACTATAATAGTGGGAGATCTTAACCTTGCACTCTCAGAATTAGATAAATCAAACCACAAAATAAATAAGAAAGAAGTCAAAGAGGTAAACAGAATACTAGAAAAGTTAGATATGATAGATCTCTGGAGAAAATGTAATGGAGACAGAAAGGAATACACTTTCTTTTCAGCAGTTCATGGAACCTATACAAAAATTGACCATATATTAGGACATAAAAACCTCAAACTCAAATGTAGTAAGGCAGAAATAGTAAATGCATCCTTTTCAGACCACGATGCAATGAAAATTACATTCAACAAAAAAGCAGGGGGAAGTAGACCAAAAAATAATTGGAAACTAAATAATCTCATACTAAAGAATGATTGGGTAAAACAGCAAATCATAGACATAATTAATAACTTCACCCAAGAAAACGATAATAATGAGACATCATACCAAAATGTATGGGATGCAGCCAAAGCGGTAATAAGGGGAAATTTCATATCTCTAGAGGCCTATTTGTATAAAATAGAGAAAGAGAAGGTCAATGAATT
The DNA here is from genome assembly GCF_016432865.1 of Antechinus flavipes. NCBI lineage: Eukaryota > Metazoa > Chordata > Mammalia > Dasyuromorphia > Dasyuridae > Antechinus > Antechinus flavipes. The sequence continues at coordinate 174,607,271 of NC_067402.1, forward strand.
GGGTTTGCAATTAAAAATGCTAGAAAAGGAACAAATTAAAAACCCCCAGTCAAACACTAAACTTGAAATTCTAAAAGTAAAAGGTGAGATCAATAAAATTGAAAGTAAAAAAACTATTGAATTGATTAATAAAACTAAGAGTTGGTTCTATGAAAAAACCAACAAAATAGACAAACCCTTAGTAAATCTGATTAAAAAAAGGAAAGAGGAAAATCAAATTGTTAGTCTTAAAAATGAAAAGGGAGAACTCACCACTAACGAAGAGGAAATTAGAGCAATAATTAGGAGTTACTTTGCCCAACTTTATGCCAATAAATTCGACAACTTAAATGAAATAGAAAAATACCTCCAAAAATACAGCTTGCCCAAACTAACAGAGGAAGAAGTAAATATCCTAAACAGTCCCATCTCAGAAAAAGAAATAGAACAAACTATCAATTAACTCCCTAAGAAAAAATCCCCAGGACCAGATGGATTTACATGTGAATTCTACCAAACATTTAAAGAACAATTAACTCCAATGTTATATAAACTATTTGAAAAAATAGGGATTGAAGGAGTCCTACCAAACTCCTTTTATGACACAGACATGGTACTGATACCTAAACCAGGTAGGCTGAAAACAGAGAAAGAAAATTATAGACCAATCTCCCTAATGAATATTGATGCTAAAATCTTAAATAAAATATTAGCAAAAAGATTACAGAAAATCGTCACCAGGATAATACACTATGACCAAGTAGGATTTATACCAGGAATGCAGGGCTGGTTCAATATTAGGAAAACTATTAGCATAATTGACTATATCAATAACCAAACAAACAAAAACCACATGATCATCTCAATAGATGCAGAAAAAGCATTTGATAAAATCCAACATCCATTCCTAATAAAAACACTTGAGAGCATAGGAATAAATGGACTTTTCCTTAAAATAGTCAGGAGCATATATTTAAAACCATCAGTAAGCATCATATGCAATGGGGAAAAACTGGAACCTTTCCCAGTAAGATCTGGAGTGAAGCAAGGTTGCCCACTATCACCATTATTATTTAATATCGTATTAGAAACACTAGCCTCGGCAATAAGAGTCGAGAAAGATATAAAAGGAATTAGGCAATGAGGAAACCAAACTATCACTCTTTGCAGATGATATGATGGTATACCTAGAGAACCCCAGAGATTCTACCAAAAAGCTATTGGAAATAATTCATAATTTTAGCAAAGTAGCTGGCTACAAAATAAATCCCCATAAATCCTCAGCATTTTTATACATCACCAACAAAACCCAACAGCAAGAGATACAAAGAGAAATTCCATTCAGAATAACTGTTGATACCATAAAATATTTGGGAATCTATCTACCAAAGGAAAGTCAGGAATTATATGAGCAAAATTATAAAAAAGTCTCCACACAAATAAAGTCAGACTTAAATAATTGGAAAAATATTAAGTGCTCTTGGATCGGCCGAGCGAACATAATAAAGATGACAATACTCCCTAAACTAATCTATTTATTTAGTGCTATACCAATCAGACTTCCAAGAAAATATTTTATTGATCTAGAAAAAATAACAACAAAATTCATATGGAACAATAAAAAGTCGAGAATCTCAAGGGAATTAATGAAAAAAAAATCAAATGAAGGTGGCCTAGCTGTACCTGATCTAAAATTATATTATAAAGCAGCAGTCACCAAAACCATTTGGTATTGGCTAAGAAATAGATTAGTGGATCAGTGGAAAAGGCTAGGCTCACAAGACAGAATAGTCAATTATAGCAATCTAGTGTTTGACAAACCCAAAGCCCCTAACTTCTGGGAAAAGAATTCATTATTTGATAAAAACTGCTGGGATAATTGGAAATTAGTATGGCAGAAATTAGGCATGGACCCACACTTAACACCATATACCAAGATAAGATCAAAATGGGTCTATGACCTAGGCATAAAGAACGAGACTATAAATAAATTAGAGGAACATAGAATAGTTTATCTCTCAGACTTGTGGAGGAGAAAGAAATTTGTGACCAAAGATGAACTAGAGACCATTACTGATCACAGAATAGAAAATTTCGATTACATCAAATTAAAAAGCTTTTGTACAAATAAAACTAATGCAAATAAGATTAGAAGGGAAGCAACAAACTGGGAAAGCATTTTCACAGTTAAAGGTTCTGATAAAGGCCTCATTTCCAAAATATATAGAGAACTGACTCAAATTTATAAGAAATCAAGCCATTCTCCAATTGATAAATGGTCAAAGGATATGAACAGACAATTTTCAGAGGATGAGATTGAAACTATTACCACTCATATGAAAGAGTGTTCCAAATCATTATTGATCAGAGAAATGCAAATTAAGACAACTCTGAGATACCACTACACACCTGTCAGATTGGCTAAGATGACAGGAAAAAATAATGATGAATGTTGGAGGGGATGCGGGAAAACTGGGACACTAATGCATTGTTGGTGGAGTTGTGAATGAATCCAACCATTCTGGAGAGCAATCTGGAATTATGCCCAAAAAATTATCAAATTGTGCATACCCTTTGATCCAGCAGTGTTTCTATTGGGCTTATATCCCAAAGAAATACTAAAGAAGGGAAAGGGACCTGTATGTGCCAAAATGTTTGTAGCAGCCCTGTTTGTAGTGGCTAGAAACTGGAAAATGAATGGATGCCCATCAATTGGAGAATGGCTGGGTAAATTGTGGTATATGAATGTTATGGAATATTATTGTTCTGTAAGAAATGACCAGCAGGATGAATACAGAGAGGACTGGCGAGACTTACATGAACTGATGCTAAGTGAAATGAGCAGAACCAGGAGATCATTATACACTTCGACAACAATATTGTATGAGGACATATTTTGATGGAAGTGGATTTCTTTGACAAAGAGACCTGAGTTTCAATTGATAAATGACGGACAAAAGCAGCTACACCCAAAGAAAGAACACTGGGAAACGAATGTAAACTATCTGCATTTTTGTTTTTCTTCCCGGGTTATTTATACCTTCTGAATCCAATTCTCCCTACGCAACAAGAGAACTGTTCGGTTCTGCAAACATATATTGTATCTAGGATATACTGCAACATATCCAACATATAAAGGACTGCTTGCCATCTAGGGGAGGGGGTGGAGGGAGGGAGGGGAAAAAAAATCGGAACAGAAACTAGTGTCAATATAATGTAATTATTAAATAAAAAAAAAAAAGAAAAAAAAAAAAAAGAAAGAAACTCATGAAAATACTTATCAGCAAGAGCCACGAATTACCATCTATTGCTATGATCTGCTATCCATTCTTTTGTAATGGCATAGTAAGTCTCCAAATCCACAGAAAAATCTCTCTTTTCAGGGTCAAATTTGGTCCAAAGTTCTTCAAGGTCATTGTCCTTAGATTCCCAGTTAGTTATAAGTCTCAAATAATCCATTATTTTAGAAATGGCTACTTTGCCTTCTGAAAAGGAGAAAGAAAATAATTTTAAGGCAAAAATTATAATGTACATTTCAAGAAACATTTATTAAGTATCTATGATGTTCTAGGCACTAATGCCATAAATGTGAAAAATGACAGCTCCTGTTTTCAAGGAACTTACAATCAAATAGGACAATGATATATATATATATATTCAAATATGTTTGAATGAAATAAATGTATAACAGAAATAAAATAGAGAATCTTAAGATTTAAAATGTTTACATTTTCAAAAAGAGGGAATCTGCAAACTACAAGTAACTAAGTTCGACTTCAATTCCTGGCAAAATACAAAAATCTATTTCTAAGATGATACTTATAGTTATTGTGTAGAAAATGAAGCAGAGAAAACTATAGCAATATAGCTCTATCAAGGAACTAATTTAATTTCCTTTAAAAAAAAAACAGTTTTAATAGGCTGTTAGGACTATACCATACAATTGACAGAAAGATGAAGAAAACACAAGGTCCTACTATGCTTGTTGTTCATTAACTATAAAAAATGTTTGATTTGGCACAGCAAAAGGCCACTTTAATATTGATCTTTCAGTAAGAGGTCTGCTATGCATTTCAAAATCTCACACAATTCCTAGTGATAATAGCAGAAAATGTTGTCTGTTGACCCCCTAATTATTATATTATTCTAATATATTATGCTGTATATATTTTTATAATAATCTCTTCCATATTAATTAATTCTAGTTGTTTAAAAGAATATTAGGGTTAGTGCAGGGTTGATGGCCTGGGACAGAACTGAGTAATTAAAGATCATAATGTGGATCAAAAGCAAAATTTGGTAGGGGAAGGCAGATGAAGATATTAAGATCAATAGAATATGGTCAGATGAGGTGAGTTTTGAATTCTTGAACATGGAGGTACCATAAATGTGGCATGAAATAGGGAGACCTTACTTTTGGAAGGTATTACTTATGGACATGGAAAAGATCCAGGATAGAGTACAAGGAAAGAAAGGGTTCCTTACCAGAACTGAGGAACATCATTATTTGTCACAATACCATTGAGATTCATTTCCTAATACCTTGTGTTTCCAGAATATTAACCCTTCTGAGCTTGCTAAATCCTTTGGTTACACAGGGAAAATGGTCACACACGAATGAAAAATATTCAAAATATGATATGCAGTAGGACATAAAACTGATAGAGATGATCTATCAGTTCACATATCTATAGACAGTAAAAACGGGCAATAAGATGAGTACAGAATTAAACTAGAAGAGAAGAATGAGTTGAATTGTTTTTGGGAAATTGCAAAAATTTTTTTAATGACCTCAAGCTTTCCAATGGAATGTTATTTTAAAACACCAATGTGCTTCCAGTGATCTAGTATGAAATGCCCATCAATTGGAAAATGATTAACCAAGCTGTGGTATAATTTTCTTTCTTTTTGTTCTTTTTTCTTTTGAGTATTCTTTTACAAAGTAATTAATATGGAAATGTTTCACATGATTGTATATGTATAGTCTATCTCAGAGAGAGAGAGACTTTATGTGCACTATCATAATAATAGAAAAAATTAACATACCGTTGTGTTTTTTATCACAATCATAAAAAATATTTGTTAGTAGATCTTCTTCATAGATCTGGCTAACATTTTCAGTCTATTTTCTTTATTAACATCTCTTCCTACTTTCCATTCTGATCTTATTAATAAAAATATATAATTATTTCAGTTGCTTTCTCTCAGAATCATTGAACTTCAGATCTAGATCGGATGCCAGAAGTCATCTGGTCCAACTCATACCATGTCCAATGTCCAGTTTTAAGATGTGGTTTTTCAAAACATTTCAGTGTTTGGAGGAATCTACTAACTCCAGAGTCACCTCATTTTATTTTGAAATAATTCAAATAACTAGGAAGAATTTTCCTGTGTTAAGCTAAAATGTTTCTCTAATGCTTTCTCTGTTAGTAGTAATTCTACATCAAACAAAACTAGTCTAACTCCCTCTTGTACATAATAGTTGTTTCATATACTTGATCTTATGTTGTATTCCTCTGCTCTCACAAGTCTTCTCTTTTCTGAACTAAACATCTTTAGTTTCTTCAAATGCATTCTATAATATAGCCTATGGTGACTTCACCATTTGAGTGTCTTTCTTCTGGAACCCCCCACTTCAATTTATCAATTACCCTCAAAAAATGTGATGGCCAGGTCAGAAAATATGCATACACATATATATTTATAATCTGAGATACATATACACATATGCTATGCTACCCAAGAATTTTTTAAAAATATTATTGTAAAGTGGTTTGGAAGAGAAAGTTGATAGAGTTTTACTAGAATGCTCCTGTATTTTACCATTTTGGCTCTTCCCCAGATATGGACATACTACTTTTATTCTCCCTTCATACTCTCTCCTTTCTTGATCTTATCCATTCCTGCTGCTTCATTTTTCATTCTTATGTAGATATCTCTCCAAAATCTTTTTATCTAGAACCTATCTACTGAAGAAAATAACTCCTTAAAAAGCAAAATTAGCTAATTTGCAAGAGAAGTATAAAATTTCACTGAGGAAAAGAACTCCTTAAAAAGTAGGACAACCATATCTAGGGAGTAGGGGGAAAAGATTAGCCAATGGAAGAAAAATAAAAGGAAAAATATGACAGAGAACTGGAGAACAGTATGTGTATAAATGAGTGTCAATAGTTTAAATGCTACATAAAGTTCCAAGAAAATGAGAAATCAGAAAAGGCACAGGATTTTGTAAATTAGGAGGTCAATAACAACACTGGAGCAAATACTATCAGAAGAGTGACAGGAATGGAAATCACAGTACAAGGGAGTCACTAGGGAAAAAAATAGAGACATGAGCTGATTTTTTTTTTTTAAGAGAAAACTGTAGAGGAAAGGAAATTTATATGATGGAAACTTGAGGACATACTAAGGAAAAAGAAATCATTTTGTTTGGTTGGTTTTTTAGAATAGATGAGATTTGAAAATATAATAAGTAGAGGTGAAAGAACCAATAAATAGGGAAAGATTGAAGAAGAAAGATTAAATATCATAAAGAAGCAAAATCAGTTATTGGAAAAAGTGCACAGAATTGTCAGAGATCATTAACATACTAGAGAACATCTGGAGTTATCTATTCTATATATCATTTTATAGGATAATTGACAAGCTAGAGAACATTTAGAGGGGCAGCGAGATGGCACAGTATCTAGGCCTGGCACCAGGAAGATGAGTCTTCCTGATTTCAAATTTGGCCCCAGACACTTAGTTGTATGACCCTGGGCAAGTCACTTAATCTTGTTTGCCTCAGTTTTCTCATCTCTAAAATGAGCTGGAGAAGGAAATAGCAAACTACTTCAGTATCTTTGCTAAGAAAACCTCAAATGGGATCATGAAGAGATAGACACAACAACAAATTGGTTAGAAGCCTCAAATTCATAAGACACAAAGATCATTTAAGGGAAGAAAAAATATTTCAGAAAAGACAAAGTTTCTTCAAGTATTTGATGGGTTGTCATGCAGAAGTAGGAGTATACCCATTCTGGAGGACACCAGAAGATAGACTTAGAAGCAATGTATAGAACTTTCAAAGAGGAAAATTTAGGCTTGACATCAGAATTAAGTTCCTAACAACCTGAGTGACCTGGAAGAAAAATGGGCTGCCTTGAAGGATAGTAGGTTCCCTATCATTGGAACTCAGATTGGATGGCGACTTGTCAAGGATGTTGTAGAGGGTATCTTGTTTGGGTAAAAATGTTGGAATACATGCTGAAGTTTCTTCAGCAGAGACATTAGTTGGCATAGTGGATAAAGCTCATACTTGCTGTCAGAAAAGTTTGAGACTGAAATTCTCTTCAGATATTTATTAGCTGTGTTACATCAACTTTGACTGCCTCAGTTTCCTCAATAATAAAATGGGAATTATTATAGCAACCATCTCACAGAGTTGCTATCAGGATCAAACGAATTTTATGTTATTTGGAAAGCACTTAGCATAGTGCCAAGCATTCGTTAGTAGATGCTTAAAAAATACTTGTTCCCTCTCTCCCCCATTCCAATTTGGAAATTCTGTGTTTATGTGTTCTGGAGTCCCTGAAGAATCAGATATTGAGCTAGCTGAGAGCATCTAGTATAAGATCATAAGAGGATGATTGAAATAAGTAGCATAAGACCCTTGCTATCGAAAGGGTTTTCTCTTTTTGTTCACACTTAACACATGGATCAAAACAATTGACATTTTAGCTATTCAAAAATGATCATGTCTCTCCAAATGTGCATCAGACTCCAAATTGTGTCATCTACTTCATTAGCCCATTCTGCAGAGAACCCTTTGTCCCCTTGAAATGATTTGTTCATATCTTGTATTTACTTTTATGTGTACATATTTTTCATCTTCCATAGACTGTATGGAAATCCAATAATGACAATTTCACAAATATATTTCCTCTTTACTCATAGAACTTTTTGCTTCTAGCAAAGTAACTAAGACTATTCTGAATTTTGACTCAACTTTCCTCCTATGTGCTATTATGTTTATATTTTAATTTGGTCTTTAAAATGCTTATTTGTTTTTTAAATTCAATGTTAGAGTACAATAGGGATGGGGTCTAGATTTGTGATTTCATTAGCATAAGGAACTCCTAAGTGAGGAAATTCATTTCTATCAAAAGAGATGGGCACTTTCATAATTTTAGAGAGCTGTTTATTCCACTGAGAGTTAAATGATTTGCCTAGAGTCATACAGTCAATCTGGGTCAGAGGTAGGACTTGGGAACAAGTCTTTCTGACTTTAAAGCCAGCTTTCTATTACCTCTTAACTGCCATGATGCCTCTCTGAGTACATTACTATATATTACTAAAAATTTTAAATACTTCATTCCATGTAATTCATTAAGCACTCTGGTAGTCACTCAGATGTATTAAATGTCAGCCATGGTACCCAGGCCCCACCCCTGGTTACTTATAATATAGACTTCCAGATCCTCAGATAAAATTTTTTAGTTCAGGGGCAGAAAAAAACATTAAAAATTGAAAGGTAAATGTGAAGGATTCCCTCTCCCTGTTCAATTTTTGAGTAGTTTTTTTTTCTTTCTCAAAATTCTATAGTCAAATAAAACGAATGCTTTATTTGAAAGAGTAAACATTTCAAAGAATTTTTACCTTTTTTATTCAGTGATAGCCTTCTTGCCACCAAAGAATGGTCTAGACTTTGATTAGAAACATAATGAAAATCAAGGGTTGAAGTAATAATATCATTTCCAAAAAGAAAATCTTTAAATTCACTGCTAGAAGTTAGTTCATTCTTTCCCATCAGGAACACAAAATATTTCTGATTCATTGCTGTTATTCTTGGCTTGAAGATTTCTTCAGGGCTTTGGAGAATGAAAGAATATATTGCTTTTTCAGGAGAGCTGAGATGAGAGGGACGTTGAGTGGCAGAAGACAAAGGTTGAAAATAAGAAACATCAACTTTCTCAAGACTTGAGAAGTGAACTTCTGATTCACAAGAATGTTCGATAGTCAACTTATTCAGTGTTTCTTCAAAAATTTCTGGTGTCTTAATGTAAATACTATCAAAATTCCTAGAATGAAATCTGATCATTTGAACTATAGGATGTGAAGACTGGTCCCTCTTCTGTATCATCTTGATCTTCCTACACATGCTTTCCACTGGATTATGACACTTATTTTTTGCCTGTCTTTCAGAAGCCACTGGTGATTTTTCCTCTGTGTCTAATTTTCTGAAATTCAGATAAAAGCAGATAAGTTTTCAATACTTGAAATATTGGAATCTATTTAGCAATATATGATGTATCTTTAAATCAAATTTGAAAGTGTAGGAACAATATTGTTAGTCTCAAGAATGCTTTATTATTTAATTCAATTCTTATCTATAGTTCTTATATTTCTAAGTTTAAACAACTTATATCAAGATGTAATGCTATTTTTGGGTAAGATAAGACATGCTAAAAAGACAGCATATTAGCATAGGTGTTCTTTTGAGATATCAGCCATGATACAAATGCCAAATGACTCTTTTATAAGCATAGACAATTTAAAGAAATAAAATAACCGGAAAAAAAGATGAAGCACATGATAGTACCCTTATATGTCTTATCCAAATTGTCAAAAGAAATGGCAGGAGCATCTTGAAAAAATGTATGATGATAGAATGACAATTCTCAAGAACAATGATACAGGTTATTACAGGAAAAATGGAAAGAACAAATCTATCTTGATAATAAAGAATCTTGGAACTTCTCAACTAGAAAGGAATTTCAACATCATTGATCTAGTTCAGGGATTGTTAACCTGGTCTATATGAATTTGTTTTAAAAAACCATTTTGATAATTATATTTCAATTTTCCTTTATAATTTTATATATAATATTTTATGCCCTTAAAAACATGAATCTGAAAGGCAGTCCTTAGGATCCATCACATTGCCAATAAGGCTTATCACACACCCAAAGGTTTAAGACCATCTGATCTGGTCTAATCTATTCATGTGACTTTATTTTGGTTGGATGAAGAATGGTGTCTCTTGGCCTTATACCTCTGAAATTTTGAGACTGTGACATGAGATTCAGAGAAGAAGCAAAGAGTTAGCTTGGCACCAGAACCCCAGATTTCTGAAACTAACACCACTGCTGTTTAAGTGGAGGTTTACAATTCCACAGCATATAATAAACTTTATGAAAATGAAAGTGAAATTATTCTATTTTATATCTTAGTCAAGCTAAAGAGAACTTTAGTTTGTTTTAAAAATATTTTCAATGTTTCCAATATATGGAAGTTCACTATTTTTTTTTCCATTTTGGGAGACTCAGAAGAAGCACAAATTAGAGTAAGATGTTTAAAAGAATAATAGAATACATGGTTCCCCAAACTCCAGGCCATTATGAAATAAACCCCATTAATTTAATCTATTGTTTCTCTTCTTTATAGAGGCTGTCCCTACCCCCAAAGCCAGGAATCTATTTCCTTCTTACTTTTGCCTCTTAAACTTCTTAACTTCCTTCAAAGCTCAGTTCAAGAAAACAGATCTAGAAGATGCCTCAGACTACATTCGGATTGAGAAATTCAAGATAAAAAAAATTAGTTTGTTATTTTCCCAGCCCAGGTCAGGTTAGAGAGTCAGACATCTTTGCGGATGCTAGGGATGTAGTCTAGCCAGAAAAGGCAGTGGAGAGTATTGAAGCATAGTGAGGGGGTAGCCCCCCAACACACACAGTGATCTGACCTTGTGCAAGGTACAACAGGTACCAGTGGTTCAGTTCACTATCTAGTTCCTGGTCACAGATTTGGAGCAGAATAAGGCAAGGATCTGCACCTAAAGATAGTACTTCAAGAAGAGTGGTTGTGGATTGAATACTGTATATCTAGAAAGGAACACACTCAAAAGGAAGCAGTAGTTGGGCAGTTCTGGCCCAGGAGAGACCAGGACTTCAGATCCAGCTTCTAGCCTCATCTGAAGTCTTGAATGGAATATACAGAACAGTAATCCAAAAGGAAATCTGTAGTTCTGCCACATTGAACCTGCTAAGTGTTCCAGCTGGCAGATGGTGGCTGACCAATAGCTGCTGTGTTGTGTTTTATTTTTTATTTATTTTGTCAAACACACCCAATTGCATTTTAATCCGGTTCAGGCTGCACTGAAGAGTTACAGATGACTGACTTGTGGCTGGCTAGTAGCCTGCGATAGAGAACAGGTTGCATGGGTTTTATGCCTCATTCATCCACATCCTACTGTAATGCTTAGGACAATGTGATTCAGAATGGTTACTAAATCAATGACAATAAAATGGATAAAAAATAAAAACTTAAAAATGAAAAGATACCCTCTGATCTACATGAGCTGCTTAATAGACCAACATAACAAATTATTTTAGTCTGTATTATCTGACTACTCTATTTTCCTCTCTCTCCCATTGCTTAAATTATTGACATTCACAGAATCATTGTCACTTTTATTGTTAACGTAATTTTTGATAAATGTCAAATTTTAGTATTTGTTGGGTTAGCATTAGCCTTTTATGAGTCATCTCCCTGATGAAGTACTACAAACCAAAATTAAAATTCCTAACAGTCCAACAACTCCAATTTAGCTGGTGCTGAAAAGAGATCCAAATATGACATGACATATTTTAAACATTGGCTTAATAAATTCATATCAATGTCCCCTACTTATTAATTTGAAAGCCTTAAAACTTCTAAACTAAAAGATTTTTTTTTTAAATTGCATGCAAGGGATTTATTTTCTTGGAAGTTTAAAATAGTCCATAAGTTTTTTTATGCATATCATTTGTAAGCATGTGAATTTTTAAAAATAATATTTTTCAAGAAGTGTTTTAGAATTCTCAATTGCTCAAAGGAATTCACTATGGGTAGGAGAAACAATGCATCCAACTCTCTCCCTTCTTTACAAAGATGGGAGACTAAAGGTGTGGGGTACTATAATGCCAGATTTTCTTAGTGTGTTGGTTAATTTTGCTGAATTTTTTTCCTTTTTTTATTCTTCATTACTATATCAGTGATGCAACATCTAAAGATATCAACAAAACATCTTCTTTAAAATAGAAAAAAATAACCTCTTACTATTCAAAGAAAAACAAAGAAACAAGGCTTCTTGTTCTACAAGGGGCATAAAGATAAATGACATAGAAGGAAGATTTAAGCTGACAATTTGCTTCACAGAAGGACTGAATTTGAATTTGAAAGAATTTCAGATCATCCAAATTCTTTGAGAAATAATATCTTCCTTTCTTAGTATGATTGAAAATTTGATTTTATGCCCAAAACAGGTGTCATATTTCATTCTATATTTTAAAGCCAATTCATTAGAGTAACATCCATCAAAAGCCAGCAGATTTCAGAAACTGACTTAAAAAAAAACACATTTAGAAAAACAAGAATTCAGTTTCAATGTAGACAATATCATGTAAAATGTCAATGTTATACAAAATATTTTGCTTTACAAAGAAATCTTTAAACTTTATTGCTTCTAATCATCTCATTTCTTCCATGACAGTGTTCAAAATATGGACAAATGCAAGTTGTTCAGTATCATTTTTCACTTTCTTCAGAGAATAATTAAATTTCTGGCTGTAGAAAAACCAAATTTTGAATAATATCTAACAAGCGATTCAGTACTTACTGTATACGCCATCAATAAATTAAAGGTGTTAGTAATATATATTTAGAAAGCCAAATATGATTTTTAGAAAGTTACTAGCAATAACTTGTTTTGGACCCAGAGGTCTTTTCTTAACTACTAGATACCACAATATTTTATCATGACATAAATAACATCTATCTTAAAACCCATCTTTCCCTTCTTTACTGGACATCACTCTCTGCACTATATACCATAATCCAGGCAAATTGACCTCTTTTTTTCCCTCACATTTGGCACCCCACTTCCCTCTTTTACTCCTTCCTCATCTCCAAATCAGAATCTCCCTTCAAAGCACAGTTCAACTACTGTTTTCTATGTGTCCTCTCTTTCAACTGTTATTGCCCTGACAAACTACACTGTATTTATTTGTATGTATTCTCCTTATTGTTTTTCTGTATATATTCATATATGTACTTGTTGTCCCCCTGGTTAGAATTTAAACTCCTTAATAGTGAGTCCCAGCACACAGCACAATGTGTGACACATTTAATTAATAAATGTTTGTTGATGAAGCCAAAAAACTGTTCTCCAGTGAAATTAGAAAAAAAAAAAGATAGATTATTATTTTCTGGTTACCCAATGAATTTAATTCAATTCTGTTCAGGCATCAAATACCTAATATATACACTAGGCTCTAGAGATATAAATAAAAAAATGAAGGCAATGTCTGCCTTTAAAGAGTTTACATTCTACTGATAATTTTTTTGAATCCATTTATCTTGTTAAGGCTCATCTTTGTAACAGGAAAATGATATTTTTTACCTATGTTCCATAGAAAGTTATCAGAAATCAATTAAAATCATTTCTAGAAACATGTCCTAGATATACTAAATGTTTAACAAGTCTGCTTTCTGAAAACTTAGTTATCACTAAAGTCAAAGAGCTGATACATAACCTTTAACTATTAAGCTCCCTTGACCTTATTGTGAACATCTATTACTGGGACAATCCCTAAAGGAAGAACATCATACTCTATACTTCTTAAGTCCAACAAGTCTGTGTATTTGTTACTTTAATTCATATCTTAGTATAGAAATGTTTTTTTTTTTTTTTTTCAGGAACTTAGGCTGATACCAGAAAAAAAATCTATGACAGATCTTCAATATTAAGAATTCAGGGGAAGCCTCAAACCTAGAATCTCAAACAACAAACAAGAACACAAATACTCAAATAACAAAAATTATTCCTTCTGACAATATAAAAGTTTCTAGCTGGAAAAAATCTCAGATTAGCATGTTAATTTTCACTCAATGAAACAAAATCATCTTTCATTTATTTTTATATGCCATGTTATTTCTATTCCTCCTCAGGCTTCATAGAATGTAAATAAGTTTCTTAAGGTTGGAGACCTTTATTTTTGCCTTTTTAACTCCAGCCCCAGCGCATAGCAGACATTTTGAACAAGCATTTATCAAGTAATTGCAATCAAGTGATTTCTGTTCTCAAAAAGCTGACATTCTTCTGGGGAAATTCCAGTAATTACTCTTACACTCATTTTGCACTGTTCCCCCTTTCTCTTTCTCCCTTTCTTCCCTCGTTTATTCTTCCTCCTTCCCTTCTCCCTTTCTCTCCCCAAACTCCAGTTGGGGAGTGATAGCTTATTATTTTTTTGGTGGTTTATTTTTAATAATGCTTTTATCAAAAATTTTTGAGACAAATTAAACATTGCTGGTGCTGGAAATGCATTACTATGAAATGCTGATTTCGTCACTTGTATAGAAAGTGATTTTTCATTTCCTACAGCTGCCCTTTCTCAGTTTTCTTAATGAATCACTAGAATTTTCTACTAAATTGAAATCTAGACAATGCAAAAATCAGAGAATTTTTATCCTATTTATTCCAACTGCCAGAAAATTGTTAAGCTAGGGGAGATAATGCACACCCTGAGATGAAGCATTTTCTTTTGCCAAAGGAAGAAAAAGTCCAGCATTAGCCACAGGTCCAACTCTTTACCTTAGGGTGAGCTCACCAGCTTGAGTTGGCTTCCTTATGGAGGCTTTCCAGGTACCATCTTCTGAAAAGTGAAAATGGAGTCTGGAGGCGTGGTTGGGGGCTGCTTGCAGGTGGGGCCAAATTAGGACTAACAGGGCCCAGATGAGCTACTCTCTGAGTAGGACTTAATTCTTTGGTTTTAGAGATAATAATGGGAGATGGCTTTAAGGAAGAGCCAGTTTTCACAGGAACTATAATGTAGTGGAAGTGGATAGAGAATTGGTCCCAGACAGGAAAGGTGGAGCTCAAGTCCTGATTATGACACAAACTGCTTTTTGACCCTGAGCCAAACAGTTTAGTGTCTCAGGCAACTAAATCCACAGGTATAAGGGCAGAGCAGCTTTGAGCTTAGAGGGAATTTGCTTTTTCAGGGGGTTCCCTATGCCAAAGAAATGAGGATTTCTTCAATCTGCCTTCTAACATGAGAATTAGAGCAAACAAGGGACCCTTAAAAACCCTCTTTATAATCAGGATCTCACCTGTGGATCATGGTGATGTTAAAGATAATTTGGTGACAACCCGCGATAAACAAGTTGTGTAGCAATGCTTTTGCATGCATTATAGACTAGTGGGAAATGAAATTTTATGGGTAAGGAGAACAAAACTAGGGGAAAGCCCTGTATTTTCCCCTAATACTCTAATGTTAGAATCCAGAAGGGTCAAGAATGAAGGCCCTGGCACTGTAATAACTCTTTTTCCAGAACCTGCAACTAGAATAATTTCTCTGTCTTTAAATTAGGAAAAATAAATTGAAATAATAGAGAATATTGATTCAGCTTACAATCTACATATTCCCTAAAGATTTGTTCAATTTTTTCATGCTGAACTTAATTTTAAGGCATGAAATTTTTTTTCTGTTAAACAATTTCTTTCACTAGCTTGCTGGATTTTGCAAAACTTCCCAACTAATGAAAATTTATAGCATCCATATTTTGGGATAAGAGATAATATTGTGATAGAATGAAAAAAATACTAGATTTTAGGATAAGAAGATCTGGGTTCAAATTCTGTCTTTGCACTTAACTATGTGACTTTGAGAAAGACAGTTAACATCTCTGCATCTCAGTTTCCAATCTGGAAAATAAGGGGATTAAACTAAAAGACCTCTGAGTTTCCTTTCAATATTAAATCTATGATGCTAATTTACCCCAAAGATTTAAAAACCAATATAAAAGCCAAAAGTTTTTGTTTTTGTCAGTCATTTTTCAGTGATGTCTAAATCTTATGACTCCATTTAGGGTTTTCTTAGCAGAGATAAAAAAAATGGTTTGCCATTTCATTCTCTAGATCATTAATATTGATCTCTAGATCAATTTGAGGAAATTGAGGCAACCAAATATGTCCAGGATCAAATAGCTAGTAAGTATCTGAGGCTGTATTTGAACTCATAAAAATTAGGCTCCTGACTCCAGGGCCAGCACTCTAACCACTGTGTAACCTAGCTGCTCTAATGTAGGTTTTCCCTATACAAAAAAGAAGTCAATGATGGAAACAAAAATGAAATCAGCATCCTGAATCTATTAGAGCCTAGCACTTTACAAACTTTAAATCATATATAAATGCAAGGTATTATCACTATTTTATTCCTCTCTGCCTCTTCATTTGTAAAATGAGAAGAATATTACTTATCTCACAAGATTGTTGTGAGGATCAAATGATGTAGCATACTTAAAGCACTTTTTTAAAACTTAAAGCTCTAAATAAAACTTTTATTATAGTTAATGTTTCTATGGAGATATAGCAAAATATATTGTGCATTTTTCAAAACCCACACAATTCAGTATAAAAGGAGTCATATTTATTTGCATTCTTTGCTAATAATATGTTAAGTATTTATATATACACACACACATTCTGGATGTCTTGGATTATAAATTATCCCAGCTTGTCTGTTATAACATTTAACAAAAAAGGGTTTAGAGAATTCCAATGTAATTTATATTTAATTGCATAAATTATTTAATTATATTTAAGCCCAAATTTATTTTTCCCAAGGCAAGGAATTAAGAATTGTAAATTTTAAAATTTCTATCTATTCCTTTCTGAAAGATATGAAGAGTAAAGAGAAGACTTTGAAGGAAAAAATACAAGGATTCTTCTTTATTTTGTGTAAGGGAAATGGAAATAATATTAATATTAATAACAGCTAACATTTATTAGCATTTAATGGTTTGTATCTATCCTCACAACAATCCTGGGAGCTGGCTACCATTGTTATCCCTATTTTACAGATGAGAAAACTGAAGTTGACAATTTAAGCCACTTTCCCAGGGACATATAGCTAGTATTTAAGTCTATATTTGTACTGAGGTTTTGACTCAAGGTGGAGTGTTGGAGATAAAGAATGTCATTTGGGTTAATAGGACTTTAAGGTGGAAAGGAACTTAAAGATCACTTAATTCATAAATGTACAAATTGAGGCCTAGAAAAATTAGAGGATACTTGAACATGGAAGCCCTGTAACAGAAAGATTACTAGTCTTAGCAAGATTTGGGTTTGATTCATGCCTTGTCTAATTTTTCTCATCTGTTAAATGGGAAGAATATGTTTCATTCCACAGAGACAGGAGGTTAATGAGCATTTGGTATGGAAACAATCATTTTAAAATGTTCTTAAATTCTTATTACTTTGTTATGTCCAAATAATTACTTAATACCTGTTATATGGGGTTAAGATGGCAGAGAGGAGGCTCACAGTTGCATAAGCTCCGCGCTTTCTCTCACTATCCACTTCATTACAAGCCTCTGAATCAATGCTTGACTGAAAAAAACCCACAAATAGTTACCAAGAGAAGCCATCCTTGAGATCCGCCAAGAAAGGTCTGTCTTTACTGGAGGGCTGGGGCGGTTTTAGATCGGGCGCAGGCTGAGGGCAGCGGCAGTGAGAGCACGGGAGCAGAGCTGAGAGGGGGTGGGGAGTGATCGTAGCCGTCTCTGCGGGGAGAGCTGCGCTACAGGTTTGGAACCTGCAGCAAGTCAACAGCCCAGCAGAGAAGCTAAAAACACCGGGGCTGAAGAATACAACCGCAAACAGCTGGAGTCTCTCAGGACCTGGCCGCCCCCCCCTCCCCCCCCCCCCCCCCCCCACAGTGACTCAGCACGCTTTGGGATCTCAGAGCGCAGGCGCAGCACAGTCCTGCCAGTGCCTCACTGCTGCCCCCTGCAGTCTGTAGAGGAAGCTCGATAACACACCCAGCCCCTCCCCAAAGAAAGACTCCAGTTTTTTCTGTTTTTCTTTGGTAGTTTATCTCTGATTAATAGACAGAATGAGCAAGAAGCTGAAGAGGACTTTAACCCTTGACAGCTTCTATACAGATAGAGAGCAGACTCTAAATCCTGAGGAGACTAAAAACAGGCAGTCCCCAGGTGATTCCCCAAAGGAGGAAATCATCTGTTCCTCAGCACAGATGAACCTCATAGAAGTGATTAAAAAGGCTCTCACAAGGGAGCTAGAAGAAAAATGGGGAAAGCAGAGTGAGGCTTGGCAAAAGGAGAGGGAGGCTTGGGAAAAGGAGAGGGAGGCTTGGCAAAAGAGCCTGGAGAAAGTTAAAGAGAGAGTGGATAAAGAAGTAAAATCCTTGAAAAATAGGATTAGTGAACTGGAAACAGAAAATAGCTCTCTAAAAAACAAAATGGGCGAAATGGAAAAAAATTCCACAGAACAAAAGAACTCAATTGGACAATTAGAGAAAGATTTTAAAAAAGTGAGTGAAGAGAATACTTCACTGAAAATCAGAATTGAACAAGTGGAATTGAATGACTCGAGGAGACAAGAAGAATCAGTCAAGCAAATCCAAAAAAATCAAACAATGGAGAAAAATGTGAAATACCTTCTGGGGAAGACAACAGACCTGGAAAACAGATCCAGGAGAGACAATCTGAGAATCATTGGACTCCCAGAAAAACATGATGAAAAAAAGAGCCTGGACACTGTCTTCCAGGAAATTATCAAAGAGAACTGCCCAGAAGTCATAGGAACAGAGGAAAAAATAAACATTGAAAGGATTCATCGATCACCCACTGAAAGGGATCCTAAAATCAAAACACCAAGGAATATAGTGGCCAAATGCCAGAACCCTCAGGTGAAAGAAAAAATATTGCAAGCGGCTAGAAAAACCCAATTCAAGTATCAAGGAGCCACAATAAGGATCACCCAGGATCTGGCAGCATCCACATTAAAAGATCGAAGGGCCTGGAATATGATATTCCGAAAGGCTAAGGAACTTGGTATGCAACCAAAAATAACTTACCCAGCGAGAATGAGCATCTTTTTCCAGGGAAGAAGATGGACATTCAACGAAGTAAGCGAATTTCATCTATTTCTGATGAAAAAACCAGAACTCAACAAAAAGTTTGATCTACAAATATAGAACTCAAGAGAAATCTAAAAAGGTAAAGATTAATCTTGGGAACTATATTTTGACTATATAGATGTATAAAGAATACATGTATACCTTGTTCTAGAAATTGATGTGGAAAGGACATTGTACCAGAAAAAGGGTAAAGTGGGGGTAGTACATCTCATGAAGAGGCATAGGAAACCTATTATATCTGAGAGAAAGAATGGAGGGGGATGAATATAGTGGGTATCTTACTGCCTTCAGAATTGGCTTTAAGTGAAAAATCTTAAGACATATTCAATCTATGGTGAAACTTCTCCCATCTCATTGAAAAGTGAGAAGGGAAAAGTGGAAAGGGAAGGAATAAGCTAAGCGGAAGGGAATACGGGAACTGAGAGGGAAAGGAGTAAGATAGGGGGAGGAACTCTAAGGCGGGGGGAGGGACACTAAAAAGGGAGGGCTGTGAGAAGCAAGGGGTGCTCACAAGCTTAATACTTGGAAGGGGGGGAAAGGGGAAAGAAGGGAGGAAAGCATAAACCAGGGTTAACAAGATGGCAAGTAATACAGAATTGGTCATTCTAACCATAAATGTGAATGGGGTAAACTCCCCCATAAAGAGGAAGCAGTTAGCAGAATGGATTAAAAGCCAGAATCCTACAATATGTTGTTTACAGGAAACACACCTGAAGCGGGGAGATACATGCAGGTTAAAGGTAAAAGGTTGGAGCAAAATCTACTATGCTTCAGGTGAAGTCAAAAAAGCAGGGGTAGCCATCCTGATCTCAGATCAAGCTAAAGCAAAAATTGACCTAATTAAAAGAGATAAGGAAGGACACTATATCTTGCTAAAGGGTAGCATGGATAATGAAGCACTATCTATATTAAACATATATGCACCAAGTGGGGTAGCATCTAAATTCTTAAAAGAGAAACTAAGAGAGCTGCAAGAAGAAATAGACAGTAAAACTATAATAGTGGGAGATCTTAACCTTGCACTCTCAGAATTAGATAAATCAAACCAGAAAATAAATAAGAAAGAAGTCAAAGAGGTAAACAGAATACTAGAAAAGCTAGATATGATAGATCTCTGGAGAAAATGTAATGGAGACAGAAAGGAATACACTTTCTTTTCAGCAGTTCATGGAACCTATACAAAAATTGACCATATATTAGGACATAAAAACCTCAAACTCAAATGTAGTAAGGCAGAAATAGTAAATGCATCCTTTTCAGACCACGATGCAATGAAAATTACATTCAACAAAACAGCAGGGGGAAGTAGACCAAAAAATAATTGGAAACTAAATAATCTCATACTAAAGAATGATTGGGTAAAACAGCAAATCATAGACATAATTAATAACTTCACCCAAGAAAACGATAATAATGAGACATCATACCAAAATGTATGGGATGCAGCCAAAGCGGTAATAAGGGGAAATTTCATATCTCTAGAGGCCTATTTGTATAAAATAGAGAAAGAGAAGGTCAATGAATTGGGTTTGCAATTAAAAATGCTAGAAAAGGAACAAATTAAAAACCCCCAGTCAAACACTAAACTTGAAATTCTAAAAGTAAAAGGTGAGATCAATAAAATTGAAAGTAAAAAAACTATTGAATTGATTAATAAAACTAAGAGTTGGTTCTATGAAAAAACCAACAAAATAGACAAACCCTTAGTAAATCTGATTAAAAAAGGAAAGAGGAAAATCAAATTGTTAGTCTTAAAAATGAAAAGGGAGAACTCACCACTAACGAAGAGGAAATTAGAGCAATAATTAGGAGTTACTTTGCCCAACTTTATGCCAATAAATTCGACAACTTAAATGAAATAGAAAAATACCTCCAAAAATACAGCTTGCCCAAACTAACAGAGGAAGAAGTAAATATCCTAAACAGTCCCATCTCAGAAAAAGAAATAGAACAAACTATCAATCAACTCCCTAAGAAAAAATCCCCAGGACCAGATGGATTTACATGTGAATTCTACCAAACATTTAAAGAACAATTAACTCCAATGTTATATAAACTATTTGAAAAAATAGGGATTGAAGGAGTCCTACCAAACTCCTTTTATGACACAGATATGGTACTGATACCTAAACCAGGTAGGCTGAAAACAGAGAAAGAAAATTATAGACCAATCTCCCTAATGAATATTGATGCTAAAATCTTAAATAAAATATTAGCAAAAAGATTACAGAAAATTGTCACCAGGATAATACACTATGACCAAGTAGGATTTATACCAGGAATGCAGGGCTGGTTCAATATTAGGAAAACTATTAACATAATTGACTATATCAATAACCAAACAAACAAAAACCACATGATCATCTCAATAGATGCAGAAAAAGCATTTGATAAAATCCAACATCCATTCCTAATAAAAACACTTGAGAGCATAGGAATAAATGGACTTTTCCTTAAAATAGTCAGGAGCATATATTTAAAACCATCAGTAAGCATCATATGCAATGGGGAAAAACTGGAACCTTTCCCAGTAAGATCTGGAGTGAAGCAAGGTTGCCCACTATCACCATT
Organism: Antechinus flavipes; assembly: GCF_016432865.1. NCBI lineage: Eukaryota > Metazoa > Chordata > Mammalia > Dasyuromorphia > Dasyuridae > Antechinus > Antechinus flavipes. The sequence goes on from NC_067402.1 coordinate 174,628,780, forward strand.
ATTATTTAATATCGTATTAGAAACACTAGCCTCGGCAATAAGAGTCGAGAAAGATATAAAAGGAATTAGAGTAGGCAATGAGGAAACCAAACTATCACTCTTTGCAGATGATATGATGGTATACCTAGAGAACCCCAGAGATTCTACCAAAAAGCTATTGGAAATAATTCATAATTTTAGCAAAGTAGCTGGCTACAAAATAAATCCCCATAAATCCTCAGCATTTTTATACATCACCAACAAAACCCAACAGCAAGAGATACAAAGAGAAATTCCATTCAGAATAACTGTTGATACCATAAAATATTTGGGAATCTATCTACCAAAGGAAAGTCAGGAATTATATGAGCAAAATTATAAAAAAGTCTCCACACAAATAAAGTCAGACTTAAATAATTGGAAAAATATTAAGTGCTCTTGGATCGGCCGAGTGAACATAATAAAGATGACAATACTCCCTAAACTAATCTATTTATTTAGTGCTATACCAATCAGACTTCCAAGAAAATATTTTATTGATCTAGAAAAAATAACAACAAAATTCATATGGAACAATAAAAAGTCGAGAATCTCAAGGGAATTAATGAAAAAAAAATCAAATGAAGGTGGCCTAGCTGTACCTGATCTAAAATTATATTATAAAGCAGCAGTCACCAAAACCATTTGGTATTGGCTAAGAAATAGATTAGTGGATCAGTGGAAAAGGCTAGGCTCACAAGACAGAATAGTCAACTATAGCAATCTAGTGTTTGACAAACCCAAAGCCCCTAACTTCTGGGAAAAGAATTCATTATTTGATAAAAACTGCTGGGATAATTGGAAATTAGTATGGCAGAAATTAGGCATGGACCCACACTTAACACCATATACCAAGATAAGATCAAAATGGGTCTACGACCTAGGCATAAAGAACGAGACTATAAATAAATTAGAGGAACATAGAATAGTTTATCTCTCAGACTTATGGAGGAGAAAGAAATTTGTGACCAAAGATGAACTAGAGACCATTACTGATCACAGAATAGAAAATTTCGATTACATCAAATTAAAAAGCCTTTGTACAAATAAAACTAATGCAAACAAGATTAGAAGGGAAGCAACAAACTGGGAAAACATTTTCACAGTTAAAGGTTCTGATAAAGGCCTCATTTCCAAAATATATAGAGAACTGACTCAAATTTATAAGAAATCAAGCCATTCTCCAATTGATAAATGGTCAAAGGATATGAACAGACAATTTTCAGAGGATGAGATTGAAACTATTACCACTCATATGAAAGAGTGTTCCAAATCATTATTGATCAGAGAAATGCAAATTAAGACAACTCTGAGATACCACTACACACCTGTCAGATTGGCTAAGATGACAGGAAAAAATAATGATGAATGTTGGAGGGGATGCGGGAAAACTGGGACACTAATGCATTGTTGGTGGAGTTGTGAACGAATCCAACCATTCTGGAGAGCAATCTGGAATTATGCCCAAAAATTATCAAAATGTGCATATCCTTTGATCCAGCAGTGTTTCTATTGGGCTTATATCCCAAAGAAATACTAAAGAAGGGAAAGGGACCTGTATGTGCCAAAATGTTTGTAGCAGCCCTGTTTGTAGTGGCTAGAAACTGGAAAATGAATGGATGCCCATCAATTGGAGAATGGCTGGGTAAATTGTGGTATATGAATGTTATGGAATATTATTGTTCTGTAAGAAATGACCAGCAGGATGAATACAGAGAAGCTTGGAGAGACCTACATGAACTGATGCTAAGTGAAATGAGCAGAACCAGGAGATCATTATACACTTCGACAACGATATTGTATGAGGACATATTTTGATGGAAGTGGATTTCTTTGACAAAGAGACCTGAGTTTCAATTGATAAATGACGGACAAAAGCAGCTACACCCAAAGAAAGAACACTGGGAAACGAATGTGAACTATCTGCATTTTTGTTTCTCTTCCCGGATTATTTATACCTTCTGAATCCAATTCTCCCTACGCAACAAGAGAACTGTTCGGTTCTGCAAACATATATTGTATCTAGGATATACTGCAACATATCCAACATATAAAGGACTGCTTGCCATCTAGGGGAGGGGGTGGAGGGAGGGAGGGGAAAAAAAAATCGGAACAGAAATGAGTGTAAATATAATGTAATTATTAAATAAAAAAATTTAAAATAAAAAAAAAATACCTGTTATATGAGATTATTGTAAGGGTCAAATGAAATAATTTATATAAAACTCTATGTAAACCTAAATTGCTTTATGAATAGGAGCTATCATACTTTTTCATTCTTCTCAAATTATTATTCCACTTATTCTCCTCTCATATACAATGGAGTTAATATAAAAAGAATTCTGGGAAAAGTCAATGTTTAATGACCACGTAAATGATGACTTTTTGTAATTGAATAAAGGTGTTGGGATTTTCAAGATATATCCCATAGCAGATAGTTCATCAGGGATTTGACTCTTTCCTGATTCTGATTTTTTTTGCTAGATATCTTTATTTTGAGAACTTTTGATTACACATAGATCAAAAGTTATGAGCATTTGATATGGAAACATATATTAAAATATTCTTAAATTCTTATGAATCTGTATTTCCAAGGAATTACAGGATAATGTTTTGTCTGTGATGGTGCTCCAGTTTCAGTACAGTTTATTTGAAGAGTTCTCAAATTTGGGGGGGCTTATGTTTAGTAAGACAATTTGTCAACTATTTATGTTTGATAGAGAATTTCTGGCCACTTGATCACATTTATCTAGGAACTCAGTTGATGCTAAATTTTTGCAACCTTCAGTGATATGGTGTATAGTTTTAACCATTTCTTTGCCAAACCTACATAAATCAACGAGTTCAGACTTCTTAAGGCTGGTCTTTATCTAATTTTTAGTATCAGGAACTTGGTTTTGCATTATTCTTAGAAACACAAGTTTCATGATTTGATTATTTGTCACTTCTTTGGTGACATAATTGTTTATAGAGATGCTATCTATTAAAGGTCCTTTGATTCTATTCCTCTACTTGAGTCATTTCATAACTTCTAAACAATCGTGAACAAATATTAATTACATTTAATAATTTCCAATATACTGTAGCTATTGACAGCTTCTACTATTGCTCTGTCTGTCTGTCTCTATTTCAGAATTATTTTCATAAGATTTTCACCTATTTATTATATGATCTGATTAAAGTCATCAGACCCCTTCTTTTTAATGTATTAGTGTATTAAGCATTAATCATTCTATTGCTTTCTTGGAATGATGGGCAGTATGTTTAACTATATGAATTTTTGCTTGTATTCCTTCTAAATTCATTGGTGCCCACTTGGCTGTAAAAAGGTAGGTTAAATTTGGAATTGTAATATTTTTAATTATTTTACATGTGTTGCTTATAATTAAGCTCTGACTTCAGGATGCCAATAAGATCAACATATACAACCACAGCTTTCTCCTTGATAACTTCATGCCCAGTAAACTTGCCAGGGAAAATTCACATATATATATATCCATGACCACTAATTCAAAATCAAAGTCTTATTGTTATCATCTTTTCTAATATAATTTAGACAAAAAAGATCATAGTTCAAATGGCTCTCCTGTGTTAATTATTTTATATTTAATATTATATAAACTTTTGCCAACTACTGATTTATGTCATTGAATAAAAATATTGGAATGTAAACTCATCTTCTGTAAGTACAACTCCAGTAGCCAAAAAAAAAAAAAAAAAATCAATGGGGATGATATGACTTTGTTTTCTCCTGTAACGCTCTATATTTTGAAAGGTTTTCATTTCATGTAGTTTGGAGATTGTGAGTATTCAATATGGCAGAATCTATTAAAAACATTCTTAAATTTTTATATTTAAGTATTATATTGAGGTTATTATAGGCAGTCATTTTATATTGTCTTCCACATCTAGTTCTGTTTATGTGTTGAATTTTGAAGACTTTATTATTATTGTTATTATTCTTTTTATTTTATTGTCATGTTTTATGGAGTTCAATTATAAGTAACTTGAAGACAAATTATTATCATATATTTATGCAATTTTATATTCAATGTTTTACAGACTGTTGCACAGGTAAATAGAATAATTTTTTTAAAAAAAAATAACTGGCTAAGCATATAGTGATATGATCTCATCTTCTGGAGATTTACTTAAAAAACATTTTGATACAACCCTTATAGCAGACAGAATTACTTTGACTTATTCCCACAGAGTTTTAGTTTATTTTGTTATTGCTTTTTTTTATAAAATTTGCCAAAGTTTGCACAGTTGGTAAATGATAGAATCAGAACTTAAAAGATAGCTCTTCTGACACCAAATTTAGTAATCTTCCCACTATACTATACTGCCTCCAATACACTAATTGAATATGTTTCTCAATATATAGATTATTTTAAGTATCTACTACTTCCCTTTTAATTTTAGGATTAGAAAAAAAAATACTTTCTTCTTTTTAAATAGTTTCTAAATTGCTACACTCACAGCTTAAAAAAAAAAAAAGCTTCCTAACTCCACTTATTGCAGTTTGATGAATTAAATCTATATTTATGATGAAGTTGGTAAAATGAGAGCTTATGTATTGCTATACTGAAAACTGACTCATACTTGAGAAATGATTTGAGATTGTAGTCAACAGAATTGAATATAAAAGATGGTTCATTAGCTCCCTCTGCTGGTAAAAGTTTGACCTAGTTCAATGAACCTAAAAGGATTTCAGGATTAAAAAAAAAAAGTTTATAGTGTCTGTTGTAATAAATTTGGTGATTATTGTTGCATGCATCATATAATAATGAAATCCTTTAAGCTAAAATTTGTGGAAGAATAACTATTTTGATTTTTTTTTTCAAAATTACACCTTTCAAGTATCACAAAGCCAATTAAAAAAAAAAAAAAGCTAGACTGTTGACAAGCTCTCTGTGTATAAAGCAATATAAAGTATATGTTGTAGAAAGGTGGAGAATAAGGGGAAAACAAAATTCAGCTTTCCCACAAAATTCCTATTCTACAGAAAAAAGACACTGGATAGTGTTGGCAGGACAGGTTCTGTTGCACTTTTGTTTTCATTTTTATACACATTCTTGTGCTTCAGTAACTCAGACTGTAAGTTCTTTCCTCATTCTTTACTCCTATGATGAAAAGGTCTAATGTGGTGGAACATAAGTAGCGCAGGCCCTCAGCTAACCCCTTTCTCTTGGCCTCCCTCATAACCACAATTGAGTAATCAGTCAGAATCTCACAAAATTCCCCATCTCTGCAGGCTGGATGATGATTAATCTTGTAATAATCACTGTGCAATTCTGTGCCAGAGTGAGATATTTGTGAATGATCCCTGGAGTATTTTTTGTTGACTGCTATACTCTGAAAACAATCAATAGAATCCATATCAGCATTTTTAAGTGTGTTCATTTAAATGTGTACAAAGCTGCAAACATAACTACATGACTATCTAATCTAAAGAAAACTATTTTGTTTATTTAAGAAAAGAAAAATTTATTTAATTTAGCTGGTAAGAATAATTTAAAATACAGGTTCATTTTGTTCTTTTCTATGATTTATGATTTGGAATCCACTTATGAATGGGGGAAAAATGTTTTTTTCCAGGAAACTATTTAAAATTGTAAAGGAACTGGCCAATGAGTCCTATATCTACAAGCAAATGCAGAGTGCCATTGATGCAGTTCCCTTCGTGGAAGAGATACAGGGGTTTGCTTCCTGGAGAGTGGTGATGACATAGATTCTACTCTTTCTACCATTCTATCTTTCTACCATAATATTTAACAATTCCAAAGCCTGGAGAGGATTTTCAGGATAAATTCTATCCTTTTGCATGTGAATATTATATTTTTAGCATGGGGCTAATTAAGTGTTTCATCAATACTATTTCTTGGGGATAGTTATACTGTCATAGAACTTAAGGTCTCAAGCGATTTTTTTAGATATCTGCCCCATATCATAATTTCATAAATTAATTAGCAATTTACAGGGCATCAGAGGAGCATCCGTTCATGGTTCTAGAGCTGGGAAAGACCTTAGAAATTCATTCCATTAGGTGGTTACATGGCTTCAGACACCATCTAGTTTTACAGATGAGACTGCTGAAACTCAGATTTAAGTGATGTACCCATAATTAAATTTTTAAATGTTTGAGGCAGGATTCAAACTCAGATTTTCCTGCCAAAATGTAATGTCTGGACTAGCTCTCTGGAGGATTTTTGATGAGCCTTGGTCTTAGGTAGAGAAGCCACCAGGAGCATCTCTATTTCTGTCTCTGTCTTCTGTGTCTCCTCTGTGTCTGAGTCCTCATCTGTGTCTCCTCTGTGTCTGTGTCTGAGTCTGAGTCTGAGTCTGAGTCTGAGATCTAGCTCAAGCAACTCTCAATACTATCCTGTTGGGGTTTGAAGGAGACTCCCAAATGACTGGATTCCAGACTGGTGTCTAGTGGTGTCTCAAAAGAAATTGCAGGCTTAGATCCATCTCTAAGTCGAGGCAAAGTTTATTATAATTGTAGCACCAATTGAAGTGAGCTAAATTCCAAAAGAATTTAGCAAAGAACCTGGAGCAAGAAGATAAATTTATAGGGAAAAGATAGAGAGATCAAGTGCTTCACATCACTGATATGCAAATTTTATGGCTTAGAGACTGAATTGAAGAGTGATCTGAGAAGTGGAGTAGAAGTTTGAATTCTATGATTTAGAGGTGAAGTTGTACCTCGTTTTTCAATTCTGTGTCTCATATTGTCTCAGGAACTGTATTATTACTGACCAATAGTTGTTATCTGACAGTCAGCATTGTTTGTGGAACTACAGCACTACCTTCAATGCCAGGTAAGCTTAGGGTTAAAGCCAGGTAACCTTAGGGTTATTCCTACATCCTTCCTAGGAGCTTTACAACATCAATACTGCCTTTTTAGTCTTCAGAACTGACAGTTTTTGACTGTCACTTTTTGACTAAAGTTTCTTGCCAGTCTAATATCTTCAGTATTTTTTCCTCAAAGAATGTTCAAAATACAGATATACCAATATCTCCAAGTATTTTTGTATTACCAAACATAAAAACTGGCAAAGTCTCAGCAATACCTTGGAATATATGCTCACATTTTTATTTTCTTTCTGAGTAGATGTCTTTCTCTATCATCCTCTTTCATGAGGATTTGATAATACCTATTGTGCAGATTCAACTTTGAGAACAACTGGCTTCTTGAACTTCTGGTATTATGTTGTACTGATTCATCTTAATTTTCTTACTTAATGTAAATTTAATTTATTTTTTAATTAAATTTAAATTTAATCTTATGATCCATATATACTCCACATTCCCCAGTATTTATTTTTCTATGCTACTATTATGGATGAGGCATGAAGACAAAGGTTTCCTTGATGATGCTGTTTTTTGTTGCCAGTATCCTTTGGGAAAAAAATATACATTTCTGCCAGTAACAATCTTCAGCTTTTGGAGTAGAAAACATATTTTTTTTTCTGCCAGGGTTCCTCCCTGAATTCTTCAGTTTCTGGCTGGAAGAGAAGAAACTCTATTCCATTGAATAATGGCTTTAATTCTATTCATTGAATAAAGGTTATTGCCTTGTAAGAAGGGGAATATAAACTTTCCTTCAGCTCCAAGCACGGAATAGGCCTGAACAGCCTAAGGCCCTGATTCTCCTGATAAGTCCAGTAATCATTACCTGCTGAGGCATTTTGTTAACTTCCCTGAGGCAAAACCTCTAAGAACAATGAAAACCTCCTAAAACTCCCTCTTTCCTTAATGAATAACAAATGAACCTCTCTCCTCTCCCCCTCCCCCCACAATCTCCCCATCCCAAGGACCTTCCTTTAAGGACCATTCCTGGTCCCCCAAAGTCTAATGCTATTGTCCCACTCCAAAGCTACCTCACCACCTCACCTTCCTACTGTATTTTCTGGAATGCCTGGTTCATGGGCAACAAACGTTTTTAATGTTACATTTTTTTCCTCACTCCTATCTTCCATCTTTCACCGAGACCAGTTTCTGTCCTGATGACACAGCCTCCTGGCTTCTAGCACTGGCTGTACTTTTACTCATTCTTCCTAACTCACTGGTCAAGTTTGTAGAGTTGTTATAATGGATCTCTTGACCACTTCTATAGTATCTCTCTTCCACTCTCACTCAGCAACCTCTCCTCTCTTGAGATTCATCCAATCAACATATACAAGGAGATCAAAATCTTAGTAATTTTTGTTTATCATCCACTAATACATTCCCCTTCTTTCCCCAATGAGTTCACTGCCAAATTCACAGTATATCTCTATTTCCTGAATCCTGCCTTTATACTAGGGGACTTCAAAATACATATTGATACTATGCCTTAACAATTTGTTCCTAGTTCTTTAATTTATTTAATTCTCACGAGCTAGTCCTCTACCCCACTTCAGCTACATATAAAACTGTTCATAACCTTGATCCTACTACCATTGACAAATGCATCATTTCTATGTACATGAACTCTGAAATTCCCTTATCTTATAAAAATGTATTTTCATTCCACCTCTCCTTGTATCTTGCAACCCCAAGTCCTTCATCTTTAATTCCTTAACCCTTCAGTGCTTTCTCTGGCCTTGAACTAGCTAAGACCTTCTCCCTTCCCCAAATTGACTCTTTGGTGAAGCAGTTCATCTGTATACTTTCTCTTTTCTTGAGTCATTTGCCTTCTAATCATATTACAGAAGTTATTCTGGGAAGTCTCAGCCTTAGATCACTACCAATATATTCTCTGACTTTGTTCTTACCCTTATGTTGCTGAATGAAACTGGAAAAAAATCCTGAAATATGCTTGCAGGATCCATTACAAATTTATGTTACAAAACCTCGACTAGGCCCCTGCAGTCTTTTCACATCTCCCTAATTTACTCACTTCCTGATCACCATAGTATTTCTACATTTCTTCATCTCTCCTCAAATCTCCCATGCTGCTTCTCTCCACACCTTCCTAGCTGAGAAAATGGTCTCATTTTACTTAAAAAATGAAGGCCATTCACCAAAACTCCCTCTTTTTCCTCATCACATGTTATCCAAATGCATTGTCATTCTCTCCTTCTTTATCCCAGCTCATATTATAAGAGACTAGCATTTTACTAAGGAGTATAGACCTGCTGATGAATCCAGAAAAGGATTTTACTTTATGTTCTTGCAAGAGCAGATGCTAAGCTAGCAGGTTTACTCAAAATTAATAAGATATGCCTTTTTGTGCCCTGATTCCACATGTCCCAACACAAGTCCCTCTCCTGACTCCCTACAGGCTGTTTACTAAAGAGGTTATATAGTCTATCCAAAGAGCCCAATTCACTGAGTCCCCACCTCTGATTATATCTCATAATGTGTTTTCTTTATCTAATTTATGATTTCCCTCTGTAAGTTTTGTTTCCCTAGGTCCACATCCACCTAACCTCTAAATTTCATTTCTTAGGTTTCAATTTCATTTTTTGGATTTTAGTTTCACTTCTCTGCATTTCTCTAATTTAAGTTTTGTAACTCTATGGAAACTAAACTCTCATTCAATTCTCACAACTTAAGAAAGGGGCTTTTCACCTTGTCAAGGTAAACTCTTCTACATGTACCAATGAACCTATTCTATCTCATTTTCTCCTTCAGATTGCTCACTCTATCATTCACACTCTCTCACTTATGGCCAATCTCTTCTAGGCTACTGGTTGCAAATATGACCTTATCTCCCCACAACCTGGGGAAAAAAAAAAACCCAAAACCTCTCACTTGATCCATACATCCATGTTAATTATCATCTCATATCACATCTCCCTTTTGTGCTCAAACATTTCCAGTATGCTATTTACAATAAATTCCTCTACTTCTTTCCTCTCCCTCTCTTCTTAACTCTCTACAATTTGACTTCTAACCTCATTATTCAATCAAAACTTCTCCAAAGTTATTAATGATTTCTTAATAGACAAATCCAATGTCTTTTTCTTAATCTTTATCCTTCTTGATCTCTTTGTGGCCTGTCAATAACTATCTTTTTCTTATACACTTTTTCTCTAGTTTTTCAGTACACCACTCTTCTGCTTCTCCTTCTATCTCTCTAATTTTTTTTTTTTAATTCAGTTTCCTTTCTCTATTTTTATCAAATTTGTGCCAAACCACCCTTGTCACACAAGGCTCTAGGCCTTTTTTCTATTTCTTCTATGTTATCTTACTTGGTGACTTCTTCAGTTATCACGGATTCAATTTATCTCTATGCTGATAATTTCAGATTCATTTATTGAACCCTAATCTCTCTGCTGACCTCCAATTGAACCTGTATTAAGCACCTACTAACTGTCAGGCTCTGTGCTAAGTATTGGGGTTACAAATAAGAAAAAGAAAGATAGTCTTGCTTTCAAAGAGTTTATAATTCAATGAGGGAAAATCATATACAAAAAAGCTGAAAGACAGGAGTGGGGAGTATATGAAAGGGGGAGCAAGTACTTAACTTGGAAGACTTGTGGATGGAAGGTGGAATGAGCAAGAAATCCAATTTCTACTTTCTATAAACGAAAAATTTGGGAGGAGTTTAGTACTCCACCATCTAGCCCTCTAGTCAGAAGAAAGAGGAGGCTAAAGAATGTGATATTCAAGGCTTGAGTTAGCTGTATGATGGTAAAAATCAGAAACTTATCCTGAGAGGAGCATCTCCAACTACCTATTGGACATCTCAAATTGGATGCCCAGTAGCTATCTTAAATTCAGTGTACAAAGACAATAGAAGAATGACACTACAAGGAAGATTAGTAATGTCTCCCTATATAAAGCAGGAATTTATCTGGGACTTGAAGGAAATCAGGGAAGCTATAAGGTGGAAATAAAGAGTACTCCTAAGTATGAGAAAGAGCCTATGAAAATGCTTAGTGTTGGGATCCATTTGGAAGAATATCTATTCAAGAAACAGCACAGAGGCCAATGTCACTAAAGCAGAGAATAGGGAGGGAATGTGGATTGATTGTGAATAACAAATAGAATTTTATACTTGATCCTGGAGTTGATGAGGGAGCCACTGAAATATATTGAATGGGGTAGTGGCAGGGTGATATGGTTAGACCCAAACTTTAAGAAGATCAGTCTATTATCTAAATGTGATAGTTTATTATCTAAACATTATTTCTCCTTCCTTCATCCTAACTTCTCTGCTACTGTTGAGTTTATCCCCATCCTTCTAGTCATCAAAATTTGAAACCTAGATGTGATTTTCAAAATGTGTGTCTCTATGACTTTTCCTCTTTCCCCTTCTCCTTCTTCCTCTTTCTTCCCATATCCAATCTGTTGCCAAGGTTTGTTGATTCATTACTTATAATGTCTCTCAAACATGCCTCTTTCTCTTCTCCTGTCCCTTTGCAGATCTCATTATACACAACTTTAGAGTATTCCCCAGATTTGGGGAAAAACTCTGTAACTAATGTCTTTGACATGCTGGTTGAGTCCAAAAGAAATGAATCTATTGCCTGATCATTAAATGTAATAATATTGGTTGCCCTTGTAAAGTAGTAGAAGGAAAAATGGCCACTTGCAGGATTAGTAGTAATAGCCACTCCCTAGTGACCCAATGTGCAAGTATCACTGTGAGCTGAGGAGGTGTTATACATGAAAATTTAATTGTAACTTGAACCAGTGGTAAAATAACAAGGAGGTAACTAATTCCAGGGTCAGTTGGGAGAGGCTGGGGGTAGGAATAGTCTTACATATGAAATATTCATTTAATTGTAACTGAAACTAGTAGTAAAGAAACAGAGAAATAATGGCATACAATTATAATTGCATTCCTGTGCCTTTTTGAGAAGCTTAGGAAATAAATCTAATTCACTTCTCTAATACAGGAGGCAGATAAATGTGTGAATGTTTATGTGTTTCTTCTATAGCCAAAGTGAAGGAGAGGAAGGTAATTGCAACTAGATGACAGTGGGGATAGAGCAGGGGACTCTGGAGTTAGGAGGTCCTGAGTTCAAATTCAGCCTCAGATACAACACTTACTAGCTCTGTGACCTTGGACAAGTCACTTAATCCCAATTGCCTCACTTCCCCCCCAAAACAAAACAAAACAAAACCAAGAAACAAAACAAAACAAAAAACAACAAAGTGAAGGGAGAGGAAATTCCAGAATCACAGAATTTGAGAATTGGAAGGGTCCTTAGAAACTTTCTAGTCTTGAAAGGAATTTCCACTAAAACATACCCCACAAGTTGTATGTTTAGAATTCTCCCCTTTGCCTTTTACAGATAGAAGTGTCCAGGAAGCACACACACACACACACACACACACACACACACACACACCAAAACAAAAAAAAAAAAACCCATGGTATAGTAATAATAGGAAATTTCAATTATCCAGACCTCTGCAGAAGGTATCTTCCAACAACGGTAGAAAAGCTAATAACTTGCTGATTTGGCTTCATAGTAATTTAATCCTTGGAAAGGGAAGGGGAAATTTCATTCTAGATCCAAACCTTACCAATAGCAAAAATTAAATAGTAGCATATAAATGATGGGGAGTCTTGGGAGAAAGTGACTAATCAATTTTTGATGAGAGTAGAGACTGGTAGTAGTTTGGTATGACTCCTGGAGATTTCAAAGGGTTCATTGAAAGGAGAGATATATTGTCCCATGGATAGAAATGTTTGAGTGACATTATAAGTAATGAATCAACAAGTCAAGGAAAAACTCTGAAAGCATTTAAGAATAATTCTGATGAGGAAAAGGCAGGGATATGATGAGTAGTCTCTATAGATTGATATTAACACAAAAAAAACTGATCACAAACTTAATTTTTAAAAAATTTCTTTCAAAAAGTCCCACCAAGATGTGCTTTAGAGTAGAGGGGTGATCTTGATTTCTTTAAGGAATATAAGAGGAATTCAAGTTATGGCAGATTCTATCACTCTAGGAAGGCATTCAAGTACAGCCCTAGGCTCAACACATCTAATTATAGAGAAACTCATCACCAGGAGGCTTGTCAGTTGGTGAGAAATTCTTGGCCACTATGATTTAGGAAACAATGACCAATATGAAAAGGTATCTAGTTCTGTTCTGCTTCTGTACTGACAGTAACAAAGTACAGGCACACCTTGGAGACATTGCAAATTCTGTTCCAGATCACAATAAAGAGAATATCACAATAAAATGAGTCAATGTATTTTTTTTTGTCTGCCAATGTGTATAAAATTTACTGTTATCTATTAAGTACACAATAATATCATACCTAAAATAACAATGTATACATCTTAATTTAAAAATACTTCACTGCTAAAAAATGCTAACCATCATCTGAATCTTCAGTGAGTTATACCTTTTTTGCTTGTGGAGAGTCTTGCTTCCATATTGATAGCTGTTGACTGATCAAAGTAATAGTTGCTGAAGGCTGAGATAACTGTGGCAATATCTTAAAATAAGACAACAATGAAATGACAGCTTTGCTTGATTTTTTTCCCCACTTGAACATTAATGTAGGGTTACTAACTGGTCTAATTTCAATATTTTTGTAACTCAAGGAATTGGAAGTCATGAGGAAAAGGAGAGATATAGGGGAATGACCAGTCAATGGATCAGTCAGAACATATATAATATTTATTGATTAAGTTTGTTATCTTATGTAAGCATTGTTTGTGGCTCCCCTAAACAATTACAATAGCAATCTTTGATGTACTGATTACAGATCACTGTAACAAATGTAATAACAATAATAAAATTGAAATAGTATAAGATTTGCCAAAATGTGACACAGAGACATGATGTAGGTACTATTATTCATTTTTCACATTCAATATTTGTATTTCAACTATGGTTTGGATGGGGGCAGGTAGATTGCACAATGGATAGAACATCAGCCCTGGAGTCAGTAGGACTTGAGTTTAAATGTGACTTCAGAATTTTTTTGAGCCTCTAAGATTGCCATTACCATTGCCACTAGTTTGGACTCCCTTCAAGTATTTCTGTGTAATGCCCCATTCTAGCAACAAATCTCCTGTCAAAGTCTATCTTCTTGATAATAATAATGATCAACATTTATATGATTTTAAAGTTTGCAAAGTATTTCAAATATTATTTCTTTTTATATTCACAATAATCTTTTGAGGTAGTTGATTCATTACTTCATTTTATAGATAAGCAAACTTTACTAGAATTCTTTATATTTATCTCATGAGAAATATAATTCTTGAAATATTTCTGCATGAGTATTCTGGGTCCAGGCATGCACATTATGATAATAAATGTTTGTTGAAGTTGAAGGCTGTGCTAGATATTATAGGTAAATACTTAAAATCATTTACTATCACAGATTTGACTGATTATATAATTTTTTAAATCATCACTCACTGTCCTTCTGGTTGCTTGCTGTACATGACATTCTATCTCCCTTCAGTGCTTTAGGACAGCCTGTCTCTTGTGTCTAGAACCACTTCCTTCTTCCTACTATCTTTAGAATCTTTTTTTCATTGTTTCAGTTCAAATGCTACCTCCTACATAATACTTTTCTGGAGTCCTTTAATTGTTAATAACTATCTCTCAAGTTACCTTATATGTTTGTTGAATATACTTAAAAATCATAGGCTCAAAGATTTCGAGCTAGAAATTGTCTAGTCCAACATCTTCATTTTTTAAGATGAGAAATGGAAGTCCAGAGTAACTAAGATCCCACAGGTAAGGAAATAGGATTGGGTTTTGAATTAGATTTCAAACAGTGTTCTTCCCATAGCTATATACAGTTATCTAACTCTTAGGAAAGGGCAGTTTCATTTTTGTCTTTGCATTTACAAATTTTAATGCAATGCATGGCATAGAATAGGTGATTAAAAAATGCTTAATTCATGATTTTAAGTGAGGAATTGGGGAAAAAGAAAAGTATCTTTATAAATTATTTGTTGGAAATAATATTCATAGAAGTACCTGATTCATGAATGAAGCATGAATCATAAAGCTGATTTCTATTTCTTTACCAATGAAAAGATTCAATATTATGACAACTGCAAAATACTCCTAAATTTTTAGTAAAATAAAATTCTCCACCAATAAGAATTGCTCATTGGAATCCAAAGAAGAAACATTCAATATTGCTAGTATTCTGGTTAACAAGTGTGAAACAGAGCTTATAGGTTTTAACCTCTTTCCTAATTTTCTTAATTATAATGAGCAGATTTAAAAGCAAATTCTGTTCTGGGATAATTGTCTAGGAAAAAACCAAACAAACAACTTTCTTTTTACAGCAGCTCTGTGGCTTTCCATATAAAATTAGTGTCAACTACATTATATACCTTATTTAAAAAATATTTTGCTTTAGAAGTCAAGAGTTAGGGATTAGATGCATGACTTAATTAGAATAAAGAATTCTTGCACATGTTTAACCTATATTAGATATTACTATTTAGGGGAGGGCGGAAGAGAGGATGAAGGGAGAAAAAATTGGAATACAAGGATTTGTTAAGGTAAATGTTGAAAATTATTTTTGCATGTATTTGGTGGGGGGAAGCTATTAAAAATTCTTTTTCATGTAACTGAGGAAAAACAAAATACTAAGTAAATTTTAAAATATAAAAAATTGGAACACTTAATGGGATAATGTATTATATGAAAAGATTAATTCACATAGTAGGATATCTAATAATTCAAGTAGATCAACTTCGTTTTCATTAAAATATTTTCTTAGTTAATTTCATTACTTAATTCAAAGTTCCATATTTTTAAGGGCATCTTCTTTATTTATTTTTTTGGGTAATTTTTCATTTTAGTACTTTATACATGAATGAAAGTAATTCAGCATTGTAACAAAAAAAATAAAAGAAATAAAGAATTCCCAGGTGGGAACACCTTTGAGCCACTCAGGTGAGTACATGTCAAAATTCACAACATGTCAAAATTTCACAACATGTCAAAATTTCCCAAAGGCCTTTCTTTGGAAAAAAAAATCAAAGATTAATTAAATAACATTATTTCTTTTAATCATGACCTTCATTGACTGAAATTTCCTATCTCAGAGATATAAGTTCCTGGGAAAACCCTGTACGCGCAATTGGCTTCTATTAGTTTATTTAAAGGGAGAGTTTTTAGAAAAAAAAAAGAGAACAAATTTATGGACTTAAATATTCAGATCAGGATAAGTTTTAAATGCACACATTTCACTTAAGATTTATGACTCAAGTTTGTGGTGATATCTGAGCTTGACTTCTTATCTTGCATTGCAAACATTAAAATGTTATATATCTTATTTTTGTTATAGCTGTTGTCATTTGTCACGTATTTTGTATAGCTAATACTTTTTTTTTTCACTAACCTTGACTAATTTTGGGGTGAGAAGAAGTGGTAGCATGGAAATAATGGCCCAAAGGGGTAATATATCTTTCTTGTATCATTATGATTTTCTCCATCCACATGATCACCATACTAGCTCAAAAACTTATCATTTTTTATCTAAGTTATTGCTATAGCCTATTAATTGGTCTTCAGGCTTAGAATCTTTCTACTCTTCAATCTATTCTCTATACATCTATCAAATTAATCTTCTAATCACATCACTTTCCTACTCAAAAATTTTCAGTGGCTCCCTATTGTCTCAAAGATAAAAAGCTTGATAAAGGATAAAAGTATGCTATCATTTAAAGCTTTACACAATCTCATTCTGATATACTTTTTTTCCAAAATGATTTCTGATTGCTTTCTATCAGGAACTCCATACTTAAGTCAAAATGGCAACTAAGTGAAACAATGAGAAAGTCACCTTATGCCTGTACCTTCTGTCTATTTATATTCCCTCTAACTGCCCTAATAATGATACAGTTCTTATAAATTAGAAGTATCATCTTGCCATTTGGGAAAATAAATAGTTTAACCATATTGAATGATATGTCCTCTCTTCCCTATTTACCTTTTTTTGCTTCTCTTGAGTCTTGTATTTGATAATTGAATTTTCTGTTTTACTCTGCTTTTTTTAATCAGGAATATTTGAAAGCCCTCTATTTCATTGACTAGCCATTTTTTTTTCTAAAGATTTATATTCAGTTTTTCTGAGGAGATGATTCTTGCTTGTAATCCAAATTTCTTTGCCCTTTAGAATATCACATTACAAGCCCTCTGATTTTTAAATGTAGAAGATGGTAAATTTTTGGTAAATTTTATGTCATTCTTACTGTGGCTCCTCAATATTTGAATTTTTTTTTCTGAATGCTTACAGCATTTTATCCTTGATCTGAGAGTTCTGGAATTTGGCTATAATATTCCTGGGAGTTTTCATTTTGGGATTTTTTCCAGAAAGTAGTTGGTATTCCTTCCATAACTATCTTAGCCTCTAGTTCTAAGATATCCTTGATAAGTTTTTGAAAGATGCTGTCTATATTCTTTTTTGATCATGGTTGTCAGGTAGTTTATTAATTCTTAAACAATCTTTCCGAAATCTGGTTTCTATGTCAGTTATATCTTCAATGAAATATTTCACATTTTCTTCTATTTTTTCATTCTTTTGATTTTGATTAATTCTTGATGTCTCATGGAGGCATTACTTTCCATTTGCTACTCTAATTTTTAAAGAAATTATTTTCTTTAGTTAGCTTTTGTATTTCTTTTCCATTTGACCAATTCTCCTTTTTTTTTTTTTTTTTTTTAGATTGATAAAAGAGGTTTATTATTAGGTTTGGAAGTAAGGAGATAGGTGAAGATAGAGATAAGGAGGGCACTGGACAGAGGGTCCAGTGGACAGAGGGTCCTCACATGGCTAGCATGTTTGGGATCTCTGCACCAATTCTCCTCTTTAAGTAGTTGCTTCTTCAGTGAATTCTTATACATCTTTTTATTTTTTATTTTTTATATTTTCTTTACCAAGTTGCTGATTCTTCCCTTCCAATCATGATTTTCTTACATAACTCTCATTTCTTTCTCTAATTTTTCTTCTGCTTTTCTTACATGATTAAAAAAAAAGTTTTTGAGCTCTTCCAGGAGTTCTTTTTGGGTCTGAGACCAATTCATATTTCTCTTTGAGGCTTTGCATATAGACATTTTGACATTACCCTCTTTGAGTTTGTGTTTTGTTCTTCCCTGTCACCATAGTAGCTTTCTATGGTCAGGGTTTGTGTGTGTATGTGTGTGTGTGTGTGTGTGTGTGTGTGTGTGTGTGTGTGTATTTTTCTATCCTATTTTGCAACTTTTAAAACTAAACTCTGCTCATGGGATATGGGATTCTTCCAACATTCTTGGCTGGAATCCCTGGGCCTGGAGGTTCTCCTGCTACTTCCAGGGCTGGAAGCTGAACAGCTGGCCCACTTTGTCACTGGCCTGATGAATTGGACTACAGGGCCTTGGTTACTGGATCTGTGCTGGTTCTAGGGGCCTCCCACTGGCTTGCCCAGATATCACTTGCACTGGACTGCACTCCCCTTTTCTTGGATCAGACAGAACTTTCCCACAGTCTTTTAAAGTTATCTTGGGATGGGAAACTGTTTCACTCTGTCCTTTTGTGGCTTTTGGTGCCCCAGAATTTGTTTTGAGGTATAATTAAAGTTATTTGAAGTAAAATTTGGGAGAATCAGGCAAATTTCTGCCTTTTTTCTGCCATCTTTTAGTAATGTAAAGTTTAAGAACTTTGAATGAATTAAGAACTCCAGGCAAAGCCATATCACCAGAGAGTGTAGGATGGAAAATTGTAACCATATCATGATCAGAATTAAGTTCAGAAGGAAATGGCTAATCAGAACAATTTGAAAGTAGAATGTGCACATACTTTTAAAAAGCCAGCAATTTGAGCAAAATATAAAAAATCCACATTATTGATTATTTAATATATAATTATCTTTCTGTGATCTGTTATGTATGGAAATCTTTGTTTCTTTCTTTCTTTTTGGTGTTCATGTTCAGAATTAAAAATAAAAAAAGGGATAGCATCAAGACTGATAAAGCACTAAATGAATAGAAAATAGATACTAATGCTAAGGAGGAATAAAAACTTTTTTTAAAAAGTTTTTTATTGATATGCAGAAAGTGAAGTCAAAAGTCTTTTATTATGCTATCAAACAATGCAAATGGAAACTATTAGCTTAAATGGACAAACAATTTACAGAGACATAGTGTTAGGTCTATCAATGATAAAAAGAGATTTCACATAATCTTTTGTATAGTCTTCATGAGTAAATGCCTTCATTCTGTTTAGTTTCAGATCATCTTATAATGCATGTGCCCAAGGTATGTGAATGTATATATGTAATTGTATGCATGTATGTATATTCACATATAGATACATGTAAATGTATTTGAATGTACATACATACATATGCCTATACATACATATGTGTATCTCAGAAGTACATAAAAAATTTCATAATAGAGTCATGGACAAAAAAAGATACCATAAGAGGAATAGATTTACTCAGAAAAGTCATCTAATTAATTTTTCTACATTCTATTAGGAGTCACCCTACCTTAAAACATACATTGTCAAAAAGAAAAAAGCATATAATTCATTATATAAATTCATAGTTCATTATATATCATAATTCATTATATAAACTGCTAATAACAATAAATTAAGGGTTAGGAATAAATCCTGTGACTTCATTGCTATAATACAGGAAACTCCAGGGATACAAAATTTCTGTTACCAACACAGACCTTTACCTTCTGTACAGCGTCTTTCAGTACCTAGAGTCATATAGTATGAGTCAATGGCAGAAAAATAAATATAAAAACAAATCATTATCATCATCATCACAATAATAACAATAATAAAGAACTCTCTTTTTCTCTCAATAGTATTTTTTTTCCAGAAACACACACACACACAAAAATTAGACCAAAAGGGGGAAAAATATGGGAAAGAAAAAGCAAACAAACAAAAATACAAAGGTGAAAATATTATGCTTCAAGTCTTCATAGCTCCCTCTCTGGACACAAATGTCAATTTCCATTCCCAAATCTGTTGGAATTGTCTTGAATCATCACATTATTGAGAGAAGTCAAGTCCATCACAGTTAAACAACTTTTTTGGATGAAAATTTACCCTATTTTAAAAGCCATTCTTATTTCTCAAATTGCTTTGAAAATCTTTTCTTGTTATTAATAATTTACTCTATTGATAACATTCAGACAATGACAGAGATAGTATACTATAGGAAAAATACTACATTTGGGGGACAGGGAACTTGGATTCAAATTCTGGCTCTGACACTTATTAATTAAGTGACCCTAGAAGTCATAATTTCTTCCCTGGTTTCAGTTTCCTGTAAAATGAGGAAGGTGGACTTCATAACCTCAAAGGTCTGATCTAAAGGTGTTCTTCTAATAGGATTTTTGAGTTGGAAAGAACTTTAGGAACTATCTACTTTAGTTCGATTGTTTCATTTTTAACAATGAGGAAACTGAGTCAGAGGGGTGGGAGTAAAAGATCTTGCAAAAAGTCACATAACTTACCAGTGTCAAAACTGATATTTTAAAAGAGGTCTTATGATTCTCAACGATCATTCCACTGTAATAATTTAAACTATGCTTAAGAACTGATCTAAAACTTAGATCATTGCTACTTATGCCCATTTACCAATGGAAGATGAGTTATATCTTATTCTGTGATTTCTTATTTGCTTAAAGATCATTCATTACTCATGTTCCAGATGTTCTTTTGTTTTTTTTTAAACACTGTTTATTAAAGTTGGAGATTATCTTAAGTTTTCTTTATGTATTTGACTTCGAGAGAGAGAGATGTATTATATTAAGTTGTGTAGATAAATAAAAAAGTTACAAAAGTACTATGTCATTTCTTTTCCATCCAGTGCAAGTGTCTTTAAATCCTATTATAGGCTCAGGAAATGTTGGCAGAATAAGAGACAGAGGATTGTGTAACATATTAAGTCTGGACCTTATTCTGCCATGCCAAATCTATTATATTTTATACTCCCTTCAGAGACTGATACTATAAATATGGTGGCTGTTCAGTCTTTTCAATTATATCCAGATCTTCATGATCTTATTTGGATTTTTTTTTTGGCAAAGATACTGAAATATTTTATCATTTCTTCTCCAGTTTATTTTACAGATGAAATTGAAACAAACAGTGTTAAGTGACTTGTTCAGGATGACAGTAAAGATCTGAGGTTGTGTTTGGACTCTGGTCTTCCTGACTTTAGGTCCAGAGCTCTATTCATTGTGTCACTAATCTGTTCCTGAATAGTTGAGAATTTTAATTTTTATGCCATTAGCTCAAGCCCTTACCATTCCCTATCCCACAGGGCTTGGTACCTGGTATTCTAGTTCTATCTAACCACCTAACATCAGATTAGATTTCACAAAGTTATATTTAATTAAAAGGCATAGCAAAAAGAAACATTAAAAAACCCAACATTCCCCACATAGGGTATAATATCCCCTATACCACCTCATTTTCTGGAGAAGGGAAGGAGATTAGACTCAACATTTAGATCAGTTGATTACTGAACTCCTGGACTCCCTTGACTTGACTTCTCATTTTGTAAATTCTACTCCCTACAGAACTTCCAGAACTAAAATAAATGCGGGGGGAAAGCCAAAATCTTGACTCTGTTTCTTGGGGTCATATGGTCAGAGACCCTCAGGCCCTGATGTCAACAACTGTGAATGAAATTCTTCACTCTCTGATGCCAATTCATGAAATTCTTCACTCTCTGATGCCAATTCAGAGAAAACTTTGATTATGATCAGTCAGTTATAGATAAAGATAAAAACTGTGTTGGCTAAGATAATATGTAAAAGTTCAATATAGAATATGCTCCACTATAGTGTTTTCCCATAACTTCTATCACTTCTAATAGGGTTCCATATTGAAAAGTATGCTTGCAAAGAGTGCAAAGGCACTCTTTCTGTAATTCTTCATTAAAGGAAGCATCTACCCATGCCTCAGTGACTATCCCAAATTGGTAGGTAAATTAATTAATTGAATTAGTTTCCTCTGATTTTCTAATTAAAGAACCTGATTTCTATTAATCTATAAGGAAGAGTCTGTGATCATTCAGCACTTACTATTCTAAATCTGATGTCTAAAAACTACAGGGAGCTATATCTATGATCCTTTAAGAGACATTGAAATATTATCCACCAGCAACAGTCTGGGGATTATATTATCTCTGGAGAATTTAAGGTACTTTTATATGCCCATGTGGTCCTTCATTTTCACTGAATCTTTCTTGGTACTTCCCAAGAAATACAGACCATACTGCCTCCCAAACAAAACAAAGAAAAATAATGTTTTTTAAAAAAAGAATGCATTGATCTGCATTCAGATTTCAGTTTTTTTCTCTAGAGGTGGAAACAGTTTTTTCTTTTAAGCCTTTCAGAATTATCTTAGATCATTGTATAACCCACAATAGCTAAGTCATTCATAGTTGATCACTGTACAGTATTGCTATTTTTGTGTACAACCTTCTCTTGGTTCCACTCACTTTACTTGATACAAGAATTTAGAAGGGGAGATCAGGCCACTATGGTGGAGAATAGACAGGTCTTTATCTGAGTTCTTCCTGGCATTCCTCAGATCAAGCCTCTGAACTGATTTTGGAGTGACAGCACTCACAAATATTTGGAATGTAACATATTTCCAGCAGAAGATATTTTGGAAGAACTTTAGAAAATTCTGTTTCATTCAGGCATAGAGGAGGCAGCCAAGCACAGGCACAATACAGGGACCTTGCACTGGGAAATCTACCAAGAGACTCTTAGCAAAAATACAGCTGTGTTGGGTACTCTGTCCTGGTTAGTAACCAGTGGATCAACAGATTATCTGTGAGACTTACAACACAAATACAAAAGGCAAATAATGAGCCTCTGAACTCAGAATAACATGAGACTTGGCCATGCTCATTCAGCACCTGAAGCAAGTCAGCAGCACCAGCCCAGGGCTATGTAAAGTCACAATCACCTGTAAAAGAAGCTTAGGACAATCTCCTCTTTATCCTAAGAACAGATTTCAATCTTTTAAAAATGAGCCAAAAAAGCAAAAAAAATAACTCTGACCATAGATAGCTTTTATGGAGACAAAGAACAGAACTCAAACCCTAAGGATTTTAAAGGGAAATTGTCTTCAGATTAAGCTCCAAGGAGTGAAATGAGTTGGTCCCTATCTCACAAGGCTCTCTTGGAAGAATTCAAAAAGGATCTTAAAAGTGAGTTAGAACAAAATGGGGAAAGGAAATGAGATCTTTGTAAGAGAGTTTGAAAAGGGTAACACAGAAATTATCTGAAGAAAACTCCTTACAAAATAGATTTGATGAAATGGAAAAATAACTCCTTATAAAATAGATTTTAAAAAGAAATCAATTCATTAAAAAACAGAATTTGTGAAATGGGAAAAAAAAATCCAATGAACAAACATTCATTTAAAAGTTCAATTGGCCAAATGCAAAAGGAGATAAAAAAGCTAACTAAAGAAAATAATTCACTAAAAATTAGAAGCGAATAAATGGAAGTGAATGATTCAATGAGACTTCAAGAATCAATCAAACAAAACCAAAAAAAAAAAAGAAAGAAAAATGAAGAATTTATAATATATCTCATTGGAAAAACAACTGGCCTGGAAAATAGATTCAGGAGAGACAATCTAAGAATTAATGGACTACCTGAAAACCATGTTGAAAAAAAAAAAGATCCTAAACATCATCTTTCAGGAAACCATCAAGGAAAACTGCCCTGATATCTTAGAACCAGAGGGTAAAATATCACTGAAAAAATTCACTGATCATCTCCTGAAAGAAACCCCAAAATGAAAACTCTAAGGAACATAGTAGCTAAATTTCAGAATTATCACATTAAGTAGAAAAGAGTGCAAGCCACAAGAAAGAAACAATTCAAATATTGAGGAGTCACAATCAAGATTACCCAGGATCTAGCAGCTTCTACTTTAAAGGATTGAAGGGCCTGGAATCTGATATTCTGAAAGACAAAAGAACTTGTATTGCAGCCAGCGAAATTAAGCATTATCTTTCAGGGACAAAGATGGACATTCAATGAAAAAATATAAATTTCATTTATTTCTGATGAAAAGACCACAGCTGAACAGAATAATTTATCTTCAAGAGACACATATAAAGATAAAAAGGAAAGAAAAAATTAGCTTAAAAAAAGTTTAAAAGCTTATATCCCTGTACAGGAAGATGATATGGTTAAATCTTTTTTTTTTTTTTTTTAAATTATAGCCTTTTATTGACATACGCATGGGTAATTTTTCAATACTGATTCTGGCAAAAAATTCTATTCCAACTTTTCCTCTCCTTCCCTCCATCCCCACCCCTAGATGGCAGGTAGTCCCATACATGTTAAATATATTAAAGTAGATGTTAAATACAATATATGTGTGCATATTTATACAGTTATCTTGATGCACAAGAAAAAATTGGATTTAGAAAGAAGGTAAAAATAACCTGGGAAGAAAAACAAAAATGCAAGCAAGCAATGACAGAAAGAGTGTAAATGCTATGTTGTGGTTCATACTCATTTCCCAATGTTCTTTCACTGGGTGTAGCTGGTTCTGTTCATTACTGATCAATTGGAACTGATTTGGATTCTCTCATTGTTGAAGGTAGCCACTTCCATCAGAATTGATACTCATATAGTATTGTTGTGGAAGTATATAATGATCTCCTGATCCTGCTCATTTCACTCAGCATCAGTTTGTGTAAGTCTCTCCAGGCCTTTCTGAAATCATCCTGTTGGTGGTTTCTTACTGAACAATAATATTCCATAACATTCATATACTACAATTTACTCAGCTATTCTCCAAGTGATGGGCATTTGATATGGTTAACTCTTGAGAGATCTTAGTTATGGGTGTACTTAAAGGGTATAAGTACAATGTTATTTTATTGTGATAATATAAAAAAGAAACTAGAGGAAAAAAGGGGATTCTAATGGAAGAAGAGGAAAATAGAGTTAAAATGGGGTAAAATACATATCGTGAAGAGGCAAAAAAGACCTATTATTATTGAGGGAAAGAAGAGCAGGGGATAAGCATTGTGTGAATCTTACTCTTATCAGATTTGATTCAAAGAGAGAATATCAGACATATTTAGCTTCACAGAGAAACTTTTCTTACCCTATAGGAAAGTAGAAAGGGAAAGGGGAAAGGAAAGGGGGTAAGTCTAATAATAAAAGGGAGAATAGAAATAGTAGGGTAAAAGTATAAGAAAGGGGAAGGCTGTTTGAGGGAGGTGATAACCATAAGCAAAACATTGGGGAGGAGAGAAAGGGGGAAAGGAAAGAGACCGAATATTAATTGTTGCAAAACTATACTGACCAAAATTCAAACCCAGGAAATCATTGTGGTAAGCACTCGATGAGGAATCAAATGACAGCATTTCACCACAGAAATCTTCTAGTGTACATACAGAACATGCTCCCTACGTCAATTTGTCTTTTAACCCACAAAGCAATAAATATTGTTTTGTGATGGCTTCATATTCTACTATTAATTGTAGAAATACTAAATGACTGCTTTACAAGTAACTGTGGTTTCAGACAGGTGATAAGGAACATAGCTGGAATTCCAATGCCAAATGGTGAACCTTCTCATTCTTCTGCTTTTTCCAAATTCTTATCCCTTACCATACCCACCAAGAGCACTGTCACAGGTAAACAATTTCACAAGGCTCACTACTCTAACTGCACTCTGGGTGATAAGAATTTTTCTTGTTAGTGAGTCAGCTAGCATTTGTTAACCACTTACCATATTGCATGCATTGTGCTAAGCTTGGGATACAAAAGAAGGCAAAACACAATCCCTTCTCTCAAGGAGATCACCGTCTAATCAATTGTGTATGTGTGAACAATATGCAAACAACTGGGTATGTATGTATGGGTATATGCATATATATGCATTATATGGATATATATACAGACATATATATGCATATATCTCTCTGTCTATTTGTCTTTGACTCTCTCTGTTTCTTTCTCTCTCTCTCTGTCACTGTCTCTGTCTCTCTCTCTCTATCTCTCTGTGTCTTTGTCTCTGTCTCTGCCTCTCTTCTCTCTCATTCTTTCTGTGTGTTCCCATTCTGTTTCTCCCACTCTGAAGACACACAGAGAGACACACACAAGCACAGAGGGGGAGACAGACACAAAGACAATGACAGAGAGAGATAGAGAGAGAGACATAGAGGAATAAGGAGAAAAGAAGAGAGAAGAGGAGAAAAAAGAAGAGAAACTGGATTATTGGTAATATAATAAGAGTTAGCATTTTTATAGCACCTATTCTGAGGCAAGCACTTTTACAAAATGTCATTTGTTCCTCAACAACACTTGAGAGGTAGATGCTATCATTATTCCTATTTTACAGTTAAGGAAACTGGCAATATTACTTGCCCAATATGACATACTTAGTGTCTAAGGCCATAGTTGAACTCAAGTCATCCTGACTCCAGACCCAGTGTTCTGTGCATTATGGCATCACCTAGTGGTCTCAGTTTCATAATTTTTTTAGCAAAGATCAATCTTTGTATAAATGATACTATTTTACTATTTGCATGACATTGGGCAAATCACTTAACTCTTCTGGACTTTAGTTTCCTTATCTACAAAATGACCAATTTGGACTAGATGGTCTCTTAGGTTCCTACTTTTATTCTCTAATATTAAGATGTATTCATAATATATTTTGCAATTTCAAGGTGCTCTGCATGTCTTCTCATCTGATCAATGCAATAATGATGAAATGACATTTATTTTCTGTCCATATCTGTGATTTCATTCATATAAGAAGCTTTAGGTGAGAGAACTACCATTACAGTTGAGCAACTATTCTGCAACTTAAAGTCACAGATGTCAAGGTTACTAGGAGCTGAAGGACTAGTCCTGAATCAATGAAGCTAATACTAGCTGAGGCAGAACTTGAATCAGGTCTTCCTGATTTTTACCCACTATATCATTATGCCATTTTTCTTGAAGATGTTCTGATTTGGGGCATTTTCTTTAGCTATCCCCATATCTTGAATGCTCTCCTTCTTCATCTCTCCCTTCTGGCTTTCTCTAAGTCTCAAGTAAATGATCTTCTACAGGAAGTCTTTCCCAAACTTTCCCTCCCTTTTAATTTTTTTAAAATTCATAGGACAAAATGAGCATTTCCACAACATAGTACAATAGAAAAGATGATTGTACATGAAAACTGCAAATCTTCTAGTACAACTTGATATTTCCCCCAAATAGATAACAAATGTGTTTATTTCTCTCCCTTCTACCCTAGATGGCTACCTGGAATTAGACAGGAATAAGTAAATATAAAAATTATTTATTGGTCTTTCTCTGGTTATAAATAATATCTTTCTTCATATGCCCTTTATTTTTAATTTGTGTATCTATAATAGTCAATATGACTTAGTTACTCAAAGTGATTTTAAAAACAATATTACTTTCACTGTATGCAATGTTCTCCCGATTCTGCTCACTCACATTTTTTAAGATCATTGAGCTCATCATTTTTTAAAGCAGAGTAATATTCCACCACAACCATACACCAAAATATATTCAGCCATTCCTTAATTGAAGGGGATCCCTGCAATTTCCAATTCTTTGCTACCACAAAGAGAGCTGCTATAACTGTCCTAATCACACTCAAAGTTAAAATTACCATCAGTGAGTTTCTCTCCAATTTATTTTTACTGTTTTCTTTCTCAGTCTCTCTTTTTACCCTCTCCCTGTTACCTTATCTTCTCTCACTCTGCCATCTTCTTTTCACCCGTCCCTCTAAGAGTGCTCCCATTCCTTCCCTCATCCCCCAATCTCAGTCCACATACCTCTCCATCCTCTCCTTCATTCTCCTAAATCATAATCCACATATGCATCTAAACGTCCCTTCCCAACACTGCATCCTGTTCATAAGATTTCTATTCCCTTCCAGGAGTACACTTTGTTTCCTCTTCAACCTAGATAATAGAAAGATTTCAACATTACCAGCCTTCCACCCCTTTCTCTGTATTTGTTCTTTCTTTCATGTCCCATTTTTGATAAAACATATTTTTCCTTTTTATCTTTTCCTACCCAATTTGATGTTTTAGTAGAATCACCCCATCATATACTGCTCTGAGGTCAAATTTGAACTCAGACCCTCCTGACTTCAGGGTTCTGTACTCTATCCACTATGCCATCTAGTTGCCCTTCCCTTTTCTTTGCAAATGCCTTAGTAATGATGATAGTTTTAAGTTATGAAAATGTTATCCATATTTCAAACATGTAAAATAAGCAAACAGTTTGGCCTTTGTAATATTCTTAGTGGTTTTCTGGAGGTCTTTGGGGCAGTCTTTTTTTCAGTTCAGTAATCACCACAAGCATAGCCAGGTGTTAAAAGTCCAAAGTCTTTATTGTAGCCTTCATCTGGTGCTCAGTTAGCTTTTTTGGGGCCTTCAGAGGAGACTTGGTTTCAGTGGAGAAAATGCAGGAGGATGGGCTAGCCACCACAAGGCTGATGAAGATGGAATCTCTCTCTTTCCTTCCCCTCTTCTCCCCCAAGCTTGACCTTCCAGTTTAAATGCTTTACACTGAGCATAAAACAATCATTATATCACTAGGAAACCATTATTTGTTGTAAGATTAAATCAATCATACTGAACTTATAGTACTATTAATCACCATGCTAAATTAGATAATCATTGTATTTATTAATTCTACTGACTTAATGTAATGAGCTGAGGCTTGAGTTGATGCACTGAGGTCCCAAGCACATGAGGCTAAATAGTTATTGGACCATACTCTATAAATATATAAGCTTGGAGAAAGAATGGCCCCCGCCCACTCTTTGTTCAAGTCCTGATGTGTTGTATAGGAAATGACATTTTTGGTGGGTGAAGGCAGGGGAGTGGAAAGGGAAGGGGAAGGAGAGACTGCTTGCTTTGCCCTTGCGATGACCTTTCAGCTCAGATCCCCCTCTGTTAGTTGACTTCTTGTTGCAGCTGCCCATATTGCTATGGAAATCTTTCTTGCCCATATTGCTATCACAATCCTTATTCACCTCTTCACTTCAATAAAGATTGAAGATTTTTCCCTTAACCTGAATTCCTGATTCCGGCTGATTTTAAATACAAGGTCATTACAACTTAACAGTAAGTTAATCCTTGTTTCAGAGGCCCATAACAGGCCTTAATGAGTGTCTTATAATTAGTTTTTAATGCTTTCTTCTTATGTCTTCTGGATTTTTTGAATCAAATTTTCAATTTTCAATAAATCAAATTGAGTTATGGTCTTTTACTTACAGATACATTAAAATATATTTTTAATTAAAAATTATACTCAATTTTGTTGGAAAAATTATTCTTGGATTTAACTCCAGCTCTTTTAGAGTAAAAGCTGCTAGATCTTGTGAAATTCTGACTATATTTTCAAAATATTTAAATTGTCTTTTTTCCCCTGTTGCTTGTGATATTTTTATTTTATTTTATTTTTTATTTAACTTGGCCATGACATTCCTATAAATTTTTCTTCTGGGATCTTTCACATGATGAATGGGAAATTTTTTTTTTTCTATTTCTATTTTACCCTTTTGTTTTTGAACTTCAGGACAATTTTCCTTAATGATTTTTTATAATATTGTATTCAGATTCTTTTGTTTTTATCATATCTTTTAGGTAATCCAACAATTCTTATATTGTCTCTCCTTAATCTGTCTTCCAGATCAGTTGTTTTTCTAATAAATTTTCTGTTTCTTTTTATTTTTTCTTTTCTTTCTTTCTTTCTTTTTTTTGATTTAGTATTTCTTTGTGTCTTACAACATTATTTGATTCCCTTCACCCAGTTCTAGTTTTCAAGGAGTTATTTTCGTTTTAAAAAAATTTTATTTTATTTTAAAAAAGAGTAAGAAAAGCAGAAAAGGAATACAAAACAAAATAAAACATTGTCATGTGCCCAACAGTACATCAGGGAAGATTCAAAATATATAACAACAAATTACTAGTTCAAGAAAAAAATATATATATATATATAATAGAGGAAATTATATTCATGAATGTTGATATTTTCTTTATTTCCTTGTAAATTGGATACCTCTTTTACTTTATCCTTTTTTCTCCCTTTCATGCCTCTCCCCACCCCTAAGCAGGCTATAATTAAGAAAGCGTATATTTATGTATACATGTATAGATATATACATGTACATTCATGTACACACACATATACCCCACAACACACACATATCTTTCCTATTCCTACTGACTCTTTGCTTTAATTCTACTCCTTAACTTTCATTGCTATTACTTAACCTTCCCTCACCCGTGGATCCCTCCCTTGTCTTCTTCCCATACCCCATCTGCCCATCTCTCCCTTCCCCCTTATTTCTTTATAAATTTTGGAGGATATTATAATCTTCATGTGGTCTATTTAATCCATTCCCAGAATGAGTTTTCAGAAATATGAGCCCTCCTCCCCTCTCTAATGCTCTGTATCTATTCTTCCTCTGCACCTCATTTGTATAACATAATTACTATTTTTACCTTAACTCTTACCCAATCTTTCTTTTGAGTTAACCTTTTGTTGATGTCAATCTTAAACATAGATTTATTTCCCATGTATACATTTCCCATATAATAAAAACATAAACATTTTATCCATGTTAAGTTCTTTGAAACTGATCTTTGATATTAGCTCTTAGATGTTAAATTCTCTATTAACATTGTGTTTGGTTGAGTGAAAGTCCTGAAAATCTGCAAGTTTATTGAATGTCAATTTTTTCTCATTCAATGTTACAGATAATTTTGCTGGATATGATTTTTTTGGCTGCAGGCCTATTTCTTTTGATTATAGGTAGATATGATTCCAGGATCTATGATCTTTTATTGTGGCTACTGCTAAGTCCTCTAAAATTCGAATTGCAGCATATTTAAATTTTTTTTTTTATTCTTGCAAAATTTTCTCTTTGATCTAGGGATTTTGAAACTTGGTAATAATATTCCTATGTGTTTTCCACACACAAAAAATCTCATTGAAAGGATGATCAGTGGATTTCTTTATTTCTAATTTCTCCTCATGTTTTATCTCTCCAGGACAATTTTCTTGGATTATTTCTTGCATTATTATGTCAAGGTTCTTTTTTTGGTCACAACTTTCAGGCAGTTGAATTATTTTCATATTTTCTCCTCTTGAACTATTATTCAGATGCTGTTTTGCTTATAAGATATTTCACATTCTGTTCTAGTTTTTCAGTCTTTATAATCTGTTTTGTTATTTCTTGGTGAGTTATTTTCTTCCTTAAGATTTTGTACCTCTTTTTCCTGATTGATTAACTTTCTTTTCATGATTTTCTTGGATTGCTTTTAGTTTTCCCTCAATTTTTTTGATCTCTTTTTTTTTTGATTTTTGGATCCTTTTTTAAGTTAAGAACTCTTTTTGGACTTTTGATCATTTGATATTACTCTTTAGGGTAGGAAATCCCCATTTCTCTTAACTTTAGTTCCTTTCCTCTTTTGTTTCCTATTTATCCTGTATATAATTTGTTTGTACATATTTATTTATTTCTTGTCTCCCCCATTAGAATGTAAGTTCTTTAAGGGTAGGGATTGTCTTTTGCCTCCTTTTTATTCCAGGTACTTAGTACAGTCCTATGCACCTAGTAAATGCTTAATAAATGCTTATTGACTGGCAAGTAGCAAGTACTTATTATGTGCTAGGGACTGTACTAAAACAGGTAATCCAAGTATCATTGTCACAATTTTATAGATAAAGAAACTAAGGTTCAGAAAAACAAGTTGATTTATTTAAGGCCTAACATTATTTGTTTATTTAAGTTCTGACATTCTTTCTAAATTCAAGGTTTTTTTTTTTTTTTAATGATTTTTTATTTACCACACAATGAGAAAATGCAAACCAAATAACATCCAAAATCTTTTTTTTTTTTTTTTAGCCAAATCCAGACAGATAGAAAGCTGGAAATATTACTTCAATACTTCAGCAGAATTGACTTTTATTATATAATAAAGTAGCAAATAGAGAGCTAAGAGGACAAAAGTTTTACTGGGCAAAAAGACTCCAATAACTAACCATCAGGCATCCTAGATAGTGGATGTGACCTTTTTAATCATTTTGTTTGACTGATGAAGCATTATTATGACAACTCAGATCAAATTCCTAAAGGAATGTTTTAAGTACAGTTGAAGAGAATGTCACAAATAATTGATACCCAGGGGTAATTGTTCAAAGAAGCAGAGGCTTGAGATGGAATTAGGAAAGCTTTGAGATGATTTACAAGGGAGCTTAATACAAGATTCTAGTTAATGTTTTCATGTGAATATATCTAGATGTACTTCCTGAAGTATGATCAATAAAAGCAAAAAATGTCTTCTGAAATGATCATGCTTTATTTTTCATAACCTATAGGTTTGCCATGTGTGTCCCATTTCATCATCTTTGCAGAGTGAGGAAGATGATGCAAAGGCAGCAGCAGCAAAATTTGGTTGGTGGACTCATAAAATAGAGTCAAAACATCAAAAATATTATTCTCATTCTAACCAGCCTTTCTCCTGACTTGTAAATTATAGATATGGGTTTTTTATTTTGTTTTTGTTATTGCAAGTACAAGGGTTTTCATTCCTCAAATTAGTGTATATTGGATTGAGACTTTTTTTTTTTTTTGTGGATGTGTAAGAAAGGAACTAACTATTGTGCATCTAGCATATTTATACTTTGCCTGGTATCAACCCTCATGGTGACTTGGTGATCTTGCTTCTGGGGATGCTATTGGGGATTAGAATAAGGGAGAGATTCTTTCCATCTTCATTTCAGAAGAGTTGATATGATGACTATTCTTGCTTACTAACAGAGTGATTGTTATTGACAATATATGTTACCTTCACTTTTATGATTTTTTGATTGTTAATAGTTAAGCAAGTGGGCTTAACTTTAATAATTTTGTACTATCTTTTCACCATTTTCTGCCTGAATTTTGTTGCCATTTGTTTTTATTTTTAATTTATTGTAGTCATGTATTTTTCATTCTTCCTTCCTAACTTCTGAATCATTTACAAGTCTTTTAATGTTCCATTGTAATATTTATATTCATCATTTTCTGAAGCACAATAATAGTTTATTGTCTTCATGTTACAAAATTTATTCATATAGTTCTTAATTGTGAGAAAAAAATTATTTCTAGACTTTCATTATGCCGTAAGGTACTTTTAAAGGCAGTTGGTTAGTGTAAATGAGAAAGTAGAGAACTCACAGCCAGGAAGAGCTGGGTTCAAAACCTGTCTTAGACATTTATTACCTATGTGACTCAGAACAAGTTAATTCTTTTCAGTTTATTCTTCACATGTAAAATGAGGATGGCAATACCAGTCATCTTACAGAGCTGTTGTGAATGAGTTAATATACATTAAGTGCCCTAAAAGCATTACATAAGTATTAAGATATTACTATACTTATGAGCATATGAGTTTTTTCTTATCATTATCTTTTTGATGTGCAATTTCAGTAATCTCTACATATAAGAATATAAAAAATTTGATAACTATTTCATAAATTTCAATTGTTTTTGAATTTATGGTTCTACCAAAAGTAAATCAATTTGGCTTCCTACAATTCCTCCAGAAAAGTTTTCCCATCTTTACCAGTCTGATGTACATGAAGTAATACTCCAGAGCTATTGAAATTTACATTTTTTTCCTGGCTGGTAGATATTTTGAGTAGTTTTCAAGTGGTTATAGATTTATTGTACAGTTGTTTCAGTCATGTACAACTCTGATCCCATTCATGCAACTCATTTAACAGATGAATAAACTGAGGCAAACAGGCTTAAGTGGCTTTTTTAGGGTCACACCACTAATTGATATCTGAGGATATATTTGATCTCAGAATGATATCTTCTTAACCCCAGACTTGGCGTTCTATCCATTGCACCACTTAGGGTCCCTAAAGTAGTTTTTCCCTAGCCATAAAGAAAATTAATGCTGGATACAAAAATGAGTCTTATACTCTTTATCCCACTGCTATGGAATTAGTTATATACTCTTAGAAACCCTAAAAACTTATAAAAATCGAGCTGTACTAGAAGAAGCTGAGGCTTCTATTATTTCAAGCAGTCTTCCTTAGACTTCATGGTGATTGACATTCTTCCTTAATCCTCATGGAATCCAGACTGGGAAATACCTGCAACCCAAATGTGTATTCAAGAAAAAATAAATTCCACCACTAACTCATCTGAAAAAGAGATATTTTATTCAATACCCAGAATTTATTACTTCTCCCTCAGGATTGGTAATGTCCTTTGTCATCATTTCTCTGGAGACCAGGTTATTGAGCAGAGTTCTTATTTCTTTTAAAATTGCATGTCTGCAATGCTGTTATTGTACACAGCATTAGGGTTCTACTTACTTCATTCTGCGTCAGTTTATACAAGTTTTCTCAGGTTTCTCTAACTCTCCCTTTCATCATATTTTATGTCACAATAGTATTACATGTAAACACATTGCTGTGATGTCAAATATTGGATGTCAAAATAAAAATTAAGCTCAACAGCAATAACCTATACAACCAGGGTCAGTTTTACCTTAAAAACTATCTTTACTCCTCAATTTTTTCTTCTTTGTTCAATATCTATTACAAAACATATCTATTTCTTTTATAATTCTTAAAAAAACATGCCCTTCTTTCAAAAGGAAAAACCATCTGGTCTGGATGTTAGATTTAAATTTTTCTTTTTCCTTATTTCTTCCTTCATGACATGCTGAACTGTATCTTTTAATTTGTTAATTCCTCTCTTCCACCACTATGATCAATTCTTAAAAAAAAAGTTTCAGAACCCAATTAAATATGGATTTGTAATTTCTAATATTTAAAAATGAATTTTACAAAAACTATTTAAAAATAAGGATTAAATTTTACTCACCCTCAAGTCACTCCTTAATTTAAACAAATCTCTCCTTTTGGAGTCAACTAGAAAGATAGTTTTTAAAGTTTAAACTGTAAACTTGTTTTGGAAAATAGTTCAAATTGATTTTCCTTTCTTTGTTTTTTAGTTTCCCTATGCCCTTCTTTTGCCAATAAGACATAAAAACATCCCAAAACTATTTGATCTCTTGCAGGAACTAATTAACAAAAGCAGAGTCAATCATGTTCACATCACATGGCTTAAGTGGCTTTAACATCAAATCCCTTCTATGGCTTCCATACATTCTATTCATTTTCTTCTTGATGAATCTTTCAAAATCTTTTCCAATTGGCATTTATACCTGAATCAAGTAGTCTAATAAATTTTACATCAAAATTTTTGTTATTTTAACTACAATTTGTAAAACTTCCAGCTCAAAGATTCTGATTTTGAAACACACAAATCAATCAAAAAGTTATTCCTAAATTGGTTTGTAATTAAGCATCAAGTATACTAAGAACTGTAATCCATTTAAAAATTCATTTTGAAACTTCACTGATACTACTTTCAGTTCACTTCTTTCCAATCCACAAAATGACCTTCTTCTCTTAGTAATAAAACAATAAATCTAGCACTCTTTATGGGAAGAATGATGAAAAATCCATATAATGATAATAGTTATTACTTAATTTCCTTAAAACAAATTATAAAGAATGTTAACCTAAACTCACTGGAATATTTCAGCATTTATTTAAAAAGCATTCAAATCTCAATTTGGAAATTCACAGTAGAGAAATTACATTTTAGTCACAAATCCATTTTCTAATTAATTTATAATGTTATGAAATTTTGCAAATTGGGGAAAAGATCCAGTCTTTCTTCTCTGTGGTGCTTGTCTACCTTCTAACTTGGCCAGAATTTAAGAAAACAGAGTAAAATTCTTAAGAAATTTTTTTTCTTCTTACTCTTGTTTTTTAATTTGCTAAGGCTTTCCTCAAAAGCTAGTATGACTCTCAAATATTAGAAAATTTTAGCAAGACAGACACAGAAAGGTTTACTGACAGTCTTCCTCTTTATCTTTCTTTTTTTTTATTATACTTTTTATTGACAGAACATATACATGAGTAATTTTTCAACATTGTCCCTTGCACTCACTTCTGTTCCAACTTTTCCCTTCCCTCTTTCCACCCCATCCCCTAGATGGCAGGCAGTCTCACAAATGTTAAACATGTTAAAGTATATCTTAAATACAATATATGTGTACAGATCCATACAGTTCTCTTGTTGGACAAAAAAAATAAGATTCAGAAGGTAAAAATAACCTGGGAAGGAAAACAAAAATGCAAGTAGTCCACATTCAATTCTTAGTGTTCTTTCTCTGGCTGTAGTTGGTTCTGTCCATCATTGATCAGTTGGAACTGAATTAGATCTTCTCATTGTCGAAGATACCCACTTCTATCAGACTATATCCTCATATAGTATTGTTGTTGAAGTGTATAATGATCTCCTGGTTCTGCTCATTTCACTTAGTATCAGTTCATGTAAGTCTTTCCAAACCTCTCTGTATTCATCCTGCTGGTCATTTCTTATAGTACAATAATATTTCATAACATTCATATACCACAATTTACCCAACCAATCTCCAATTGATGGGCATCCATTCAATTTCCAGTTTCTAGCCACTACAAAAAGGGCTACCACAAACATTCTTGTACATACAGGTCTCTTTCCCTTCTTTAAGATCTCTTTGAGATATAAGTCCAGTAGTAACACTGCTGGATCAAAGGGTATGCACAGTTAACTTTTTGAGAATAGTTCCAAATTGTTCTCCAGAATGGTTGGATCTGCTCACAACTCCATCAACAATGCATCAGTGTCCCTGTTTCCCCACATCCCCTCCAACATTCATCATGATCTTTTCCTGTCATCTTAGCCAATCTGACAGGTGTATAGTAGTATCTCAGAGTTGTTTTAATTTGCATTTCTCTGATGAATAGTGATTTGGAACATCCTTTCATAAGAGTAGAAATAGTATCAATTTCATCATCTGAAAATTGTCTATTCATATCCTTTGACCATTTATCAATTGGAGAATGGCTTGATTTCTTATAAGTTAGAGTAAATTCTTTATATATTTTGGAAATGAGGCCTTTATCAGAACCTTTAATTGTAAAAAATGTTTTCCCAGTTTATTGCTTCCCTTCTAATCTTGTTTGCATTAGTTTTGTTTGTACAAAAGCCTTTTAATTTGATATAATCAAAAATTTCTGTTTTGTTATCAATAATGATCTCTAGTTCTTCTTTGGTCACAAATTCCTTCCTCCTGCACAAATCTGAGAGGTAAACTATCCTATGTTGCTCTAATTTATTTATAATCTCATTCTTTATGCCTAAATCATGAACCCATTTTGATCATATCTTGGTGTACGGTGTTCAATGTGGATCCATGCCTAGTCTCTGCCATACTAATTTCCAGTTTTCCCAGCAGTTTTTGTCAAATAGTGAATTTTTACTCCAAAAGTTGGGGTCATTGGTTTTGTTAAATACTAGAAAGCTATAGTTATTGACTATTTTGTCCTGTGAATCTAATCTATTCCACTAATCAACTAGTCTATTTCTTAGCCAATACCGAATGGTTTTGGTGACTGCTACTTTATAATATAGTTTTAGATCAGGTACAGCTAGGCTGCCTTCATTTGATTTTTTTTTCATTAGTTCCCTTGAAATTCTTGATCTTTTGTTCTTCCATATGAATTTTGTTGTTATTTTTTTTTATTAAAATAGTTTCTTGGGAGTCTGACTAGAATAGCACTAAATAAATAGATTAGTTTAGGTCGTATTGTCATCTTTATTATATTTGCTCGACCTATCCAAGAACACTTAATAGTTTTCCAATTGTTTAAATCTGACTTTATTTGTGTGGAAAGTGTTTTGTAGTTTTACTTCTCTAATTCCTGACTTTGCCTTGGCAGATAGATTCCCAAATATTTTATGCTATCAACAGTTATTTTGAATGGAATTTCTCTTTGTATCTCTTGCTATTGGATTTTGTTGGTGATGTATAAAAATGCTGAGGATTTACGTAGATTTATTTTGTATCCTGCAACTTTGCTAAAGTTGTGGATTATTTCTAATAGCTTTTTAGTGGAATCTCTGGGTTCTCTAAGTATACCATCATATCATCTGCAAAGAGTGATAATTTGGTTTCCTCATTACCTACTCTAATTCCTTTAATCTCTTCCTCAACTCTTGTTGCTGAAGCTAGCATTTCTAATACAATATTGAATAGTAATGGTGATAGTGGGCAACCTTGTTTCACTCCTGATCTTATTGGGAATGATTCCAGTCTATCCCCATTACATATGATGTTTACTGACGATTTTAAATAGATGCTACTGAATATTTTGAGGAAAAATCCATTTATTCCTATACTCTCAAGTGTTTTTATTAGGAATGGATGTTGGATTTTATCAAATGCTTTTCCTGCATCTATTGAGATGATCATATGGTTTTTGTTAATTTGGTTATTGATATAGTCAATTATGCTAATAGTTTTTGTAATATTGAACCAGCCCTGCATTTCTGGTATAAATCCTACTTGATCATGGTGTATTATCCTAAGGATGATTTTCTGTAATATTTTTTGCCAATATTTTATTTAAGATTTTTGCATCAATATTCATTAGGGAGATTGGCCTATAATTTTCTTTCTCTGTTTTCAGTCTACCTGGTTTAGGTATCAGTACCATGTCTGTGTCATAAAAGAAATTTGATAGGACTCTTTCAATCCCTATTTTTTCAAATAATTTATATAGCATTGGAATTGATTGTTTTAAAATATTTGATAGAATTCACATGTAAATCCATATAGTCTTGGGATTTTTTTCTTAGGGAGTTAATAGTTTGTTCTATTTCTTTTTCTAAAATGGAACTGTTTAACCAATTTACTTCTTCATCTGTTAATCTAGGCAAGCTATATTTTTGAAGATTTTCTTCCATTTCATTTAAGTTATTGAATTTATTGGCATAAAGTTGGGCAAAGTAACTCCTAATTATTGTTCTAATTTCCTCTTCATTAGTGGCAAGTTCTCCCTTTTCATTTTTAAGATTAACAATTTGATTTTCCTCTTTTCTTTTTCTAATCAAATTTATTAAGGGTTTATCGATTTTATTAGTTTTTTCATAGAACCAAATCGTAGTTTTATTTAATAATTCAATAGTTTTTTTTTTTTTTTACTTTCAATTTTATTAATCTCTCCTTTTATTTTTAGAATTTCAAGTTTAGTGTTTGACTGGGAGTCTTAAATTTGCTCCTTTTTTAGCTTTTTTAGTTGCAATCTCAATTCATTGACCTTCTCTTTCTCTTTTATGCAAGTAGGCCTGTAGAGATATAAAATTTCCCTTTATTATCGCTTTGGCTGCATCCCACACATTTTGGTAGATATCTCATTATTGTCATTTTCTTGGGTGAAATTATTAATTGTGTCTATGATTTGCTATTTGACCCAATAATTCTTTAGGATGAGATTATTTAGTTTCCAATTATTTTTTGGTCTATTTTCCCCTGGCTTTTTATTGAATGCAATTTTTATTGCATCGTGATATGAAAAAGGCGCATTTATTAATTTCTGCCTTTCTGCATTTGAATTTGAGGTTTTTATGTCCTAATATGTGATCAATTTTTATATAGGTTCCATGAACTACTGAGAAGAAAGTGTACTCCTTTCTGTATCCATTTAGTTTTCTCCAAAGATCTATCATGCCTAACTTTTCTAGTATTCTATTTACCTCTTTGACTTCTCTCTTATTTACTTTGTGGTTTATCTAATTCTGAGAGTGCAAGGTTGAGAGCTCCCCACTATTATAGTTTTGCTATTTCTTCTTGTAGCTCTCTTAATTTCTCCTTTAAGAATTTAGATTCTACACCACTTAGTGCATATATGTTTAATATTGATATTATTTCATTATCTATGCTACCCTTTAGCAAGATATAGTGCCCTTCCTTATCTCTTTTAATTGGATCACTTTTTGCTTTTGCTTGATCTGAGATCAGGATGGCTACCCTTGCTTTTTTGACTTCACCTGAAGCGTAGTAGATTCTGCTCCAGTCTTTTACCTTTATTCTGTATGTATCACCCTGCTTCAAGTGTAAACAACATATTGTAGGATTCTGGCTTTTAATCCAGTCTGCTATGCACCTCCAGTGGGGAGTTTACCCCATTCACATTTATGGTTAAAATTATTATTTCTGTATTTCCTGACATTTTGTTAACTTCAGCCTATGTTTTTCTCCTTTCCTTCTCCCTTACCCCTCTCCCCAGTATTAAACTTGTGAGCACCACTTGCTTCACACAGCCCTCCCTTTTTAGGATCCCTCTCCCATCTTAGAATTCCTCCCCTTTTCTTACCCCCTTTCCTCACAATTTCTGTATTCCCTTCCACTTAGCTTACTCTTTTCCTTTTTACTTTTCCCCTCCCACTTTTCAATGAGGTGGGAGAAGTTTCTTTGTAAATATGTCTAATATTTTTCTCTTTAAGCCATTTCTGATGTATCCCCCTCCCTTCTTTCCCTCAGATGTAATAGGTTTCCTTTGCCTCTTCATGAGATATAGTACCCTCACTTTATCCTTATTCTGGTACAATTTTCTTTCCACCTCTAGTTCCTTTTTTATATTATAACAGTAAAATCAAATTATACATGTATTATTTATGTATACACATAAGAAAAATATAGTTTCTGAGATTTCTTTTTACCCTTTGCTTCTCTTCAGTCCTATATTTGGAGATCCAACTTTTTGTTTAGTTCACTTATTTTATTGAATGTCCATCTTCTTTCCCTGGGAAAAAATGCTCATTTTGGCTGGGTAAGTTATTCTTAGCTGCATACCAAGTTCCTTAGCCTTTTGGAATATCAGATTCCAGGACCTTCGATCCTTTAATGTGGATGCTGCTAGATCCTGAGTAATCCTTATTGTGGCTCCTCTGTATTTGAATTTTTTTTTTTTTTTTTTTTCCTAGCTTGCAGTATTTTTTCCTTGGTCTGATAATTCTGGAATTTGGCCACTATATTTCTTGCTGTTTTAATTTTGGGATCTCTTTCAGTAGTGATCAATGAATTTTTTCAATATCTATTTTACCTTCCGATTCTATAACATTTGGGCAGTTCTCTTTGATGATTTCCTGAAAAATAGTGTCTAGGCTCTTTTTTTCATCATAATTTTCATGTAGTCCAATAATTCTCAGATAATCTCTTCTATCTGTTTTCCAGATCTGTTGTTTCCCCAAGTAGGTATGTAACATTTTTTCAAATTTTTCATTTTTTTGATTTTGCTTGCCTGATTCTTGGTGTCTCCTTGAGTCATTCATTTCCATTTGTTCAATTCTGATTTTTAATGAATTATTTTCTTCATTTACTTTTTTATTTTATTTTTTGTAATTTTCTGTAATGACCACGTATTTAAAATCAGCCGGAGTCAGGAATTCAGGTTAAGGGAAAAATCTTCAATATTTATTGAAGTGAAGAGGTGAATAAAGATTGCAATAGCAAATATAGGCAGTTGCGACAGGAAGCCAGGTAAGAGAGAGAGATGCGAGCCGAGCCAACCGTGGCAATGGCAATCCCAAAAGTCTCTCCTCCCCTTCCTTTTCCACTCCCCTGCCTCGACCCACCAAAATCGTCATTTCCTATACAACACATCAGGACTTGCACAAAGAGTGGGTGGGGGCCATTCTTTCTCCAAGCTTATATATTAATAGAGTATGGTCCAATTACTATTTAGCCTCATGTGCTTGGGACCTCAGTGCATCAACTCAAGCCTCAGCCCATTACAATTTTCCAATTGGGTTTTTAAATGAGCTGTTTTGTTTTATGGAATTTTTTTCCATTTCACCAATTTTATTTTTTAGAGAGGTATTTTCTTTTTCCAATTCACTACTTCTGTTTTCCTTGGAATTTTTTACCTTTTCCGATTCACTAATTCTGTTTTTCAGGGATTTGATTTCTTTATCCACTCTATCTTTTAATGAATGGGATGACTTATCCAGACCCTCTTGCCAAGCTCCCCTTTTCTTTCCTCAGTTTTCTTCTAGCTCTCTTGTAAGAACCTTATAAATTTCTTCTGTGAGAGCCTTGTGTTGTGGGGACCAGATCATATCCTCCTTTAGAGTTTCATGTAGAGACAATCTGTTTTTAGTTTCCTCAGGGTTTGAAGCCTGTTCTCTATCCATATAGAAGCTCCTATAGTTAGAGCTCACTTTAACTTTTTATTCATTTTGACAAAAAAGAAACAAAGAAAACAACAACAACAAAAAAGCAAGTGCGGTCTGCTTTTTGCACAGTATGGTATTACCAAGCTTCTTCTACAGACAACAGGAAGTAGCAGTAAAGTAGCAGTGGAACAGCAATGGCTGAGCTGCTTGCACAATGCTTGCACTCTGAGACTCTGAGAGTGTGCTGAGTCACTCCTGGGGCTGCGTGGGTGTGGCCAGGTCCTGAGAGACCCTACCATTTCAGAATTAAAGTCTTTACCCCCGGGTTTATAGCTTCTCTGCTGATCTACTAACTTGTTGCCTGGGCAAACTAGCTCAGTCGGTGGTAAAGTTCTCCCCGCAAATTTTCTGCTGGTTGAGATCACACCCCATCACCCTCTGGTCTGATCAGCATTAGCTGCCTTCTGCACTTTCGCTGTCTGAGATCTGCTTCTGGTCTAACCAGCCCTGGCCACGAGCAAAAACCAGACCTTTTCTAGCAAATTTCAAAGATATCTTCTGTTGGTAATGTGTTGTACTCCCAATATTCATGGGTTTTTTCAGTCAGGCACTAATTCTGAGGCCGTATCATGAAAAAAGTAGTTTGAGGGCAAGGAAGAGCTTAGATAGATGCATGTGTCTTTTCTGCCATCTTCCCTCTTTATCTTTCACTAAAGATTTATGAGGGTTAAATCTCTACTAGATTGTTGTTCAGTTTGGTCACTTTATTGTTGTTGTTAGTCATTTTTCAGTTGCATCCAACTTTTTGCGACCCTGCTTGAATTTTTTTTTTTGGCAACCATACTAGAGTGAAGAGCCATTTCCTTGTCCAGCTCATTTTAAAGAAGAGATAACTGAAGCAAACATAAATGGCTTGCCCAGAGTCACATAACTCATAAATGTTTAAAAACAGATTTGAACTCAGAAGATGAGTCTTCTTGACACCAGGTCTATCACTCTTTCCGCTATGTGATGACAGCATCTTTAAAATCAGCCAGAGTCAGGAATTCAGATTAAGGGAAAAATCTTCAATCTTTATTCTCAGTAGAGGTGAAGAAGGATTGCAATAGCAATATGGGCAGCTGTGACAGGAAGCCAGCTAGCAGAGGGGGATCAGAGGTGAAGGGTGGTCACGATAGCAATGAGAGCAGCTGTGTCAAGACGCCAGCCAGCAGTCTGTTTTTCTGCTTCCCTTTCCACTCCCCTGCCTCCACCCACCAAAAACATCATTTCCTATACAACACATCAGGACTTGCACAAAGAGTGGGCGGGGGCCATTCTTTCTCCAAGCATATATATTAATAGAGTATGGTTCAATTACTATTTAGCCTCACGTGCTTGGGACCTCAATGCATCAACTCAAGCCTCAGCCCATTACACCACTGTACTACCAAACTAATCTTGTTTAGTCACTAGATCTCTCCAAGGACCATGCTACCAAAAAACAAATACAAAGACATGAAATTTCCAAGAAATTAATATGTGTAAAATATCCCTTGTTAGGCTGATTCTGGGATTTTCCTCTATTTTAATTATTCCTTTCCCAACTTCTCCCAACTTAAGCTGAGAATTAATTTTTAAAATTAAATTAAATTAAAATTTTTATTTATTTTAATACACCTTGCTTTATGAATCATGTTGGGAGAGAAAAATCAGAGCAAAAGGGAAAAACCATTGGAAAGAAAAAAGAAGTGAACACAGCATGTATTGATTTACATTTAATCTCCACAACTCTTTTTCTAGATGCAGATGGCATTTTCTGTCCAAAGTCTATTGGGATTGCTTTAAATCACTGAAACACTGAGAAGAACCAAGTCTTTCATAGTTGATCATCACACATCTTTATTGTTATTGTGTACAATGTATTCCTGGTTCTGCTTATTTCTCTCAGCATCAGTTCATGTAAATATTTTCAGGTCTTTCTAAAATCAGCTTGTTCAGCATTTTTTATAAGATAATAATATTTCATTACCTTCATATACCACAACTTGTTCAGCCATTCCCCAACTAATGGGCATCCACTCCTTTTCAAATACTTTGCTACCGCCAAAAAGAGTTGCTACAAACATTTTTGCAAATGTGGGTCCTTTTCCCTCCTTTACAATTTTCTAGGGATATAGATCCAGTAATGGCACTGCTGGGTCAAAGAGTGTACATAGTCTTACACCAAGAACTATTCTTGAAGAAAGAGAACTTTTTCAAGGCTTTAAAAACCAAGGCTTTAGCTCTTTCCTTAGTTTGACCAGGAGTTCCTTTTGAAGAATGGAACATTTCTCCAAAGTTTTGTTTGAAAAAGAGACTTTAAATCTTTCCCTGGTTACTCCCATTGAAGAACAGAAATCGAAGATTTCAGACTTTTAAGGGTTTCATCTAAGGGTCATCTTTGGAGAACCAAATAATTTTCTAAAATTTTAGAAATACATAAAAGGAATTTTCTAGGTTTGAATAATGATAGTTATTTCCAAATTTTTTACAATAAACACAAATGACACCACAAGACAGTCAAAAATAGACAAAAAGCTGCAGTATTTCTCAACAAAATGCTTCCCTTTTCATCTCAGAGAAAATGAGATTGGGATGGAAATTTGGGTCCTGGTGGTATTCCTACATGGAAAAAAAACTGGCAACAAATTCCAACAGTGAATGTTTTTGAGGCTTTTCCCTGTGAGGATATTTCAGGGCCTATTCTCCTCACCTTCCATCCCATCTGGGTCAGTTGTTACTGTTGAAAATTGAGATAACCTGACAGACAATGGTCTCAGC
This sequence comes from Antechinus flavipes, assembly GCF_016432865.1. Lineage (NCBI taxonomy): Eukaryota > Metazoa > Chordata > Mammalia > Dasyuromorphia > Dasyuridae > Antechinus > Antechinus flavipes. Next base: position 174,673,600 of record NC_067402.1, read on the forward strand.
ATGATCAATTTATTAGCTAGGTTAACAGTAACCAATAAACTGGTTCCATGGGTTTTCAATAACCAAAGCTCATGAGATGGGGCTTACTAGCCTTTATATCATTTTAGGAAATACTACAGAAAGGTGGAGGAGAGATGACATAGTAAAGGCAGGAAGTACAAGAGAACAAAGGACAGAGTTGGGTGTCTAGGAAGACAATTGGTTATAGGATAGACAACATTGTGATGATGGGGAAAACATGAATCATTACTTCAAGCACCCCCCTAGGGCTAATGAACACTCCATTCTCTCATTAAGGAATGCTTGATTTATTTATGGATTTACAATGTCCAGACTAGCTCCCTGGAGGGCCTGAGCATTAGCCAGAGTCAGGATAAATGAAAGTCCTTGGTCTTTAGGGGGAGAAGTGAAGGAGGTGGGCAAGCTGCCACATGGCTTGCCAAAGATGTATCCTTGATTATGGACTCCAGAATTTCCAGCCTCTCTCCTCCTCGTCCTGCCACCAAGATAATCTGATTTCTCTCCCTCCATCCTCCAATCTTTGGCTAAGATTATCTTACCAATAAACATTCAACAAGTGCCAATGGTGAGGAGAGCCTCACATTGAATAGGTAGCCTTAAGTGCTCTCTTGTCTGATTCAGAGTTGCAGCCCTCTACATGGACTCATCAGCATCCTGAGGACTTCTAGACTTCTAGGAAGACAGGTAATAGAGATAAGACTCTCCTCAATTGTATAAGGACAGACAATTTACTTTATGGAAATATGCCATATCAGCTTATTGATCTTTAAATATACCCTGGCAAGGAAATTACATTCTGATCAGGTGGGATTTATTTCAGGAATGCAGAGCTGATTTGATATTAGGACAACTACCAGCGTAATTGATTATATCAATAACAAAACCAACAGAAATCATGTGATTATCTCAATAGATACAGCCGTTGACAAAAGGCTTTGATAAAACAGCACTCCCATTCCTATTAAAAACACTAATGAGCACAGAAATAAATGGCTCTTACCTTAAAATAAGTAATATTTATCTAAAATAATGCTTGTTGATGATTTTAAAACTTCTAGTTTATCCCTATATAAAAATCAGAGATGAAGCACTCTCTTCATTACCACTGTTATTCAATATTTTACTAGAAATATCAGCTATAACCATGAGAAGGAAAAAAAATTGAAGGAATTAGAATAGGCCATGAAGAAACAAAACTATTACTCTTTGCATACTATATGATGGTATACTTAGCAAATCCTAGAGAAGCAACTAAAAAACTAGTTGAAATGATTTACAACTTTAGCAAAGTACCAGAATACAAAATAAACCCACATAAATCATCAGCATTTTAATATATTACCAACAAAGTCCAGCAAGAAAAAATAGAAAAAAAAATTCCATTTAAAATACTCCTGCCAATATAAAATGCTTAGGAATCTACTATCTAAGATATACAGGAACTACATGAGCACAATTACAAACCAGTTTTCATACAAATAAAGTCAGATCTAAACAATTGGAAAGATATTAGTTGTTCATGAGCAGGCAAATACAATAAAAAGGACATATCTACCTAAATTTATTTATTCAGTGGCATATCACTCAAACTACCAAAATTTATTTTATTGTGCTAGAAAAAAATCATAAAAGTAATCTGAAAGAATAAAATATCAAAAATGTTAAGGGAAACAATGAAAAAAAAAGTAATGGAAGGTGATATAATTGTACTAGATCTCAAACTCCATTATAAAATGGTAATTATCAAAATAATTTGACACTGGCTAAAAAATAATGATTTCTCAATGGAATAAGTTAGGAACAAAATACATTGTGGTAAATGACAATAGTAATCTAGTGTTGGTTACACTCCAAAATCCAAGCTCTGGGGATAAAACCTCATTTTTTGATAAAAACTGCTAGAAAAACTGGAAAAGAGTATGATAGAAACTAGATATAGATCAATATCTCATATAGTTTGCCAAGATAAAGTGAAAATAGATATGTGGTTTATAGATAAAAGATGATGCCATAAACAAATTAGAAGGGCATGTAAGTTTACTTTCAGATCCATGGATAAGGGAAAACAGGCAGTTTTCAATAAATCAAAGCTATCTATAATTACATTAAAAATGCTTTAAATCACTATTGATTAATGAAATACAAGGTAAAATAACTGTGAGGTACCACCTCACACCTATCAGATTAATTAATATGACAGAAAAGAGAAATGACCAATTTTGGAGGAGATGTGGGAAAACTGGAACACTAATGCACTGTTGGTGGAAGTTGTAAACTGTTGCAGTCATTCTGGAGGGCAATGTGGAATAATGCCCAAAGTGCTATAAATCTGCAAATATCCTTTGATTCAGCAATATCACTATTAGGTCTATATACCAAAGTGATTTTCAAAAAGGGAAAAGGACTTATTGTACAAAAATATTTAAAGCAGCTCTTTTTGTATGGTTAAAGATTGGAAATCTAGAAGATGCTCCTCAATTGGAGAATGGCTGAATAAGTTGTTTTATAAGATTGTAATGGAATATTGTTGTTCTATAAGAAATAAGAGAAGTGGCCAGCTAGGTGGCACAGTGGGTAGAGCACCAGCCCTGAAGTCAGAAGGACCTGAGTTCAAATTTGACTGCAGACAGTTAATACTTCTTAGCTGTGTAACCCTGGGCAAGTCACTTAACCCCAATTGCCTCAGCAAAATAATAATAATAATAATAATAATAATAATAATAATAATAATAGAAGTATGGTTTCAGAAAAACGTGGAAAGACTTACATGAACTGATACAAAGTAAAATGAGCAACACTGAATACAGTAAAGCAGTATTGTACAATGAACAACTAGGAATGAGTTAGCTATTTTGAGCAATTTTAAGAGTTCCAAGAGGCTCATGATGAATACTGAAATCCATCTCCAGAAAAAGAACTGATAGCTGAATGCAGTTTGAAGCATACTATTATTCTTTTTCTCCCTTTTCTTGTTCTCTTTTACCTGATTAGTTATACATTCTTTTCTTCTTACTGTATCTTCATTTGTATATTATTTGATAACACCCATGGACATCTTTCGAGGCTCCATCTTGGTGCCTTCTTTCTACTTTTTTTTTTTTAACCTTGTAGATCTCTTCAATTCCCACTTAATTTCAGTTTCTTTACCTAAAAAGGGAGGATAATAATAGCACATATTTATTGGGATTGTTATAAGGATAGAATGAGATAGAACACTAATAAATACTATAGAACATTATTATTATAATATATACTTATTGAATGCTTTTTCATCTATTCACCTATTGGTTCATCCATTCATAAGATTTTTTTGCCAAGAGAATGATGATACTGATTATTATTTTATCCAGCTTTTGTAAAATACCCATATGAATGGAACCTCAACATATAGACATATAGAATTTAGCAAACAATGAATTAGCAGAAGAGATGTGTGTGTGTGTGTGTGTGTGTGTGTGTGTGTGTGTGTGTGTGTGTGAAGGATAGGCACAAGGTTGGAGGAAATGAAATTGTGCTATATTGGGTTGTTTCCACATGGTAATTTTTCATGCTCTTCTTCAGCAATCTGGTCTTCTAAGTTTGTTACTTAATTTTGCCAATAGTATGTGATTCCCCTGGGTCTCTTTCACAACTGCAAACATTGTTTAAGAGAAAGGATATATGTCATCTTCCAGCTTTTCAGTTCCCCTCACATTCATTTTCATCTTGATTCAGAGGAAAGTTTAGAGAGAAGAAGGAAACAGTTCTCATTTTTAAAAGCTATATTAACAGGGCTTGTTAGTAACAAGAGATTAAAGAGAAAAGAGACAAGGAAGTTGATGGGGAAACAAAGCAGAGTGGTATGAGTGTAGGTGGGGGATTCCCTAGTGTCGCTGGTACTTTCTGTACAGAACATGGTTGACTTAGAACTGAAGTTATTGCTGGAAATGAGTGAATGAAGATAAATGCTATCATAGTAGCTGAAATTCTAGAACATAAAAAAATTTCTTTGGAAAAATTTCCTTATGAACCCAATAACTTTGTCTTTTTAAAGGCAAACTAAGATAACTTTGTATTTTAGGGCTAGTAGAGGAAAGGGATCAGGGTGACACAGGTAAGTCTATTGTTAAAAACTGATGCTTCCAAAGTTAAATTCAAAGGAGTACTATTAAAATGTCCTCCTCATTTTCTGCTTTGAATGGTAAACTGTAATAACTTTATACTATACTAAGCAGCTTATCCAGATGAAGGTCTGTGAGTAATCAACAAAAAGTCTTGTGGCCTAATAAGCCTTGAATCAAGAAATTCCTATGGTACAATCTGATCTTTGCAGCTGAAAGAAATCAGGTTATGTTTTCTAAGTCAATTGATTAACATTAGGCATACTTACTTCAACTCTGTGTGTCTCCACATGCAATCTAGGTCACCTATTTCATTTAAAATAAATGAAAACTAATTAGTAGTTTTCAAAACCATCTGGTAAAGGTCAAAAAAATGGAGAAGTAGAATGATGGAATAGACAAGACCAGGGAAAATAAGAAACAATAAAACTCAATAACCCAGTTTTTGGAAATGTAATAAACATATATTTTACTGGGATGGGGGAGGGCAAACAAAAAAAAATCACCTTATTTGACAAAACTGCTGGGGAAATCAGAAAGGAATTTTGCAGAAATTAGGCCTTGACCAACGCCTTGCATTATATTTTGTAATATGTTTTAAATGAATTCACAATCCTAATATTAAAGATTGTACTATAAAAATCAGAAGAGAAACAGATCATATATCCCTCACAATTATGGATAGGAAATGCATGTTTTCCTTCCCTATTAGTTATATTCCAAAAAAAAAAAAAAAAAAAAGAAAGTGAAAAAAATATGTTTCAATATATACTTGTTTGTGGAGGTGGATAGAATTTTTCATCATAATTCCTTTGGAAATATTGTGAATCACTCTATCAGAGTAGTTTCATCCTTCACAGTTGATTATTATTACAATATTGTTGTTTTGGTCACTTTACTTTGCATCAGCTAAAATAAGTTTTTCCATTTTTTTCCCTGAAACAATCCCCTTTGCTATTTCTTACAGCACAATAGTATTACATCACAATTATAAACCATAACTTGTTAAAATCATTCCCCAATTGATGGATATCCCCTCAGTTTCCTTTTTTTTCCATAATAAAAGGGTATAGAAGAGCTATAAATATCTTTGACCATATGGTACCTTATCTTTTTTGTGTGATGTCTTTGTAGAATAGATTTAATATCCATATTACTTAGGAGGTATATTCTTTTTTAATTAATTAATTTATTTTTTAAAATTTATTTTATTTTAGCTTTTTACTTACAAAACATATGCATGGGTAATTTTTCAACACTAATCCTTGCAAAAACTTCTGTTCCAAATTTTCCCCTCCTTCCCCCACCCACAGATAGCAGATAGTTATAATACATGTTAAATATGTTAAAATATATGTTAAATCCAATATATGTATACATATTTATACAATTATCTTGCTGCACAAGAAAAATCGGATCAAGAAAGAAAAAAAAAACCGAGAAAGAAAACAAAAATGCAAGCAAACAACAACAGAAAAAGTCTGGTCCACACTCAGTTCCCACAGTCCTCTCTCTGGGTGTAGATGCTCTCTTCATTACTGAACAACTGGAACTGATTTGAATCATCTCATTATTGAAGAGATCCATGTCCATCAGAACTGATCATATAGTCTAATTGTTGCCGTATATTATGATCTCCTGGTTCTGCTCATTTCACTTTATACCAGTTTATGTAAGTCTCTCCAGACCTCTCTGAAATCATCCTGTTGGTCATTTCTTACAGAACAATAATATTCCATAATATTCATATACCATAATTTCTTCAGCCATTCTCCAATTAATGAATATCCATTCAGTTTCGGGTTTCTAAGCACGACAAAAAGGGCTTGCACATACATTTTTGCACATGTGGGTCCCTTTTAGGAGTATATTTTTAACCAAACAAGAGAAATAGGAAATTACAAAAAATAAAACAAATAGCTTTGATTACGTGAAACTGAAAAACTTCTTCCTAGACAACATTAATGCATCTAGGATAAGAAGGGAAATGGGGGAAAAACCTTTGTACACAACTGTGATTAGTCATATATACACATAATAAGAACACACATACATATGATTAATAGTAACTGTCTAAAAAATAGTCAAAGGATATGAATAAACATTTCTCAAAAGAAAAACTTGCAAAATATTTACAACTACATGAAAGAATGTTCCAAATTACAAATAGAGAAATTCAAATCAAAATAACACTGAGATTTTACCTCACATCTTGCAAATAAGAAAATATGACAAAAATGGTAAGTGAAATTATAGAAATATTAATTCATTGTTAGTGGAGTTGTGAAATAGTACAAACATTTTAGAAACAATTTGGAATCATGTAAATAAAGTAATTAAAATGTCCATATCCTTTGAACAAAGACAAGAAGAAAGTTCCCATATACAACAAAATATTTATAGGAGCACTTTTTTTGGATAGTTAAAACTAATTGAATTGAATTGAAATTAAGAAGATGGCTATCAATTGGAGAATGGCTAAATAAATTCTGGTACATGAATGCAATGGGATTCTACTATGCTATAAGAAATGATGTGTGATGAATAATACAGAGAAGCATGGAAAATTCAAATGAATTAGGGCAGAATAAAGTAAGCAGAAGTCAAACAACCAAACCAAAATATAAACACTAAATGAAGTAACAACAACAATTTAAATGGAAAGAACAACTATGCACCAAAAAAAAAAATTATAAAGCTCAAGCAAGACTGGACTGAAGAGGGATGAACAGGATACCTTCAACTCATCTCTTCTGGAGAGGTGGGTGATCCACATTTTCCATACTTTTGAACTTTTTTCAATGTATTGATATATTATGTTGATTCCCTCCCCCATTTGCTACATGAGATAGCACTTATTTACTGTTATTATGACAATCAAATGAAATTATGTATGTCAATTGTGTGAAAATTTTATAACCCTATGAACCTCATTGCCAACTGTCTACTCAACATATCTGGATGTCCATCAGTAATTCAGGATGATCATGTACAAAACAAAGTTTATTAGCCATGCATTATTAGCTTCAAATCTTTTCTTCTATACATGTATAAAACATAAATATTTTCCATATGAATTATAAAAGAGCTATAGAAATATCCTATGGTGAGAAATATCTTCCCTTTTCTCTCTACATCTACATATTTCTTTCTTCCTTGCTCAATTTGATTTCACTTTTAAAACCGAATCTTATGCATCGATTCATGATTTGAATAAGGAAGAGGGTTATATAATAAAGTTAAGAATGTTCAATTCTTTGGGGAAATTTGTGTTGCTTTTTGGGGGGCATGGAGGTTTGTTTTCTGTATTGAATTCTGAACTTTCTTTTAAATCCTAGGGTCTCCTGTGGCTATTTATCTGGATGACTCATTAGCACCTCAAGCTCAACAAGTATAAAACAGGACTTATTAGCTTTCCCCCAAATCTTTTCATTCTTTTAAAAAAATTTCTGTTGTTTAATTGTTTTAAGTTTGTACAACTCTTCATGACTTCTTTTGGAGTTCTTTTGGCAAAGATATTGGAGTAATTTGCCATTTCCTTCTTGAATAAGAAATGCCTTCTTATTAGTAAGTTAATTTCAAACCATTTCAAGAACGTGACTCTCTCCATGGGAACCTAGCCTTTTTTTTTTTTTTAATTTTTTAATAATTTTTTATTGATAGAACGCATGCCAGGGTAATTTTTTACAGCATTATCCCTTGCATTCACTTCTGTTCCGATTTTTCCCCTCCCTCCCTCCACCCCTTCCCCCAGATGGCAAGAGTCCTTTACATGTTGAATGGGTTGCAGTATATCCTAGATACAATATATGTGTGCAGAACCAAACAGTTTTATTGTTGCACAGGGAGAATTGAATTCAGAAGGTATAAATAACCGGGAAGAAAAACATAAATGCAAGCAGTTTATATTCATTTCCAGTGTTCTTTCTCTGGGTGTAGCTGCTTCTGTCCATCTTTGATCAATTAAGGCTCTCTTTATCAAAGAGGTCCACTTCCATCAGAATACATCCTCAAACAGTATCGTTGTTGAGGTATATAATGATCTCCTGGTTCTGCTCATTTCACTCAGCATCAGTTCATGTAAGTCTCGCCAGTCCTCTCTGTATTCATCCTGCTGGTGGAACCTAGCCTTTCTTTAACCCTATGAGACCAGGAACATGCCAATGTGTTTGGCTTCACTTCCACAGTCCCAGGAACTAGCCACTCCATGGGACACAATGGATGTCAGTGAGGGTTGGTCCCTTCCCTGACATCTACATTAATCAAGTCATATCTTGGAAGCCTATCTGGCATTTCCTTCTCCTATACCTAACTTTCTATATGTAAGCAAGTTGGTTCTGTGCCAACTTTGTTTTCGAGCACTATAAATTCAGGCCAGTTTTAATCGTAGTTGGAACCTCACCCACGAATGGGGGGATCTCTCCCCATTCGGAACTCAATGGCTGTTCACTCGAGGTTTCCCCAGCCTGCTGCAACTTAAGAACTGCAACTTAAGAATTGCAACTTAGAGACGGTGCTCCTTCAAACGGTGATGATATTTGCTTGGGTTTCTATTTTAATCATATTTCTTCTTTTTCTTTGTCTTTTATGTATTATTTACTGTGTTGGTTGTTATTGTAGGCAATCTATTCCATGTATTGTATAATTAAATTTTACTTTCGCTTAAACTGAGTCAGAAAGCGTCATTTATAAGAGTGAATCCGAACCTTTCCTAAATCCACATAACACTTCTCTAGCTCAATTTATGGACAAGGAAACTGAGGCAAATAGGTATAAGTGACTTGTTTAAAGTCATATATGTAGTATTTAGACAGAAATCGATCTGTTCTTTCTGACTCTACGCCTGGCACTCTATTCCCAGTGCCACCCACATGCCTCATTTATGTGGATAAATTATACTGTTTAGCTTGAAAAATTAATATCTTTGATTAACCACTTTTTCTCACTTTTCATATTCAAATGAGGTCACAAAATTTTCAGATTCCAAAAAGATTTTAGTGGTTTCATAATGCTATTTATATTTGAAAAATAATCACAGAATACTTAGTCTTTGCTTGTTGAACCTCCAAAATAGTAAAAACCTGCTACCTTCAAAGAAGGCAGTAGTGATTTCACTTTTAAATATATCTTTTCCATGTGTCAAGTATGAATTTGACTCTAATTTAGATGGCATAGTAGAAAGAGTTTTGGTCTGGAGTAATGAAGATTTCAGCTAAAATTCTGCTTCAGACACTAACCATGAGACCTTGGGGCAAGTCACTTAATCACTATCTGACTCAGTTTCCTAAAAAATTGGGGATCAAATGGACACCTATTTCTAAAAGTTCTTAGGGTCAAATAAGACTTCAAATCTATAAGAGATCAAATTTTCATAAAGATCAAAATTTTATAGATGTCAAACTTATAAAATGCTTATCATAGTACCTGGCACATAGTAGGCATTCAAGAAATTATTTTTTCCCCTTCTCCCCTTCATTTGATCCTCATATGATATGAGCTTTAGCCTCTTCACCCTTCTGGATATCTTCCTCTGGATCTAAGTTGAACATTGTCCTTCCTAATGTAGTAGTTAGTTCTGAACAGAATATTTCAAATGTAGTAAGCCCTAAGTAGAATATAAGGGAAAAATCTATATGTATTAGGTACATCAGATCTATATGTATCCTTTTTCCTAGAAATAATGCCTCTTTTAAGGCAACCTAAGTTTTTACTCACTTCACTGGCAGACGTATCACACTATTAACTCATATTAAGCTTGTAGTCCAAAAGAACTTTTCAAATGAGCTGCTATCTAGACATGTATTCCTTATCTTGTATATGTGAAGCTGAATTTTTGAACCCATGTGTAAGACTGCATTTATTCCTGCTAAAAATGTAACATTTAATTGATTTTTTTTTTTTTTACATCACTGTCATTTTGTCTCAAAAAGAATTTGTACTTTGAAACAAAAAAAGTATAATTAAACAAAACATGCTAGCCCATATGTTTCCCTCTGATGGCATATACCTCATTTCATACTTTTAAGTTAGTATCATTCACTAAGAAGTGAGAGATGTTTCAATATTAGTCTTGATTTGATCATTGTATTGTCAAGTTATAATGTCTTGATATTTTTTCTCTATATAACATTGTGATTGTTGTATATGTTCCTTTGATGCTGCATGTTTTCTTTTGCATTGATTTATCTAAATCTTTCTAGTTTTTCTCTGAATTGTTTTCATTGCCTTTTTCTTAAGATATAATGTATTCATATATCACAATTTGTACAGCCAATGTCAGACACCCCCCCCCCCCTCTGCCAATTGCTCTGTACCAGAAGAAGTTCTGTATAGCTACTTTGGGGGGGGTTATGTATACATGTGTGTGTGTACGTGTGTAAACCTTCTTCATATATATGCACAAAATTATTGGTTCAAAAGATACAATTTAGGTGTAGCAGATAGAGCACTGGCCTAGAAGTCAGGAAGATCTGAGTTCAAATATAGCCTTAGACATTTAATACCTCCTAGCTGTGTGACTCTGCACAAGTCATTTAACCCCAATTTGACTTGAAAAAAAAAGTAGAGTTTAGCCACTTTACTGAAATAATTATCAATTATTTTTACAGAATGTTCTCACCAATTTATAGAGTAAAGAGACTATGTTTGATAATATTTCTCATATAGTTCTATCTTCCCACTGATAATCCAGCACTGATTATTCTTGTTTTTTCCTGAATAAGAATAATATATACTGGAGAAATAGTTATATAAAAAGTAGTTTCCAGAAACAAGTCCCTTAATGTTTTAAGACTGATTGTAAAGCTTATAAGCTTTTCAGATTAGTTTCTGAGATTCAGCTAAGAAATCTCATATTAACCATGATTATTAATAATTCCTCTTCCAACTTCCCCCTTTCTCTCTCTCTTTTTCTTTTTTCTCTCTCTCATCAACATCCACTTTTCTCTTTGTCTGTCTTTATCTCCTGCTTGTCTTACACACACACACACACATACACACACACACACACACACACACACACAGTCCTGACCTCGTAGAGTTTACAATTTAAAAGATTATATATTACACACACACACACACACACACACACACACACACACACACACACACACAATTATAATGCAAACAAAACACGGTATATCTTAAAGAGATATAGATGGAATGAAGACAATATCAACATGGGAAATTAGGAAAGGTTTCATTCAGGCTTGAGAAGCAAGATGATATAGTAGAAAAAGTGCTTTGGAGATTAAGGAACTATATTCTGTTTCTTCTTCTGCCACTTATTACTTTCTGACTTTGGGCAGGTTATTTTACTTTTATAGTTTCTTTCTCTGTAAAAAAGAAGGTATTGGACAAGATGATCTCCAAAGCTCTGTCAGTTACTAGATCTATGATTCAATGTAGGATCACATATGCATTTATTTTCATTCAGATGCAGAAACATGAGTAGGCGCCCAATAGAATGAGTTATCTTGGGAGATTTTTTTTTTTTTAAGCATTTAAAAGGTTTCTTGACCACTTATTCAAGCACCTTTCCTGATGGAACAGAGAGGGGGACATATATACTTATCTCACTTTGTTATTAGTTGCCAATGACTGTACAGTACACTGATCTGGAAGACTTATCCATTGCTGAATTTGCTAACAATTCTCCAGGCTTCAAAGACCCTTTATCTTTTTTTTACAGTTAATTAAAGGGGGCTATTTCCCCAATTCTTTATGTGATTTTCTACTGTGTTCAATAATACTTTAAGCTTTGTTACATACCAGTATCAGATGACATCCGTAAGATTTCAAAGGAATGAAATCCCTGGGTAATGCCTTCTACTGCATCCAGTTCAAACTTTCCAGTTCAGCCTTAACAGTATCTTTTTATCTTCAAAGTCAAATAACATTTATTGTATTTTGAGGTTCCAGCCAGGGGAGAAAACATGCCAGGAGAGCTTTGCATCAGAAGCAGCTGAAACTGAATGATACTAACTTGGCATAACATGTATTCTTTATTAAAGTGCTGTAAAGCTAACTGAGCTATTGAAAATGCTGTCTAATCAATTAATTTGTGTCATTTTAGAATTGGCCAAACTGCTCTGTACCTTTTGCTAGTTATTTGTGAAGCTTTTTAGCACAGGTCATGTGATATGCGTTTAACCAAAATTTTCTTTTCTTGGAATTTATTAGTAGTTGAGTGGAATAGATTGTCCTTAATTGTTGATGTCATCTTACACATATGCTAAATCTTCTTAGGCCTTCATAAAACAATTATATATAAAACTTGCTACGATTATTTGCAATATAGTCTTAAAATAAGGAACAAAAAAGTAGCTCTATTAAATTAAAGATTTTATCATATATAAATGAAAGCTCTTGGCTTCTATTTTTACTGAAAGTAATGTGGTTATCCAAATAAGCCATATTTTAATCACAAAACCATTTTCATTTGGAGGGTTATATAACTTCTTTTCAGATTTGTTTTCATTGTACTTCTTTTGTATTTCCCCTACTACTTTCTTCTGTTTGTGTCCTTTCCTCTCTAATATTAAGTAGGCCTCTCTTCTCTTTGAACATTTCTTTTCTACTGTTTGTCACAGAAAAATGTTGTAAACATGATGTATTCGTGAAAAAATAAAGCATGTGACCTATTTGAGCTATAGTGGTAAGATAAAGTCAAGTTTAGATAGAATTACCTGTAAGTTATATGAGTGATATGACCTTCCAAAATTATTTGGATTTGAAAAGAACCCTAAGAATTCATATTGTGGGACAGCAAACATTTAATTAGCAAAAATTAAAATTCAAGCCTATAGTTCAACAATGACATACTAATTATTGTATATACCTGTTATTTTTGAGTTTTGTTTTCATGTTACAATTGTTTCTGGAAACCTTCACATTATGCTTATTGAACCCTATCTTGTAATAAATAAATGCAAATAATTAAAAACATTTGATACTATGACTATATTTAACCACAGATATGGCATTAAAAATTATTATAGGTTTTTATTTACAAAACATAAGCATGGGTAATTTTTCAACAATGACCCTTGCAAAATCTTCTGTTCCAAATTTTCCCTTCCTTCCCCTCACTCCCTCCTTTAGATGGCAGGTAGTTCAATATTTGTTAAATATGTTAAAATATATGTAAAATCCAATATATGCATGCATACAGCATTTTACTGTAATAGTCTCCTATCTCTTTGCCAAGAGAAAAGAAGCATGGGTCATTTTCTATACTCTGGGAATATCATTAATATTTAAGTCTCAAAATAATTTTATGACTTTTTAATTACATTGCTGTGATGGTTGCATTTGTTGTTTTTTTGATTTGGATCTGCACAATATCATATAAATCTTACCAATTTTCTGAACTTCTCATATTCTTTTGGGGTAACAATATTCCATTATGTTCATATCACATAGATTTATTCAACCATTTTCTAATGGATGGCTTTGACTGAGTGATCCTGAGTAACTAGATGTAGTGTGCTTTCTAGAGCCCCCAAATTGGGGTGCTAAAATATACTGTCAGGACTAGTTCTCTGGAGGAGCTCAAGGTCTTAGTGGAGGAGTGAAGAAGGCAGGAGACTCACAAAGCTGATCAAAGATGGAGTCCGTTTATTTCAAATCCTCTCAGCCCCTAAATAACTTAGTATGATTACATCACTACAGCACACTGAGCATGTGCCAAATGTAGAACCATTACATCACCACATCATCATAGCACACTGTGCAAGTCTTGACTCTAGTAGCATTACATCACCACGGCTCACTGGCATGTGTTAACTATAAGCACCTTGCCATGTAAATACCTCTTACTGTAAGCATCCCTTGCTTCAAAGGATCAAGCCTCCCTTACTTCTCAGGAAGGAACACCACAGGGAAATGGGGAGCCAAACCAAACATTTTTAGCACATTCCCTCTGGGCTGAAGGGTCTCATACCTTACCCTGAGTTCCTCCTCTATCTGGGCCCTCTACAACTAGATGCATGTGGCAGAGAAAGATTGAAGTATTGATGGAATTACTTTTCTCATCCCCCATCTATTTTCAGCAAGCAGGGAGAGGCTAAATTGGGGACCAATTTAGCCTTGTGGTCCCACCCTCTGTGGAGTTTGTAGTTAGCCCCACCTAGCTATGAACAGTCAGAAAGCCAAGTTTTGCCAAACCTCTAAAGTTAAGTTTCTCGTAAATCTGTCCATGACTCATACCATCTTTGCTAAACCCTGTTTTGGTTATAGCCCACACACTCTGCCTTGTGGTATCTTTCCCTTCAATCCCCCCCATGTTATATAATAATCTCTCTTCTTATCCCCACACTATGCCTTGGAGTGTTACTCCTACAAAATAAACACATCATTTGGAACAAGGAACCACTCTCCTAAACCATATCAGCTTTATAGCTTTAGTTGCCACAAATTGTTGCTATGAAAATGTTGGTATACCTTGAATTTTAGATTCTTTATGACTTCCTTAACATTTTAACAAAGTGAAAGAATCAATAAGTTCAAGGTTTTGAATATTATGTTTCTTCTAGCTTCTAATATTCCTATCACTATCTAAAATTCACCATGACATTGTTAAACTGAGAAAGGGTTGGCAAGTATGTTTGCACTTGTTTGCAAGGTTGTTAAGATGTTAGAAGTCCCAAAATGTGTAATTCAGTGATCACTTTGTAAAATTAAGGTCTTTTTTGGGGGGTACCTTTCTTCTAAAACCTGCTTGAGCTATATGGACATTGAAATGCTTTGCCATAGGGAACATGAGGTTTAGGAAAAGGACATTGATAAATATTTTGGGGCTTGGAACATAGGTGTTAGACTTTCAGTGTACTTGAACAGCTGCTTTCAGAGGTTATAGTTGCCATTGGAAGGTTGCTCATTTTACCACCAGTAAAATGAGGAGGGAGTTTCTTTCAATAATCCAGAGAAATGACGGCATAATATGTGAATGGTAGCATGCTGGCAAAAAATGAAAAATGGAACTTTTAAGATATTCTCCTACACAGTAAAGGAATATACTTCCTGACCAGAAAAAAACAAAAAGACTAGAGGATAATTGAAGGAGGTACTTTCATGTCAGCCACTGGCTAAGGGGAATTCCTGAATTTTAAAATTGCTAATTTAAGTTTTTTCCTTGTTTTTCCATGGTAGATATATGACTGCCTTTTGACATCAGTTTCTAATCCTGCCTCAGTCACTAGCATTGCGACCCTGGTAATGTACCTCTATGCCTCAGTTTTCTCATCTGTAAAATGGGGATATAATAGCATGTAAAATACTTTGCAAATCATAAAATGCATATAAATACCAGCTATTATTAGTATTACAAAATGAAACTAGGATCTCTAAATATATATGTGTATATATTATGTCTTGATGTTCATTGTAAATTTACCCGATACTGTTATTATTTTCTGATGTCTAATCTGTAGTAAGCTGACTCATTAAGGAAGCTAATTCGTACATTAGTTTCTAAAACTTTGCTAGGTTAATTCTGATTGAAAAAATGTTTTATATATCCAGTCTTTAGAAAGTGTCATCTTAGGTCAGATCCTGTAGTGAGAAATTCATAAACAAGTCCAAACTAATAAATCACAAATATTTCAAGATATTTACAGTGTACAAAGGCAAATGTCCACGTTAGAGCAAGAAAAACTTTGAATGTGGAAAGAAGTCATGTGTCTCATAAGGTCATCTGATTCCAATGCTGTTTAATATGTTTTGCTTTGTTTCAAACAATGCACTTTGTAAGCAAACTAATTAATGCTAAAGCTGACAAACAAATCCAACAAAAGAGGCACTTAGTGACAGCATTCATAGAATCATAGCTTCCTGGAATTTTGATAGAAAAGACCTATTAGCTCATTTTGTTCATCTACTTCTGCCAAAGAAGGATTGTTTCTTTGAGTTTATTTTCTAGCTTTTATTTCTCAATGTCTCAACAAGTGAAACTTCAGCTTTCTGTGAAGAGATTCTCTATCATTTGAAATAGCTATTAGGATGACTTTTTCTGTTTTTCTTTTACTTATGCACATGTCAAGCATGTCAAGCATCCTCTCTGAAGTCATATACCTTTTTGGGTTGCACTTAGTAGTTGGTGAATAGCCCTTTTGTGCAACATTTTCTTAAACACTGAGAGATTTGTATATTCTTCAATGGTCACAAACTTCTGTTTGATTTAACTAGTTTAGCATTTTCTTCATTCAAACTGAAATATCAGCTTGAAAACATGTTAGGTAGTGAGATGAACACAAAAATGAATGCTTGCCAATTGAGATCTACCAGAAAGTGTGGTTTTAGACCAAGACTTTAGCTTTCATAAGCTGGATATTTAAATTTAAGCAATCCATATTTTTCTGTGATCAGAATCTAAGAGGTTTGCTTTTTTAGCCTTTCAAAACTCAAAATACTGGAGCCTTCAGATCTTCATATAAAAAAGAAAAAACGTCAAAGAGGAGAAAGCTCAAGGACTTTTAGCATTTTCCCTTCACTTTCTAGTACTTAGTATAGGGCCTGGAATATATTGTAGTTTTAACAAATGTTTATTGATTGATTGGTAGATTCTATCAGCATCCATTGGATTAAACTAAAAGAAAAAAGCTGGGGAGGATAATTGAAACTCTGGACAGAGCTTTTTGAAAGCACATTCAGTTCTGAGCACACAGTAAATCAGAGGCTGCCTTTTTCTATAATTAGCAGACCTACGGCAGTTACAGAATGTCTATGAATATTTTTATATTTTTTTCAAGGTACTTCCATTATAGATCATGAGGATTTTCCTAGAAGCAGGCTTTCCAGTTTTCCCACTTGGGGGATTTTCATCAGCAAGGCACATTGAAACCATATATATATATATATATACATATATATATATATATATATATAAGTCTTGGTTACATATACTTTAAAACAACTTGCTTTAAAAATTCCTTAGTTCACATTAGTAGTAGTATTATTCACTTCCTTTTATGAACAAATAACAGAAAGAAGTTGGAGTAGAAATAAAACTAGAGAAGAAAAAAATTAGTGGGAAAAAATGAATAGAGTTGACTCTTGATAAGCTATGTGTGGTTGAGCCAGTTAGTAAATTACATGTGAAATATTTGAATAACAAGCCAGTTGGCACATATTTCTCAACACTTGGTCAAGCTGGATCCTATCATTGTTTGTGAATGTATCTTCAATTTTATTATTTGACAAAGTAAAAGATGCATCTGCTGCAAAAGTAAGGGTTTAATACTGTATTATAATAATAACTCATTTATATAGCACTTTAAGGTCTACAAAGTACTTTCCCTATAATAAGCTTGTGAGTTAAATGGTATAATTAGTATTAATGCAATTATACTCATGAAGAAATGATGCTCAGAGGCATTAAATGAATTGTCCTTGGTTACACAAGTATTAAATATTGGCTCCAACATTCAAATGTAGGTTGCGTCATTTCAAATTCATTGACTCCTAATATGTCTTACTTATTTATCTCCACTGAGGAGAATGACAGGGTTCTTTCTATAGTGTAATGTATGTTTCATGTCCCTGAAAATCATGTGCAAATAAGAAGTGGGGGTTTTGCAATACTATCTGGATATCTGAGACAGTATGCTTCAGGGGTAAAGTAAGGGACAATTCTGTACTACAACCTAGAGATTGCTCATTGGTGGTGTATTAAAAATCTTGACCTAGAGCAATGTGATTTAGATGTATTCTGTAGAAGAAAATGTAGATATTTGGGAGCACTGAATCTTTTGAGGATATTAGGACCCCTTTAGAGGTCCACACCTTCTACCCTACAAAGTCATATTCTTAGCTGCTTCATAACTATTTCTGAGGTCCCAGTGGTACCAAATTTTTTGCATGTTGTACTGTCTGTTATTAGAAAAGGATTGTTGTTCTTGATGAGATGATAAACAGACTAACATATCCATAAAATATAGTGATAGTTGTTATTTCAAAAGGAATATCCTTTGTTGGGTCATATGCTACAAATTTTAGAATTAAGAAAATATTTTTTTCTATAAAAAGGTAAACAAAAATCCCTTAAAAAATCTGTTCCCTGATTATAAAAAAGACTTAGAAAGGACATTGAAAGAAGAGATTCTCTGGAAGTTGTGGATGGAGAGAATTACAAAGATTTCCCCAGGAAATCTATTTGCTACCTGTAGAGAGAGAGAACATTCAGCACCATATAGTAGTAGCTGATGGACTCCTGAGTTTAAGAAGTCCACTAGTTTCTGTCTTTCAGGTATGCATCACCACAGCTGGCTACATTTTTTACTATTAGGTTGGAGTTTTACACTGGTTCCTTTCTGCCAGTTTAATGCAATTTAATATTGCATTATTGATTTCACATATAGTAAATATTCATTATTAAGTTATACTTAGTAGGGAAGTAACCACTAAGTCAATAATATTAGTGGTAATTAATATTTGTTAATTCATCTGTTTTCCAAAAAATAGTTTTTTAAAATGACATAGGGTTTTTAAAGTTTTTGACAGGAGTGAATATTCCTAATATATGACAGTTGGATTCCATTTCCAATATTATAGATGTCAGTCATGGCTCTCTTCAAGAATGAGATGATTTAAACCAGTTTCAATTGTTCAGTGATGAAGAGAGCCATTTACACCCAGAGAGAGGACTATGGGAACTGAGTGTGGTTCACAGCATAGCATTTTCACTCTTTTTGTTGTTGTTTACTTGTATTTTACTCTGCTTCTCTTTTTTTTTCTTCTGCAGCATGATAATTGTATAAATATATATATATGTGTGTGTGTATATATATATATATATATATATATATATATATTGGATTTAACATATATTTCTACCATATTTAATATATATCTGACTACTTGCCATCTAGGGGAAGGCAAGGGGGTAGAGAAAGAAAATTAGAATAAAGAGTTTTGCAAGGGCTAATGATGAAGAATTATCTACTGTTTTGAAAAATAAAGATTTAATTAAATATATATATATTATATATGTCAGTAATAACTACCTACATACTGGCAAAGAATTATTAAAATTACATATGAGTTTTGCTCTAGAGCAAATTTAAATAATTGTGAGAGATTTTTGTGTGAATGGCAGTCAGATTTGTGGCTTGGCAAAAAAAAAATTCATATTTCACTTAATTTTTACTAGTATTTTCAATAAAGAACAACTTGAGTTATGTCATTTACTACTTTAATCAATTTGTAAAATCATTGTGTTTCATAGACTGTTTAAGAAGAGAGCTAAGATGATTTATCTGAGCACTTTCATGTAAACTAGACAAAATAAATCAACTGGGAAAAGAGCCAGTAATACATTTTCTGGACCTCGTGAAAATGATCACTAATATTGAAAAACATTGAGAAGTTATTAGGTCCTTTAGTATACTTTATTTCTTTCTTACTTAGTATAATTTCTCAGCATTATACATCTTACTTTACTTTGGTTAGCACTTTTTCTTATACAACTCACGCCATATTCTCTAATAAGAATATGCGTATCTATGATAAAGTTTTGCAATAAGGAAATCTGAAAATCTAGAATGGACAAAAGGGAACAAATCAAGGCATTTTTCCCTTTCTGTAACATTTCTCAAAGATCTAGCCTGTTTTTCTTGTTTTCAAATTGAGGTCCAACTCATAGTCCATCTATCGTATCTGTTCCAGATATATATATGTGTATATAGACATATCTGTATCTTTATCTATATGTACACATTAATGTACCATTTCTATGGGCTATTGACCTAATTGCACATCTATTTTAATAATAATTATTCAACCATTTGGTTTTTCATATACAGATAGTGTGCAGTTAGATAGCACAATGGATAGAGCACTGGGCCTAAAGCCAGGAAGACCCACATTCAAATCCAGCCGCAGATACCAGTTATGTGACCTGAGCAAGTTACTTAACCCAATTTCCTTCAGTTTCTTCAATGTAAAATGAGCTAGAAAAAGAAATGGCAAATTAGTCCAGTATCTGTGACAAGAAAATCATAAATGGGGTTATAAAGAGTTGAAAATGATTGGGAAAAAATATAAAGCAATTATGGATCTCATTTAGGAGGTTCTGAAATATTCTGGTCCTTGATACTATCAACCAATAACATTTGCCACTAAAAGTATCTTAAAGAACTTATCCTTGAATAGGCATATGAATCCTGTTTTGGGATGATTTGATATTGATAGGCAGTTGTTGCACAAGATTATCTATGCCTTTGTACTCATGCCTTTAGACAATTATATAATGCTTTTAATGATCCCCAGACTTTTTACTGAAACAAAATTCCATTTAAAAAAAGAATATTTTTCTGGTCCAAAAAGTATTTCAGAGGTACATGGTAGGGACAATCAAGATGCACCATATTACTAAGGAAGAATGGAATGAAAGATGTATCATAAAGTATACTATTAGAAAGATGTATAGGTGAAAAAGGAGGGCCATTCATAAAGAGTAAAGAAAATGGACAACCTGATTGTTTTGTTGGTGTGTATGCTATGGCAAGAGATTTAGAGGAAGATCCCCAGTATATTTAATAGATCTTCTGTGGAAAACGAAAGCTTTCATAATGAAAAGATATGAGTTGTGATTTGCAGAAATAGGGGAAATTTTCATAATGACAATGATCTTTTGAAGTGTCAAAGCATTGTTTTACTAAATAATTCATTACATAATTCTATCAGTCACCCCAATCTCTATAATTAAATGTCATTTGATTGACATGCCAAAAAAAGACATTGAATTTTTAGAATCATATATGTTACAAAAAGTAAAATAATACTTCTAAGTCAGAAGCTATTTTATATTTTTAAAGTGTCTGAGATCAAATTCAAACTTAGGTAGTCCTGATTCCAGAGTTGGTGTTCCATCTAACTGTTCCTAAAAACAGAAAGATTAACAAAGTTCTAATGTCAAAACAATCCTCATGAAGAAGGACCAGATGAGATCTAGGTGATGAGAAAGTGGTTCAGAATGTGAACAATTCACATAGGCTTTAGGGCAGCTGGGTAGTGCAAGTGGATAGAACACCAGTCCTGAAGCCAGGAGGACCTGAGTTCAAATTTGAACTTGGACACTTAACATTTCCTGGCTGTGTGAGCCTGGGCAAGTCACTTAACCCCAATTGACTCAGGAAAAAAAAAACACACACATAGGCATTTATCATAGTCACAAAGGATGCCCTTTATTGATGTGAAATGCTTCATGAGCTAAATAAAAAATGAGTAAGCAGGATGTTTTGGGTCAAATGGCTTTTAAAGTTCAGAAGGAAGAGGGGCAAGGAGTAAGGGCAGGATCTAGGGGTTGGTTAAAGTTCCTGTTCCACATCACTAATATTAGGTTGAGGATTATTATCTCCATTTTACATATGTGGAAATAGAAAGTTATAACAGATGACTTATCTAGGATCCTTGAGCTCGTAATTCTCAGAAGTTAAAATAGGACATATATTTTTATCTTTTGCTTTTGTTTAGTCCTGCTTGACTTTTCATGACCTCATTTGGAATTTTCCAGGCAAAGATACCGAAGTGGTTTGCCATTGCCTGCTTCAGAAGAAAAGACTGAGGCAAACAAGATTAAGTGACTTGCCCAGGATTATAAACTAGTAAATGTCTGAGACTGGTTTTGAACTCAGAAAAAGGAATTTTCTTGACTCTAGGCCTTGTACTCTATTTACTCTCCCACTTAGCTACACCTGTAGAGTCCATCATTAATTTGTAAACAAAAATATATGCAATGTTGAGCATTTAGAAAATGTTATTTCACATAGTAAGGATTTAACAAATATTTTTTATTCATTCCATCACAAACTTCAAGATGGGGTCTTTTACACATAAATTTTGGCCTGTTTCGTCTCAAAAAACCTATATTGAAGGGGGCAGTTAGATGGCACAGTGGATAGAACACCAGCCCTGAAGTCAGGAGGACCTGAATTCAAGTATAACCTCAGACACTTAACACTTAACACTTCCTAGCTGCGTAACCCCGGGCAAGTCACTTAACCCTGATTGCTTCAGCAAATAAACAAAAACAAAAAATCAAAAAACCTATACTGAATGGTTGATTTTTTGAAATTAAACACATGTTTTTTCATTTGTTTTTACTCAATTTTAATCTTGTTAGATTTACAAAGTTCTTTCCTCACAACATATCTGTGAGGTAGAGTTTATGTATACATTGCCACATTTATAGATGTTGAAATTTAAGTTCATGAAATTAGGTGATTAAGTGTACAATGTCTTGAAATAGTAAATGCTTATTGACTGACTATTTCTAGTCACAAATCTCACAAATGATGAAAACAGGACTAGAAACCACATCTTCTCTCCAATACACAATTGCTCTTTTGGCTGTTACTCTGTCTCCCTTCCTGAAGATGAAATGTTAGGTTCTTAAATGCTCTTTAAATATTCGTTTGCAAACTGACAAAGTTATTTTAATAAACAAATAGCAATGTTAATTCCCACCCCTTTGCTCATATTGGTACAACACAAAGAACATCCTCTAAGTTTAATTCTGTTTGCTGCTCAAGAAGTTGTTTGAATTCATTTTTCTACTTTGGGTAGAAGATCAAAGATAGGATAGAAGTGTGGCTAGAACAATGATAACTGTTGAGAGTGAGTAGTTCAATTCTACTTTTTTTTTTTTTGCTTCTGTTTTCTCTGCCAAGGAGGATGACCTTTGAACTATACATCTTTGCCTGTTTGTTCCACTGGCATTTCAAACCCAAGAAGCCTAAAACCAAGCTTATCATCCTTTTACTTAAACATTCACATCCTGCAATAGTTGCAATGAAGATATCACAATCCTCCAACTCACTCAGGTTCCAAATTTCAGTAATGTCCTTAACTCTTTCTCTCATATCCTATATCCCTTAACCAGATTCTGTTAATTCAATTTCCATACCATCTCTCAGCTCAATTTCCATTGGTATTTAGCCAATGCCATGTAATTCCCTACCTAAAAGAAAACAAAACAAAAACATAAAAAAGACAGAAACCAAAATCCAATCCTTTAGTGGCTCATTGTTGCTTCAAGAATAAAATACACACTTTAGTGTGTTTTCCAAGGCTCCATATAGTTCAGTTCGTATATATTTTTTTCTTCTTTTGGATAATTAATTTTAACTTAGGAGTGACATTAGTAGTTATGGAGCCCAGACTCCACATTTAAATACTAATAATATTTATGTAGAGTTTATTATGTGCTAACCATGGTGCTAAGGCTTTACATATGTTAGCTCATTTGATCCTCACAACAACCTTGAGAATTAGGTACTTTTATTATCACCCCCATTTTAGAGATGAAGAAATTGAAGAAAACAGAGATTAACTGATGTTCAAGGTCACAAGGCAGGTGTCTCAGAATATATTTAAAGCCCTCTATCCTAACTACCTCCTTCAAAACTAAGTATAGTACTTTACATTTTTTCCTATTAGATTTTATTTTGTTAGAGTTACAAAGTACTTTCCAAAAAAAAAAATACAATCTTGGGGGTTTTCTCAGGGAGACCAGAGAAGTGAAAGCAGGAACTTAAAAAGAGGGGTCAGGAGTCAAATGAAATGCACCTGGCAGACTAGATTCCAGACTTATCCAAAGATATACTAATCGATATCTCAAAAGATTGTTTGAAGAAAGGGTTGAACATGGGAGTTGATAAAGAGTTCCTTCCTAGATAGTCTGGGAATTAACGGATAATAGAATTATTGGATAATAACTTCTTCCTCACCTGGGAAGAGAGTAAGTCATATCATTAAGCATTTTACAATTATCATTGAATTTAATCCTCATAATAATTCTTTAAAGTAGTTACTATTATTATCCTCAATTCACTGATAAGGAAACTGAGGAAAACAATGTTTAAGGAGGAACACATGATTAGTAAATGTCTGAGGTAGGATTTGAAGTCAGGATTATCTTGAATCCTAACCCAGTACTCTATCCGGATCACCATCAGTTATTCCATAGGATTACTCTTTCCTTACTGGCTTTCTGAGAAGAGAGGGCCTGATATTTAATATTTTTTTACAGATGAAGAAGCTGAGGCAAGCAGAGCTGAAGTCAATTACCCAGGGTCACTTAGTATACATCTGAGGCAGGGTATATTACTCTGTTATATCACATTACTTCTTTTTCACTTATTTTATGTTTTAGACAAAGTGGACTTGTAGTCTTTCTTGGAACTTCCCATTTTCTCTCGTGCCTTATTACATTTTTATGAACTATCATCCATTCCTGGAATATGGTTCTTCTTTGGAATGATTCTCTTTCTTCAAAGACCAGTTCAGAGACTTAATTTGATTTTTAAATCTTCTCTTAACTTGAATATAATAGCCAAGTTCATTTTTTGGGGGGGGGAAGTTCAGAGAAGAAGTAAAGGAAGGGGAAGTAGTTGAGGCAAGGATTATCAAAAGGAAAAAAAATAGACACATAAAGGTAGATGTAAAGAGGGAGATAAACTGATTGGGTGGGTTAAGTAGATAGTGTTGATTTGAGTTTGTTAAGCTTATTATTAGTAATAAGTTTATGTTTATCTTATTTTTTGTTTTTGGTAGGGAGAGATATATTTGGTAGGGCACATATAGGACACAAATATTTATTGAATTGACTTATTGGATTGGCTGCAAATGGGGATTGATCTGAGAGGTATTATGGAAATTAAATATGATTGGATAGCACAAATGGATATAAAGTGTGAGAGAGAGGGGAAAGAATTAAGGACAACATTGAAATTAAGATCCTGCATGATTGGAAGAATGATGTGGCCTTCATCAGAACTACTGAATAAGGCAAATATAAGTATTTATTAATAATGATTTAATATGAGCTGTTTACTTTGGGGGAGGGACTGTAGTTTCCAGTCTATATTTGAATTTGAAATTAACTCTTTAATCTTTGTTTAAAGATGTTAAATTGCACTCTATCCTTAAACCCTAGATGTTCCTAAGTCTTAATTTCCTTAGATGCAAAATGAGAAGGCAAAATGTCTTTTAAAGGGTCCTTCTGACTCTAAATCTCGGATCTTATATTTCATGGTTGATGGAGGAGGGATATTATAGTGTCTTAATAACAGCATTATTTTCTCTTTTAAATGGCCTGATAGAGTTTCTTTATTTATATCTATACATATTGAATGTGTATTATATATGTGTATGTGTAATATATACAATATATATAATATCTATAGATAGATTTCTATGGCACTATCTTCAGAACAACTCTACGAAATAAACTGAGCATGTATCTTTATTCCCATTTAACAAATGAGGAAATTTAGGGGAATGACTTGCTCACAGCAGAGTCTTAAATACTAGTTTAAACCATATAACCCTGGATAGAGGTCAAGTGCTCTTTCTACACCAAGCTACCTCTGATGACAGTTGGATGTGCCCCAATTGCTAGAGCATTTTCCAGATGGCCCGTCTAGCCGGTTCTTAGGATCTGGGTTTTGCAGTGGGGATTCTGCATTTAAAGGTGAGAGTAGGGAAGGAAGTGGAAATATTTTTCCCCCACGTTTCAACTTTTTGGGAAGAAGAATTGCAAGTTCTGAGCGTGTAATAACAGAAATTAGTGTACATTGACCATGATGTCCCATCCTATGCCTTTCTTTTAGCCACTTCTCAACATAAAAAAACCTAGCAGGCTTTCCTCTGCGCCCCGCCTCCGGGGGTTGCTCAGTCATTGCTAATTTGCTCTGGGTCCTCCTGATGGAGAATGGTTCTGCCAGCTCTCGAATCCCTCAGACTGTACTGAGTTGGAGGTAATTTGAGTCTTAGGGATTTCTGGCCAATGATCGCAGTCTACGGATGAGGAGGAAAGAGGCTTAACGTGAGGTCTCTTCTAGCTCACTGGGGACCAGGAGGGAAGGACTTCATTTGTCTAGTGCTGGAAGGAAGGCTGTGGAAGGAAGGCTGTGACCCTCTCGCGCCTTCTTCTTGTCTGTGGCCCAGTGGAGTCGGAGCATCACGCGGCAAGTGGGCCGTGCGCTGCTGGGACTGCTGGTGGTGGCTGCTTGGGGCGCTCGCTCGCTAGCTGGCTCTCTGAAGCTCGGGAGACAAACCTCGTGCAGCACCAGCCGCAGCGACAGCCTCGGCGCACGGCCATCGCCCTTCAGGACACAGCATGACCAGCCAGCCGGGAGCAGCCGAGGCCGTTTCCTGCCAGGTACTTTGCTTGGGGGCAGTGGAGAGTGGTGTATGAAGTGTGGATGGGAGGATTAGAGGAGATAGAAGCTCGCCCATATCCCCAATCATATTTGCCCTTGCTTTTTGCCTCTTTGATGCAACCACTCCTGCAAGCATCCCGTTTTCCCTGCTCTGAATTCACTGAGACATCTTCGCTTCTACATTTCTTGCCTAGGATTATTCCCCCCGCTCCCTCCCTCCCCCCAATAAAAAAAAAAGCAAAACCTTTTTAAATCTCCCTCACCTCTCAGCCCCTAAGGCAGGAAGCAACAAAATCCTGGAATTCTGTGACATCCTTGCTTGCTCACAAGGTTAACGCTGGTGTGTGGCCGGCTCCCAATTAAGCTCCGCTAAAAACAGCTTTCTGTGCGGGTAGAGTGAGGTGGGGTGGAAACGATGAATCTCCGAGGCGGCAGCCGGACATCCCCACCCGGTGGTGCCCGAGATTGTGGCGCTGTAAAATTTCCATGCACCTGTCAGTTGCTTTTAGAATTCGGGTTTTCGCCTATGGCTTCATTAGACTCCCTTTCTCCCGCTTCATCCCTTTTCCCTCCTTCCCTCCCTCGGTTGCCTTTCAGTCATTGATTAAGGAATCTCCCGATCATCAGATTCCTTTGATTTGCTCCTAACCCCACCCTTGAAGAATAACAACCAATACTTTTTAATTTGAAGTCTTATTTCCTAAAACGCCTCCTAAACGATCATACCCTTTTATTCACTTTCAAAGGTAGGCCTGTCATTGTGTATATCTATTATTGATTTGTTTTTCTGAGGCTGTTTTCAAAAGTACTGGCCTGGAGAAAATTGAAAGATATTTAAAAAGCCACCACATCCCCCTTACCATCCTTTCTATTGTGCCCGTCAGTGTTTAAAAGACTGAGCCTTTCCCAAGAGGATGCTGATTAAATTGTTTAAGATCCTAATTGAAACCATTTATTCTGATATAAGAAAACCAAGCACAAAGCTGACTTCAGCAGACAAAAACTCAAAATGAAATAGTCTCACTGAAGCCAAAGGAAAAACTAAATAAATAACATGGATTTTCCTGGAGTGTTGATGGTGGCAGTGGTTGTGTTGACAGGATACAGTCATTGGAAAGTTCACAATTAATATTAGATGGAAATGAGAAGGTAGAACAAGTGATCAAGGTTAATTTTGCTTTATATTTCTACTAAATGGTATTTTCTACTTTTTATTTTATCTCTCTGTCTTGATTATTCTGGTAACTGGATCTTCTGTGAAATTTTTGCTTTGGTTTTAGCTAATTAGATTTTGGTTTCTTCTTTTAGGACTGTAACTATGAATGCTCTACAGGATGTACTGGGAGAGGAGATTTAAAGCAAATGTCTAAGTCTTTTAAGGTAAGATGCTTTCAAAGGCTAGGTGTTTGAAATGTTACAGTATGTTAATTTCTTGAATATATCCATTTCAGAAATACGAGTTTTCCTAATTCTAGGCCTGGTGCTCTACCCACTGTGCCACCTAGCTGCCCCTGTTATAAGTCTTAGTTTTAAATTTTAAATAGTATTTAAAAATCAAAATCATTATATTTTTTCCTTGCTCCTTTATTTAAAAGATTTATCTTTTTTTAAATTGTATTTTTTATAAAGATAAAATTGAGGAAATATAGGTACATTTTCTCTGTGCAGTCAAACAATAGTTTGGAGTGTTCAACATCCATAAACACTGTAAATCCATTATAAAGTCTCAGAATTAAAGTTTTGTTGTCTGAGGAGTCATTTTGGGAATAACATTCAAAATGCTTGAACTTATATTTCATCTCTTTCTTGTCTTTTGTAATAAACATTTTCTCTGTAAATTAAATAATTTTAAAAAGGATTTTATCTGGTTACATAATGAAGCCCATTAAATTAACTCTTGCTAGTTAATTCAAGTCAAACACATGATTATTGTTGTTCATTCATGTTTGACTCTTCATGACCCCTTTTAGGGTTTCCTTGGCAGAGATACTGGAGTGGTTTGCCATTTCTTTTTCCAACTCATTTTACAGATGAGGAACTGAGGCAACCAGGGTCATACATCTAGTAAGTGCCAAGTATCTGAGGCAGGTTGTGAGTCCTCCTGATTTCAGAGCTGGTACTCTATTTACTGTACCATGTAGCTCCTTAATGGCTACTCTGAAAGGTGCAGCAATTCTGGAGTCAGGAAATTTCTTTTTTCTGAGTTCAAAATCTGGCCTCAACACTTACTAGCTGTATGATTCTGAGCAAGTCCTTTCACCCAGATATGTCTCAATTTTCTCATTTGTAAAATGAACTAGAGAAAGAAATAGCAAATCACTCCACTATTGTTGAAATCCCCAAATGGGATCACTAAGCGTCTGATATGATTGAACAATGAAAAATCATAAGGCCCTTTGTTTTAATCTGCTATCCTTCTTAATGTTAGTTTTCTACCCAAGGATACTCCAGAACCAAAAAGACAGAATAGAAAAAAAAAAAGGTAAAACTCATTTAATTTCATTCATTTCATTTTGTTTCTTAAGCACCTTTATTTGAAGAAAAATAAGGTGATTAAGTATGAGAAAAATTGCCAATTAATATTTAACTGTGAATTTTGATTATGCAAATTATTCTTGTTTCTTTCCTCTGCTTGCAGTGAATAATTGAAATATGGCAAGCCTTTGTAATGCCATATTACTCACTATAATAATAATAATAATGCTAACTATAATGTTATTCACTTAAGGGGTGCTCAAGAAAAATCAGATGTAATTAAACATACTAAATCTTTGACCCAGGACACTTTGAGGGTGGGAAATAATATGCTTCTGTGGAATTCAAATGTCTGACATGTAACAATGAAGAAAGCTTAAGAAAAGCATAGAATTTTAAAAGTTTGAGAAACTCTTAGAGGTCATTTAGTTCAGATGCTTAATTTTGCAAATAAAAAAACTAAGATTCAGAGAATTAAAGTGAAATAACAGGCTAAACATAATTAGTGACAGACTTGAAGATGAATGTAGGTCTTCTATAGATTTCTGTTGAAATATTCTTTTCATCATATCACTATACTGTATGGCCTTGGACTTCTCTGTCTCTCTCTCCCCACATATATGTATATTATATGTAGACATACATATATACATGTACACATATGTGTACTTTTGTATATTTGTAAATATTTATACATACAGACCAATATTTTTCAACCAAAAGTACTTTTTCTGCCATGTGTTTTCTCCAGCACTTTCTTTTCATAGCATCTGATTACCCAACCATTCATGATGAAATAGTAAAAATTTTATTTCTTATATAGCCTGCTCTGCCAATATTTTCCCTGTGATTTCACAGTCCAGTCATTTCGACATTCCAAATTTTTCCAGAAGCATATGGCAACAAGCATGTAGACTGTAATCTGAGCAAAGAACTTGAAGCATCTGAAAGAGACAGATTAATTATACAGGAGAAAGTATCTGATACAACTATTTTGAGCTATGAAAACCTTAGGATAAGACAATCTAGTCTAACCCACTAATTTTGCAGAGAATGAAAAAGAGGCAGAGAAAGGTAAAATGATGTGCTTGAGATTAAATAACCAATAAGTGACAGTCAGGTTTGCAACTTTGGATTCCACATCCTTTTTTCTTTATCCTATATACCTTCTTAAAGTGTAGGAAAAAAATTATGATTTTTAAGAACTAATAAAAAGAACACTAAGAAGATTTAGAACTGGTTGTTGTTGTTTGTCCTTCGGTCTCCCAGAGGGCCATGATACCTGGGAGATGATACCATGATACACTAGTGAATTGGAGTTAAGTGAGGGAGGGCTGGTCAAGGTCACCTGTGTTACTTCCCCTCCAAGGCCATCTAGGTCCAGGGACCAGTTATAGATCAGAATAACTATAGATGACCCTGGATTAACTGGAAAATAAGTAGAAGTATATCTACTTCAATTCCTCATTCTGTAGATGGGAAAATTGAAACTCAGAGTTAAGTGACTTGCTTAAGGTCATATGGCTAGTAAAAAGCAAAGCCCTGGTACTCCAACTCCAAATCTAGTTCTTTGGACCTGGAGTCAGGAAGACCTGAGTTTCAACTTGGCTTTAGACTCTGTCTAGCTGTGTGACCCTGTGCAACTCACCTAGGCTGTTTGTCTTAGTTTCCTTGACTGTAATATGGGAATAATAACAGAATTTATCTTCCAGGGTTGTGATGATCAAATGAGATATTTATAAAATGATTTGTACAATGTCAGGCACATAGTAGGAACTTAAAAATTACTTGATTCCTTCCTTTTTTCCTTCTCTCTATACCACACTAAACAGTGACACAGTTTTAAAGCAAAACAAATTCCGCTTTGTGACCTTGGATAAATTACTGAACCTTTTCTTACCTGTTTCTTCATCTATAAAAGTGAGGTCAGTAGTTGCATCTCCGTCTTCCATGGTTCTTGTGAATACAAAGTTTACTAAAAACTTGTCATGCATTTTTTCCTAAGAGTTTAAAAGTGATTTTTGTCCTTCAATGAATGTTTTTACTTTACTCTTGAATTTAACTGAAGAATTTTGTGCTGTTTATTTAATTTTATTTTGTTCTTAAACAGTGTCTTTTTTGAGCTTTGATATAATTCCGCAGCTGTTCCTCGGACTGCAGGAGACTATGCCTATGAAAGGAACTGCATTTTTGGACCAAATTCTAAAATCATATCAGATCTGCCTCTTCTTAGGAGATATACTTAAAAGTCAAATTGAAATGCAACCTCCCCATGATAACTTTCTTTTTGCATTAAAGATCTCCATTTTTGGATGTCACAGCTGATGAATTACTTTGATACTGCTATCTATTTCTTTGTCTATTCCCTCACTAGAATATAAACTAAATGACATAGTGACTCAAAGTGATTCTTTTAAATATCATATTTTTCTAATGGATTTGAAATGTGATTTGATTGTTTTTTTGATCCCTAATCCAAAGTTTTAGAAATTTATTTGTAATGGAAAGGGCACTAATTTGGGGGTTAAGACTAGTTTCCTAGTGCTGCTGTTAACTAGCCTCTGACCTTTATACAAGGTGTCTAACTTCTTCAGCTCTCAGTTTCCTCTTCTGAAACATAAGGAGATTGGAATAGGTGATCTCTAAGGTCCCTTCTCCTCTAGTATTCTGTGTTTTTCTAATTTGATTGTATGAAGTAGCTAGGTACTGCAGAAGATTGGGTACTGTACTTGTCAGGAAAACCCAAGTCCAAATCCAACCTCACACACCAGCTTTGTGACCTTGGATAAATTACTGAACCTTTTCTTACATATTTCTTCATCTATAAAAATGAGGTCAGTAGTAGCATCTCCATCTTCCATGGTTCTCATGAATACAAAAAAGAGACATTTATAGAATACTTTGTAAAACTTAAAATATAATGTAAATGCTAACAATTATATCCAAAAGCAAAAGCCCATTATCATTCAGTGTTCCATTTATTTATTAAGGGTTTAAATTGACAATCATTCTATGTGAATGGAGAGTGGATGGAGATTCATGTTATCATAATAAAAATAACTTATAGAACATTGTCAAGTTTAACAAGCAATTTCTTCATTGCTTAGGGTAGATGAGAAGTACTATTATTCCTACTTTACACAATGTAGGGGAAGGTTTATTTGACATATTTAATGATATGCATAAGCTTTATTGAGCGGCATGGTAACTATTCATAGATGGTAAGCAGTATAATAAATGCATGCCAATTAGAATTATTTTTACCCCGACAAACCCTTCCTTTCTGGGTTCAGCTCTAGGGAGGGAAGAAGATAATAGGGCTGATTAGAATACTTCTCCATGTGCCTTAGAAGAGCAAACTTTTCAAATGGAGTGGATTCTCTTAACTCCTTCAGTTCTGAAAATCCAGAAGATATAAGATTGGCTTAGAATGAAAATTTTGCAATAAAATAGTGGTCCCTAGTTCATTTTGTTCAAACTCAGAAAGAGAACTGGGAAATTAAATGGAATGGGAAACTGCTCTGAGTGCCCACCCTGCTTTAAAACCCACCAAGAAGAGAGTCATTTATTATAATAAGCAGGCAAATGCTTGATGTTGGGTGAGGTAGAGAGGTATTATTTCATTGGGTATTAGATTAGATTAAATAACCTTTAAAGTATCTTCCAGTTCAAAGATTGCCTTATATTTCAAATTCAAACACAGTGTCAGATATTAGAAAATTAGAAAAAATTTGATGGGGGTGGAAAGTGGGAAGGGATATTCATGGCTACATTCAGATAATGTAGAAGTATCCATTAAAGTAATTTGGAAGGATACTACAGTGGTGGGAAAGTGTAGAGTAAGAGAATAGCATGAGAATATTGGACTCTAGTGGGGGAGAATATGAGAAAGGGAGATTTAGCAGCTAGGATAGTAAGAAGTAATAAAGAACAGGGGCAAAAAAGGAGGATTAAGATGTTTTCCAATATAAATTTCACATAAAAATTTTTGATCAGGGCAATTTATTTCCCTCCTCTTTATACTCAAAGCTAAGTACATTTATTTTGAAAATCTGTGCTTTGAGGGTAGTTTGTTGTTTGAATACATATTATCTAAAGTACTGAGGGACCAAACAATAGGGCTCTACACAAGGAGGTAATTTCGAGCTTTTCTTTAAAGCATGTTGCTCAGAATCATGGAATCTTAGCTGTTAAAGAGATGTTAGATGTCATCTATTATAACCTATGAGAATTGGAATTTCCTCCATAACTTCTGAAAAAGTGATCATCTGCTTCTAATTGAAAGTGTTCAGTAATGAAGAGCCAATTATCTCCCAAGTCAGTCCATCAGTAAACATTTATTAAGTGGCCATGTTAGGCATTGTGCTAAATGCTGGACATACAAAGAAAGGCAAAAATCATTTTCTGTTTTCAAAGAACCAGCTCCGTCTAATGGGGGATGCAATGTGCAAACAACTATATACAAACAAGATATATACTGAATAGATTGGAGATAATCAACGCAGAGAAGGCACTAGTCAGGATGAAATGGATATAGAAGATAATATTTAGCTGAGACTTGAAAGAAGTTGGGGAAGCTAGGTGATGGAGATGATTAGGAAGAGAATTCCAGAAATGGTCACTTTGATAACTCTTATCACTTTAGTACAGCTTTTATTGTTTGGAAGCTTTTTTCTTCTCACAATTGAGCTAAAATCTTTCTCAGGCTTCTGGCCATTGTTTCTACTTTTGCTCTTTAGGGACAAGGAGAAGAATAATTGAAACACTTCTCTCACTGGATAACCTGTCAGATACATGATGATAGCTATCTGGCATCCCTTAAGTCTTGTCTAGTTCAAGCTTCACCATTTCTTTCAACACATTCTCACATGCTATCATCTCTAATCTCTTTACTTTGTGGGTTGCTCCTTTCTGGATATGCTTCAGTTGTCACCAGTGTCTTAAAATGTGATATCTTGAACAGAACACAGTGTTTCCAATCTGGTCTGACCAGTACAGAGTTCAGTGGAAGGTGTCAGCTTGGATCAGGACATGAAGTCTCTAAGATTCCATTAATGATTGCCACGTCACATTGTTGACTCTTATTGTATGTACATCCTAGTAAAATCTCATATCTTAGCCAGTTTTGGGAGGTGGGAGAAAAAAAAGCAGTCCTGGTCCCCAAACACATCCACCCAAGACACATCATCCAATGCCAGAAACTTAATCAGTGAGAAATTATGAGCTGATCAAAACAATGAATACTGAGATTTACTGAGGATATGATTCTTATGAGGTTGAAAGGGTGGGGGAAAGAGAAGGAGAAGTCAATTAAAGATAGGGCCAATATACCTGGTTAGATTATGATGTTGTGGGACCTCTGGGTAACCAGAGGACTGCACCGAGTTACTAACCATTTGAGAGATAGACAAGGACAGCTGTTACTTATCATGTTATTACACTCTCCTCCATTATCTGTTTGTGTGTGTGTGTGTGTGTGTGTGTGTGTGTGTGTTTGATGAAAAGGGGAACTAAGCCAACTTCTGCAGTCCTAAAGAAGAATTTCTTTCTCAATCTTCCACCTCTGAAGTCATTGAGTAGTTGTTCTTTTCTCATATCTACCCAATTTCCACTGGAAGAGCTCATAAATTCTCCTTTGCCTAATAGTAAGTACTTCTCCCCAAAGCAGCCTTTATGCTACTTTCACATAGATATAATTATTAAGAAGTTTTTCTAAATTTCTAAGTCCAGATTTATTTTTTCCAGAATTTCCCGGTGCTTCTAATTTTATACTTTGAACCAAGTACCAAAAATCCAATTTTTCTCCCCATGATAATCATTCAAATACTTGAGAACAGCTGATATATTATCCATAAATTTAGGCTTGACCATCCCTTTGGACACTCTTCCTTCTGGGCAGTCAATGTTGCAACTAGTGTGACACCCAAGAGTTCCAGTAAGATGACTGCATGAATCATTTACAAATCTAGCTTGCCTTCATTATCTTACAATAGCAACAGATATGTCAGAGAAAATGAATGGATGTCTTCTTTCCCCTTCCAAAGTGGTAAAGAATTCCTCATAGGGGAGAAATGAATAAACAAAAAAGAGGCTCCACTACAATTAATCAAGAAGGATTTTTGGCTACTATGTGTTAAACATTGTGACCACAAATTTACAAAGTAGCCTGCTTTCAAGGATAGTGTTCTTTTAGAGGAATACAGTATACTCACAGATAAGTACATAGAGAATATAGGATAGAGTTCTAAGAGGTAGAGATGAAAATGAAGAATATTTCAGGCATGAGGCTCTGCCTGTAAAAATAAACAAACAAGGAGGTAGGGGATAGAATGTTGTATATAAGGAACAAGCAAACAAGAGTGCAGAATATATGAGGATTTGTAACATCTGATCAGGATGGGAAGGGGCAAGAGTGTGGAGGGCTTTAAAATTCAAGAGTATTTTGGCTCGGGCTGGGGGGAAGAATATCAACTTGGCAGCTATGTGGAAGATAGATTGAAGGAGCAGAGAAGGTTGTAAAGAGACTATTTAGGAGGCTGGCGATGTCTACTCCAAGCATATGAAGACGTCCCACAATAGAATGGGCAAATGAGAACAGTTTGTTCTAATAGACATCAAAGCAACTGAAGCATCCTTTGTAAAGCAATTAGAGTTTGCTCAGACATCAAAGACATTAAGGTCATCCCCTGTATCCCATGATTGCATTGTCTTGACTTTTGCCTTGTCAGTGGACTTGGTGACTTTGAAAGAGAGAATGAGGTTGATGGCTTTGTGTAATTTTCCCTTACTTAAATCTAATTCATGAGCAAGTCAAGACATCACCTGTAAAGTTATTTATCAAGAACAAAGAATGATAGTGTGTAGGATGATGCTCAGATGCCTGAAAGTACTGAATTGGGAAGGAGAGGGAGTTTGTGAGAGATGGCCAAAGTTTTTCAATGAAGCATGAGAGGAAGGTACTCTATTGAGAGGGAGAAGGAGTGATAGTGTTGGTGGCTTGAAGAAGGAAGATTTGAAATAGTCACTGTTGAGACAGAAGGAAAGAACAAGACTGTGACATCAATTATACCTCTAGAAGAGAGAATAGACTGTTGCAGAAAGGCTTCTATTATAGGAGCTTTAATATAGAAATTTGGGGAAACTAGATTGTAGTTTTTCAGGATCAGAGATTAGATTAACATTTATACCAAATACCACAGTGATTTCCAAGTGTATAAGTAATCTAAGTGCTAAAATCAGACGATAATGGACAGTCACATTTCTCACATAAACAGATAGGAGATACCACCAGTCATGACACAGAGAATATTATAAAAAAGACAAAATAGGTGATTTCTATTGTCATCATGTTGTTGTTGAATTTTTTTTTCAGATGTTTCCAACTCTTTCTGACTTCAAAACAGTCACATTTCTTATATGTATGGGTAAGAGATAATATTAGTCATGACTGAGAATACTATAAAAAGACAAAATAGATGATTTCCATTGTTGTTATGTTGTTGTTGAGTCATTTTTCAGATACAATCAACTCTTTTGGACCTCATTTGGATTTTTCTTGGCAGAGATACTGGCAATGACTAAACTGTCATTTAGTTCTTCAGTTTATTTTTCAGACAGGAAATTAAAGCAAACAAGGTAAAGTAATTTTCCCAGGATCACACAGGTAGTCTCTAAGTGTGGATTTGAATTCAGGTCTTCCTGATTCCAGGAAATTTCCAGTGCTCTATCCACTATGCCACTTAGCTGATGATTAAAAATATATAAATAATATATTTTTAAATATTTTAAAAATAAAAAATTATTAAAATATTAAAAAATAAAAATATAAAACATACATTTGTTGATGTCTTTTAAGTACATTACTGTAGACCCTCCTCCTTCATCTCCAGAATTGAACACATAAAATTAAGCAAAACCAATTAATATTGTGACCTTGACTGAGAATGTAACATTCTGTACTAGAATTCCTGACCCCTATGAAGAGGGGGGGAGTATATAATTCTGCACCTGTTGTCTGAGACTAACATAATTTTTAAAAGTTGTTTATAATTTGGCCTATATAAGGGGCCTTTCTTTGTATATTTGACCTATTTGGGCTATATACATAATAAAGATACCACTGGGCCTAATGTTTTGTACAATTTAATGACCTGATGAGTGTAGTTCCAAATGACTGTTCAGAAGAGTGGGACAATTTTACAGCTCTACTAACAGTGCAGTAGTGTCTTTTTTTTTTAAAATAACTTTTTATTGACAGAACCCATGCCAGAGTAATTTTTTACAACATTATCCCTTGCACTCACTTCTGTTCCGATTTTTCCCTTCCCTCCCTCCACCCCCTCCCCCAGATGGCAAGCAGTCCTATACATGTTAAATAGGTTGCAGTATATCCTAGATACAATATATGTGTGCAGAACCTAACAGTTTTCTTGTTGCACAGGGAGAATTGAATTCAGTAGGTATAAATAACCCGGGAAGAAAAAACAAAAATGCAAGCAGTTTATATTCATTTCCTAGTGTTCTTTCTTAGGTGTAGCTGCTTCTGTCCATCTTTGATCAATTGAAACTGAATTAGCTCTCTTTATCGAAGAGATCCACTTCCATGAGAATACATCCTCAAACAGTATCATTGTTGAGGTATATAATGATCTCCTGGTTCTGCTCATTTCACTTAGCATCAGTTCATGTAAGTCTCGCCAGTCCTTTCTGTATTCATTCTGCTGGTCATTCCTTACAGAACAATAATATTCCATAACGTTCATATACCACAATTTACTCAACCATTCTCCAATTGATGGGCATCCTTCCATTTTCTAGCTTCTAGCCACTACAAATAGGGCTGCCACAAACATTTTGGCACACACAGGTCTCTTTTCCTTCTTTAGTATCTCTTTGGGGTATAAGCCCAGTAGAAATACTGCTGGATCAAAGGGTATGCACAGTTTGATAACTTTTTGAGCATGATTCCAAATTGCTCTCCAGAATGGCTGGATGTGTTCATAATTCCACCAACAATGTATCAGTGTCCCTGTTTTCTCACATCCCCGCCAACATTCCACTATCTTTCTCTGTCACTCTAGCCAATCTGACAGGTGTGTAGTGGTATCTCAGAGTTGTCTTAATTTGCATTTCTCTGATTAATAATGATTTGCATTGTCTGCTATTGATAGTAAGTGTAATATTCCCTATCCACAGTTTTCCATCTCTCCAGGGAAGGGAGCAAGATTCAACTTCTTATCTGGTTTATATGACTAAGTTTGGCCATTGTAATTAATATACGTTTAGCGTCACTAGTTTTTTCATTTATATTATTATAGCCATTGCAAAGATTGATTTCCTAGTTTCATTTCTTATATTTCGGATCAGAAGACATATTTATCATTTTTATAGTGTAGAAATGTGGATTTTCTTGGCTATTTTGTTTTTATGAAACAATTGGGGTTAAATGACTGCTAGGGTCACAAAGCTAGAAGTGTTAAGTGTCTGACTCCAGGATCAGTTTTCTCTGAACTGCTATCTAGCTGCCTAATAGTCTAGTAATGTTGTATCATGTTCATAAATCACAATTTAGTAGACAATTTTAAGTGGTTTTATTTAACTGTTTAGGAGCAATGTACTTTGATTTTGGTGGTGATGGTGTATTCAATGAGACATACCTGCTATGTTAGAATTAAAAAAAAAACTATAAATAAAAACAAATGGGATATTATTAGGTTCATTATTGTAACCCTTGTGCCAGGACCTCATTTGTGACAGATTGGGTCTAGGTGTACTTTAAAAAAAACAACAACAACAAAAATTTTTTACTTAAAAAAAGTTCTAAACTTAGCAAACATCAAATAAAATGAACATTTTAAAATATTCAGTGAAACAGAAAAAGAGGATTATACAAGCAAATGCAAATTTCTATTAGGTACAGCTTGCTTTTATTTTAAAGTTTATTATAAATCCAACATGTAATTTTCAGAAATGTCTGTACTGCTTATCTGCACTACCTTCAGCCTTTCCTTCTACTGTCTTCTGGTCATTAAAAAAAATGTTGCACTTTTTTTTTTTTTTGATAACTGCATCTCTAGCTCCTCTTTCCCTCCACTCATCCTCACAATGCAAAATCAAGACAAGCAAAACTCTCTTAACGAATATGCATAGTCAGGTAAATAAGTTCCATGTTGACTATTTTCCAAAATGTCTCTTATTTTGCATTTTGAGTCCATCTCCAGATACATTTCTTTTGAAAATCATTTATCTGCTCTCTTACTCCCACCCATGTGGAACCTAGGAACTATAATACCAGATATTTCCCTAAGTATGGTAGCTCCCTTTCTAAGCCTTCAAACTCACTAGGCTTCAAAAACATAGAACAGATTTTAGATAAAAGAAAAAGAAAGAATGCACATCTGATCTGTAGAAAGTTGAGAAGCTATTTCTCTCCAGGGATTTGTAGAAAGCCTGTGACTTAACAGTCATAAACTTAGTGGGACTTCAGTAAAGATCAGGTAGGATTTTCATAATATACCTTGATGTTTGTTCAATGAATTGCCCTCTCAGAATGGTGTTTTTTTCCAAGGGGCTCATCATCTCTGGATATTTAACTCTGCTATGATCCTTAGTGCCACAAGGTTTTCCAAACTTCCTGACTTTATTCTTTTCTAATAGTCTGACTTCCTGGCTTCTCAAAAGCTTTTTGTAAAGCATGAGTGTAAGGCAGGGGAACAGTGTTGCTCCCAGATGGCGCAAGAAAATGTTTCCAAATTTTATGAGTTATACAGGAATAGATAATTTCCCATTTTCTTGGTCAGCATCTCTAGTTGTAAAACTTCACCTTACAGCTGACCTTGGCTCTTGTTATCTTCTACCTAGGGAGGTAAGTTACTTCCACTGATGCCATACTAAATAAAGGGTTTTTATTTCCTTGTGTTAGACTATTTTCACCCCCTCACTGGTGATTACTGTGGTCTCTGATACATGAGACTTTTTCTTGTTCAAACATTCAGTCATGTTCAACTCTTTGGAACTCCATGGATTTTCATACTCCAGGCTTTTCTATTGTCTTCAGGAGCCTACCCATGCTCATATTTATTGTTTCCATGATATTATCTGTCCATCCCAACCTCTGTCATCCCTTTTCCCTTTTTCCTTCAATCTTTCCCAATCTTTCTCTTGCAATGAGCTTTATCTTATCATTGTGTGGCCAAAGTGTTTAAACTTCAGTTTCATTATTTGATTTTCCAGTGAATAACCTAAATTGATTTAAGTATTTTTAAGAATCTTTACGTATTGATTGATTTGACCTCCTTATAGAATTACGGAGGTCATCTATATGGCACTGGGAGGGATCTCAGAAGTCATCTAAGAAACCCCCTCATTTTACAGATGATGAACCTGAAGCCATTATTGTAATAATAGGTTCTTAAATGTCAAGCTTCCACTTTTCTCCATAAAAAGACTAGAATATAATTAATTTACTGTTTAGTGGAGCAGAAAACTATGCACCTTTAGTGTTCCCTGTCATTACTGCATGAGTTTCTAGGAATTTCTGTGGAAAGAACTCAATAAACTTTGCTAGGCAATGATCAATTTTTCAGAGGCCTGAGCTGTTACCATATCTTGCTTTGCTGTTATTTTCCCACAACAGTATTGTGGACTTTAGCTTTTGGAGGACCAAGCATAGAATTTCCTTCCTGAGAGCATTCAGTATTTGGATATTCATATTGTTTTTTTTTTAATTATAGCTTTTTATATACAAAACATATGCATGGATGATTTTTTCAACATTGACTCTTGCAAAAACTTCTGTTTCAATTTTTCTCCTCCTTCCATCCACCTCCTCCCCTAGATGGCAGGTAGTCTCATACATGTTAAATATGTTAAATACAATATATGTATACATGTTTATACAGTTATCTTGTTGCACGAGAAAGATCAGATTTAGAAAGAAGGTAAAAATAATCTGAGAAGAAAAAACAAAAATGCAAGCAAACAATAACAAAAAGAGTGGAAATGTTATGTTGTGGTCCATACTCATTTCCCAATGTTCTTTCTCTGGATGCAACTGGTTCTGTTCATTACAAATCAATTGGGACTGGTTTGGATCCTCTCATTGTTGAAGAGAGCCATGTCCATTAGAACTGATCATCATATAGTATTGTTGTTGAAGTGTATAATAATCTCCTGGTTCTGCTCATTTCACTTAGCATCCATTCATGCAGGTCTCTCCAAGCCTCTTTGTATTCATCCTGCTGGTCATTTCTTATAGAACATTAATATTCCATAACCTTCATATACCACAATTTATTCAGCCATTCTCCAAATTGGTGGTTATCCCTTCAATTTCCAGTTTCTAGCCACTACAAAAAGGGCTGACACAAACATTTTTGCACGTATGGGTCCCTTTCCCTTCTTTAATATCTCTTTGGGAGATAAGCCCAGTAGTAACAACACTGCTAGATCAAAGGGTATGCACAGTTTGATAACTTTTTGAGTAGAGTTCCACACTCCACCAACAATGGATCAGTGTCCCAGTTTTCCCACATCCCCTCCAACATTCATTATTATCTTTTCCTGTCATCTTAGTCAACCTGACAGGTGTGTAGTCGTATCTCAGAGTTGTCTTAATTTGCATTTCCCTAATCAATAATGATTTGAAATACCTTTTCATATGACTAGAAATAGTTTCCATTTCTTCATCTAAAAATTGTCTGTTTATATCCTTTGACCATTTATCAATTGGAGAATAGCTTAATTTCTTATAAATTGGAGTCAATCTCTATAAATTTTTGAGATGAAGCCTTTATCAAAACATTTATCTATAAAAATGTTTTCCAAGTTGATTGCTTTGCTTCTAATCTTGTCCACCTTAGTTTTATTTGTACAAAAGCTTTTTAACTTAATATAATCGAAATTTTCTATTTTCTGATCAATAATGACCTCCAGTTGTTCTTTGGTCACAAATTCCTTCCTCCTCTACAGGTCTGAGAGGTAAATGATCCTATGTTCTTCTAATTTATTTATAATCTCATTCTTTATGCCTAGATCATGGACCCATTTTGATCTTATCTTGGTGTACGGTGTTAAGTATTGGTCAATGCCTAGTTTCTGCCATACTAATTTCCAATTTTTCCAGCAATTTTTGTCAAATAATGAATTCTTATCCAAAAAGCTGGGGTCTTTGATACCCATATTGTTTTTAAAAAATGGGGGCAGGTAGGTGGATCAGTGGTTAAAGAACTCTGTGTCTGTAGTTAGGAAAATGAATTCAAATCTGGTCTCAGATATTTGTGTCTGAGTGTTTGTTTAAGTGACTGGGTAAATTGCTTAACGTTTATTTACCTTCTACTGGAGAAGGAAATGACAAATTCCTCTAGTGTCTTTTGCCAAGAAAATTCCAAATAAAGTCACAAAAGCATCAAACACTTTAAACAATAATAACAAATTGTAACAAACTATTTGTAAAATGTATTGTAAGATAATATTTGTAAAACACTTAGGGTAATTCCTGTCACAATAGTAGGTACTTAATAAGTCCTTTCTCCCTTGCTTTCTGGACCTCATCTTCTCAGTGGCTTCATGCGTCCATTTAGGAATTCAGCAGCCATACACAATTTCAGGTAACTCACACAAAACTATCTTGTGTCAGTTATTTTCCTTCCTGAATACTTTCTCCAGTACTTCATATGCCAAAGAATCCACAGCAGTATATTGAGTCATTTCAATACTATCTTCACCAACATCCCAATTTATGACTCACAAATCAACAGTTCCTCCATGGGGATTCATATCCATTCCTTTGGACTAGCCTTCTGTTAACTGAGCAGCCATGGTGCTTACTCACCTCCAAACAAACAAGAACATGCAATTGCACAATGTATCTACTTAGTGCTTGCAAGGGTGATGCTACAGTTCAAGCACTGCTTGTACAGAAAGTCTCTGCTCCAAAATCAAATGCTGGAAGAACTTGTAAAATATATCTAGTTTCAGAGGCTCTTTCCCAATTTGAAGGAACTCTGGAAACCTCTTTTTTAGCTTCTCGCTCCACTCAGGTGGAGTATGGAAAGTAAGTAACTAGTACTCTCCCAATAAAACCAGATTCCTTTCCAAGTACTTATGCACTTAAGGCTCCAAACATAGATCAATGCTTATTTATAG
The DNA here is from genome assembly GCF_016432865.1 of Antechinus flavipes. Taxonomy (NCBI): domain Eukaryota; kingdom Metazoa; phylum Chordata; class Mammalia; order Dasyuromorphia; family Dasyuridae; genus Antechinus; species Antechinus flavipes. The sequence continues at coordinate 174,716,504 of NC_067402.1, forward strand.
AATAAAGAACAAAGAAAAGAGCTATAAAGCTGAATTCATAATAACATAAAGAACATTAGACTTGCATTTAGAAGACTTTATTTGAATTTTAGCTGCCTCTATTTCTGTGTGCCTCATAAGCAATAAATTACCAAATTTTATAATATCTTTCACTTCTAATCCATTTTTTCCTATTTAGCCACAGTTAGCTCTCACTTCGATTACTGTCACAGTCTTTCAATTGGTTTCCTTGCCCCAACTCTTATCATTTTTGTTCATCCTAGATTTCTGCCAAGGAAATTTTAAGTATTTTTTGACCATGGTATTTTCTGTTTAGTCAATTCCAAGGAGATCCTATTGTCTGACAGATAAAATACAGATTCTTCTGTTTAGCTTCTCTCCTTAATAGTATTTTATTTCCCCCCAATTACATGTCAAGACAATTTTTAGCATTAATTTTTACAAAATTTTAAATTCCAATTTTTCTCCCCACATTCCATCCCTCTTCTTTTTAAAAAAAGGTAGGCAATATGATAAAAGTTAAACATGGGCTATTTTGTAAAATATATTCCCATATTCATGACAGTTGTGAAAAAAAGATGAAAAGAAAAAAAAAACTATGAAAAAGAGTAAAATAAGTAAAAATAATATATTTTGATTAAAGCATTTACAATCCATCAGTTCTTTATCTGTATGTGGACAGCATTTTTTTTTTTTCGTGAGTCCTTTGCACTTGTCTTAGATCATTGTGTCGGTGAAAAGGGCTGTTATTCATAGTTGATCATCACACAATGTTGCTGATACTATGTACAATATTCTCCTGGTTTTGCTCATTTTACTTTGTAATGGCTTCTACAAGTTTTTCCAAGTTTTTCTGAAGTCTACCTGTTTACTTTTTCTTATTGCATAATGATGTTTCAGTATGTTATATACTATAGCTTGTTTCGCCATTACTTACTTGGTGGGAAGCTCCTCAATTTCCAGTATTTTGCCACCATGAAAAGAGCTGCTATAAATATATATATAAATGTATACACACACACACCTCATATATATATATATATATATATATATATATATATATATTTACATATATAGGTCCTTTTCTCTTTTTTATGATCTCTTTGGGATACAGACCCTCTGGGTATAGTTCCCAATTTCTCTCCAGAATGTTTGGATCAGTCCACAATTCTACCAACAATGCAGGTTTCCTACAACCTTCCCAAAATTTATCACTTTCCTTTTTGTCCTATTAGCATATTTGATAGCTGTGAGATTGTATCTCAGAGTTGGTTTAGTTTGCATTTCTCTAATCAAAAGTGATTTACAGTACTTCTTCATATACCTGTAGATAGCTCTGATTTCTTCATCTGGGAACTACCTGTTCATATCTTTTGATAATTTATTATTTGGGAAATGGTTTATATTCTTATAAATTTGACTCAGTTATCTATATATTTAAGAAAGGAGGCTTTTATCAGAAATACTTGCTTTGAAGATTCTTTCTCAGGTTTCTGTTTTCCTTCTGATCTTGGTTGTATTGGTTTTGTTTGTGTAGAAGTTTTTAAATTTAATAAAAATCAAAATGATCTCTTTTACATTTCATAATGCTCTCTATGCATTATTTAGCCATGAATTCTTTCTCTTTCCATGGATCTGATAGGTAATATATTCTTGCTCTTCTATTTTGCTTATGGTGTCATCCTTTATGTCTAAATTACTTGCCCATTTTTACCTTATCTTGGTATTTGGTGTGAGATGATGATCTATATCTACTTCGTGTTCTATTATTTTCCAGTTTTCATAGCAATTTTTTTCAAATAGTGAGTTCTTAACCCAAATAATCCTTTTGGTTAAGAAACGCTAGATTCTGTGGTCATTGACTATATCTTGTGTAACTACTTTATTCCATTGACCCACCACTCTATTTCTAAGCCACTATCAGATAATTTGGATAATTTCTTCTATGTATTTAGAGATCTGCTAATAATATACACACATATTTGGTATTTATTACTAGGTCACATTCCTTGGCATTTGAAAAAAATAAAATCTTTGATACTTTTAACCTTTTGTTCTTTTAGATCAATTGTGTTCTGATTTTTTTAGTTCTATCAAATAATTTTTTTGCTAGTTTGATTGGTATGGCATTGAATAAAAAATTTAATTTAGGCAGAATTGTCATTTTTATTATATTGGCTTGACCTATCCTTGAGCAATAGATATTTTTCAGATTGTTTAGATCTGCATACTTTAATTGTGTGAAAAGTGTTTTGTTAACTGAAGTAGACTGCCAAGTATTATATATTGTTTATAGTTATTTTAAATAACTACCTCTAGCTACTGAGCTTTGTTGATCATTTAAAGAAATACTGATGATTTATGTGGGTCTATCTTATATTCTGCAATTCTGCTAAAGCTGTTAAATATTTCAAGGAGTTTTTGTTGATTCTTTAGGGTTCTCTTAGTATAGAATCATATCATATTCAAAGTGATAGATTTGTTTCTTTATTGCCCATTCTAATTACTTCTACTTCTTGCTCTTCTATTTTGCTTATGGTGTCATCCTTTATGTCTAAATTACTTGCCCATTTTTACCTTATCTTGGTATTTGGTGTGAGATGATGATCTATATCTACTTCGTGTTCTATTATTTTCCAGTTTTCATAGCAATTTTTTTCAAATAGTGAGTTCTTAACCCAAATAATCCTTTTGGTTAAGAAACGCTAGATTCTGTGGTCATTGACTATATCTTGTGTAACTACTTTATTCCATTGACCCACCACTCTATTTCTAAGCCACTATCAGATAATTTGGATAATTTCTTCTATGTATTTAGAGATCTGCTAATAATATACACACATATTTGGTATTTATTACTAGGTCACATTCCTTGGCATTTGAAAAAAATAAAATCTTTGATACTTTTAACCTTTTGTTCTTTTAGATCAATTGTGTTCTGATTTTTTTAGTTCTATCAAATAATTTTTTTGCTAGTTTGATTGGTATGGCATTGAATAAAAAATTTAATTTAGGCAGAATTGTCATTTTTATTATATTGGCTTGACCTATCCTTGAGCAATAGATATTTTTCAGATTGTTTAGATCTGCATACTTTAATTGTGTGAAAAGTGTTTTGTTAACTGAAGTAGACTGCCAAGTATTATATATTGTTTATAGTTATTTTAAATAACTACCTCTAGCTACTGAGCTTTGTTGATCATTTAAAGAAATACTGATGATTTATGTGGGTCTATCTTATATTCTGCAATTCTGCTAAAGCTGTTAAATATTTCAAGGAGTTTTTGTTGATTCTTTAGGGTTCTCTTAGTATAGAATCATATCATATTCAAAGTGATAGATTTGTTTCTTTATTGCCCATTCTAATTACTTCTACTTCTTTTTCTTCTCTTATTGCTATGGCTAATCTCTGCTTAGCTTTTAAAACCAAACACAAACTGATTCTAATCTAACTTTACAGATCATTGGACATTAATCTTCCACTGGTGCTCTGGGATCTAGTCAAACTAGCGTGATCTTTGTTTCTCACAACAATCTCTCTATGTATTGCACTGGCTGTACCTTGTTCCTGAAATGTACTCCCTTTTTAAATCTAACTCACAGTTCCTCTATTCCTATAAGATGTAACTCAAACATCATTTTCAGTATGAAGTCTTTTCTGTTCCACTTCAATGCTAGCCTGTTCCCTCCTATAGTACCCAGCTGTATTTTGCATTTATTCACTTTCTATAAATATACTTTTTTACATATAAATAAAATTAATTCCTTTATTTCCCCCTTTTCTCCTCCCCCTCTTCCTGTCTCCTTTTCTTCTTTCCAAATTCCCTCCTTTCCTTCTATTTCCTTCATTAGAAAGGAATTTCCTTGTGGAAAAAAATTTTTTTTCATTCTTTAATTTGTATCTTGAATACATGCTGCTGGCCACAGTGTAGTAGAGTTTTTATAAATACTTATTGATTGCTTTATTGACAATACTTGGAGTATTATTGCAGAGAAGTCATGGATTGGGTGCAAAGTACATTAATGGAGGAAATATAGACATATATAAGATGGTGAATTTACTGAAGGTGAAATAGTAAATACTTTCAGTTGTTATTCTTTCATTTTTAAAGAGAACCATGACATCAAGCAGGTGATACTATAATATGAAAGTAAATTGGATTCAAGTGAGTGAAAGCTGTGTAAAGTCACCAGTGTCACTTTTTCCTCTGGAGTCATGTGAGTTCAGTGGCAAAATTATAGATTAGGATAACCGGAGATGACTCTAGATATAGTAGGAGGTTTTGGCCTTTTTAACCTAAGGTCTTTAACAGATCTCAGTTTGACTGAGGCAATGCCTAATCAGTGATTAAGGCTGAATAAGAAATGAGGCAAGAGAAGGAAAAAAGATCATCTTGGGAGGGAAAGTTCCTCAGGGTTTCTGGCCAAAACAGAAAAATTGCTATTTACCTTTACTCTGAGCAAATCAGGGCCCAAAATATAACCAGTTGTTGCTATCAAATGTCATTGTGAGGTCTGATGAGATTTATGATAGTAAAGTATTGAAGGGGAATGGAAGGAGAAAAAATAAATGCTTATAACCTTAATAATTTAGAGTATCTTTATTAGGAATATCAAACTGACCTGTTGGTAAGAGGAAATTAGACTTTTATGGAAATGCAAAGCATATATTTTAAAAAATAGCATATGTATATGCACACACACATTTATAAACTAAATTTCTAGGTGAGAAATAAATTGGAATAAAAATGTTTGAGAGGGGTTAATAATCATGATTCTTTAAAAATAAGTTAACAAGTGAAAATGCAGTCAGGTATTATATAATAGGATATTGTTATTATTATGCAGCTTACTGGCAAATATTTGTCTCAGGTCAGCATAGTCTTTATCATATTTCATTTTTTCCCTGAGGGATATTGTGTACCTCATTATTTATTGAATCATCATTAGAGTTTTTGTTTTTCTCTAACATTGATAACTACAGGAAAACCTTCTTGACTATAAAAATAGAGGCCCTTTTGTCCTTGAGAGCACTTTTTCAAATCTATTTCATTTTAGAATTGGTCTGAAGACATTTTTATTGTTATCAAGTTGAAGTTCATTGACTTATAAATGTTAAGTGAATAGGGATTTTCAGCACAAAATCCTCCCTTAAATCTAGACTGAATCTCACACTGTTCTATTTGTCATCTATATTAATTCAAATGTCAGGTATTGGATGAATATGGGAATTAAATCTTTTATTCACTCTCTTGTGAATTAAAATTATAGTAGACACAATGATATCACATGAAGCAGAATATATACACATTGCTAGTAATTTTTGCATTTGTATCAATTTCATCAGCTGACATTATTAACTTTACAAGTGCCAGTTTTATGATTAGAAAAATGCACTTTAAAATGAATATAAGTACATTTCAAAGGACTGCCATTAGAAATATCTATGTAATGTTTATTCATTTGTGTGGGTACAATTTTGTAGTTTTATTGGTATGGAGAATACTTCTTGGGGCAGGAACATTTTTCCTCTGATGCAACTCCTCACCTTGTAGGATTAACAAGTGATTCTTTCATGGTTCCACTGCTAGAATACATTATAGAGAAAGTATTTGAGTTCAAGTCTTTCTGATATTTGTCACCTGTCAATTACTTTATCCATGATGCCTGTCTGAGATATTTGCATTTTCATTTAAAATCACTGAAAAAAAAATCGAAACTACTGCATTCTGGATATTGCCTGAGATTTTGAATAAGTAGTTAAGAAATTATGTGACACACATACATACAAAGAATGAATATATAGGCCTGAAAGTCTTTTATGAAAGATATTTTTTGTAGCAAAAATCTGTTTTGATGATACTGTTCTGTAGAACCACTTGCTGTGATCTGTGGTGCTTTGACAACATAATCCTTTCAGTACTAAATGATGACTGTGAACTATCAGAAACAAAGGCAACATTCCATTGTGTAATGAAAACAAAGTAGAGAATGGGAACCAAGATGGTAGAATAGATGGGATAGCAACCCAGCTTAATTCTCTCAATATTTCCCCACATAACAAAATGCTGAAAATGCTTAAAAATCAAACTTTGAGCAGATGTGTCAACAAAAAGTCAGAGTGAACATTTTCCTGCATTAGAAAATTTAGAAGATTGACAGGGGAGGTCCATAATACTGAGGTCAGGACTTGCAGCATCCATGATGGGCCCTGGAGACAGCTGAAAGAGCATCAGCAGCAGCTGTAGGAACTCTCAGCCCAGGAAAAGTAAGGGGCTTGTACAACTGGTCAGAAAGTGGATACAGGGGAAATTTTGCTGGCACTAGCTACAACCTGCACTTATATGACTCATATATAGTTCAGGATTGCATTTTCATACCAAGAAGAACACTTGTGGTAAGTCACAAGGGGAGAAGGGCCCCTGGTTGCAGTACTAAGGCAGAGAAAAACTCTAGAGCTTTCATCTGAAGGAGGACATGGGACTTGATTTCAGTTATAAGGCAAAGAGGAGCTCTAGGAATTGTGGTTACAGGGAACTTCCTGCATAAAGACCAAAGAGAGCAGTGATCACACTTCTCCCCAGATCATACAACTTTGGAAGCAGAAATTATAGACTTCTGAAACCAGCTCTGAAAAGAGGAGAATGAAAAAGCTTGAGGTTTCGAATAGCATCTCCCCTCTTGTAGGTAAGTAAGGGCCCATTTTAAATATAAAGTTCAGTCAAGAAACAGACTGGACAATTAACAAACACCAAGAACTTAATAAAAAGCTACTACAATGGCAGGAAATACTAAGACATAAACTCAGAAGAAGACAACAATGTGAAAAGAGCTACAAAGTTTCAAAGAAAAAATGCTAATTGGACCCAAGCCCACCAAGAATTCCTGGAAGAGTTAAAGAGAAAGACAAGGGTGGTAGAAGGAAAAATGGGAAAAGAAATGAGGATTTATAAGATCCTCAGCAGCACAAAAAACTGAAGCTTGGGACAGTGCCTACTTTAACCCAAGGAACAGACCCCAGCTTTAAGACAAATTTAAAAAAAGTAGACTGGAAAAATGAACAAGCTACAAAAAGAGTTATTGCTGTAATGGGGAAGATCAAAGTAGAAATTGAAAACACAACAAAACAACAAAGTAAAATCTCAAAGAAAAATGACAATTGGTCTCCAGACCAAAAAAGAAGTCTTGAAAGAACTCAAAAAAGGATTTTAAAAATAAAAAAAGAGAGATAGAGGAAAATTTGTGGAAAAAAAAAAGAGAAATGAGTTATACAAGAAAATCATGAAAAATAGTCACTAGTTTGGTGAAGGTGGCATAAAAAGTACTGATAAAAATAATATTAAAAAAACAGAATAACTACATAACAAAAGAAGCACAAAAATCCACTGAAGAGAACTCTTTTAAAAGCAAATTTAAAAACTGTGCATATCCTTTGATCCAGCAGTGTTTCCACTGGGCTTATATCCCAAAGAGATCTTAAAGGAGGGAAGGGGACCCACATGTGCAAAAAATGTTTGTGGCAGCCTTTTTTTGTAGTGAAAAGGAACTGGAAACTGAGTGAATGCCCACCAGTTGGAGAATGGCTGAATAAGTTATGGTATATGAATGTTATGGAATATTATTGTATTATAAGAAACAATAAGCAGGATGATTTTTAGAGGGGCCTGGGAAGACTTACATGTACTGATGCTAAGTGAAATGAGCAGAACCAGGAGATCATTGTACATGGCAACAACAAGATTATGTGATGATAAATTCTGATGAATGTGGCTTTTTCCAACAATAAGATGAGTCAGATCAGTTTCAGTAATCTTGTGATGAAGAGAACCATCTACACCAGGAGAGAAGACTGTGAGAACTGAGTGTAGACCACAACATTGAATTTTCACTCTTTATCTAGTTATTTGCTTGCATTTTGTTTTTTTCTCAGTTTTTTCATTCTTGATTTGATTTTTCTTGTGCAGCAAGATAACTGCATAAATATGTATACATATATTTGATTTAACATATATTTTAACATATTAAACATGTATTGGATTACCTGCCATCTAGAGGAGAGGGTGGGGGAAAGGAGGGGAAATTTGGAACACAAGGTTTTGCAAGGGTTAGTGTTGAAAAATTACTCATCCATATGTTTTGTCAATGAAAAGTTTTAATAAAAAAAAGAAAATGAACAAAATGGAAAAGGAGATACAAAAGGTCATTGAAAAAAAATCCTTTCAAATTAGAATCGTCTTTGGAAACTAATAATTCCCTGAGATAGCAAAAAAAAAAAAAAAAAGCAAACAAAAAAAACCACCCTCAAACCAAAAACAAACAAAAACAAAACAATTCTATAAAATCAAAGAAATAAAAAAAATAGAAGCATGAAAAACAACTGACTTAGAAAATAGATTCAGGGGAGATAATTTAAGAATTGTTGGACTACCTTAAAAACATGTTCAAAAAAGAATTTTTTTTCAAGAAATTATCAAGGAAAACTGCCCTGACATTCTAGAACCAGAGGGTAAAATATAAATTGAATGAATTCATAAATTAGCTCCTGGCAGAGATCCCCAAATGAAAACTCCCAGGAATATTATAATTTCCAGAGTTCCCAGTTCAGGGAAAAAATATTTCAAGCAATCAGAAAAAAAAAAAAAACAATTGAAATATTATATAGCTGCAATCAGGATAGCAACAAAATTTAACACTTTCTATACTAAGGAATTCAAGGTCTTGGAATATGATACTCTAGAGGGCAAAGTAGATAGAATTACAACCAAAAATAACATATCCAATGGAATTTTTGCTCTGTGATATATAGCACCTAAACAAAATTTGACTATGTATTAGAACATAAAATCCTCAAATCAAATGTAGAAAAGCAAAAATATTAAATGCATCTTTTCATAACATAATGCAATCAAATTATTCAATAAAGGGAGGTGAAAGCAGATTAAAATTGATGGGAAACTAAATAATCCATTATAAAGAGCCATGAATCAAAAAACAAATCATTTAAAGAGAATGATAAAACTACAAACCAAAATTTATAGGATGCAAACAAAGCAGTATTTAGGGGGGGAACTTATATTGTAAATGATTACATGAACAAAATTGAGAAAAAGTAGATAAGTGAATTGGGCACACAACTTAAAAAAAACTAGAAAAAGAATAAGTAAAAAATTTCCAACAAAACATCAAATTGGAAATCTTGAAAATCAAAGGAGAGATGAATAAAATTGAATGACAACTATTAAATTAATAAAAATTTTATGAAAAATATAATAAATAGATCACTTGTTCATTTGATGAAAAAAAAAGAAAGAAGAAAACCAAATAATCAGTAGTAGAAATGAATTCATTGCCAATGAAGAAGATATTAATGCAATCATTAGGAGCTATTTTGTTTCGTTATATGTCATTGAATCTGATAATCTAAGTGAAATGGATGAATAGTAACAAAAATATAAAATATAAATTGTCTTGATTAGCAGAAGAGGAAATACAATACTTGAAGAGAAATGGAAATTGTAAAAACCATTGATGAACTCCTTAGGAAAAAAAATCACTAGGATCAGATGGTCACATAAGTGAATTCTAACAATTATTTAAGGAAAAATTAAGTCCAGTACTATTTTAAAAAGTAGCTAAAGACAGAGTTCCACCAAATTCCTTTTGTGATATATAAATGGTGATGATACCTAAAACAGAGGAAAAAAACTGCAATACCATTTCCTTATTGAATATTGATGAAAAATGTAAATAAAATAATAACAAGAAGATTATAGCAATATATCTCAAAAAGCAAGCATTCCAATTAGGTGGGGTTTATACCAGGAATGCAGGACTAGTTTAAAATTAGAAAAAAAAATTTTTTTTTTTTGTAAAGAGGATGTGAGGATTTTATTTTATTTTTTTATTTTTTAATTTTTTTCTTTTCTTTTTTCAATTTTCTTTTTTTCTTTTTTTTTAATTTTTTAAATAATTTTTTATTGATAGAACGCATGCCAGGGTAATTTTTTACAGCATTATCCCTTGCATTCACTTCTATTCTGATTTTTCCCCTCCCTTCCTCCACCCCTTCCCCCAGATGGCAAGAGTCTTTTACATGTTGAATGGGTTACAGTATATCCTAGATACAATATATGTGTGCAGAACCAAACAGTTTTCTTGTTGCACAGGGAGAATTGAATTCAGAAGGTATAAATAACCCAGGAAGAAAAACATAAATGCGAGCAGTTTATATTCATTTCCAGTGTTCTTTCTCTGGGTGTAGCTGCTTCTGTCCATCTTTGATCAATTAAGGCTCTCTTTATCAAAGAGGTCCACTTCCATCAGAATACATCCTCAAACAGTATCGTTGTTGAGGTATATAATGATCTCCTGGTTCTGCTCATTTCACTCAGCATCAGTTCATGTAAGTCTCGCCAGTCGTCTCTGTATTCATCCTGCTGGTCGTTCCTTACAGAACAATAATATTCCATAACATTCATATACCACAATTTACTCAACCATTCTCCAATTGATGGACATCCTTTCATTTTCCAGCTTCTAGCCACTACAAACAGGGCTGCCACAAACATTTTGGCACATACAGGTCCCTTTCCTTTCGTTAGTATCTCTTTGGGGTATAAGCCCAGTAGAAACACTGCTGGATCAAAGGGTATGCACAGCTTGATAACTTTTTGAGCATAATTCCAAATTGCTCTCCAGAATGGCTGGATGTGTTCACAATTCCACCAACAATGTATCAGTGTCCCTGTTTTCCCACATCCCCTCCAACATTCCCCATTATCTTTCCCTGTCATTCTAGCCAATCTGACAGGTGTGTAGTGGTATATCAGAGTTGTCTTAATTTGCATTTCTCTGATTAATAATGATTTGGAGCATATTTTCATATGTCTATAAATAGTTTCAATTTCTTCGTCTGAGAATTGTCTGTTCATATCCTTTGACCATTTATCAATTGGAGAATGGTTTGATTTCTTATAGATTAGGGTCAATTCTCTATATATTTTGGAAATGAGGCCTTTATCAGAACCTTTGATTGTAAAAATGTTTTCCCAGTTTATTGTTTCCCTTCTAATCTTGTTTGCATTTGTTTTGTTTGTACAAAAACTTTTCAATTTGATATAATCAAAATTTTCTATGTTGTGATCAATAGTGATCTCTAGTTCTTCTTTGGTCATAAATTCCTCCCTTTTCCACAGGTCTGAGAGGTAAACTATCCTATGCTCTTCCAATTTATTTATCATCTCATTCTTTATGCCTAGATCATGAACCCATTTTGACCTTATCTTGGTGTACGGTGTTAAGTGTGGGTCAATGCCTAGTTTCTGCCATACTGATTTCCAATTTTCCCAGCAATTTTTGTCAAATAATGCATTCTTATCCCAGAAACTGATGTCTTTGGGTTTGTCAAACACTATATTATTAAAGTTATTGGCTGTTTTGTCCTTTGAACCTAACCTATTCCATTGATCAACTAGTCTATTTCTTAGCCAATACCAGATGGTTTTAGTAACTGCTGCTTTATAATATAATTTTAGATCTGGTACAGCTAGGCCACCTTCATTTGATTTTTTTTTCATTAATTCCCTTGAAATTCTTGACCTTTTGTTTTTCCATATGAACTTTGTTGTTATTTTTTCTAATTCATCAAAGTAGTTTTTTGGGAGTCTGATTGGTATAGCGCCAAATAAGTAGATTAATTTAGGTAGTATTGTCATCTTTATTATATTTGCTTGCCCAATCCAAGAGCATTTAATATTTTTCCAATTGGTTAGATCAGACTTAATTTGTGTGGAAAGTGTTTTGTAGTTTTGCTCATAAAGTTTCTGATTTTCCCTTGGCAGATAGATTCCTAAATATTTTATAAAATCAGTAGTTGCTTTAAATGGAATTTCTTTTTGTATCTCTAACTGTTGGGTTTTGTTAGTGATATATAAGAATGCTGATGACTTATGTGGGTTTATTTTATATCCTGCAACTTTGCTGAAGGTGTAGATTGTTTCTAATAACTTTTTGGTAGAATCTCTGGGGTTTTCTAGGTATACCATTATATCATCAGCAAAGAGTGATAATTTGGTTTCCTCATTGCCTATTCTTATTCCTTTAATCTCTTTCTCAACTCTTATTGCCAAAGCGAGCATTTCTAATATAATATTAAATAGTAACGGTGATAGCGGGCAACCTTGTTTTACTCCTGATCTTATTGGGAATGGTTGCAGTTTGTCCCCGTTATATATGATGCTTACTGCTGGTTTTAAATAGATGCTACTGATTATTTTAAGGAAAAGTCCATTTATTTCTATACTCTCAAGAGTTTTTAATAGGAATGGATGTTGGATTTTATCAAATGCTTTTTCTGCATCTATTGAGATGATCATATGGTTTTTGTTAATTTGATTATTAATATGGCCAATTATATTGATAGTTTTCCTAATTGAACCAGCCCTGCATTCCTGGTATAAATCCTACTTGATCATGATGTATTATCCTGGGGATGATAAAATTAGAAAAATTAATGGCATAATTTTCCATATCCATAACAAATTCAACAGTAATCATATGATTATCTCAATAGACAAAGAAAAAACTTTTGACAAAACAGAATACTCTTTCATATTAAAAATGTTAGAAAGGACAGGAATAAATAGAACTTTCCATAACCTAAAATTATTAGCAAACGTTATTTGTAATGGAATATGTTAGAAATCTCAATAAGAGCAGAGTGAAACAAGGATGCCTATTATGACTACTACTCAGTTTTATTCTAGAAATATCAGCTAAGACTAAAGAAACAAAAAAAGAAATTGAAGTAATCAGTATAGTCAGTGAGGAAACAAAATTTTCACCCTGCAGATAATATAACATTGTACTTGGAAAATCCTAGAGAAATTAACTAAAAAAGTAGTGTAGATCAACATTTCAATGTATACCAGGATAAGATCAAAAGGATACAAAGGGATTTGGACATAAAAGGATGACAGCATAAACAAATAAAGGCTTTCCATCTGAGTTTACCTTTAATCTTGCACACAAGCTCTGATTGTCTGTCTGTCTCTCTCTTTCTGTGTGTGTGTGTGTGTGTGTGTGTGTGTGTGTGTGTGTATGTGTGTGTGCACGTGTGCATGCGTGCATGCGTGTGTGTGTGTGCATTTTGTATTCTCAGTTTTTTGCATTATGTCCTCATTAGAATGTGAGCTCCTTAAAGAAGTGGCCATTTTTGGGGGAGTTGAGTGAGTGCTGTTGTTTGAGTCCACAGTCCCTTAGCACAATCTAGATCTTTTGACTTTGAATTCAATGCTCTTTTCAATAATCAGCAGCATACTTAATAGCCAACCATGATCTTCAGTAGGTGGTTAGCTTCTCAGGTAAAAGACATACAAACAGATTATCATTGGTCCTGTATTCTGAGCTTTTTTTTTTTTTTTTTTTGTAGGACATTCCAATTCAGTTCTCTCAAACTCAATCCAAACCAATTCATTAAACATTCATCAAGGAACCACCTGTCCTAGGTTCTAGGGGCATAAAATAAAGGAGATAGATAACAAACTGGGTGAATCCTCTGGAGATTAACATTTTCCTGTATACCCTTTTTGCAAGTAACTACTCAGGAGTGGGCTGGCTCTCTTCCCTCTGTAGCAGTGTTGTTGGAATATACAGTAGAACTTGTGAAGGATAGTTCATAAGGGAAGGATAGACTGTTAATAAGGGGCTAGATTTTGGTAAATTCTAAATTCCAAATAAAAGTATTAATAATTGATCCTGAAGATCCCAAGCCTGTAATATATTCTTTCCTCCAATTGATATCTTAGAATTTCTAGTTATTTTCAAAGTATATCCCAATTGCAACAACCTACATGTAACTTTTCCTAATTTTCTTGAGCTGCTAGTGCTTTTCTTTCAAAATTACCTTGTGTTTACTTTGTGTAGACTGTGTACTTATATTTGAATGTCCTTTCTCCAATGATAGAATGGAAACTCCTTAGGGACAGGATGTGTTTAACTTTTGTCTTCCTTTAGTCTACTGTATAGTACGGGATAGCTCTCTGGAGGGCTTCAAGGCCAGCCAGAGACAGGATAAATCAAAGTCCTTGGTCTTTAGGGGGAGAAGTGAAAGAGGCAGGCAAGCAGAATCCAGGATTTGGGAGTCTGGAGTCACCAAGTTCTCTCCTCATTCTGTTGCCAAGTGCCTCTTTGACCCCTCTCTTTCTGCCCTCCAATCCTTGACTATAATTATCTTAACACCACACATTCTGCAAGCACCAATGGTGAGAAGAGCCATTTATTCAAACATATGCTAATAGAGTCATTAAGTTCTGGGTTGTCTGATTCAAGCATACCTTTTTGGAGTTTTAGCCCTCCACAATCTACCTTAGTGCCATACACACACACACACACACACACACACGTGCTAAATAAGTTTATTGGCTGATCAATTTAGTTTGGAGGATCTAAGCAAGTTCTTCCCAGAATTTCTTCACATCCTTATCTTCTGCAACAGATAATTGCATAGTCTTGTAATTTCATGGAAGTCTTGTATGTGCCAAAATGTTTGTGGCAGCCCTGTTTGTAGTGGTTAGAAACTGGAAAATAAATGGATGTCCATCAATTGGAGAATGGTCGGGTAAGTTGTAGTATATGAATGTTATGGAATATTATTGTTATGTAAGAAATGACCAGCAGGATGAATACAGAGAGGCTTGGAGAGACTTACATGAACTGATGCTAAGTGAAATGAACAGAACCAGGAGATCATTATATACTTCAACAACGATAATGTATGAAGATGTATTCTGATGGAAGTGGATTTCTTTGACAAAGAGACCTAATTCAGTTTCAATTGACCAATGATGGACAGAAGCAGCTACACCCAAAGAAAGAACACTGGGAAATGAATGTAAACTGTTTGCATTTTTTCTTCCTGGGTTATTTCTACCTTCTGAATCCAATTCTCCCTGTGCAACAAGAGAACTGTTTGGGTCTGCACACATATATTGTATCTAGGATATACTGTGACATATTTAACATATATAGGACTGCTTGCCATCTAGGGGAGGGGGCGGAGGGAGAGAGGGGAAAAATCGGAACAGAAGCGAGTGCAAGGGATAATGTTGTAAAAAATTACCCTGGCATGGATTCTGTCAATAAAAAAGTTATTATAATAAAAAAATTTAAAAATTAAGAAAAAGAATTTCATGGAGGTCTTAAAAAATATTTATCATGAACACTATAATATAGGATGACCAAGTGGGCCATGAAATAATGTTTCTTGTTGCTTTTGAGAGTGTGATAAAATTAACTCTACCAACTCCTTTGTTGCCTGTGCAAGTAAAATTTACACCTTTTCATTTAGTTTCAATTTCCTTCATTCAACTATTTAAATTAGTATCTAAGATGTTCACTGAACAGAGTTCTTCCTCTGTCTTACTTAACTGAAAATGGGATTGTTGTGACGATTATGTGAAATAATATTTTAAAATTCTTAGCATGGTGCTCGACATCTAGAAGGCAAAATACCCATTTCCTTCCTTCCTTTCTTTTCCTTCCATTGAGAATTTAAAAGTACTTAGTTTCTCCAATAATATGCCCTCTTGCTGGAAAAATATTTCATATTTAAACTTAAATTTCATGTTTAAATTAAATTAAATAAATTAAATTTTAATTTCATATGTTCATATTTATATAAATTTATAGAATCTTAAAAACTATGTAATTGGATAGTATTCTGGGAAGATGGTAGAATAGTTTGATAAATTTCAAGCTCTCCAGATTTCCCCCACAAATAGAATAAATATGTGCTTCAGGGAAACATAGACTGGCGAAAAATTGAGAAAACTTGGGCAAAACAGGAGTCCTCCTAGTATGACCTTGGGCAAGGATTAATTCATGTGACGTGCAAAAACCTCTAGCCTATCTCTGCAGAAACATCTAATAGGGAGTCTTGGAGCTAGGCTGGGTTCAGATGAGCCTCAGCTGAAATCACAGATACTTTCACCTCCTGGACTATTTGTGGAGTCAGGGTTTAAACCTGTAAGACTATGGGCATCTTGGCTGATCTGGAATACCAGTCCCAACTGTGCTGCAGAAACCCAGCCCTGGGCTGGAAGGAATCAGCACAACCATGAGTGCAGAGGCAGTGGGGCACATATGCTGCTAGCTGTAGGCACTTGCTGGAGTGGGGAGCTCTTGATTTGGGGTTCCAGGTCAGAGGGGAGAACTGAAGTGAAGCTTGAGGCACCATACATTCCACCCTATGATTAAATGTGCTTACACTAATACTTCTTATTTGAAAAAAAGAAACTGCAAAGAAGAAAGAACCCCATCACAGAAACTTATTGTGGCAATAGCGAAGATGGAAGTTCATCTTCAGAGGAGGACACTGAAGTAAGAAAAAAAAAAGTTTCTACCCAAAGAGTCACATGAAATGGCTCCATGCCCAGAGAGAATTTATAGATGAACTCAAAAAAGAATTTAAAAATCAAATGAGAGACAATGAGGAAAAACTAAAAGAACCAAAAAAAAAAATTCCAAGAAAAAGAAGATTACAAAAAAGCTAATCAATTAGCAAAAGAGATACAGAGTCTCAAAGATGAAAATACCTCTTTGAAAATTAGAATTGGGTAAGGAAAAGTCAGTGAAGATGTGAGAGACCAAGAAATAGGAAAACAGATGATAAACAATGAAAAAATAGAACATAATGTGAAACATCTTAAAAGAAAAATGATAGGTCTAGAGAGCAGATCAAGAAGAGAAAACATAGGAATAATTGGACTGACTGAAAGTTGTAACCAAAAAAAGAACTTTAACATAATAATACAAGAAATAATCTAAGAAAATTGTCCTGGAATGATAGAACCTAAAGAGAAAGCAGAAACAGAAAAATTCTGCCATTACCACCTTAGTGAGATCCTTTGTGGAAAATATGTAGGAATATTATTGCCAAATTTCAAAACCCCCAGATCAAAGAAAAAATTTTGCAAGAAATAAGAAATATGCTGGAGCTACAATTAGAATTGTTAAGAACTTATCAGAAACCACAATAAAAGACCATAGGTTCTGTAATCATATCTACTGGAAATCAAAAGAATTAAGTTTGTGGCCAAAAATATCATATTCTGCAAAATCATTTATCATAGTGAATGAGAAAAAATAGACATTCAGCAGACATGGATTTTTCAGGACTTTATATGAATTGAACCCAAATTTAATGGAAAATTTAACATATAAAAGTCAATATCAAAGCTCAATTTCAAGGAACTCAACATGGACAATTTATTTATTTATTTTCACATGAGAAATGTATGGCATATGTTTAAGATTGACATCAACAAAAGGATAACTCAAAAGAAAGATTGAGGCAGAGTTAGGGTAAAAATAGTACTCCTATACAAATGAGCTACAGAGGAAGAAAAAAAATGTAGAGATATTAGAGAGGGGAGGAGGGCTCATAGTTCTGAAAACCTACTCTCATCAGGAATAGGTTCAATAGGCAACACGACATATAAACCATGAAGGATATAGCACCCTCCAAAATCTATAAAGAAATAAAAGGGGAGTGATGGGTGAACTGGGAAACAAAGAGTGAGGGAAGAAGTCAAGGGAGGAACCCATAGGTGAAGAAAGGTTAAGTAACAGCAAGGCATATTAAGGAGCAGAATTAAAGTAAAGAGTCATCAGGGATAGAAAAGATGTGAGTGTGTAGGTGGGAGGTGAATGTATGTATGTATGTATGTATGTATGTGTATGTATATATGTCCACATATGTGTACATAAATATATCCTTTCTTAACTATAGCCTTTTTGGGGACAATAGGAGGCAAGAAAAGGGAAAAAAGAATAAAGAAAAAAGATATGTATCAGAGAACAAAAGAACAATTTGCAAGGAAGTAAAGAAAATTTCTGTTTCCCCTTCTACCATTCTATCACTATCATGATAGAAGCAATGAGAGAGGCATCTAGTTCAGGATCATTTGGTGGTAAACTTTGTTTCTTGGATTGCAATGGTCAAAGAATTAGTCCTTAAGCATTTATTGATCCTAAGCTTCTATGTACTTATCTAGACTTGTTCTCAGAAAGCAGACTCAATTTTCTTTTAGTATTTTACTCAATAGCCATGATTTTATTGATGTGGTATTTCTTTAAGTGATACGGATTGCATCCGTTCTCTAATTGTAATGGATTAAAAATCATCAAATATTAGACAAACTTTGTTTTGCTACCCACAATTTATACTCTTCTGGAATAGATTTTTATCCTATGATGATAAACTGAAGTAGAACTTCATATCAATCTATTTACACAAATGTATTTATATTGTCTTAGTTATATATTTGTTTTATTTCTCAGTAAACTCCTCTATTTTTAAAAATATATTTGCTAAGACTAGGTACATATCTGATGGATTTTTTTCAGCAAATATTATTAAATAGTTATGATGATAAAAACTCAAATCTTTTATTTTTCTTTTAGGCTAAAGATCTAATCATTACACCAGCCACCATTTTAAAAGAAAAACCAGACCCAAATAATCTTGTATTTGGGACTGTTTTCACGGATCACATGTTGATAATAGAATGGTCTTTGAACTTTGGATGGGAAAAGCCTCAAATTAAGCCGCTTGAGAACCTGTCATTGCATCCTGGCTCATCAGCCCTTCACTATGCAGTGGAAGTAAGTAATATAGTTCTTATGATATGTATTTTCAACAATGCATTGCATGCATATCTTAAAATAGCTTTTGTGCATTGGATTTTTGTAAAAAAAAAACAATTTATTTTTATTTTATGAAGTTCATTTGGGAAATTTCTTATGGCTAAAGTCAATTTTTTTTTTGGCAGACAAATTAAAGAGGAAGTCATTACATATTCCTTAGATAATTATATAGTTCATAAAGGGGGACTGAAAAGATCATTGAAAGCCAATAGAAAGGCAATTTCATAGAGAAATTTACATAATCAAAAGTGAGTAATTAACATTTTATATATCATCTATGTTTCATTTCAGTCTGTTATTACTGTGGAAAAATCCCAGTCAAATAGTATGGTCAGATTTCAAAATGAGTTGACTACTTTTATGACTAGTAAAAACATTTATAATTTTGAATGCTAAAAGAGACAGTTTAGTTTGATGTCTCTCTTCAAGCATTTGTTTATAAGTCTACCTAGAGGTTGAGAAAGGACTCTTTTCATCTTATTATGGCATGTGTGTGTGTGTGTGTGTGTGTGTGTGTGTTTTCACACATTATCTCCTGAAATAATGAATATATTGGGAATGATGAAGAAAAATTTTGGCCCAGATGCTTGGGGAGAGGACAAAAAAGAAATTAGTACAAGGCAACTTAGTTTCAGCCCATTGAAAAATGAAGTATTCTCCATTTCTAGTTTTATTTGATTTTTAATTAGATTCAAATTAGAAAGCAAGGTCCTTCTCACCAGCAGTTGTGGTTGAATTAAGTTGTCTCTTCAGACTCAGTTGTCCAACTTGTATATGGTTTACTTTCACTATTGACAGTGCTGATCACAGATTTGATCTTGAATGGCTGTGGAATAGTCTTTCTGCCTAGTATATCAACATGATAACAGTCTAGTTATATAAGGAATTGAGGAGTCAATGATGGTAGGTGGAAAAGGGGGAACAGGTTCATTTTCTGCTCAGATATCTCTTACATAGACCTTTCCCAGTTTCCCACAGCTTCTAGTACCTCATCCTCTAAATTATCTTGTATTATTTTCCAAATAATTTGTCTAACCTTTACATGTACATGTTGTCTTTCTGTTACAATGTATACTCCTTGACGGTAGACTGTTTCATTATTGTTTTTGTATATCCTGGGTTTAGAAAACTGTTAATATATAATGTGTTTATTAAATTTTGATTGATTAATTGGTAAGTCAAATAAGATATTTATTATGGCTGATGAGTCAAAAATATTTTTGAAACCTGTTGAGGCTTGGAGAAGAGCAGTTATGTTGAAAATAGACATTATCAACTTTCCCAAATGTATTTCATTTTAGTTTTCAAGAAAATCTTAAAATTTCACTTGTATCAATAGAGTATGAAGACTCAGATATTGTGCCAAACATTTTATAGCAGTTATTTCATGCTCTGCTTGTATATTAAAATTGTATCTAAATTACAAATAAATGGAATAGTAGTATCTTTTTAGGAAGTCTTAGCATATCTCTTTCTAAACTCAAGGGACTAGAGAAAGTAGGAATAGTACCCACATATGCACACACATACACACATTCAGGAAGGATAATGGCTGGTTGATAGATTATAAGCAGATTACCTCTGAAACTATGAATTTGCTGCTTAAGCAGACCATTCCCACTCCGTGGGGCAAGGTACCTATGTGCATTAGTTTATGTGCATATGCATACATGGACATATGCTTATGTTCTTGAAATGATATTATTTATCCAGTTCTTTCCCGATTTATAAATGAACTTGTCCTCCACTCATAATTTTGAGTTTCCTACAGTTATGATAGTATCTCCTTTGTATGAATTAACTCTGGATGTACTCAACTTAGTAAGTCTCCACCCCTTTTTCCTTAGCTCTTATACCCTGACTTTGCATATGACCTTAGACACCTACTAGCTATGTAACCATGGACTTCATCTTTGTCTGCTTCAGTCTACTCAGTTATAGAATGGGCATAATAATAGTACCTACCTCTCAGGGTTGCTGTGAGACTCAAATGAGATAATATTTATAAACTGTTTAGCACATTATCTGAGACACAGTAGTTACTTAATAAATGCTATTTTCTTTTTTTCTCTGTGTGTCATTTACATCTTAAAATATAGCACTCCAACTCTTTTTATTTTTATATTCATTTATTTATTTTGCTGAAGCAATTGGGGTTAAGTGACTTGCCCAGGGTCCCACAGTTAGGACATGTTAAGTGTCTAAGACCAGAATTGAACTCAGGTCCTCCTGCCTTCAGGGCTGCTGCTCTATCCACTGCATCAAATAGCTGCCCCACTCTAATCTTTTTAAAATCAAATTTGGAGAAGAGATTTTCCAGCCCAATTCGCAATAATTGGATCCAAGAATAGTGACTTGTACATCAAGTGGCTTAACATTTTTCTCTAAAACAGACAACTAGTATACAGGCATGCAATCTAGAGTTTTAAATACCCTGAATATATAGATTTTATTACTCGTATACCTCCTTACTAGGCCATTACTTTCCTCCAAGGATATTGGGCATGTTGGGTAGGAGAGTGTGGCTCAGGTTTCTAAATGGACTATTATACTTTCAATATTTCTGCTTTTGCCTTCTGTTGAGCTACTGTTCTACTATAATTATTATTGCATTTACCTTTTCATTTAGTAAATATTTCATGCTTAAGAGTTTTTAAAAATATCTCAGCTTGAATACTCTAGCTGACACTGGGTTTCTGTACTTTTTTAAACTGTTGGAATATAAGTGACCCTAGCCTGTTTTTGAATTCACATGAAAAATTTAGATTTGACATTCCTTTGTTCTTTGTCTTCCAGAAACAATTTTGGAAACATACTTTGTTGACTAAAGCTTTCCTATGCCCACTTTTATTTAATATATAAACTTTAAGTGCTTTCATCTCATTTAGTGTGTGAAAGGTATAAAAGAACCAATAAGGAGTTAGAGAAATTTGCTTCAGTTAGAGTTGGTTGTGTCCACTGGCTGCCAATCATTGTTATTATTATTGCTGTTGTTTATGGGTGTCCTTTTTTGAAGAGGACCAATTGTGGGTTTGGTAGACTCAAAATGTTGAGGTCACACACTTTGAGGGGAATCATGATCTATGAAATGAAAAGAATACTATCTCTGGATTAAGAAAACTGGAATACAAATCCTGGTTCCTCTAACTTGTCTTTCTTTCTTAGTTCCCTCATTTGAAAGATGAGAATAATGATATTATATTACCAATGTTATAGCATTGTTTTGAAGAAAATTTCTTTGTAAAGTGACACTGTTTCTCCTACTTGTTTGAGTGTTCCTTCTCAGTTTTCTTGCTGGGTCTTCATCCAGGTCATGTTTACTAACAGTGAGTATCCCCCAGGATTCTGTTCTGATCTTGGTTCTCTTTTCCCTCTATACCAGCTCCCTTGGATTTACAATCTCTTCTGATAGTTGTCAGATCAATATATCCAGTGCTAATGTCTTTTTTGCCTTTCATTTTCAAATCTCACGTTATATTCTGTATAGATCTCATTTGTAGATAGTTGTTTATGTGTTGTTTCCTCCATTTGTTTATAATCTTTGTGAGAATAAAGATTGCTCTTGCCCTTCTTTGTATCCCTGATACTTAGTGTAGTACCTGTCACATAATAGGTGCTTAATAGGCTCTTGTTGATTAAAGTATAAAGCAAATATAACCACTTTTCCTACTATTATTTGATGTAACATTAGACTGTCATCTATAGAAGAAGCCAGTAAGCTGCTCAAACTCTCCCAATTTTTCTAAAAAACCAAGCCTCTGAACAAAGTCTGATGGAATGAAACTACTCTCCAATTTAAAATACATTGGAAAAATTTCAAGAAAAGTCAGTCTCACTAGAGTGAGAAGGATGTTTAGCCCAGCTCAGACAGACTCTGGGAAAGTCAGTGAGAGGGTCTTAATCACAGCCAATCAGCAAGTGAGACCTTCAATCCTGGCTCAGTAGAGCAGCAGATCAGTAGAGCAGCCTCCAGTCCCAGCATAGAAGACAAACTCTGGGAAATCAGGCTATTTCTTGGAAAGAGTAGGCAAAGCTATACCCTGTAAACACAATGGGCCCCTGTGCTCAAAGCCAAGGCTCAGAACTTCACAAGACGTTTGAGACAGTACTGCCTTTATCCTAGGAGCACAGCTCAAACATAAAAGTAAAAAAAAAAAAAAAAAAAAAAAAAGAGGAAATACCAAAAGAAAAGGAAAAAAAAAAGAGCAATAAACAGAAAAGAACCTTAACCTTAGAAAGCTACTATAGTGACAGAGAAGACTGAAACATCAAATCAGACAAGGACAAAATGTCCACTGAGAAAAATCTCAAAGAATGAGGGATATGAATTGTTCTCAAGCCCAAAGAGGCTTCTTGGACACGCTCATAAAAGACAAATAAGAGAGGTAGAAGAAAAAATGAGAAAACAAATGACATTCAACAGCTTGGAAAAGGAAAGTGGTTTCTTAAAAAATACTGTTGGTCAAATAAAAAAAATCCACTGAAGAAAACAATGTTTTCAAAAGTAGAATTTATCAAATGGAAAAAGAGATACAAAAGCTAACTGAAGAAAGAACAGGACAAATGGAAACTAATGACTCAATGAGACATGAAAAATCAGTCACACAAACTATAAAGAATGAAAAAAAAATGGAAGGAAATGTGAAATACCTCATTAGAAAAACAGCGAACCTGGAAAATAGATCCAGAAGAGACAATTTAAAAATTATTGGTCTACCTGAAGACCATGACCAAAATAAGAGCCTAGCTAGCATTCTTCAAAAGATCATCAAGGAAAACTGCCCCAATATTTTAGAAACAAAGAGGGGAAAATATTCATTGAAAGAATCCATTGATTCCCTTTGGAAAAAAATACCATAGGGAAAAAGCCAAGGAACATTGTTGTAAAACTCCAGAACTACAATCTCAAGGAAAATATTGCAAGCTGCCAGACAAAAACAATTCATATATCAAGGAGCAACAGTCAAGATCATCCAGGATCTGATAGCTTTTACAACAGAGAATTGGAAAAGTTGGAATACCATATTCTAGAAGACCTAGGACTTACAGGTACAACCAAGAATTAACCACACAGTGATATTGAGCATCATTTTAAATTTATTTTTATTTTGTTTTTATTATAGCTTTTTATTTACAAGTTATATGCATGGGTAATTTTACAGCATTGACAATTGCCAAACCTTTTGTTCCAATTTTTCCCCTCCTTCCTCCCACCCTCTTCCCGAGATGGCAGGTTGACCAATACATGCTAAATATGTTAAAGTATAAATTAAATATAATATAAGTATACATGTCCAAACAGTTATTTTGCTGCACAAAAAGAATCAGACTTTGAAATAGTGTACAATTAGCCTGTGAAGGAAATCAAAAATGCAGGTGGACAAAAATAGAGGGATTGGGAATTTTATGTAGTGGTTCATAGTCATTTCCCAGAGTTCTTTCACTGGGTGTAGCTGGTTCAATTCATTACTTGAGCATTGTTTTTTAGGGGAGGCAATGGATCTTTCAATCATTTCTATTGAAAAAAAACAGAACTAAACCAAAAAATTAATCTACAAACAAGACTCCAGAGAAGCATAGAAAGATAAACAGGGGAAAATATATATTATTTCAATATTAAACTGTTTTCATCCCTAGATGGAAAAATGATATCTGTAACTCTTGAGTACTATAATTGGTACTGGGGCAGACAAAAGGGGGGGAATTACATGGACTGAGGGTATGGTTGTGAATGGACTCTGATATGCTGATATAAAAAAAAGACATTAAGGAATGGAAAAAGATCTGTACTGGAAGAAGAGAAAAAAAGAGGTACAATGGGACAAATTAGATCACATGAATAGGCACAAAACACCTATTGCAATCTAGGGAAAGAATGGAAGGCTATGAGCTTTGTCTGAAATGGGATTTTAATAGTTTTGGCTTAAGAAGAAATAACTTAATCATTCAATTGGGCATAGAAATTTATCTAACTCTATAAATAAGTAGGAGGAGAAAGAGGAAAGAAAAGGAGGGTCAAGATAGAAGGGAGGACAGAAACACTAGGAAAAAAATAAAAGGAGAAGGGGTTATAAAAGATAAGGTAGTGGGTCTGATGAGTAAAAATAAAAATTGCTAACTACTGGGTGGAAAGATAAGAAAAATATATACAGGGGAGAAAATAAGATGGAGGGAAATAAAGAGCTGGTGATCATAACTGTGAATCAGAATGGGATGAACTCTCCCATAAAACAGGAACAAATAGAAGAGTGGATTAAAAAAAAAGAGAATCCTAAAATGTGTTGATTACAAGAAACACATATGAAACAAAGAGACACATACATAGTATGTAAGGCTGGGACAGAATTTATTATGCCTCAGTTGAAGTAAAAAAAAAAAAAAAAGCAGGGGTAGTAATTCTGATCTCAGATAAAGCAAAAGTAAAAATAGTTCTAATTAAAAGAGATAAAGAAGGAAAGTATATCTTGATAAAGGGTACTGTAAACAATGAAATAGCAGATATTAATAGTAAAATTTCTAATATAATATAATATAAATTGCTCAGATTAATAAAAGAGGAAATAAATTACTTAAATGATCTCATTTTAGGAAAAAAAAATGAACAAAGCCATTACTTTAACATTCTAAAAAAAAAAAAAGCCTCTCCAGGGTCAGATGGATTCACAAGTGAATTCTACCAAACATTTAAAGAACAATTAATTTCAATACTATATAAACTATTTGAAAAAATTGGTAAAGGAGGAATCCTGCCAAATTCCTTCTATAACAGAAATATGATGCTAATACCTAAACCAGGAAGAGCCAAAACAAAGAATGAAAATAGCAGATCAATCTCCCTAATGCATATTGATACAAAAATTTTAAATGAAATATTAGGAAAGAGATTGCAGCAACCTATATCAGCAGGATAATGCACTATATCAAGTCAAATTTATATTAGGTATCCAGGACTGATTCAATATCACAAAAACTATTACCATAATCGACCATATCAATAACAAACCCAGCAGAAATAATGTGATAATCTGAATAGATGCAGAAAAAGCTTTTGAGAAAAATACAGCACCCTTTCCTATTAAAAACGCTAGAGAGCATAGGGATAAAGAGCTTTCCTTAAAATAATAAGCAGCATTTATTTAAAACCAGCAGCAAGCATTATTTGTAATGGAGAGAAACTGGACACATTCCCAATAAGATCAGGAGTGAAACAAGGATGCCCATTATCACCACTATTATTCAACATTGTGCTAAAAATGTTGGCTTTAGCAATAAAAAAAGAAAAAGAAATGAAATGAATTAGAATAGGCAATAAGGAAATAAAACTATCACTCTTTGGAGTTGATATGATGATGTACTTAGAGCAATTGATAAAGTGATAGATATCACTTTATTTGTGTGAGAAATGTTTTATAATTGTGTTCATACAGTTACTGGGATTGTCTTGGCAAGTAGATACCCAAAGATTTTATTTGTCTATAGTGATTTTTAAATGGAATTTCTCTTTCTATCTCTTGTATATGGGCTTTGTCAGTAATATTCAGAAATGCTGATGATTTGTATAGGCTTATTTTATATCCTGCAACTTTGCTAAAGCTGTTGTTTCCAGTACCTGTTTGGATGATTTTCTAGGATTTTCTAAGTACATCATAGAATGGTAGATCAGTGGAATAGATTAGATGCACATGACACAATAATTAAGGCCTATAGTAATCTATTATTTGATAAACTCCCAACTCCAGCTTCAGGAATAAGAACTCAATATTTGACAAAAATTTCTGGGAAAACTGGAAAACAATATATCAGAAACTTGGCATAGACCTACATATCACACCCCATACCAAAATAAGGTCCAAATGGGTGTATCATTTGGGCATAAAGCAATAATTTACCTATCATATATTTGAAGAAGGGATGAATTTATGATCAAAGAGAATACTATGAAAGACAAAATGGACAACTTTGGTTACATTAAATGAAAAAGATTTTGCACAAACAAAACCAAAAGAAACAAGATTAAAAGGGAAGTACAAAGTGGGGAAAAATCTTTACAGTCACTGTTTTTGATAAAAGTCTTATTTCTAAAATATATAAAGAATGGTGTCAAATTTATAAGAATACAAGTCATTCCCAATTGATAAATTTTCATAGGACATGAATAATTTTCAGATACTTAAATTAAAGTCATCTATAGTCATATGAAAAAATGCTTGAAATCACTATTAATTAGAGAAATACAAATTAAAACAACTCTCAGGTACCACCTGTCAGCTCTCAGATTGGCTAAGATGACAGGAAAAGATAATAATAATTTTTGGAGGGGGTGTGGGAAAACTGGCACACTAATGTATTGGTGGTGTTGTAAAATAATTCAACCATTCTGGAGGGCACTCTAGAACTATGCCCAAAGGGCCATAAAACTCTACATATCCTTTGACCCAGCAGTGACACTATTGGGTCTATATCCCAAGGAAATCATAAAGGAGGGAAAAGGACCCACATGTGCAAAAATGTTTATAGAAGTTCTTTTTATGGTGACAAAGAACTAAAAAATGAATAGATAGCCATCAATTGGGGAATGGCTGAACAAATTGTGGTATATGAAGGTAATGGAATATTATTGTTCTATAAAAATTGATGAACAAAATAATTTTAGAAAGCTTGGAAAGATTTACATGAACTGGTTCTGAATGAAGCAGAATCAAGAATATGTTGTAAATAATAACAGCAAGAATGTGTGGTTCTTCTCAGTGGTTCAGTGATCAAAGCAATCCCAGTAGACTTAAACAGAAAATGTCATCAGCATCCAGAAAAAGAATTAGGGAGAATGAATGTAAATCAACACATGCTATGTTCACTTCTTTTTTCTGTTTTTTTTTTCTCTTCCATGGTTTTTCTCTTTTATTCTGATTTTTCTCTCCCAACATGATTTATAAAGCAAGGCTTATTTTTAATAAATAAATTAATTTTAAAAAGAGAAATACCATCTATAGCAATATACAAAGAGAAGGAAATTTGAAAAGTAATCATTTAAAAAGAGAAGGAAAATTATGTAGATTTTCAGAAGATGATTTATTTAGAATATCCCAGAGAAGAAACTAATTGAAATAACTGATAATTTTAGTAAAATAGTAGGAAATAAAAATCTAGTTATCACCAACATATCACCAACACAAATACAGGGAGGAAATGGTAAAAAGAGAAATTCTATGACACTATCTCTTAGTTACTAACAATATGGTTCTCTCAAGGCACTCTTTGGATTAAAACCTTTGCCTTTGTCTTCTTTCAAAGACCTAACTGGAACACACATGAATAATAAAAGACTACATAGAGGGAAACCATCTCTTTTTCCTCTCCATATGCAAATGGATTTCCTCATAGATTCTTAGAATTCCAGTTTAACTTCCCTTATGGTACTGTGACCAGTAACAGAATGTATTCCATGTGCATGACACAATCTTCTTGTCACTTCTTTTGTTATCCTGTTTGATTAAATGTCTTTTGCTATATTTTTGGTTGACTGGTAAACACATTAATGAGGGTCGCATTCTATCATGAATGATAATATATAAAAATAGATATATGTACCATATCTTTATTTTTCTCACTCTGTCCTCCTTTCTCTCTATTGGAGTGTCAAGTAAATGGTTATTTGAATATCTAATATATCATAATTTTGAATGGTTCCATTTGCATAAATGGAAGCCTATTCATAGAGACCTGAAAGCTACAGTATTAAGTAGAGATATTAAGAGAAACTAAAATTCAAGGATGTGGGACAATCAGTGCAGAGGCACAGAGGTGGGAGACTTAGTAGTGTATATGATAAATAACAAAGTAGAGAGAATTAGGAATAAATAAAAAGCATAAAATTCATTTTGGCCAACAATTTTAGCTTATTTTCCCTTATCCGTACTATTAATAAATAGCCAAATTATCAAGTCATGTCACCTTATCTACTTTATCAGGGCCAGTCATCAATGGAGTTAGAATGACATAGTAGGTGGAACTTGGGACCTTGTTTTAAGGATAATTTGAATCAACTCCTTCTTCAAACTCTTATTATCTGTGGCCTTTTTAGTGTCCCTTAAATTCTCTAGGCCTCAGACTTCTTATCTGTAGAGTGTGTAGTTTGGACTAGATGACTCTGAAGTCCTTTTAAACGATCCTCTCTATTCCTTAATGGTAGAGACTTGGTTTTCTCTATCTTTCCACAACCTAGTATTCAATGTATTAGGCACTTAATACATGTTCACTGTTGCATTCTATCTATAAATCTGTGAGATGAAAACACTGATAGACAGGAAGAAAAACTAAGAACATTGGTAAATGACAGAATGGCCATTTAGTTCCTTGAATTTGATGGTTATAGTAGTGACTTCTTCCCTCTATCAGTTTTTATTGACCATATTTAGCTAATATAAACAAAAATAACAGGCAGCAAACTAGTGCATTTGAGTCTGGAGTGGTGTGCCTGGCCTGGAGTCAGGAAGACTTGAGTTCAATTCTGGCCTCATATACTTACTATCTGTATGACCTTAGACAAGTCACTTCATCCTGTTTACCTCAGTTTCCTCATCTGTAAAATGAATTGGAGAAGGAAATGACAAATCACTTCAGTATCTATGTCAAGAAAACTCCAAATGGGGTCATAAAGAGGTAGGACATGCTTGAAATGACTGAACAATGACTACTTAGATATACTTGTTCTTTCTTTAAGACAAATGTAACTTTAAATACATAAGAGGCCATGAAACCTAGGTAAGACAATCTTTTGATGTCAGGGAATGTTTTTATTAGTCATCATGAGTAATAGTTGTTCAATTGTCTTTAAATTCCAGTTATTTGAAGGAATGAAGGCATACCGAGGAGTGGATGAAAAAATCCGTCTATTTCGACCAGACCTCAACATGGACAGGATGCTTCGATCTGCCGCAAGGGTAACTTTGCCTGTATGTAAGTTAAGCAGTTTTTCTTATTTATTTAGGAATTCCCAGTACACTATTTGAAATAAATTTCCATGGTTTCTATTTTTCTGTAAAGTAACTGGTGAAACTTTTAGTTTCCTATTAGTTTCAAAAGATAGTTTAAAAAAGAAACAATATTTACATAGCCTAAAGTATTACACAGATGTAGAAAGATTTGATAGGCAGATATTGAGTTTAGTCCAGAACAATAATGAAAAGAAGGGGTTTGGGAGAATAAAATGATGCTCAATGTGTAAATGTCCTCTGGGTTCCCTAAGATACTTTGAAGTCTGGAAAAAAAAAGATTGCTAAGACTTTAAGTTTAAGTTTAAGAGAAGGTAGTTACTTGTACTGGGGGATAGAGTTTTCTCTTTTAGCAGTTCCCTACATTAGTTAAATCACAGAATCTGTCCTTTTCTCTTAGTGATTAATATTTATGTTTGTATATGTGTGGTTTCATTAGAATGTATGTGGAGAGAGAACTAGGCCAGTTGCCAAGTGAGTGTTCAATTCTCAATTCAGTGACTTAATGATTATGGCTGATTTTGGATAACTCATTAACCTTATACTTTTACTAATATATAAAATAAAGTTGTTTAATTAGATGACCTCTAAGCTTTTCCCCCCAACTCTAACATACAATATCCTTACATAAGAAATTAGTATAAATCTAAAAGAAATATTTCTAAAATATGTTTGTAGTGTTGAAAAAAATACTGTGCTCAGAAAATGTAACTTCTTTTACTGATACTGATTGCTGTTCACACTAAAAAACAAAATAAACCAAAAAAAAAACATTAAGAAGTCTTAAATTATTTTAAAGCTTTTTCGAAGTTGTGCAGACAGAAAATTTTAGAGTGAACTTTCACATATATTAGAACCTGGGTAATTCTTTATTAGTTGACTGAATTCACTATAAGGTGTCTTGAATATATTTAAGGCAATAACCTATAGGTGCAATATCTCAGGCAATAGATTTCCACTTCTCATTTAGAAATGAAAAGATCTCTTTGCTATAAACTGGGGGGAATGGATTCATGTTATAATTAAGGATTTATTAGATTTATTAAAGTAAAGTTGTATTCATAAACCTGATTAACATTGCTCAGTATATTTCCTGAGTAAACTGGAGTGTACTTGGACCCAAACAAGAAAATTTAGCAGCATCTACTCTTTGTCTTAGGACCGCATAAGAGCTTTGGGTAGTATCCTAAAATTGGAAAGTAAATATATATGGGGCCTCTGACTTCATATACTTCTTCATGCATATTCTCTTTATTCCTATCCTATATACATATATAGATATATAATTTGTTGCCATTGAACTCTAAGCTCCATGAGAATAAGGATTATTTCTTTTTTTATATTAAATTCTTAGCATGTATCATAATGCCTGGCATATAGAAGAAGCCTAATAAAGAAATGTTTTACAGAAATATGTTTTTATGTGTCAGGTAATTATTCCACTCATTTTAGTTCAGCAGACATTTAGGTTTAGGTATTTATTAAGTGATAAGAGTAACCTTGTGCTTTTCTCAATAGTCCAGGCTACTCTCTGAGCTCTAAATATTGCAGAGCAGTTACCAGTATGAATTGGTGGAGGGAGTTTAAAAAGGGAGACTTACAGTAATGAAATCAACAATAAATAAATAAGTAAATGTTTCAGACACTTTGTATAACAAAGACAAAAATGAAGCAGTCCTTGTCCTCCAGGAGTTTACATTCTATCATATGGAAACAACATATACATAGAGAAAGAAGTGTACAATAATAGGAAAAGGGAAAAGGAAGAGAATGTATCCTAATAAGAATGAGGCTTGCATGGAAAGGATATTTTGGTTAGTTTATTTGGGAAACTAATTTAAAATTTATGCAAA
Organism: Antechinus flavipes; assembly: GCF_016432865.1. Lineage (NCBI taxonomy): Eukaryota > Metazoa > Chordata > Mammalia > Dasyuromorphia > Dasyuridae > Antechinus > Antechinus flavipes. The sequence continues at coordinate 174,748,053 of NC_067402.1, forward strand.
ATACATTATACCAGTAAAAACTTATGATATTTCTAGAAGTGAGGATAAAAGCATTGTGCTGAGACCTTGAAGGATGTTAGCAATAGATATAAGAGAATAGAGGTTTGAACCCTAAACTGCTAATATTCTTCCTGGTTTGTATGGGGGGAAATATCTTCCAACAGAATAGGCTAAGGTGAGTACTACAAGTTACTAGAAAAAAAGAGAATCTTTAGATTGATCAGTGAATCAGAGTTGATATATCACAAACTAAGATTTTGCATACCAAGATAATAGTAAACCATTTAATATACCCTAAAACTTCAAATTGGAATATTATAACAATATTAAATAAATGTGTTAATTTGTGATCAATAAAATACTTTTGTTTAAATTGAACAATTTAATTTATTAGTTTCATATTTTCTGATGGGATGAATTTTCTGATTAATGAATTTTTTGGTAGGGATAACAGGTAGATATTTCTTAAGTCAATAAATGATTAGTTGTTATATCAGAATTACTAATAGTTCCCTACTAAGTCAATATACTATTTTCTATTTCACATTTCTGAATTGCAGCTCAAATTCAGGCTCTAATTAGAACAGATTGTTGTAAGAAGTAAAATCATAAAATGTTCTTCTAATTTTGGATTTAAAGGATTAGGACTCATGGAAGTAAAGAAAATAAGTTTGCTATATTTTTTCTTATGTCTTGTGATGATAGTTGTTTAATCCTAATAAGTTTTATGTTTTGAGATGGTACTTGTTTTGTTTCTCTTAACCTTGCATCTTCCTTCTAATATCTGCTTGTGGAATATGGCATTCCAAGGTGGAAGCAGAGAGCTATATTGCAAATCCCTGCCTCAGTTTGTTAATTCTTTAAGGTGATATGGTCATCATAACATGGAATTTTAGGGTATAAATGATTATCCTTCTGTGCAGAGATTGCATTTGACTCATTTTTAGCATGTGCTACTTCTTGCTTTATCTTTTATTTTAAATGCCTTAAGGCTCCATTTTGTAGAATATTCATCTTTCTTAGGCTTATTCACCTCACAGAGATAATTATGATCTTTTAAAGAAGGACTTATAAAAGCTGACAGCCCTTCTACAAAAGTTGCCACAAAGCAGCTGTCATCTGGGAACCTGGAGGGTAATAGCATATGTCTGAGCTGGGGGGTTCTAGGCCATGGTGCTTGCACAAAACTTTACCATAGGGAATTGGAAAGAGTAAATTTTTGCTGGGTTTTAAGGCCAGAATTTCAGAGCATGAAAATATTGTTTATGGTTTAGGGCTTTTATAATTCTATTCATTTTCATTTAGGAGCTAGCTTGGGCTAAGGCAGAAGTTATTTTATTTATTTATTTAATATCTTCCCCCAATTACATTCAAAACAAATTTTTTTACATTTGTTTTTCATTTTTTTGAGTTCAAGGTTCTCTCCCCTATCCCTACAATTAAGAAATCACATATAAAGTTATGCAAAACATTTCCATGAAAGCCAAGTTGTCAAAGAAAACATAGATCTCCCACCCTAATGAAATTTAAGCCTCTCAAGAAAAATTAAGCAGAAAGAGAGGGGGGAGAGAGAGAGAGAGAGAGAGAGAGAGAGAGAGAGAGAGAGAGAGAGAGAGAGAGAGAGAGAGAGAGAGCGCTTAAATCTGAATTTAGACACAATCAGTTCTTTCTCTAAATAGGGATAGGACTTTTCATTGTAAGTCCTTCAGAGAAGTTGTGAATGATTGTATTACTGAGAATAGCAAAGACATTTATAGCTGGTCATCCCAGAACATTGCTATTACTTTGAATACAGTAATTTTGCTTTGCTTGAGTTTGTGGAAGACTTTTCAGATTTTTTTCCTGAGAGCATCTTGTTCATCATTCCCCAAAGAACAATAATATTACATCAAAAACATATACTACAGTTTACTGAGCCATTCCCCAATAGATGGGCATTCCCTCAATTTCCATTTTTTTTTTTTTTGGTAGAAATACTTAACTTAGAACCATGAACTTTTAAAAAAAATATATGTATTTTGATAACTTCATGTCAATATATTGGTTTCCTTTGTAATTTTGTTTTATTTTATGCCTTTAAAACATTGTTTTGAGAAGGAATCCATAAACTTTACCAGATACCAAGAGGTTCATGACACATAAAAATGTGAACAACTCCTGGAAAGGATCATGGATTAGAAGTTTGAAGTCCCTGAGTGTGAGTTCTAGCTTCTTCAAATGATTAAGACACTACTTCTTTGAGTTTCTGTTCCACAGCTGTAAAACAATAATGATAATATTCTTTATTGCCTCTTTTGGAGTTTTGTTTTAAAGAAGGATTTTTTTTTTAAGTGCTATATATATCTAAGGCATCATTACTTCATTTCATTTCCTGGAATCAGGAGTATTTTTCTTACAATCCTGATATTTTCCCCCAAAGTTATTGGTATTAACCATTCCCCTCAAATTATTTTGTGTTTATTTTAAAATATATATCTTCATATACAATTTGTATACAGATTTGTATCTCAATGCCTACTACATACAAAATATTTAATAAACTTTGCTGAACTGAATGCCTGTGACTAAATTTTGATCTTTTTTTTTTTTTTAATGTGACTTTATTTGGTTTCCTATTCTTTTAGGAATTTGACAAGAAAGAACTTTTAAAGTGTATACAAGAACTCGTGAGATTAGATCAGGAATGGGTTCCATACTCAACATCAGCCAGCCTCTATGTGCGCCCTACCCTTATTGGAACTGAGGTATGCCATAAGTGTTTGGGGGTATATTTTGTGAATATATATAAACTTCATTTCCCCCCACGTATCAAATTTTTTTCTCTTATCAAGTTCATAATTTGAAATATTGATACCTTAGCATCTCATCAATATATGTGTGTGTGTGTGTGTGTGTGTGTGTGTGTGTGTGTGTGTAGCAATGGATTTGAATTTATTTTTCTTATGTATATGTCCCTTTGTGATCTTTGCTGTTCAGATATTCCATTTTATAAAGCATGGGGTTGTTAATGTACATATTTAGGGACTATTTGAGCTCAACAGAATGGAAAAGACAGTAAAGTTTCTGAGTCAGATGGGGTCAGCTGTGAGTAAAGGTTATAAGACTTACTGCTACCAGTTTCTTTGTGGACCTCCTGCAGTAAAAGGCATCAATTAAAGGAATATAAAAGAACTGGGGCCATGTGGATCAGGTAGTTAAGTAGAATTTGTGTTGCTACTTATTATTCACCAGTGAGGTAGCTGGCTCTAGCAGCTAAGTAAAACTAAGAGGGTTGATAAAAATAGCCTTAAAGATTGCTTCCACTTTTAGATCTGATTACTGCATTATCCACACTTCAGGCAATTTAAAAACCTAGAAATGGGCCAATTCTAGATATTTGTTGGAACTATTTATTAAATTTGTAGAATAATACTATAGTTATTTAGATAGTTCTATAATAAAAGTAACTGATTCACCACCCCCTATCCCTCTTTCAATGTAAAAATTCTGCATTTGCTTGCTAGAAGCTCTTTCATATCATGCTGATGTAAGTGGTGAGACACTCAAAATTAGTTATGTGATTATGATTTATTTCATGCTCCTGTGTTTACAATATAATTTTATTTAGAGGGGCCCAGTTAAAAATTTGATGAATAAATTTAGGAGTCTCAGAAGATTAGGTTGGAGTGTTCACTCAACTTTAAAACAAAAGATGGGAAGTTATGGAGAAAGAAAAAGATGTTTTTGAGGATAAGTCCATGTGTTTGTTTCAGGCTTTTGTGGTTTCACAGTAGTTCTCTCCAGATGTCCATATTAAATAAATATGATTAAAATTTGTCAGGTGCATTGAAAATTAATGACCTGCAAAGGATATGAACAGATGATTTTTGAATGAAGAAAATTCAAGTGAAGAAAGAATTTCTAGTCATGTGAAAAAATGCTTTAAATCACTATTGATCAGAGAAATGCAAATCAACACAACTCTGAGATACTACTACATCCCTCTCAGATTGGCTAAGATGACAGGAAAAGATAATGATGAATGTTGGAGGCAATGTGGGAAAACTGGGACACTAATACATTGTTGGTGGAGTTGTGAAATGATCCAGCCATTCTGGAGAGCATTCTCGAGCTATCTCCAAAGGGCTATGAAATTATGCATATCCTTTGACCCAGTAGTGTTACTACTGGGCCTGACTCTTAAAGGGATCATAAAAAGGGAAAAGGACCCACATGTGCAAAAATATGTTTGGCAGCCCCTTTTTGTGGTAAGGAACTGGAAACTGAGTGCACACCCATCAGCTGGAAAGTGGCTAAATAAGTTGTGGTCTATGAATGTTATGAAATAGTATTGTTCTAGAAGAAACAATCAGCAGGATGATTTCAGAGAGAACCGAAGAGACTTACATGAACCGATTATAAGTGAAGTGAATAGAACCAGGGGAACACTATACACAGCAACAAGAATATTATACAATGATTAATCTGATGGACATGGTTCTTTTCAATGATGAGATGATTCAGGGCAGTTCCAATGATCTTGTGATGAAGAGAGACATCTACATCCAGAGAGGACTATAGGGACTGAATGTCGATCACAACGTAGTACTTTCACCTTTTTGTTATTGTTTGCTTGTTTTTTAATTTTATTTCTTATTTTTTCCCTTTTTGATCTGATTTTTCTTGTGTAGCATATTAATTGTGGAAATATGTATAGAAGAACTGCACATGTTTAATCTATACTGGGTTACTTGCTGTCTAGGAAAAGGGGAAAGGGAGGGAGAAAAAATTTTGAACAGAAGGTTTTGCAAAGATGAATGTTGAAAACTACTTATCATATGTTTTGAAAATAAAAAGCTTTAAAATAAAGAAAAACAAACAAAAAGAAAAAATGACCTGTTGTTAGTACAGTCTTTATCTTATTTTTCAGAAGTCAGATAAATCAAGTAAGATTGAAAGAAATTTAACTGTGTAACAAAACCAATAAGAAGGCATGGGAGAAGAAAATTTTTTAATGAAAATGGACAATAGACTTATGGCATATTATTATTGCTCATGCTGCAGTACAAGAGTAGATAGCCTATTACCAACTCGATTTAAATAAAGTGACAACAAAGTTACTTTTTTTTCTGTCTACATATCTTCCTAATCTGCATCTGCATTGATGACATGTCTCATTTTATTTTCTAACTCTCAAAAAAGGAACTCTTGGACTCTTCCCTTTCCTTCAGTTAAATATCCCAGAAGTTAGTAGGTGTGTGACCATGGCACATATTTGACATCTATTAGTCTTATTTTTATTTTTTAAAGTTTGGTAATGTGTTGATAATAATACTTGCTTGGTCTAATTCACAGGATTGCTGTGAGCAAAGTGCTTTGTAAACTTTTTTAAGTTTTACAGAACTGTGTAACAAATGTATATATCCCATTGCTTTACTTAAATTGTTACTTTTCTTCATGAATCTTTCCCTTTTTGGCAGTCACAATCTTTTCCATGTATTTTTGTCTCTATATCCACTATATATTATTTAATTAAGAGTGATACTTTAGCTGTAATGTAGTTATAATTCATAATCTAGTCAGTAAACATTTACTAAATGCCTATTGTTCATTAGGCATAATAACAATAGATTTACTGTACACTAATTTAAAATTTGCTAAATGCTTTACATACATTATCTCATTCAATATGCGTTGTTGGGTGTTACTATTCTCATTTTGTTAGATTAAAACTAAGGTTAAGAGATAGTTAAATTTGTCCAGAATCGGCTACCTAATAGCTGTGTGAGGTAAGATTTGACCAGGTTTTCTTTACTCCAAGGTCAGTACTATTTCCATTATGCTGTTCTCCACCTATTTAAACATCTAACTTGCCTTTTTCACTGAATCTTAGAATTGGAAGAGGCCCTAAAGACTATTCAATGCATACTTATATTCTGAATTTTGTTTATAGAGTCACTGCCACAGTATATCCTAGTCTCCAGCACACAAGTCTTCAATGATAGCAAACTCATTATCTGATGAGACATGCAATCCTTTCCCACTTCTGGTCAACTTTATTAGGAAATTTTTCATCCATTAAGGCAAAATCTTTCTTTCATATATATTGGCTTTAGTAGAATTAGCCAGTAGTTTAATAAAATTAAAACTTAAAACATCTCTAAATCTTTGGGCCACACTATGTAATCTTTCCACAGACAACTTTTTAGTTATTTGAAGTTCCATCTGTTATTTCATTTTCCTTATAGATTTAAAGAGGTTAAATATCCCCAAGTCCTTCAACTGTCATCTGACATGGTTCTAAAATTTTTCACCATCTTGAGCCATTCTTCTTTGGATATACTGCCATTTCTAAAATATTACTTGAGTATTACTTGAGTTTGAATAATTACTTGAGTACCTTGCCTCCCCTCCCCCCCAACACCCTTTTCATTTGAATTCCTTTCTGCCTATGCCTGTACTTGAGCATCCTGTACTTAATAATTTTATTTTTTTTAATCTAATTGCAAAACTTTACACTTAACCCTATTAGAATCCATTATTTTGTTTATCCAATTCAAAAAAGAACATTAATGTCCCTTATAATTATTGTTGCTTTTTTTTCTATCCTATCTTAATACTGTTTTCTCAGCTTTTATGGTTCTCAGGTAGCCTTCTGTTCTTAATGTTTTCCTTTATTTAGTTTGGCAGTTCTTCATTATTTAAATTTTTTGTGTTCCAGATCTGTTATTTTCTTTTCATATTATCTATTGATTTGGAGATTTTTTTTTTAATTGCATGTCTTAAATGCTCTTCTGCCTTGTTTGGTCTAATAATTTCTTCTTTGAGAGCTGTGATTTCTGTTCAAATCTTCAATCTTGTTTCTTCTTTTGAACCATTCTGGACCTTCTTGTAACTTCCTCATGGCAACTCACAGGAGTTTAGAGGAATTATTGAGGACATTTCCCCAGGAGATTTTTCAAAATTATTTGTTTTACTCCATACTAATTCACTGTATTATTTTTTCTCTCCCTTGTTATCTCATTTTGCTATCATTCTCTAGTGAATTTTATGTAATAAGTTTTAGTACTTAAACTTAGTACTTAGTACTCTGTTTTACTATTCCCTTTCTGTTTATATAAGATAGTGTTGATAGAAAATTTGTTTCCTTTCTCTTACTTTTCTTGTCTTCATTGCTCCTCTTTTGCATTTAGCCTTCACTTTTGTAGAAGATCTATATCTTCAGAAATTTTAACCTAGTTGTGAATAATTAAGAAGTAACTCTGCTATTTGTCACAGGATCCTCGAATCCTTTTGCTTCTAAGCTGTTACCTACAGCTCAGGGTTAGTGTAGGAAGGCAGGTAGTCTTGCTTCTGGGGGTATAAGGTATGGCTGGCTTCGGATCTAGTATAGGGATTCAGGGGAAGAGCTTTCTTGGAACTATGTGAGTGCATTCTCTCTTGTGTTTACTAGGTTTGTCTTATGGCAACAATTTTGTATTTCTTCAAGTGAAAAATATAAACCCCTTGGGTATTTGAAATTCTGCACAATCATATGCCAGTCCTCCTTTCTAGGCTTATTACTATTGCTCCCCATTCATGCACTTTAAAGTCTTATTTTTGACATTTCATATGTCTCAAAGTGAGGAGAAATCATTTCTCTTAAAATTCTTTATGTATTTGAGTCCTTAAGATAATCTGTAGAGATTAAAAAATGTTTAACCAGAATAGCTTTAAAAGAAATAAAAATAGCCTGACCCTCTTACTATATCCTACCAACCATTACCATCAAAATTTAAGATTTTGTTTACTTGATTTTGATAGGGACTCTGACCATGTCTTTATAGTATTTTATGCTCTGTAATTGTTTAATTTTTTTTTTTTGAGAAATTATGGCTTCATTTTTAAATTTTTGCACCATTAACCCTATTTCTCTCTTTTTTTTTAATTAAAGCTTTTTATTTTTCAAAACATATGCATGGACAATTCTTCAACATTAGCCCTTGCAAAATCTTGCCTTCCAATTTTCCCTCCCTTTCTCCATGCCCTCCCCTAGATGGCAAGTAGTCCATTATATGTTAAACATGGTAGAAATATATGTTAAATCTAATGTATGCATACATATTTATACAGTTATTATGCTGCACAAGAAAAATCAAATCAACCCAGTTAAAAAAAAAGAAGCAATATAAAATGCAAGCAAGCAACAACAAAAAAGAGTGAAAATGCTGTGTTGTGAACTATATTCAATTCCCACTCCGGGTGTAGATGGCTCCCTTCATCACTGAACAATTGGAACTGGTTTGAATCATCTCATTGTTGAAGAGAGCCCCATCCATCACAATTGATCATCATATAATATTGGTGTTGCCATGTTCAATGATCTCCTGCTTCTGCTCACTTCACTTAACATCAATTCATGTAAGTCTCTCCAGGCCTTTCTGAAATCATCCTGCTGGTTGTTTCTTACAGAACAAAGATATTCCATAACATCCGCATACCATAATTTATTCAGCTATTCTTCAACTGATGGGCATCCATTCAGTTTCCAGTTTCTTGCCACTACAAAAGGGGCTGCACAAATATTTTTACACATGTGGGTCCCTTTCCCCCCTTTAACATCTCTTTGGAATGTAATCCCAATAGAAACACTGTTGGGTCAAAGGGTATGCACAGTTTGATACTTTTTTGAGCATAGTTCCAAATTGCTGCCCATAATGGTTGGATCCATTCACAGTGGTTGGATCTATTCACAGGTAATTGTTTAATGCTGTATAACAAGGTAATTGAAACAACAGCTTCATGGAATTCAAATAGTTGTATAGACTAGAAAAGAAATGTAACAGAAAGAAAAGATACTTTCAGTTTGGAAGGACCAGAAAAAGAAAAGGTTTATTTTATGACCTTGGTCCTTGTTGTCCCTTTTAATTCAAGGTTTAGTTTTTCTAAATTCTGAATAAATATAGCCAATTTCAGTGAAGCTCCAGAGTAATTAACTTTTTTTTCATAAACAAGATTGAACAGTTAAATAATTTGAGATGTTATCAACTGCAGCCCTTTCCTCTCTTTTTCTCTCCCCTGCTCTGGATTTCCCTGCTTATAAGAAGTCATTTAATAGCTTATTTGCTTTCTAGATTTTTTATTTATATTATTGGACTTGAAGTAAGGAGAACTGGATTCAAATACTGTTTTTGTTACTTGCCAAATGATTGTAGTTAAAGTACTTTACCTTGTAGGGTCTCAGTCCCTTTCTTCAAATGCTACAGGGAATATGTTAGGCCATATTTAGGGAGATATGAGTGCAAATCTAGTCTCAGACACTTATTACATATGACCCTAGGCAAGTCATTTTATCTCTGTCTCTAGTTTCTTCTGTGAAATGGATATTATAATAATAACATTTACTTTGAAGGATTGTTATAAGAATCAAATGAAATAGTCATTTTAAAGCACTTATCAGAGTACTGGTACATAGTAAGCACTATATAAATATTAGTTATTATTATTATTTACAAAATAATAATAATAATGCTTTTATGGATTGCTTCATTTGCAAACTTAGAGTAGTATATAATATAAATTATTATTTTTGTTATTGCTGTGCTTGCTTCTGGTGCTTGGTTTTCAGTGTATAGACTTATATAGATTTATTCACTTAAATAATCTTTTCTGTGCTCTCCCTACTACCATCTAGTGGACATTATTTTTTTTTAAGATCATGGATTTAAGATACAGAAGCATCTGACAAACTAATTAGAAATTTCAATGTACTTAATCACTAGAAACTAAGTTTATTTTAGAAAATGTTTCTAAGTGATAGTAATCGCTATTTATTTTTTCAGATATTTTATTACATATAGAATACATATGCTAAAATAGAGAAAAGTGGCCACATCTATTTATATTTAATGTCAACAAAACACTTCATCAACAAAGTATAATAGCATTTTCACATTATCAGTAGTTAAATCATTTGTTCATGTCATAATTTGTAAATTGAGTCTTACAAAGTCTAAGAGCAAGAGGAGTCCTGAAACTAGTTTGACTCCTCTCATTTTACAAATACAGAAAGACAAAAGGCCCAGGTAGTCAACATTTATAAAGCTTTTTAAAGTTTTCAGAGAACTTTACAAATATCATCTCATTTTGTCCTTACAACAACTCTAAGAAGTCAATGCTATTAGAAACTTCCTTTTACAGATTACAAAACTGAAGCACACAAAAGTTGAGTCCAGAATTGTACAGATAATAAAGGGCTACAACTAGATTTGAAATCAAGTCTTCCTGACTCCAGACCCAGTGCTCTATCTTCTGTGTCACCTTGCGATATACCCAGCCAGGTAGTGTAAGTCACTTAATTCATAGTTGTGATGACCGTGTATTTAAAATCAGCTGGAATCAGGAATTCAGGTTAAGGGAAAAATCTTCAATCTTTATTGAAGTGAAGAGGTGAAAAAGGATTGTGATAGCAATATGGGCAAGAAAGATTGCGATAGCAATATGGGCAGCTGCGACAGAAAGCTAGCTAACAGAGGGGGATTGGAGATGAAAAGCTGTCACAATGGCAATGTGAGCAGCTGTGTCAAGATACCAGCCAGCAATCTCTCCTTCAGCTTCCCTTTCCACTCCTGTGCCTCCACCCACCAAAAATGTCATTTCCTATATAACACATCAGGACTTGCACAAAGAGTGGGCAGGGGCTATTCTTTCTCCAAGCATATATATTAATAGAGTATGGTTCAATGACTATTTAGCCTCACGTGCTTGGGACCTCAGTGCATGAACTTGAGCCTCAGCCCATTACATCTCCCGCTTTCTTTTGTTTTAGAACACAGGTGGTCATGCCATCCCTGACTCGTCAGGGAGTGAGAGCCTCCAAGGGGAGGTGATCACACCATCCCTGACTTTTCAGGAAAGGAGGTGAAAGCACCGAAAAGGAGGTGATCACAACCCCCCTAACTTCTCAGGAAGGGAGGCGAAAGTACTAAAAAGGAGATAATCACACCCTTCCTGACATCTCAGGAAGGAAGATGAAAAGCACCAAAGGGAAGTAGGGGTTGCTAGCGGGTTTCTGGGCTGAAGGATCTTATTATGCACAAACCTATCAGCATGGGAGGTATTACACAAGCACATAGCAATAACACAGAGGCTATTAGTGATGACTCTCCCCACAGTCAGTGCAGGCTTGATGTGGTGTAACAAACATGAATTGTACACACAAGTAATGGTATAATAAACAATATAAATCAACATGGTGTTGTAAAAGATTGCCAGAAGTCCTAGAAGGAGAGTATGTAAACAGCAGTCACACATACACCTTCTTCAGCAGCCAAGAGATAGTCCAAAACCAATCTATTGTCCATTGCTTCACATATCAGGGAATCCAATGATCCCCCCAAGTTTTTGAAGTCCTGCAAAAGTCTTTTTATGTGTTAGGGAATCCAATGATTCCAGCAGATTTTGAAGTCCTGTAAGAGTCTTATCATTTCTCAGAAAATCCAATGATTCCTGAGGGCTTTCAAGTCTTATGTCTCAAAGAATCCAATGATTCCTGAAGGCTTTCAAGTCCTACAACAATCTTATGTCTCAGAGAATCCAATGATTCCTGAGGGTTTTGAAGTCCAACAATTTTCTATGTCCATGAGTCAAATGCCATAACTGCCTCGTTCTTTCAATGGTGAGCACAATCAGCAACAGAACCACCTGATATTTCTTGGGTCTTCTCCTTCGTTTCAAGGGTCTGCTCCGTCTCTCTGCGATGGACAAGGCGAATATGACTCACTGGCACCCATCTGATTCCTTCTCCTCCTGTAAAAATATAAGCAAACCCTACTTCCACAAGTAGTTAACCTATCTAATTCCCTTCTATTTACCACTTTCTGGATCTCTCCACATCACCTGGCAGATTATCTAAAGATAGTGGAGCTGTTTGCACTGGCCATTGCCCCATTGTGTTAAAAGGCCTGTAACCCCAATTGTAATCCTGATTGCTTTTCTGTTGGTTGATGACATTAGAGTCCTGAATTTCTAAAGTCTCTCTGGGTGTAACCTCAGTTGCTATCATGCCCCACCTATCTTTTGATTGATACCTTGGAGCTGGGCCCTGCCTCTCATTTCTCTGGGTCAATTTACATTCAGAGGCCCAGTGAAAGCGTTGATTACATTTTGGATATGGGGTTTTGGGTTTTATTCTCTCACCCTGTCTTCTCATTCTATCTCCATATCTACAATGAGCTCTCAAATGTCCAATCTTTCCACACTGAAAGCATCTACGAGTTTCTCTAGAATTTCTTTGCCAAGAAGGACCCTGTCTTTCCATATTCAACATAGTTTGGGTATAATAAGCATTTGTGCCCACTGTGGCACAGTGCCTTATGATCGCCTCTAAAGGAGCATCCTTGTGCAGTCCTAGTATAATTCTTCTGCAAAACTCATTAGCATTTTCCTTAGCAAGTTACCTTATCAAAATGTCTGTTACTGCATTTTCCCCATTTGTTTTTGTGATAGCTGTCTGCAAATGTCCCACAAAGTCAGCAAAGGGTTCATTTGGCCCTTGTGTTATTTTTGTGAAGGCCCCATCCTTGTCATCTTTATTATGGAGAGAAGCCCACGCTTTGATAGCATTAGCAGCAATTTGCTCATATGCTGCTATGGAATAATTAATCTGTAGTGCGACGTCTGCATAGGGACCTACACCTGTTAGTAGGTCACAGGTGATTGCAGCACGAACTCCACTTTGACTATTTTGTTGGGCTTGTATCCTACAGAGCTCACTATATTCAGAAAGCCATGAGTAGTTTTGTCCAGGTTCTAGGCATATCCTTGCTGTAGATTTCCAGTCATTAGGGGTCAAGATTTCAAAAGCCAAATTCTGTAATAACATCTTAACATAAGCTGATGTAGCCCCATAAAGAGTGCAAGCTTTTTTCAGGTCTTTGAGGATTTCTATATCAAAAGGAGTGTATCTTCTACTTTCTTGATCTGAAGAATTAAACTGTTGAATTACAGGAAAAATGTGGTGTTGAAATTCTAATACATTTCTGCCTTCCGCTTTGGCTTTAATTAGTCCCTTTTGCAATCTAGTCATAGGAGTGGCTGGATGCTGGAGGGGAGGTGCTGGTGCTGTCACTGCCTCCCCCACTACCCTTTCTCCCTCCATCCAGGAGGGTGGAGTTGATGGAGGGGAGTCAATTACATGCCCCTTAGGTGGGGCTGAAACTGCCTAAGATTCACCACTCCCTTGAGCCTCACTTAAGTCTCCATGCCCTGTGGGGATATGGTCATTAATCTGTTCTTTGTCTTCCTCTTTTATCTCAGGCTTCCCCATTTGGCTATTCCTAGAGCCTTTTCCTTTTCTTCTATAACTTATACAGTATCTTAAGGCCCCTGTATTATATTGTATAAATAGAATGCCTCGATGGAAATTGAATGAGGACCATTTTTGTTGTAATATGAGAAGAACTGTTGACCAATCAATGCCCAATTACCTGGAGAGATTTGCTCTTTCTCTAAGAACCAAGGGGAGGTACGTTTTAATGTACCCAGAAGTCTAGCTGTCTGTTCCCAAGTTATAAGTAGCCCTTGATCTTCTATCAGCTTAAGCAGGCTTTCTATAGTGCTACTCCTGGGTGGGGGTGGGGGTGGGGGATGGAGAATCTTTAGCTAGGATCTGTCCCATTTCAGCCAGAAAAGGTTACTAGTTTAGTCTATTATACTCACCTAAGTTCCTGGTCACTGGAGACTTCTTCAGTGAAAGTAGGGTCCTTGGTTCCCACGCTTGGGTGCCAAATGTGATGACCATATATTTAAAATCAGCCTGAGTCAGGAATTCAGGTTAAGGGGAAAATCTTCAATCTTTATTGAAGTGAAGAGATGAAAAAGGATTGCGATAGCAATATGGGCAAGAAAGAGTGCGATAGCAATATGGGCAAGAAAGATTGCGTAGTAATATGGGCAGCTGCGACAGGAAGCCAGTTAGCAGAGAGGGATTGGAGATGAAAAGCCGTTGCAATGACAATGTGAGCAGCTGTGTCTAGACGCCAACCAGCAATCTCTCCTTCCGCTTCCCTTTCCACTCCCATGCCTCCACCCACCAAAAATGTCATTTCCTATACAACACATTAGGACTTGCACAAAGAGTTGGCAGGTGCCATTCTTTCTCCAAGCATATATATTAATAGAGTATGGTCCAATTACTATTTAGCCTCATGTGCTTGGGACCTCAGTGCATCAACTCCAGCCTCAGCCCATTGCACATAGAGATGGAGAAATTAAGTAGCAAAGCTGGGATTTGAACCCAGATTCAATCTTGAATCTATAGAGGATTAATGAAACAAATAAAAAATCCTTTAATTTCTCTTAGTCCGGAATCTCTAAATTCTTTGTAAATCTCAATTAAGCATAAAAATTCTTTTGAAGTAAATACTTTGTTTCTAGTTTAACTTACAGTTTAATGAAAGCCCATTGAACTGATTTATACTTAATGTAACTAGCAATTTTTATTAAAATTGAGGATAAAATTCAAGACAAGTGACTTCTTGGAATTGGACATCTATTTTCACTCTGGCCAGACATACCCCATTTATTCAGGTTGTTTCACAATATCATGACATTAGGTTAAGACCATACTGAAGTTAAGTTTTTGTTTATTTTAAATTATTGATTGTTCTTTAAAACTGTTAAAAAATAACACTCTTGTCACTGAAAATCAGATGTCAAGAAAAATTTATTAAAGAAGAATTTTAAGGAATTGTCTTTCTGGCCAGAAGTGGGCTCCACTTCTCTTCAGGAATAGAGCCCTGGGTAAAGAAGTGGGAAATTTTATACTTGCTCATATGATGCGTCTCTTCCCTTCAGAGAAGGGATTGGTTGGTTTATCTGGCTTACACTCTTTCTGATATGCCCATTACATGTTTCCCTTTAATATGTATAAAATATGCTCTCCCCCCCCCCCCCCATCATACATCCCATATTCAAAATGGCGGAAAACTCCTCCTCTTGGGTGGGTTGTTTAATATTCCATTAGCCTATTAAGCAGGTACAGTAGTGATTTGGTTAAGTCAGGTCATTAATTCCAAACTCTTAGTTTGGGCTAGATGGGCTATTATCTTAAATTTGTGATTTTCTTAAAACCACAAGACTCTTTCTGATTGGCTGAATCCACCTGCGCCTTCCTAGCCCCCCAATTTCTTGTTTGCTCAAGGCTTCTATTGATCATTTAATTGTTCTGTGAATCCTAATCTTCCTTAACTTCTCAGTTCTGAAAAACCTCTTGGTCAGTGCTACCCACTATCCCACCCTACCTCAAAGCTTACAACACAGTAGAAACCCGACTTTTCAGCATTTTTCACAGAATGATGATTTCTGGGTCCATCTAAATGCATATATACATACAACCAATTTTTTATTATTGGTGAAAATGGGAACAACTGGGAAAACATGGATAATTGAAATGCACAGAAAGCCCATTTTATTTTTCCTTTTTTTTGGGGGGGGGGTGAATTTCCCTTAGCATTTTAACAAGAAGCAAAATAAACTTGTTTATTGGGTCTCATTTCATTTTACTTTGCCTACCTCCTTTTTATTATAATCCTTATGGCATGAAACAGGTTTGGTATAGACTAATCCTAGAAGTCAATCCAGATTAAATGGGAAAAAAAAAGTTTGTTTCACCATTCATCAGTGGGGTGGGTAGGTGGGTAGTTCTCAACCGTGTGTGTGTGTGTGTGTGTGTGTGTGTGTTTATATTTGTTGTTTTATTTTTTCATCCAAGCTCATAGACCCCAGGTCTGCTCCAGGTATCACATGCCCAAAGATCGCAAGCTGCAATTAATTAGCCGCTATTCTTCACAGTTCTTTTGCATTTTCCAGGTTCTTCTGTTGTTTGGATCATCACTAAGGATTTTTTTTTTCTTTTGACATAACCTTTATATTGTAACTTAAAACCCTTCCAATAGCCCACTTTTTTTCCCATCGGAAGTAACTGGCTCCAATTACTTAAAAAAAAATATTTTGGAGATTTTTATATTTTTTTTTAATAATTGCTTCACAGTGGTAATGGGAATTACTTTTATCTTTTTTATATGGAATAGTATATTGATTACTATGTCACCTGCTTGTCTCTGTGATTTCCTTTGAAGACATCTTTGTTTTGCCTAGTACTTAAATTCTAGTAGGACATTCTAACTCTGATGTCTTGGAATCCATAGTCGATATATAATAGTGTGTTAAGATTTTATTGCCTTTATCTTCATATCTTCTAGGGATGTGAATCTGAAATTATAGAAGTCCTAAGTTGAAGTAGTTCCTAATAAAAATTTGTTTGTATTTTCTTATCTCATACCTTCAAACTAACAGATAGGTTATCAAAATGTATACTTTTTGAAGATTTTCTTTTCCTTACTATCTACTTTTGAATCTTACAAATAGAAAAGAATTTTCATATGTCTGCTTAAAAATTATTCTATCAAGCTTTTTTGTTGATAAGATTGACTATTCTGTATATAATCTAACATTTCATTATTATCATCATCATCATCATTATTCTGTTTTCAAAGTAGAATTGAAAAATTTGTTTCTTAATCATTAAATGAAGCCCAGCTAAATCCCTATTTTTTGTATTTTTTTTTTTTATCAAAGCCTTCTCTTGGAGTAAAGAAGCCAACAAAAGCTCTACTTTTTGTAATTCTGAGTCCTGTGGGACCTTATTTTTCAAGTGGAACCTTTAATCCAGTATCTCTGTGGGCCAATCCGAAGTATGTAAGATCCTGGAAGGGTGGAACTGGGGACAACAAAATAGGAGGGTAAGAAGAAATTCATATTATTGTATGATATAAGAGAATCCTTGGCTATTGTATTCTTATTCTTATATTCTTTATTCTTATAAGAATGTTCATCTACTATCTGTAGTTTTCAGTGTTTTAAATTGACTAGGATGCTTAAATGACAAATAATGCAAATTGTTGGTATGGGAGAACAATTATAAATGTTATATTCCAGAACTTTTTTGAATCACTAAAATTAGAGATTGAATTAGCTGCTGCCATATGTCTGTTCTATTTGCCATAGCAATTAGATGGGTTGAGAGAAGAGACCATCTGGTGTTTGGGGCTGAAGTTCCAAGCTGGCCCTAGTATTTTAGGAGTCATGTCTGGGGAAGGTGCCTGCTGCATTGACATGCTGTCTTCATTGTCACTGAATATAATCATACCTACTGCCAACTGGCTGAAGGGTAGCCCTTCTTTGGCCAGACTTTTCTGAGAATTCGATTCAGCAAGCATTAATTACCTACTGTGTGCCAGACAGGAAAGGCAGCATGCCATACTAGATAGAGAGGGCTGGCCTTAGTCAGGGAGAGCTGGGTTCGAATGCTGCTGCTGACACAAAAGCTATGTTGCTGAACAAGTTTTCTAATCTCTCAGCATTCCTGGCCATTCTCTAAAGCTATTGAGTCACAGAGCCATTTTGCATTGGAATATGGAAATTCACTATCAGATACCAATTAAATCCCAGGTCTAATTTTTTAAAAAAGTACTAAAGTTTGTTCAGGGATTCTGGAATTATAAGGACAAAAAGAAACTCTATTCTTGCAAGGAAGCTTACAGTCTACTGGAGGATGCAACATGTACATCACGAATAAATGCAAAATAATTTGAAGAGGGAGAGAGAATCATGTGGCTGGCTATAGAAAGATTTGAAAAATGTTCAGCAATTTCAGGAGTATACTTATCTGTGAAATGAAAAATCTTTGAGTTAGGATCTGGGGCACATGGGGTTAAATGATTCACCTGTGGTCTTACTGCTAATAAGTGTTAGAGAAAAAAAATTAATATAGGGTTTTCTGACCCTAAGCTTAGCACTCTCTCTTAAGGAGAATTTAACCAGGCTAATAAAACTCTCAGATTCTTGGTGTTCTGGAAGAATAGAGAACCGTGTGGGCATTTCTGGATGTGAGTGAATGAGATGTTCAGAACTGGCTCCTTCTTTTACTCACCTGTGATAAGGAAAGGTTTTGAAAACCTAGTAACCCTGATGTTATTTCATCTGCATCAGCAGCATCTCGCAGCAGTTGTTTCTTCTTCCTGTTAAATAGCAGGAAAATCTGAAAAACAAATTTTTGAGAACCTTCTTTTCTCACTTCTTCATTCAGCCAAATTTAAAAAAAAAAAAAGCATTAATGGACTGTCCTGATACCTTTTCAGTAGAATGGAAAGACCAGAATGCGTAAAGCAATAGTGAGTAATAAATGAGTACCTTAAGTCCTTAGTGAAGTCTTTTTTTTTTTAAGACTTAAAAAAAAGAAAAAAAAAAAACTTTACCATGGCACACATTACAGTTTCACAATTTAATTGTGCTAATTTTAAAGGAGACTTTAACTTTCTTTTTTCCTCTGTTTATTCATTCTTTCCTAACCTGAGGATAAACACATAGTAACTATTTCCACATTTGCCTTCCTCCTCTTTTAAAGTTAACTTTGCAGACTGTCTGGAAAATACAATAAAATTTTTGTCTGGAGAAGTCAGATTATCTCGGAGTTAAAACAACAGTAGAATACCATACACTAGGGCAATTAGAAAGTAACTCTAATGAGGTTTGGAAAAGTTTCATGATCAGTATGAAAAGCCAGAATAGTCTTCCTTGTCACTTAATTTGGGGGAAAAAGCAGAACCAACCTACAACCTTCTCAAGTATGTTACCAGCTATAAAAGGGAAAAGAAAACAGATACTGGCTTAATTAGTTGTTTGCTTTTTTTTTTAAAATGGCACTTGGATTCCTGAGAACTTTTACCTGTTTTGTCTTATATCTGCCTTAAGTTCCTTTCTATGATTAGCACATGGAATGAGTCAAATTTCTTTAGTTGAACCTAGGCTTCTAGATTTTCCAAAGAGACAACTAACTGAAAGAAAATACAGGCTGTATCAACATGTGTCAGTAACTTTTGGTGAGGTGTTTCCACATCAGAGGCCATAGCTTAGTCATTCACAGCTAGTGTTTGGACAATATTGGTCCTAACATATATAAGATTCTCTTTAAGCAAACTCATAAATGAAAATCAAAATAACATGTAGATAAATTTAGGGGATGATTATTTACTCTACGGAAAGATTCTTAATTATGTTCAGTAAAAGTTCCATTAAATAATAATTTTCCAAAAAGCTCATCTAAAAATGACTGATATATTCTAAATAAAGTACTTTATAAGCTACTAGCAAAAAGTTCTACATTTTTTGTAACAAGAGTTTTTTTCTTTTTATCCAAAAGGAGGAAGCAAAATGGGAGGGCAGAGATCAGATTTTTGTTCATTAAAAATTACTTAAAGAAAATAGGAAGCAAACCTGCTACTTGAATAAAAAAATAACAACTTTCCCCCTACTTCCACCCTAAATAACTTGTATAGTTGTTTTGTTTTATTTGGTAAGCTATTGTGCCTTACCACCAGTTTAATCTTGATAAAGCAGTGGTACTATTTTGCTATCTTTTGGGAGCAACTTAAACTTGGATAAAGTCCCTAAAGTCTTAGTGTTATATTATTTTGATTTGGGACCATGGAGTCAAATCCTCTGAGTACAGGATCTAGCAGAGTTCTATCAAGGTGGATTAGACAAGGACCAGGGGATAGGTGCAGGTTGAGAACCAGCCTCACTAAGTTCAGAGAATCTCATCATGTGGACTACAGAGTGATGAATTGTTCTACTAATTGACATCAAGAAGGTTGTCTACTAAGGCTGAGAGGGCTTAGAAGTACAGTCTGCTTTTGGGGGAATGATTGTCCACATCCACATCATATATCCTTGAAACTTTGAAGTTTCATGCAATTTTAAAGAACTGAATAAGATACATCACCAATCTGGGTGTCTGTGGCCTCAGGAAAACTCATAGCAAGTCCAACCAGTGTCTAGAGGTATACAAGGAACTTGCCAAGGTTCAAGTCCAGGTAGTTATTGCTGACAAGAGGAAAAGGTTTTCAGCCATTTTTTCTTCCCCCAACTTCCCATCCCCTTAGAACCCTTGGCTCTTGAAGTGTAAAATTTGTACTGCTTACCTCACAGAGGTAAAACTTTTTGTAAAACAAAGACTACAAATATAAAGTATTCTTTTTTCTTTTTTTAATTTAAATTTTATTTATTTATTTTTGTTACATTTTTTAGCCCTGATTTGTCTCCTTCCCTCTCAACCCCATATTAAAGAAGGCCAACATTTGCTATAAACATGTATGTGGAACCACATAATACATACTTCCATGTAGCAGTTCTTTCTCTGATAGTGAATATATTTTTTTATGAATTCTTTGTACTTAATTTGAATATTCATATTACTCAAAATAGCTTAGTCATTCACAACTAATATTTGGACATTATTGGTCCTAACATATATAACATTCTCTTGGTTCTATTCATTCTTTGCATTATTTCATGTAAACCTTTCAATGTCTTTCTAATATCAATCTGCTGTCTTACAGCATTGTAGTATTGTAGTAATATATCATGGCTGGTTCAACATTCCTCAGTTGTTGGGCATTCCCTTACTTCTTTGCCACACAAAGAAAGATGCTATAAATATTTTAGAACATAGAAATTATTTTCCTTTTTCTCTGATAACCTTGGGACCCCGAGCTAATAGTGACATTGCTGGGTCAAAGGATATATACAATTTTATAACTCTTTGGGCCTAATTCCAAATTGTTCTCCAAAATGGGTGCATCACTTCATAGTTCTACCAACAGTAGAACAATCTTTATACAGCCCCTCCAATATTTGTGTTTTCCCCCTTCTATCATTTTAGTCAGTCTGATAGGTATAAGATGGTATTTCAGATAAATTTGCATTTTTCTAATCACTAATGATTTAGAGTATTTTTTTCTCAATATCTACATATTGCTTTGATTTCTTCTTCTAAAAACTACCTGTTGATGACCTTTGAAAATGTGAGCCATTCTTACATAAAAAGTTTGCATTATTGAAATGGATTCTTAGATACTCATCTCTGCTTTTAAAAATACAGTAGAAGGGCAGCTAGATACAGTGGTTAGAGCACCAGCCCTGAAGTCAGAAGGACCTGAGTTCAAATCAGACACAACATTTCCTAGTTGTATGACCCTGGGCAAGGCACCTAACCCCAAATGCCTCAGCAAATATACATATATATGTGTATATATATATATATTATATATATATATATATATATATATTAGAGAATCAATTTCATGTATTTTAAGGCAGTGGAGAAATCATTTTTTCCCTTGCTAATTCAGTTGACTTTCAGTTTTTGGTGCTAAGCTATTTGATTCCTTCCCTTCCTTAATTTTCCATGGAATTCAGTTATAATTGTTCCACTCAGGAAGCTTTTCAATTAGTTTTTTTTTTTTTTTTAACTGCTAGATCTTTTTTTCTCTTTTAAAGTGACATGTTATTATCACAAACGTAGAAAACACATGAAAGGGATCAAAAACAAGTTAATAACTCCATGAACAAAAAGCATAATTAACACCCAAGAGAGAATTTGAGCAAATGAAAAAACTGAGCTAAGGTAGTCAGCTTACTAGGAAATAATAAATACAATAAAATACCTTTCAATGGACATATTGAAGAAGGTGAAGATTTTGAGGTTCTTTAATCTCAGAGAGGTTTCCTAACCTCAAGGAAGCTTTGTTTTAAATTTACTCTGTACAGTGCCTTATAACACTATAAATGTTAAATTCTTTTCCTTTGAAGTGAGGATTATATAGTGAAATATCTTTACAGTGATGTTCAATATATTAAAGGTTACATGAGTAATTCTTTTCTTTTTAAATAATTTAAAGTGATACTTAATTTTGTCTATGTAGAAAGTCTGATTTCAGGATATTTACTTTAAAAAATGGAATCTTAAAAGGAAATGGTCTAATACTGTATCTAGTTTAAGTATTTATATAAATCAATTACTGAAAAAACATAAAGACAAATAATGCAGTATATTTTAATAAGATATATGAACTTTAAAGGAAATATTATGTAGCTACTTAGTGTCTTTCAAACTAAATAAAAAGGTGGGTATGTTGTTGATCACTTGAAGACCTTGTTTTTTGTCTGTTTATTCTTCTGGACTCTGCATCTTAAAGAAAGATGCAGAATTCTTTAGTCCTTAATGTAAGCTAGAGTGGATTTGATGCTCAGAATAATGACTTTGTATATGTGTCAAACCATATTGATAAAGAGCATTTGAACTTTTATGGACATCTCTTGAACTTTTGAGAAATTTTATTGCCATTTATTTTCATCTCCTTGGGGAAAAAGAAAATAAGGGAAGAAGACTAAAAAAGTCTCTCATAGTATTCAGTAGAATATCTATCTGAGTAAAGATATTTTTAATCTAACATGTGCATCAGTAATATGAAAACCATATTTGGGAAAATTTAAGCTTCAGAAATACAATGGATGTATTTACCAAAAATAATGGAAATTATGAATTTTAGAGGGTACACATAGGGAAAGAAAATCATTATCATTAAATGATATTTTTTTTTCTTTTCAATCAGCAATTATGGTGCCTCCATTTTTGCCCAAAATGAAGCATTGCAACAAGGATGTCAACAAGTTCTTTGGCTCTATGGAGAAGATCATCAGATAACTGAAGTGGGAACCATGAACCTTTTCCTATATTGGATAAATGAAGATGGCGGTAATAACATTAGATTCAACTGTTTTCTGTTCTTAGTTCATAAAACTCTCATGAGATCAGTGAAGGGCTTAGTTAGATTAATACTAATGGGTGTTTTATGAATTGATTCTAGAGAAGTTCTTACTATAACATCTGTCAGTATTCACAATAACACTACTTTATGATCACCATGAAAATTTCAACTTAATCTCTTCACTATCCCATACCATTATTTAATTGACCAAAGAAACTAATATATTTAGGGAAAGAAAAGATTTTATCCTTTTAGTTGGATGTCTAAATCAGGACTATTCACCACATTCCTTAAAATGAACTCAGTATCCCTGAATTCAGTAAATTTTTAAAATGAAAGACAGTATTCCTATCCATTTAAATTCCTTCATTTGATAATGAATATCTCTCCCTATGAATGCTTGTGTTAACCCAACACAAGTAGGTGTTAACTCTAGTCTGAATTAGGAAGGTGCCATACAAATTGAGTCTGCTACAGAACATTTACAGCTCTCTATATAAGTGCAAATATTGTTCCCACAGGGGAGTTTTTGTTTTTTCATTTTTTCTTATATTATAGGAATTTTCTTGCTTTCTACAAAATTGTATATTTATTATTATGAATCTTGAAGCTAATTTTTTTTGCATGTGTCAGTCTTTAACCCTCCCCCACCCCCAGAACTGCAATTTTTGTTTGACTATCTTAATCAAGTTATTATAATATTTAGCACTAGAAAGGTGATGTATTCCTGTAAACTCATTAAGAAAGGGACTATTTTTGTTGTTGTTGTTGTTGTTGTTTTGTATTTATTGTCATAGTGCCATGTACACAATAGCTATTTTATAAATGCTTGTTGACTAATTAATGTTCTTGCAGTACTCTGCCCTGGTCAGATTGCATTTGTCACATTGTATACAGTTCTGGGTGATGTATTGATGGAGACTACCCAGAAGATGATGAAATGCTTTAAGTCCATACCAAAAATGATAGAATTGGAAAAGTTTAACCTAAGGAAGAGAAGACAAGACTGAAAAGGAACATAAGAACAAGTATTTGAAGATCTGCTAAATGGAATAGGCATAAGACTTGTTCTGTTTGATCTTAGAGGGCAAAGTGGATGGAATTTAGAAAATATTGTACTTGTAATACAATTAAGTAACAATGATGGTAATAATTAAGGTGTCTTAAAACAAAGCCTTGAGAAATACTTTTAAGTTTGTTATAGAAGAGATTCATGGCAGCTGTTATTGTAAGATTGGATTAGTTAGCTGTTGGGATCCCTTTAGACTCTGAGATTCTGTGATTTGGAAGAGAACCTATTGGACACAGAGGAGTTTAGGTTAGGATCTCAAGTCAGTAAGTGTTATAAGGGCATTTTCAATTGGAAACATGAATTAAAGACCCTGGTTCTTGAAAATAAATGAGCAAACCAGAATCACCCTGCTGCCTAAAAGCAATTATTGAATGGATTAGAGAATCTGAATATTCTTCCAAATGCCCTTTCTCTTTTGTTTGACAGTAAATTTCTACTTCTCAATATGTAAGTGACCCTAGGTATTTGAAGGCTGTACTGGACAGTCTGATGGAATGGGTCCAGTTATGGAAAATCATACAAAGCCATATTCATAGAGGTTGCTCATCAGATAGTTGGTTTTTAAGTGATGGATATTTTTAGAAACAAAATTCACAAATTCATTTACTAGTAAATAATTGGAAGCCAATAAAGGAAGCATATTTAACTTTTTTCCTCAAGATTTTAGCAATCATCAATAAACATATAAATTTAAGTATGCAAAGAAGACCAAAAAAGATGATTGCTTATATAGAACCATGAATTTAGCTTATTTTTATGTATATAATAAACTTAATAGAGTAGTAATAACATTACAATGTGTCTTCTTGTGATTCTCCTTTTGTGAATATTTTTTCAATTATTGTTGCCTCTTTATGCTTCCTTTCACTTCCCTTTCTTCCTTTCCTTCCCTCTTTTCTCCATCTTCTCCCTTCTGTTCCTTCCTTCCTTTCTTTCCTCTTCCCCTCCCTTTTTTTCACTTTCTCATTCTTTATCACTATCCCTCAACTTTCAGCATAGTAAATATTCACACCTATGAAATAACAGACATTTGAAGTACTAATTTTGAAAACTTTTTTTCAAGTCTGATTTAAGCTATTAGCCTATTTGTTTCATGGTAGTGAGCAATAGAACTAGGAAATGGGAAATCTTACTTTAAGAAATATTTAATAGTTTAAAGACCTAGTTCTGGTTTCACCATTAAATCTGAAATGTTTGTTGCATTAAGCAGATGTGCTGCCTCTGATTACTTCTGTGTCATTTGGCTCCAGAAAGATGGTTCCTATAAATATGAATCAGTACTAGGTCTTATTTTAGTAGTTTTTACCAGCATTGGCAAAGTGAATTTTATTCTAGTCTTGGCAGGAAAGATATTTAAAATACATCACCCAGGGATTTTCAATGTGGTTACTCTCAGGGCTTATACTAAATTTATAGTCCACCCAAACTCTCTGGTTCTTTTTTGACCACAATTGTGTAACTTTTTTGGTTACACCTTTAAAAGAAAGCTATGTGGAACAGTTGATAGAGTATTCTTTGTTCCTTTATCCATACTGAGCTAGCTCTTTAAAGATAAGGAAATCACAAGGGTTGAGGATATGGTTTCAGGTTCTTCCCACTCAATGTTGTTAATCAGGATTACTTTGTATATTTTATAAGCACTAAATTATAATTGTAATTGTAATATAAATTATATTTGATACTTTTTTCCCTTCATTTCCCTTTTCCCCTCCCTCCCCCCCCCCCCCCCCCCCCCCCCCCCCCCCCCCCCCCAGCCACTTGTTGATTTGCAGAAGACCTTGGGTCTATTACAGTAATTTTTGGAGTCCTTTTCTAGTAAAACTATTTAGTTTTAAATACCTAAAACACAGAAACAAACTGTGGTTCTCTTTTATATATCCCCAGTGAACTATTTGGTGCTTACATACTTTTAAAAATTATGATCATTATAATTCTCTTAACTATAGCAATGTCCCATTTGGTAAAGAATAGGTCTTCTGTTGTTGTACTGCTTCTAGATAATCCAGTTCCTAAACATGATTTTTCTGTCAAAAGCGAGCCGAATTTGTGGGCTTACATTCTGCTTTTCTTGTGTTGGATAATCTGAGGCCATATGGAGCTCATTCTGACTCCAGTAAACATGTTTGTGGTTGCAGAGGAAAATGAATATTTCTCACCCAAATGTTTTCATGTCGTCATCTCTGTCTGGCACCCAGGGGAGCAGATGTTCTGTTTATTGACCTTAGGCTAATGGGTAGGATACTGTGCAAAGGATGTATTTTATAAAGCAGACAGTTTATACACTTCGTGATCTTGTTTTCTTTAGATTCCATGTAGGTGGGTGCTCATTTCAGCATTAGGGAAAAAATGAAACCAAATGAAACTACAAATGAGCTGAATTGTGTCAAAGGACTTGCATGGACATCCTGGCTCTACCACACACCATTTCTGTGATATTGGGGAAGTTCTTTAACTTTCCTTGTCTAAGTCTCCTTATAAAAAGAAGGAATTAGACAAGGTTACTTCCAAGGCCTCGTCTGGGTTTTAACCCATGATCCTCTATCTGGTCTATGATTGAAAAAGATGAAACAAGAAGAGCTAAAATAAAATGATTGCCTAGGGGATGTTGGTTCTCTTCTTGCCAGTAAAGCTATTTTTAGTGGGAGATAAAAGGTAAAACAAAACAAAAACAAGCAAGCAAACACCCAAGCTTTGTTCTTTAACAGACCTTATCCCTTAAAAAAAAAAACACATCTGAGTTAGTTATCTTGGATATGAAAACTTCTTACTTGAGCAAAATATTTTTTCAAGTATTTATATAATACATACGGAAGCTTGGGAGAATTCAGGACTCATCCCTTTATTGTCTATCTTTAACTGTTCTCAATTCATCTATTATTTACTCATTAGCAAACTCCCCAGAACTCGTCTTTTTCTTTGCTTGATCTCCAAATCTTTCTCTACACTCTCAAAGAAGATGAAAATAGTCACAATTCTTGTCTTTTCTTACACGTACTCACAGAAGTAAAAGATCAAACAGTTATCTGGATAAATAAAGAGGAAACACCTAGAAAAACAGCTTTCAGTAGAGATAGACATATTAGAGGTAGCATAAGATTGTAGAAAGAACACTGAACTGAAAAGCTGGAGACTTGGTCTTTAGGCCTGGCTCTGACACTTTCAGTATGTCCTTACACAAATCACTTGACTTATTTACTCTTTGATTTCTCTTTTTATAAAATGAGGGGGGTTGGACTAAGTGACCTTTAAATATGAGTTTATAATTCAACTCTGCAATTATAGGATTTGAAGGACTTTCAAAAATTTATTTCTTCTCTATGTTTCATCATCACACATGAATTCATTTTATACTACTTTTACTACTAAACTGCTTTATAAATTCACTTAAATAATTTTGCAAGTATATACTTGACTTATTCACCTGCCTCTTTCTTAAAACAAGGGGCTGTATCTTCTCTTTGCTTTATATAATAGAATTATAAAATTTCAGGATTGAAAGATCATGTAGTTGAAACTGGAAAGAAGAATCCACATCAAAGCACAAACAGTAAATGGCTAGCCAGCCTTTTCTTCGGGCTTTTCAAGGAAGGAGAATGTACTACCTTCTGATGCAGCCTATTCCTTTTTTTTTTTTTTTTTTTTTTTCCTGCTGAGGCAGTTGGGGCTAAGTGATTTGCCCACAGTCACATAGCTAGCAAGTATTAAATGTATGAGGTCAGATTTGAACTCAGGTCCTCCTGACTTCAGGGCTAGTGCTTTATCCACTGCATCATCTTGCTGCCCCCCTAACTTTTTAATAGTTCTAATTGCTGGGAAAGCAGCTAGGTGGTACAGTAGGGTACTAGACCTGGAGTCAGGGAGCTGTCTCCCTGAATTCCATTTTGGACTCACACACTTACTAGCTGTGGACAAGTCATCTAACTCTGTTTGCTTCATTTCCTCATCTGTAAAGTGAACCAGAGAAGACTACTTCAGTACCTTTGCCAAGAAAATATCATGTAGGGTCACAGACAGCTGGACAAGACTGAAAATGACTGAACAACAACACATTTGTTTTCCTTACATTAAACCTTAATTTATTTCTTGGCAGTTTACACCAGTCATTTTTAGTTCTGCTCTCAGGAGCCAAAGAGAACAAGTTTTATACCTCTTTCATAAGACTTCTCTTAAAATACTTGAATATAGTAAGCACAGCTTCGTTAGGTCTTTTTTTTTTTTCCAGGCTAAACATCTTAAGTTCCTTTAATAAATCTTCATAAATGGCATGAATTCAAGGTCCTTCATCATCATAATTTCTTTCTTTCAAGGGTCTCTTGCTTTCTTCTAAAAAATGCAGTAATCAGGACATTTTACTGTAAATATGATTTGACCAGTGTTGTGCATAGTGTGGATTATGTTATTAGTTGTTCAATCATGTCTCCCTCTTTATGACCTTATGTGGGGTTTTCTTGATATCCAAAGATATTGGAGTGATTTGTCATTTTCCGTCTCCAGCTCATTTTATAGTGAGGCAAATAAGTTAAGTAACTTGCCCAGGGTCACACAGGTAGTAGATGTCTGAGGCCAGACTTGAACAAGGAAGATGAGTCACCATGACTCCAGGCCTAGAATTCTATCCATATTCCTTTTAGCTGCCCTATAGTATGGATATCAACTCTTTATTCATGACAGCTATACCTCTTTTTATTTAATTTAATAAACTCAAGTTTTTAGTTTTTTGGAAGATGATAACCACACTATTTTCTCACTGGACTCATATAGCAAAAACCCTCCATCTTGTTTTTAGACAAACTCTTCTATTTGTCATACCTTTCCTATCTTGAACTTATGAAATTGGTTTTTTGAACCCAAATTCAAGACTTTACATACTACCCAATTAAATTTTATTTTATACAATTCAGTACAGTGTTCAATCTTGTAAATATTTTTAGGGGATCCTGACTTGTCATCTATTATATAAGCTATCCTTTCCAGCTTTGTGTCATCTAAAAATTTTGATAAGGATGCAACTATACCTTTATTGATAATTTTTTAAAAAATAATTTAGGGCCCTATGGCAAGTTACTGAAACTCTCCCTAATCTTATAGAACTGTAATCCAATAAACTAAAAACAATAGATTAAGTCAACAAAAATGACATAATTTTGTAGTATAACAGTGAGATTTTCATCTCTGTCTTAGTTCTGATGCTCTGTTCTTCTTTGTAGAGAGTGAGGATCAGTAGGATGCTTATGGTATGGCACCCACTCTTAGAAACAGAAATTTTGCTGGAGAGAAATTATATGTACTCTTGAAAGGTTCTCATGTGAATTCTCTTAAAAACTGAGAAGGAATGTCAGTATAGTCTTGCACATATTAGATGTTTAATATCCCTTTGTAGAATAGATGAATGAATTTGTGGCATATGTGTATCTTATAAAAACTAATAAGTAGATTTTCACTCATGAAGAAGAGAAATTGGATGGCAGAATCCAGTCAATATAATCATAGAAATTGACCAGTATCCTCATTTGTCACGCATGAACTAGAGAAGGATGATCCATTGTGTATCATTTAAAGGAAAATTCAATGAGTAATACTTTTTAAAATATTAGATTCAACATAGCTCAAGTTCTTCCCTGGCTGTACTATTCTTTGTTAGGATAGTTTGTGTCTTCTCAGATCATTTTGTGGGGAAAGCTGTTATCTTTCTCTGGGCCAATAGCAAACTGATGGCAATTAAATAAGTTGTCTTTTTATTTTTTTTCTCATGGATTTATCTGTCATTTGAGTGATTTGGAAAACCTTATAATGGAAAGATGATAACAACATCTTTCCTGAATCTTAATTGGTTGCTAAAATTGGTTAAGGTCTAATTATTGTTACTGAAGTTGAAGTTTATGCTTACTATTTCTAATGTATATTTTTATATTTGAAAAGTACCCTCTCTTTTAATTATCATTATTATTCTGTTACAGAGGATGAACTAGCAACTCCACCACTAGATGGTATCATTCTTCCAGGAGTGACAAGGCAAAGTATACTGGATCTGGCAAGGAAATGGGTTGGTTATTTTGCCATTAACAATTTTTGTAATTGTAGAGATTTTCCACTTGCAACTTGTCATGAGATAAACAGCACTGGATATAAGCCCAGGGTGGTGTTGAAATAATACTCTGTGGTTCCAACTAATCTTATCTCTTCTTTCAATCTTAATGTGAATAAGAAGAGCTTGTTTAAAAGTACTGTCTTGGCAGATTCATCAAATAAGTATAATTCTTTCCAAAGGATTGAGAGAAACCTGTTAGGCAGGCTCTCATAATCAAAAAAAAAAAAAAAAAAAAAAAAAAAGGAAAACTCCATTCTCAAACATGTTATAAAATTTTTATTTAAAGACTCAGTTTTATCTACTGGTTACCCTGCCATCTGGGGGAGGGGTGGGAGGAAGGAGAGGAAAAATTGGAACAAGAGGTTTGGCAATTGTCAATGCTGTAAAGTTATCCATAACTCTGTAAATAAAAGGCTATTAAAATTTAAAGAAAAAGACTCAGTTTTACTTTCTAAACATTGTATAATACAATGGAATATTTTTTTCCATGCTAAGCAGGAATAAAAACTTTTGCTTCCAGCTATATTCATATTTCCTGTTTCTGAAAGATAATAGAAGTTATCTATGTACTTAATAGTGATAAAATGTTTACTCACTGATCAATTAATTATTAATATATCTTATTACAAGTGGATTCCCATGACTTCAACTTTATTTTTAAGTTAGAATGTTCCACAAAATAAATCCCCGAACTCCAAAATTGTTTATAGTATTCTAATGTTCATCTGTACAAAACTAGTGAACAGATTAAAACATTTTGTATTGGGAACAATGTTGTGAGGAACTCATGATGAAAATGTTGAATGAAATGGTTGTCTGACAAGAAAATTTGGATGGAGCTTTGACTCATGTAGTAAAATAGTTTCCAAGGGACATGGATAGGCTTTGTCCATACTGTGGTCAAGCAGTGTTAATAAGAAACATGTTTATAAACAGGGATTTTTTTTTTAGAAGAGT
Organism: Antechinus flavipes; assembly: GCF_016432865.1. Lineage (NCBI taxonomy): Eukaryota > Metazoa > Chordata > Mammalia > Dasyuromorphia > Dasyuridae > Antechinus > Antechinus flavipes. Next base: position 174,778,798 of record NC_067402.1, read on the forward strand.
GCTAACAGTTTCTCTGGCAGAGATTTTTGAAATAGAGGAAATGTGCTATAAATAATTCTACAAACCCCTGAAGTAGACAAGACCCAACTGCCACATGCTGGCTGGCACGTTGGCCATGACATTTGCAAACTGTTGGTATAATTTCAAACAGCTTGCCCTGTCCTAAATATGTTTAGAGTTGGAAAAATGTGTTTTTGACACTCGATAATTTGTGTTGTATTAAAAAAAAATCAACCACATACAGAAGGTTTGATGACAAGTTGCAAGTGGAAAATCTCTACAATCCTAATGATTTGCTAGCATAAAAAGTAGGTTATTATGGGGGAAGCTTTTTAAAAAATATTCCTTAGGTGTAATTTGTTTTAAAAGTTATTTTGAAATAGGGAGACATGAAACTCCAGGGTTTCTCTAGGGGTAGGGGGAGGCAGGGAGTTACAAGCCCTCATCAGCCAGAGGAATTGGTCCAAAGACAAATAAGGGTGGGCAGAAGGAAGACGGTTTCGCATGTGTGTATTTTCCACAACACAGAACTCAGCTTGTTTTTAATTGGCTTGGCTGATTTTCTGGACAGGTTTAGTTTTTTTTTTTTTTTCCCCTTTCCTTTCCTTTTATTAAAGACCTTTGTAAACTCATGGTTGGGGGAAAAAAAACATAATTACAATTGCAGGCTGAGATAAACTGAAATTTACAAATAAGCATAATTTTATTGGCAGACATACTTTCCCTGTCCTTCTTTCTCATTCAGCTCAGTCAATCTACCTGTGACATAATATATTTCCCTTCTTGAATTTAAGAGCTGAAATTTCTTATTTTTTCTTTCATGATATTAGTGGCTTCAATTTTTTTTCCATTTTGATATTTTGTTTAAAAAAAGTCATTGATTTTTTGGTACCCAATAACCCAAAGCATGTGGTGATTTTTAAGCAATTACTTAACAGGAGTTAGAATTGAAAAAATTGTGAAGAATTCAAAAGAAATCTCTATTAAATATTAAACAATTTTTCCTTACTTATTATTGAACTTTTCAGCAAGATTCTTTGTGTTCTCACAATAGCCAATTAGGTCTGTCACTGTTCAAAATGGAGAAGAAAATAGAAATTTAGTTTTAAATAGTTTTTTAAAAATATTGTTGGAAACAACCGAATAAGTGAATTAGGAGGAGCAGGAACACAGGAAAGGGAATAATGCTTACTATGTACTAGGCCATGTGCTAAATGCTTTTTAAAAAAAGAAATATTATTTCAGTTGATCTATAACCACCCTGGAAGGTATGCGTTATTATTATCCCCATTTTACAGTTGAGAAAACTGAAGCTAACAGGTTAAGGGACTTGCCCAGGGTCACACAGCTAGTAAATGTCTGAAAGGCCACATTTGAACTCAGGTCTTCCTAACTTCAGACCATTGCTCTATCCATTGCATCAAAATCAAATTGTCTTCATATTTTATCTTCTTATTTGCTGTGAAAAACTTACAGTGATTATCATCTTCCTTTAATACCTCATTAGAGCTTTTGATGGCTTAAAATCTAGAAATAATTCCATAATTTTCTCTATGTTTTGTACACAATTCTTATTTTGGAGACATTTGAAGAGTCATAAGTATCAGAGAAATTGCTTAATTCTCCATCTGGTTTACCATAGCTGTAATTTTCCTTTGTGATAAAATTACTTCAGGAAATTATGGTGGTGGAGATAAAATGGATTTTGTTGCATTTTATGTCCTCAGTAAGTAGAATAATTTACTGACATGTAAAAAAAGATGTAGAGAATGCAAGATACTACTCTATTATTTACTCTATTTGTTTTTCAGTTATTTTCAGTCCTATCTGATTTTTCATGATCTCATTTAGATTTTCTTGGCAATATAATTTCTAGTACAGTTCTAGTACTACTAATTTTTTTTTTTCTGAGGAAAAAAGGGTCATGCAAATGACATCTGACTCTTGATAAGAGGACTTCTTTAGAGTGGTTCTTTACTATATATAAAGTACAATTTCTTCATTAAAAAATATCCCCACACTTTTCCCAATTTATCTTATAAAGATTATATAAAATAATTACTTTTCACATCTGAGTTTAAAAAATGTTCATGGATAGAAACAAGATTAGAAATCTCATGTCTGCTAAAAAAATATTTTCAATCTCCTAAACAGGATGAATTTAAAGTGACTGAGAGATATCTTACTATGAATGACCTAATAATTGGCCTAAAAGAAAACAGAGTAAAAGAGATGTTTGGCTGTGGTACAGCTTGTATTGTTTGTCCAGTTTCTGATGTACTTTACAAGGGTGAGGTAAGAAAAGTATTTATTAATTTTCATTATTTCTCAATGTTCACTTATGATTTTATTAATTTTCTTTGTCTGGGTTATGGTGCATTTTAGACATAACTTAAAAGTGACATTTTTAACTTTTTGTGCAATTAACTTTGGTTTTGGTTTTATTTATCTATTTCAAATGGAGCCATATTAACAGTTTACTTGCTACCATTTTGCTAAGTGATTTATTTTATAAATACATAGTTGTAAATAAGTTCATATCTCAAAAAAGTAAACCACTGTTAGTTAAATTTCATGGAATTCAAGTGTTTTTGATGTTTCAGTAGATTCTTAGTTTTATATATTTTCCACCAATCCTATAAGGTAAGTGATTGTTTCTAGCCTTTGGAATCTATTACCCAAATGTCTTTGCTAAATTAAGAACTGTAAATAATATTATGAGCTTTCTTTGTGTTCTTGTGTGATTTGGCTTTCCTTGTATTCAACAACTTTACAGAGAAATGTATTATTTTGTTTTTTTTTTTTTTTTAATTTTTTTATTTAATAATTACATTATATTTACACTCATTTCTGTTCCGATTTTTTTTTCCCCTCCCTCCCTCCACCCCCTCCCCTAGATGGCAAGCAGTCCTTTATATGTTGGATATGTTGCAGTATATCCTAGATACAATATATGTTTGCAGAACCGAACAGTTCTCTTGTTGCATAGGGAGAATTGGATTCAGAAGGTATAAATAATCCGGGAAGAGAAACAAAAATGCAGATAGTTCACATTCGTTTCCCAGTGTTCTTTCTTTGGGTGTAGCTGCTTTTGTCCGTCATTTATCAATTGAAACTCAGGTCTCTTTGTCAAAGAAATCCACTTCCATCAAAATATGTCCTCATACAATATCGTTGTCGAAGTGTATAATGATCTCCTGGTTCTGCTCATTTCACTTAGCATCAGTTCATGTAGGTCTCTCCAAGCCTCTCTGTATTCATCCTGCTGGTCATTTCTTACAGAACAATAATATTCCATAACATTCATATACCACAATTTACCCAGCCATTCTCCAATTGATGGGCATCCATTCATTTTCCAGTTTCTAGCCACTACAAACAGGGCTGCTACAAACATTTTGGCACATACAGGTCCCTTTCCCTTCTTTAGTATTTCTTTGGGATATAAGCCCAATAGAAACACTGCTGGATCAAAGGATATGCACATTTTGATAATTTTTTGGGCATAATTCCAGATTGCTCTCCAGAATGGTTGGATTCGTTCACAACTCCACCAACAATGCATTAGTGTCCCAGTTTTCCCGCATCCCCTCCAACATTCATCATTATTTTTTCCTGTCATCTTAGCCAATCTGACAGGTGTGTAGTGGTATCTCAGAGTTGTCTTAATTTGCATTTCTCTGATCAATAATGATTTGGAACACTCTTTCATATGAGTGGTAATAGTTTCAATCTCATCCTCTGAAAATTGTCTGTTCATATCCTTTGACCATTTATCAATTGGAGAATGGCTTGATTTCTTATAAATTTGAGTCAGTTCTCTATATATTTTGGAAATGAGGCCTTTATCAGAACCTTTAACTGTGAAAATGTTTTCCCAGTTTGTCGCTTCCCTTCTAATCTTGTTTGCATTAGTTTTATTTGTACAAGGGCTTTTTAATTTGATGTAATCGAAATTTTCTATTCTGTGATCAGTAATGGTCTCTAGTTCATCTTTGGTCACAAATTTCTTTCTCCTCCACAAGTCTGAGAGATAAACTATTCTATGTTCCTCTAATTTATTTATAGTCTCGTTCTTTATGCCTAGGTCATAGATCCATTTTGATCTTATCTTGGTATATGGTGTTAAGTGTGGGTCCATGCCTAATTTCTGCCATACTAATTTCCAATTATCCCAGCAGTTTTTATCAAATAATGAATTCTTTTCCCAGAAGTTAGGGGCTTTGGGTTTGTCAAACACTAGATTGCTATAGTTGACTATTCTGTCTTGTGAGCCTAGCCTTTTCCACTGATCCACTAATCTATTTCTTAGCCAATACCAAATGGTTTTGGTGACTGCTGCTTTATAATATAATTTTAGATCAGGTACAGCTAGGCCACCTTCATTTGATTTTTTTTTCATTAATTCCCTTGAGATTCTCGACTTTTTATTGTTCCATATGAATTTTGTTGTTATTTTTTCTAGATCAATAAAATATTTTCTTGGAAGTCTGATTGGTATAGCACTAAATAAATAGATTAGTTTAGGGAGTATTGTCATCTTTATTATGTTCGCTCGGCCGATCCAAGAGCACTTAATATTTTTCCAATTATTTAAGTCTGACTTTATTTGTGTGGAGACTTTTTTATAATTTTGCTCATATAATTCCTGACTTTCCTTTGGTAGATAGATTCCCAAATATTTTATGGTATCAACAGTTATTCTGAATGGAATTTCTCTTTGTATCTCTTGCTGTTGGGTTTTGTTGGTGATGTATAAAAATGCTGAGGATTTATGGGGATTTATTTTGTAGCCAGCTACTTTGCTAAAATTATGAATTATTTCCAATAGCTTTTTGGTAGAATCTCTGGGGTTCTCTAGGTATACCATCATATCATCTGCAAAGAGTGATAGTTTGGTTTCCTCATTGCCTACTCTAATTCCTTTTATATCTTTCTCGACTCTTATTGCCGAGGCTAGTGTTTCTAATACGATATTAAATAATAATGGTGATAGTGGGCAACCTTGCTTCACTCCAGATCTTACTGGGAAAGGTTCCAGTTTTTCCCCATTGCATATGATGCTTACTGATGGTTTTAAATATATGCTCCTGACTATTTTAAGGAAAAGTCCATTTATTCCTATGCTCTCAAGTGTTTTTATTAGGAATGGATGTTGGATTTTATCAAATGCTTTTTCTGCATCTATTGAGATGATCATGTGGTTTTTGTTTGTTTGGTTATTGATATAGTCAATTATGTTAATAGTTTTCCTAATATTGAACCAGCCCTGCATTCCTGGTATAAATCCTACTTGGTCATAGTGTATTATCCTGGTGACAATTTTCTGTAATCTTTTTGCTAATATTTTATTTAAGATTTTAGCATCAATATTCATTAGGAGATTGGTCTATAATTTTCTTTCTCTGTTTTCAGCCTACCTGGTTTAGGTATCAGTACCATATCTGTGTCATAAAAGGAGTTTGGTAGGACTCCTTCAATCCCTATTTTTTCAAATAGTTTATATAACATTGGAGTTAATTGTTCTTTAAATGTTTGGTAGAATTCACATGTAAATCCATCTGGTCCTGGGGATTTTTTCTTAGGGAGTTGATTGATAGTTTGTTCTATTTCTTTTTCTGAGATGGGACTGTTTAGGATATTTACTTCTTCCTCTGTTAGTTTGGGCAAGCTGTATTTTTGGAGGTATTTTTCTATTTCATTTAAGTTGTCGAATTTATTGGCATAAAGTTGGGCAAAGTAACTCCTAATTATTGCTCTAATTTCCTCTTCGTTAGTGGTGAGTTCTCCCTTTTCATTTTTAAGACTAACAATTTGATTTTCCTCTTTCCTTTTTTTAATCAGATTTACTAAGGGTTTGTCTATTTTGTTGGTTTTTTCATAGAACCAACTCTTAGTTTTATTAATCAATTCAATAGTTTTTTTACTTTCAATTTTATTGATCTCACCTTTTACTTTTAGAATTTCAAGTTTAGTGTTTGACTGGGGGTTTTTAATTTGTTCCTTTTCTAGCATTTTTAATTGCAAACCCAATTCATTGACCTTCTCTTTCTCTATTTTATACAAATAGGCCTCTAGAGATATGAAATTTCCCCTTATTACCGCTTTGGCTGCATCCCATACATTTTGGTATGATGTCTCATTATTATCGTTTTCTTGGGTGAAGTTATTAATTATGTCTATGATTTGCTGTTTTACCCAATCATTCTTTAGTATGAGATTATTTAGTTTCCAATTATTTTTTGGTCTACTTCCCCCTGCTTTTTTGTTGAATGTAATTTCATTGCATCGTGGTCTGAAAAGGATGCATTTACTATTTCTGCCTTACTACATTTGAGTTTGAGGTTTTTATGTCCTAATATATGGTCAATTTTTGTATAGGTTCCATGAACTGCTGAAAAGAAAGTGTATTCCTTTCTGTCTCCATTACATTTTCTCCAGAGATCTATCATATCTAGCTTTTCTAGTATTCTGTTTACCTCTTTGACTTCTTTCTTATTTATTTTCTGGTTTGATTTATCTAATTCTGAGAGTGCAAGGTTAAGATCTCCCACTATTATAGTTTTACTGTCTATTTCTTCTTGCAGCTCTCTTAGTTTCTCTTTTAAGAATTTAGATGCTACCCCACTTGGTGCATATATGTTTAATATAGATAGTGCTTCATTATCCATACTACCCTTTAGCAAGATATAGTGTCCTTCCTTATCTCTTTTAATTAGGTCAATTTTTGCTTTAGCTTGATCTGAGATCAGGATGGCTACCCCTGCTTTTTTGACTTCACCTGAAGCATAGTAGATTTTGCTCCAACCTTTTACCTTTAACCTGCATGTATCTCCCGCTTCAGGTGTGTTTCCTGTAAACAACATATTGTAGGATTCTGGCTTTTAATCCATTCTGCTAACCGCTTTCTCTTTATGGGGGAGTTTACCCCGTTCACGTTTATGGTTAGAATGACCAATTCTGTATTACTTGCCATCTTGTTAACCCCGGTTTATGCTTTCCTCCCTTCTTTCCCCTTTCCCCCCCTTCCAAGTATTAAGCTTGTGAGCACCCCTTGCTTCTCACAGCCCTCCCTTTTTAGTATCCCTCCCCCCTCCTTAGAGTTCCTCCCCCTATCTTACCCCTTTCCCTCCCAGTTCCCGTATTCCCTTCCCCTTAGCTTATTCCTTCCCTTTCCACTTTTCCCTTCTCACTTTTCAATGAGATGGGAGAAGTTTCACCATAGATTGAATATGTCTTAAGATTTTTCACTTAAAGCCAATTCTGAAGGCAGTAAGATACCCACTATATTCATCCCCCTCCATTCTTTCTCTCAGATATAATAGGTTTCCTATGCCTCTTCATGAGATGTACTACCCCCACTTTACCCTTTTTCTGGTACAATGTCCTTTCCACATCAATTTCTAGAACAAGGTATACATGTATTCTTTATACATCTATATAGTCAAAATATAGTTCCCAAGATTAATCTTTACCTTTTTAGATTTCTCTTGAGTTCTATATTTGTAGATCAAACTTTTTGTTAAGTTCTGGTTTTTTCATCAGAAATAGATGAAATTCGCTTACTTCGTTGAATGTCCATCTTCTTCCCTGGAAAAAGATGCTCATTCTCGCTGGGTAAGTTATTTTTGGTTGCATACCAAGTTCCTTAGCCTTTCGGAATATCATATTCCAGGCCCTTCGATCTTTTAATGTGGATGCTGCCAGATCCTGGGTGATCCTTATTGTGGCTCCTTGATACTTGAATTGGGTTTTTCTAGCCGCTTGCAATATTTTTTCTTTCACCTGAGGGTTCTGGCATTTGGCCACTATATTCCTTGGTGTTTTGATTTTAGGATCCCTTTCAGTGGGTGATCGATGAATCCTTTCAATGTTTATTTTTTCCTCTGTTCCTATGACTTCTGGGCAGTTCTCTTTGATAATTTCCTGGAAGACAGTGTCCAGGCTCTTTTTTTCATCATGTTTTTCTGGGAGTCCAATGATTCTCAGATTGTCTCTCCTGGATCTGTTTTCCAGGTCTGTTGTCTTCCCCAGAAGGTATTTCACATTTTTCTCCATTGTTTGATTTTTTTGGATTTGCTTGACTGATTCTTCTTGTCTCCTCGAGTCATTCAATTCCACTTGTTCAATTCTGATTTTCAGTGAAGTATTCTCTTCACTCACTTTTTAAAATCTTTCTCTAATTGTCCAATTGAGTTCTTTTGTTCTGTGGAATTTTTTTTCCATTTCGCCAATTTTGTTTTTTAGAGAGCTGTTTTCTGTTTCCAGTTCACTAATCCTATTTTTCAAGGATTTTACTTCTTTATCCACTCTCTCTTTAACTTTCTCCAGGCTCTTTTCCCATTTTTCTTCTAGCTCCCTTGTGAGAGCCTTTTTAATCACTTCTATGAGGTTCATCTGTGCTGAGGAACAGATGATTTCCTCCTTTGGGGAATCACCTGGGGACTGCCTGTTTTTAGTCTCCTCAGGATTTAGAGTCTGCTCTCTATCTGTATAGAAGCTGTCAAGGGTTAAAGTCCTCTTCAGCTTCTTGCTCATTCTGTCTATTAATCAGAGACAAACTACCAAAGAAAAACAGAAAAAACTGGAGTCTTTCTTTGGGGGGGGGGCTGGGTGTGTTATCGAGCTTCCTCTACAGACTGCAGGTGGCAGCAGTGAGGCACTAGCAGGACTGTGCTGCGCCTGCGCTCTGAGATCCCAAAGCGTGCTGAGTCACTGAGGGGGGGAAGGGGGGGGGCAGGTCCTGAGAGACTCCAGCTGTTTGCAGTTGTATTCTTCAGCCCCGGTGTTTTTAGCTTCTCTGCTGGGCTGTTGACTTGCTGCCGGAGGAAATTATCCAAACCTGTAGCGAAGCTCTCCCCGCAGAAACGGCTACGATCACTCTCCACCCCCTCTCCAGTCTGCTCCCGTGCTCTCACTGCTGCTGCCCGCCGCCTGCGCCCGATCTAAAACCGCCCCAGCCCTCCAGTAAAGACAGACCTTTCTTGGCGGATCTCAAGGATGGCTTCTCTTGGTAACTATTTGTGGGTTTTTTTCAGTCAAGCATTGATTCAGAGGCTTGTAATGAAGTGGATAGTGAGAGAAAGCGCGGAGCTTATGCAACTGTGAGCCTCCTCTCCGCCATCTTAACCGGAAGTCCAATGTATTATTTTGTTATGTATTTGTGTTTCTCTGTACATGACCAAACTCCAAAGGTTCTGTAAGGTCAGAAATTAAGCCACTATTAAATTTAGCAATCTCTAGTACTCAGTACATAATAGATATAAAATAATTTTTTTGTAATTAAATGTGAACTATTCATTGCATTTATAAGTCCTCTTAAGGAAATGTGAAGGTTTAATTCAGACATGTTCTACTTCTACTAAATTCCTCTTTTTTTCATATTATTTCTGCCTACTTTTCTTATCCTTTTCCTTCTTTATAGCATCTCAATTTTCATGGTTAATAGCAGTTAAATTTATAATTAACTTGTTATGTAGGTGAGATATGAATTAGTTGAATTAACTATCAGAATCCTTTGATTTTTTATTGAATATATTTTTTCTGAGTTTTAGAGGTGATATTTTTTCATTTCTCATTTTTGACAGTCTTAGTACTTTAAGTCTTTCATATATATAAAAGGATGTAATCATATAGTGAATATTATGTACTTCTTGTTTGATATACTATGGTTTTCTTATTTTAAAACGTTACTGACAATGTAATAAAGCTCATTATTATCTATTGATATAATGATAGATGTTAGTACAGACTGTTGCTATTTCCTAAAGAGATTTAAAATAGGTAAATCAATCACCATCACAGAAAGAGCCTAGAAATTGCTTCAATGAGCAAAAACTTCATAAATTTTCAAGCAGAGACCTGAGAGCCTATGAAAACCACTATTAGATTATAAATTTATTTGTAAAATCTTTTGATGGAATATCATGAACAATATCACCTTATAAAATGATAGTATAAGAAAAAATAAGTTTAATAAAGCTTAGGAAGAGATTCAGCTAAATGGTCACACCAAGACTTAAAGGCTAATTTAAATGGACAAGAAATATGTGAAAAATAAGAAAAGATCTGTAAAAATTTTTATAACAAACTTTTTTTCTCCATAAATATAGTGGATCCATCATATTTGAACTAGTAACATAAACAAAATTCTTTGTTGTACTATGTGAGGAAGTAGAAATTACTTCAATGAAAACAAAGATGGAAATAATAACTTGGTTCTATGCTATAGGTAGCTTTTATGGCAAGAAAGTATCAGTCTTCCAGAATTTTGAAATAGGAAAGGATATTAATGATTTGGGGAAATTTTTTATATTATTATCTTTTTAGATGATCTATAGATAATATCTATAGATAACCAACTATAATCAACTCATATATATATTCTATCTATAATTATTTCTATTTTTCAAACTTTTGAGAGAATACCCTACATATCAAGGGCATTCATGATGAAAATATGAAACTTTTGCAAAATATTTCACATTAGATAACTTATTTATAATTATAGAGTTGACAGAAAGATATAGTGAATGCAAGATATCACTTTGTTACTATCATTTTTTGTTCTTCAGTTATTTTCAATCCTATCTGATGCCTCATGATCTCATTTAGGTTTTCTTGGCAAAGATACTAGAGTGGTTTGCCATTTCCTTCTCCAGCTCATTTTACAGATGAAGCAGACAGTTAAATGACTTGCCAAGGGTCACATAGCTAGGAAGTCTCTGAGCTGGATTTAAAACCATAATGATGTGCCTTCCTGAGTCAAATCCCAATGTTTTATCCATTGTGCCACCTAGCTGCACTATTATTTACCATAAAAAAGCATTCAAATTGATAGTATAAACTATTAAATACTTGCTTTCTATACATATGATAAATTTATACAAGATTGTGAATAAGATATAACAACAGACATAGCTTTGATTGAGCACTCTGAACATTACTCAAGCTCAAAAATAGGAAGATGCATGCTAATTAAAAGCATCTGCCAGCATGAAAGAGAATGTTCAATAGAAAATCTAAGTGGAACAAGAAATTCTTCAAAAATGGTGATGTTCTCCAGATATTTTCCCCATGTGGATGGCTTTTTAAAAAGAGTATTTTTTTCCAATTACATGTCAAGACAATTTTTAACATTCATTTAATAAGATTTTGAGTTTCAAAATTTCCCCTCCCCTTTCCTCTCCTCCCTTCTTCCTTAGAAGAAGATAGGCAGTTTGATATAGATTATACATGTGTTATCATATAAAATGTTTCCATATTAGTCACAATTATGAAAGAAAAAACAGATCAAAAGGAAAAATAAAACATGAAAAAGAATAATGTGAGTGGAAAAAAGATGCTTCAATTTGCATTCAAAGTTCATCAGTTCTTTATCCAAATATAGATAGCATTTTCCTTTGAAAGTCCTTGGTACTTGTCTTGGATTATTGTGTTGCTGAGAAGAGCTGAGTCATTTGTACTTGATCATGACACATTGTTGCAGATGAGGTATACATTGTTTTCCTGGTTCTGCTCATTTTATTTTGCATCAGTTCATACAGGACTTTCCAGGTTTTTTTGATATGACTGATATGACTTCTTCATTTCTTATTGCACAATAGCATGATGTTTTCAACCATGTTATCAAATACTTTCAATGACGATGAACATGACATTAAAATCAGCTATTGCATTTTTGATGGTAAATTCTTCAACTTGGAAAGGTTACAAGACAAAAAATAAAATGAAAGGATTGCTGGTGTAGGAATTTTTGTTTACAGTTGATTGTACATTCAATGTGTCCCCTGAAGCCAAGTTGCAATACAGTTGAATTGATTTTCTGCTGCTTGTGATAACTTTGGCTAACAATTAACACCAAAAAAAACACAGATATTCCATTAGTCAGCACCACATCCTCCATATATGGAACCATTGGTTATAACAGATGAAGAAGTTTTGAATGCTGTGGCTAAGTTCATATATTTTGGAAGTATACTTGCCAAGGATGTCCAAAAACTTGACCTCCAATATCAAGGTTCAAGAGGAAATAAATGAAAAGGGAAAAGAAAACATGAGGAATTCAATAAAGCTTTAAACTCTTTACGTCCCTACATGGGAAGATGATACTTAAAAATTTTATCTCTAGTAGTACAGTTAGAAGGAATATAAATAGATAGAGAATATAGGTGTAAAGTAGATTTGAAGGAATGATGTAAAAGATTAAAGGATAAGAAGGAGGAGTATATTTGATGCAAAAGAAAGAAAGAGGTAGAATGAGATAATTTTTCTCAAAAGGAGGTATAAAAGACCTGTTAAACAAAAGGGGAAAATGAGAATGGACAATAGGCATTGCTTGAACCTTATTCTCATCTGTATTGACTCAGAGAAGGAATAATATGCACAATTAATTGAATATGGAAATCCATATTACTTCAGGGAAGTAGGAGGGGAGAATATTATGTAAAAGGGGAGGGAGAAGTGGACAGAAGAGAGGGCAGATGCAGGAAGGTGGTAGATAGAAGCAAAACACTGGTGAAGAGGAAAAGGGTGAAAGGAGAAGAGGAGAAACATGAAAAAAAAATAAGATGAAGGGAAATACACAGTAATCATTACTGTGAATGTAAATGGGATGAACTCTCCCATAAAACAAAAGTGAATGGCAGAATGTATCAAAGACCAGAATTCCATAATTTTTCATTTATAAGAAACAAACTTGAAGCAGAGAGACACACAGAGTAAAAATAAGAGGGTAGAGCAGAATATATTATTTTTCAGTTGACATAAAAAAGTGTAATGGACTGAAATTGAGCAGTGAGGTCTGGGCACTTAAGACTAATTACTAATTGGACAATATTCTATTAGCATATGCTTGGAAAAAGAATGGCCCTGCCCCACTACTCTGTGCAGGTTTGATCTGTGTGGCGTATAGGGAAATTGAGGCAGGATTTAGGGGGTGGAGTGAGAAAGCCAGAATCACTCCTGGTGGATTAATGTCATGATTCCTCTAACTTCATATCACCATTCCTTTCACCTCCACAAAGAATAAAGATCAAGGACTTTTGCTGATCCTGACTCTGGCTGATTCTAAAGTATCCAGGATGCTAACGCGGTCATTACAAAAAAGCAGGCACATCAATTTTCATCTCAAAGTAAAAGCAAAAACAGACTTAATTAAAATAAATAAGGAAGCAAATTTTATCTTGCTAAAAGGTACCAGGATATTGAATATATATGTACCAAGTTTATAGCATCCAAATGTTATAGCTTCCAAATTCTTAAAGAAGTTAAGTGATTTATGGGAAGAAATAGACAACAGAACTATACTAATAAGGGACCTCAATTGTCCCTTCTCAGACGTAGATAAATCCAATCAAAAATAAGAAAGAGACTAAGGAAGTAAATAGAATATTGGAAAAGTTAGATATGACATTATGTTGGAGAAAGCCAAATAGGAAAGAAAGGAATATGCCTTTTTCTAAGCATCACATAGCATTTGCCCAAAAAATGACCATGCAGTAGGGCACAAAACTTCAAAGTCAAGTGCAGAAATATAGAAATATTAAGTGAATTTTTTGAATCATAATGAAACATAGTCATCTTAAGGGAGGAAACAACTTCAAAGAATGTGATCTTCTGACAGCAGAGAGAGAGAGAGAGAGAGAGAGAGAGAAAGAGAGAGAGAGAGAGAGAGAGAGAGAGAGAGAGAGAGAGAGAGAGAGAGAGAGAGAGAGAGAGAATTCAAGAGAGAAATAGACCTGGCAAGAGAAAGTTGAATTACAGTGATTACAGCATCAGAAAAATAATTTCCTGGCTCTTCAGTTTCAGAGTTGTGAATTTCCTTAGCACGTATTTCCTTCATATGTGCCTAATTGTTGCTGTTCTCTTAAGCTTGCATCCATTTTCTGTGCTATGTGTATTTTTGGGAGAAAGTATTTGGGTTTCTGAGTAAGATGGAAGAGGGATACATTTTTTAAAAGTAATTTTTATTAACATGCCATTTAATAAATGTCTTTGTCAAGAATTAATTGTGCTACTGGCTGATTGTTCCAGTGGGGGATTGGGAGTTGTAGTTTTAAAAGAGTTATGTTACAGACTTTTACCCTCTATCATAAATTATCAGCCATCTCTGGGAATTCAACTTGAAAGTGTTAAATCTGATTTAAGTTAGTAGAATAATTAATAAATGATACATATATAATAAATGAAAAATGAATACAAAGTGGAGAAAATGTGCACTGAGGGAAGGGAATAGATTGTTTAGTCAGTTTAGTCACAAAAACTTTGAGTGTTGTCATGTTACACATGAGGAAATTGAAGCAGACATATCCTAAATGACTTGACAAGGATCACACAGCTAGTAAATAGCTCAGGCAGAATTTGAACTGAGGTCTTCCTGACTATAGGTCCAACAGTGTATTCATTATATTACCCAGCTATCTCAATGATTTGTTTTTGAAAAAAAAAAGTCAATAAAACTTAAGCATCAGAAAATATTAAGGCTGAACAGTCACTTATATTACATATACTTTCCAGAAGATAAGGTCTGGCAGTTTTTCTTATTTGCTAAATTACCAAGCTTTGTTCTCAGTATTGAAATTTTCACAATACACATGCGTTTCTTTAAGTTACTTTCTTCCTCTTCCTTCCTAGAATATTCATGTTCCAACTATGGAAAATGGTCCTAAGCTTGCCACCCGTATTTTAAATCAACTTACTGACATACAGGTAAGAGCTTATTTATTTAATATGATTTTTAAATTCAATCAATAGTTACAGCTAAAGATACTTAGAAAACTAAAATTAATTTCATTAGTAAACATTTATTAAGCTTTTACTTTGTGCCAGACACTGAGTTAAACAGTGAAGTCACAAAGACAGAAATAAAAAAAATTTCCTGCCTTTTCAGTAGCTTACTAATATGTGATGTAAAGAGAAAATAAATACATATAAACTCTCACTTATAAAAACAACTATGTACAGGGAGCACTAAGAAGCTAACTAACTCTTTCCATAGTAATTTATTTCCCTAGTTATTATTAGTTGTTATTCAATTAGTGTTGGAATCCTTACTAACTGCTAACTAATTAGAGTTGATCTAATCTTACAAGAAGATGTTTTGGGCAGAACCTGAAACAAGGTACTAAGTAGAACTACCCATAATCCCTCTCTCTGGAAGGAGCATAAATAGGCCAATGGGCCAGTCGGAGAGTTCTAGAGAGTGAAGAAGCTACAAGTCGAGATTTCACCGGAATGACATGAAGACTGGAGCTGGGGAGGCTGAAGAAAGCAGAGGCAGAGGCTGAAGGACCAGACCTTTGGATTTAAAGACATTCGGAGAGAGCTCTTGGAACCAAGCAGAGAGATAGGCCTCTAAGCTAACCGGGCTATATTGGAAATAATAAAAGATCTGAACTTTTATCACCTGGCTGCGTTTGTAAAGATGGTTGGTCCTTCAAGAGGAACCTTAGAAACCTTCTCTTCAAAAATCCATTGCCAATTATGCAGTAGTCTAGTTATCTTTAATGGAGATCCATGTGCAAAATTTGGAGCCATGGCCAATAAAATCTGCCACTCTGGGATGGTTTCACAGCATACATTAATTTGTGCATTTGTATAGAAGGTATATATCTTGTCAGGTCTTGTCCCAGATAATTGTACTGCTCGCTTAATGGCCTTTAATAGAATTCTAGCCACAAGCACTGGGTAAGGCGTAAGGCTTTGTTCTGGTTGTGCTGGGAGGTTCACCCACTCTATCACACTGTCTCCTTGATGAAGGACTGCTGTGGGTGCTTCTTTCGTAGCAAAAACTGATATTTCCAAGGGTTTTTGA
Source organism: Antechinus flavipes (assembly GCF_016432865.1). Classification (NCBI taxonomy): domain Eukaryota; kingdom Metazoa; phylum Chordata; class Mammalia; order Dasyuromorphia; family Dasyuridae; genus Antechinus; species Antechinus flavipes. The sequence continues at coordinate 174,794,612 of NC_067402.1, forward strand.
GTTACTCTCTCAACTACATTGGATAAAGCCAGTTCAACTTCTCTCAAGGTCTCTTGAGCTTCTTTTGTAAGCCGGCGTGGTGAATTTAAAGCAGTGTCTCCCCTTAAAATGTCATATAGGGGTTGCAATTGATTGGTAGTTAAACCTAATACTGGACGCATCCATTGGATATCTCCTATTAATTTTTGGAAATCATTTAAGGTGTTCAACCTCTCTGTTCTTAAAGACAGTTTTTGTAGTGTAAGTGCCTTAGGATATATTTCATATCCTAAATATTGAAAAGGAGCATGCCTTTGAATTTTTTCTGTAGCGATATAAAGTTTGTAGTATCTTAGTGTTTCTATGGTTTTTTGTAGACATGCTTCTAGAATTTGTTCCTCAGGTGCACAACCCAATATATCATCCATATAATGTAATAGCATAACTTTTGGAAATGCTTTTCTTATTGGAGCAAGAGCAGCAGCAACATACATTTGACACATAGTGGGGCTGTTCTTCATACCCTGTGGCAAAACCGTCCATTCATATCTTTTATAAGGCTCAGCTAAATTGACACTGGGCACCGAAAAGGCAAATCTCTTCATATCCTCCTTATCCAGAGGAATGGAATAGAAACAATCCTTGATGTCTATAACCCAAAGAGGCCATTCTCTAGGAAGCTGAGTAGGAGATGGAAGTCCAGGCTGAAGAGTTCCCATAGTTTCCATCTGTTCGTTCACTTTTCTTAAATCAGTGAGCATCCTCCATTTTCCTGATTTCTTTTTTACAACGAACACTGGTGAATTCCAAGGACTTAGAGAAGGTTGTAAATGCCCTTGTTCAAGCTGCTCCTGTACTATATCTAATAAGGCCTGAATTTTATCGCTACTTAAGGGCCACTGTTCTATCCACACTGGTGTATCAGTTTTCCATTGGATAGGAATAGGTGAAAGTGTTGGCAGGCCTTCAACAGCAGCCCTGCTTAAAAAACCGAAGTACTCATTTTTAACCCCAATTGTTGTAAAACGTCTCTTCCCCACAGATTGATGGGGATTTTTTCAACTATAAAAGGAGTAAAAACTCCTGTTTTGCCTTCAAAAGTCCATCTCATAGGGGCAGCACTAACTTCAGCTGCTATTGATCCTCCTACTCCAGACATATAGGTATCTGCTTTAATCTTTGGCCAGTGACTGGGCCAACTGGCACCTCTAATAACTGTACGATCCGCACCTGTGTCTACCAATCCTTCCAATGGTAGGCCATTTATATAGATTGTGAGCATAGGTCGGTCAGCCGTTACTGCTGCTGTCCAGTATATTTCTGGTTTTTGTGGTCTGGAGTCAGAACCTGGGTGACTATCACGAAGCTGCTTATTAGGATTCTGTATGAGTAACCCTGATGCTACTACGTCTCCTGGGTGATAAGTCACACATTGTCTACCTGTATTAGTGACTGGGATATTATCTACACATTCCCCAGTTTCCCACATCAGTGTGTGGATAGACACTGTTTTGTACATACAAGGAGGTGAAATGGTCAAGCCTACTGTGCCTGGAGGTAGGGGATCCATAGGCTGGAGAGGAACAGATTTCACCTCTCCAGGGGGTATCTCAGTTGTTCCAGCTGCATACAGCTCTATTCTCCCCAATTGTAATTCCCTTCCGCCATCAGGTTGCTTCCTGGCTGGTTGACTGTGTAATCCCCTTCTCCCATCATATGGCTTTCTGGCTGATTGGTCATGTCTGGGTACTGGACTTCTAGGCACTCTCTGGGTGCACCATTGGCTGCCATCATGCCCCAAGTGTTTTTTGCCTTGGGCCCTGGGGCTGGGCCCCTCATCCCGTTTCCCTGAATCTGTCTGCATTCTGAGGCCCAACACAGCCAGTGATAAAAGTTCAGATCTTTTATTGTTTCCAATATAGCCCGCTTAGCTTAGAGGCCTATCTCTCTGCTTGGTTCCAAGAGCTCTCTCCAAATGTCTTTAAATCCAAAGGTCTGGTCCTTCAGCCTCTGCCTCTGCTTTCTTCAGCCTCCCCAGCTCCAGTCTTCATGTCATTCCGGTGAAATCTCGACTTGTAGCTTCTTCACTCTCTAGAACTCTCCGACTGGCCCATTGGCCTATTTATGCTCCTTCCAGAGAGAGGGATTATGGGTAGTTCTACTTAGTACCTTGTTTCAGGTTCTGCCCAAAACATCTTCTTGTAAGATTAGATCAACTCTAATTAGTTAGCAGTTAGTAAGGATTCCAACAAATTAGTATATATTTTCTATTTACTTATCAGTATGTATTTTCTCTTTTATAAAGGAGCTCCTTGAGAGAAAGAACCATATTTTTGTTTTTGCATTCTCATCGCTTCACATGTTACCTGGAAAATCTTAATGCTTGTTGACAAGCTGATCAACTAATTCTCTTAGATGATATACTCTGTAATTGCTTATCTCTACTGGCAGAGTGATTTTCATTAATGGGAGTTCCCTATACAAATTAAATCCATGTATCAGAATGAAAGTATTAACAGTTATAAATAAATAAAAATTAGAGTAAGAAATCCCTACAAAGTGTGATATGCCTATGCCTTTCTTTGTATCCTCAAAATTCAGCACAATACTTAGTATTCTGCAAATGCTTATTAAATGCTCATTGATTGGCTGTCAGACTGCATCCAAAAAAAAAAAAAAAAAAAAAGGAGGAAGGCCGTAAGCATTTACATAGTGTCTATTATGAACCAGGCATTCTTCTAAGCACTTTTTAGAAATATTATCTCTTGATACCAATAAAACACATTATGGGGAATATATATATATATATATCTTTGATTTGACTATTTCCCCTTAGAGCCACTGAAAACTGCAAAACCCAGTTTCATGTTGGTAATCATCATGGAAAGAAAGTTATTATATCTATTTTGGATTATCTGATTTATAACCTTAAAAAGTAGACATAGATTAAACACTGTCAAAGAGAATTATTGGACAGTCTTCAATTTGTGACTTGATAGATAACAATAACAAAGAATTAATTTAAACAATGTAAAAGCACATTGTGAAAAAGAAAAAGGGCAAGGACAAAAAATGAATGAGAGTAGTTTGAAAAATTCAGTAAAGGATTAGAAATTTTATCAGTGAAAAAGTTTAGAAATAAAAGATAACAGAAAATGACATTTTTATCACTTGTGTATATATTTAATATGTAATTTTGTGCTTTTGGTCAAAACAAAATAAAAGTTTTTTCTTTTTAGCTTTTAGGTAGAACTGTCATGCGATTTATAGTAAAAGCTAATTATACAGAAATCTTTACTGAAAAAAAAAAAGAAAATCATTGGACTTTGGTACAGTTAGTATAACATAGAGAGGCATTCAGGAGAAACATACTATATATAAGACCAAGGCTTGGAACTAGAAAGAACTGAGTTCAAGATGTGCCTCTGGCCTATTTTAAAAATACGTGTGAAGAAAAATTTTATTCCTCTAATTTTTAAAGTCAAACAAAAATCAACCACTAATATTTTCCTTATAGCAACAAATGCTATACTTACATTTTTGTTTAAATATTTTGGCACACTGACTATTGTTCATGTTACTCCTTTTTTTCTAATTAAAATTATCTTTCCATATTAAAAAAAAAAGCCTTTCTCTATTACATGCTGCTAATATAACTAGGGATAAGTCACTTAACATCTCAGTATTCAAGGCAACTTTCTTAATCTGCTTGGAGGAATTTTCCTATCTGCATAGGGAATTCCCCATACTCATGAAATACCAATAATAATTGCTTGTGCATTAAAATAAAAAAAGATATTATTTACTCAAAATTTTTGAATAGGAAATGATTATTCATTTTAAATATAAGATTGTGACCTTGGTCTTTTTTTTTTTTTTTTTTTTTTTTTTTTTTTTTTGTGCCTGTGAGAATAGTACCCAGAGGAGTCTTGAAATTGTTCTCTCACACAGTGGCAAATTGGTACTGTCAGCCAAGCCACTAGGTTGTCTATTTCTCTCCAAGAAAAATAATTTCAATACCCATGCAAAGAAAATCTAGAATTGCTCCATGTGGTGCATTTGATCTGTCTAACATTACATGGAAACATAGATATTCCCCACAAAGTACTGTGTAAAAGCTTCAGAGAGCCCTGCCAGTATGCCACAGGGGAAACATTCCTGCCCCACCACAAATTTGGCTTTCTATTTAACCTTCCATATATGAGTAAGGATCCCCATGGTTAATCGTTTAATCCCATTTAGATAATTATATTTTCCTGTCTCTTAGTTAGATGGATTTTACAAATACCTCCTAGGAAGAGAGTACTCCAAATGCTGATTATATTTGTTAAAGAAAGAATTCCCTGTGTATACCTCCAACCCAAATAATGCTGAAGGATTACATTTAGGAAATATTCATTATATTGTTGGTATTTCTTTTCTTTTGTCCTGGAGACATAAAAAAGATCCTGGGACTATCCCCATACATGGGTAACCAGGCAGATTTCAGTATCTTTAAAGGTATTGAGAGGTACTTTTTACCATTATATTTTTTGAAAGGAAAAAAAAATCCCAGTTTTTCCAGACTTGTGTTTTTCAAGAAAATTTCCACAAATTCTGAATTAGATATCTTTAGAATGATTTTTAGATCACTTGAAAGAACAAAATATGCTAAGTATAGTGTTTTACTTTAATAAAGTAAGCATCTTTCCCCAAAACATTTCTATATATTATCTCCATTAAATCTAGATATCTTTGAGAGATACTTCTAAAACAAAAATTATTTAAACAAAATTTTGCTTCTGGAATATTAATGAAATAATCAGTTCATAGTTAGAAATATTGATATGTACCAACTTTAGTGTACTCTAGTCCCATCTTGAGATAGGAGAAGAATCTCTTCTTTTTTCAAGATAACTACATTTCAAGGACAAAATTGAAAATCTATTATCTATGAGAGAACATTTTTGAAATTCAAATGAATAATAATAATTAGTATTTACACAGTGCTTTAAGGTTGACAACATACTTTACATATTTCATCTCATTTAATCATTTGGATATGAGATCAGTAATAATTAAAATTGAATTAACTGCATATTATTGCAGTCAGGAAACTTAAAATTTTATAAATGTATCCTTTTCAATTGAATTCATTAAAAAAATAGACTTCATTATTAAGCATTTCCTAGATAAGACATTAAAGATATAAAGAAAATAGGATGTTACCTTCTTTATAGGTACGTACAGGGTAATAGGTCAAATGAGATAATATAAATAAAGTCCTTACTATAGTGTCTACCACCTAGTAGGTAATATATAAATGTTTCCCTCCCCTTTTTTCTCCATAAAAGGAAGATTATAAAGATACATAAGTTCAGTACAGATCATAAAGTGACAAGCCCAAAAAAGGGATATGGACAAGTTTCCTAAAGAGATAGGAAACCACAGAAGACTTTGTGGAAGAAAGAAAATCTGAGATGGAGGCTGAAGGAAAAGAAGGAAGAATTATAGAAGGAGCATATTGTGGGTATATGAATTGGCTTGTAGTCAAGAAAAGAAGATATGTACTGAATGAGATCAAGTAAACAACTGTTAATTCAGTATTACTTAAGTATTAGGACATTTAAAGGGAGTAATATGAAATAAATCTAGAAGGACAGATAAGAAGGAAAATGTGGAAGACCTTAAATCTAACAGTATATTTTATCTTATAGTTATTTAATTGATTAGTCATAAATATATTGTTGTTAACTACAATCATTCTATTTATTCATTCAATATGTCTCATATAAATTATGATTATTTAAGGGGCTTTAAAATCTTAAAAGTAAAATACAGAAAACATTGAATATTGTGTTTCTCTGATTTCTCTAGGAAGGACATACTCTGTGTACTTTTTGTTTTCTCTGTGTTCATCAGAGAACTTCATTTTCCTTGTAAAGATTAATTGGTCAGGTCATCTTGCTTGGAACATAATTGGATGTCTTATTTAACTGGGCTGAAAGGACCCAAGAATACATGTATATGTGTGTGTGTGTATATATATACATATATATATATTATACATTATATACATTATATATATACATATATATATTCATACATTGCTATATATTTGTGTGTGTTGATAGATAGTAAAAATCTATTGAAAATCATTGTTGTGTTATCATGAGTGATAAGACCACACCTGGCCATAGAATTATCATTTTCATACATGTTTGAAGTCTTAATCTGATGCTTCATCATGACTCTTAATGCCCAGCAGATTATACCCAGAGTATAAGCTTTGCATTGATATAAAGGCTTTTAGTACAGTTCCAGCAACAAGTTATGTCTGCTTTTCAAGGACAAGTCTCAGTAAACACAGAAATGCTTCTTGGGGATGATTTTTTTTTTTTTTTGGACATGTAAGCCTACAAAACAAAGGGAATGTAAAATTCTTTTCATTCTCATTTGTTGGGTGGTGATGGTAGCAGGATGGTGGGGGAAAAGGACAGAAGACGCAAATGATTACACAGTTTAGGTAGTCTGTAAATATAAACACACATGAATAACCCTAAATGAGAAATTCTTGATGACCAACAAATACTTTAAGGAATTCAATCAGATCAGTCTAGATATTCTCATTATGATTGAAATGAGAAGATGGGAAATTTTATCTCAGCAAAGAAATGACATAAGTTTTTCTGAAGAGTTCACCAAGTAATTAGCAGTTGGTTTTGATTGAGGCAATTTTTGATTGCTGTGTAATCAAGGACAATAAAAATTATAATTTCATGAGTTATTTGGTCATTTTGTTTTGTAGTGATCATGGTAAGACCTCCAAAAAGACCTCCATGAAAATAATTGTAGATGATGGAGCAACAACAGTTGAGAGGATTAGGAGGCACAGAATTCTTCAAAGAACTTCATTCTCCTCTCCAAATTGAATAAACATAATTGACACTTGATAACTTAAATGAATAGAATAGGATATTTGAATTTCAGAACTGAAAGGAACTTCAGAAACCATTTTAGTCTGACCCATATTAAAAAAAAAAAAAAGCTGTCCTATAATATTTCCACTGAATGGGAACTATTCTAGCCTATGCTTAAAAACATTTTAATGATCAGTAACCTTTTGCCTCTTGAATAAGTATGCTTCATTTTTGGACAAAACTAGTTGTTATGAAGTTTTCTCTGTATTTTTTATTCTGCCTTCAGTGGCCGAATGTGACCAAGTCTTCAAGATACTGGCCATCTACCCCTCCCTACTGAATTTTCTTTACTCCTGACTAAACATCTGTAAATACTTTAACCAATCTTTTAAAAATCTGAAGTTTAAGACCTTCATCATCCTATTTACCCTGCCTATGACATCTGCAAGATCATTTCTTAATAAACTGATATCTAACCATACCTACCCTATTTTGTACTTATGAAGTTGGTATTTTGAACCCCCAAAGTAAAACTATATTTATACTATCAAATGTGGTTATGTTTGATGCACTCCAGTGTATTAACCTATCAAAAACTTTTTGGATTTTGATTCTGTATACTGTTTTAGTTATTTTTCCTAGCCTTGTGTCATTTGCAGGTATGTTAGAAATATTAAACAGCATAAGACCAAGTATAAACTTCTGGGACAGTATTCTATAAATCTCTTTACTAGTTGATCCTGAATCACTAATGACTATTCTTTGACTCTGCTTAATCAAATACATTTGAAAATCTGATTCAAGTATAAGAAATGAAAAAGGATACAGGCTTGTACACAATTCCCATATTTAGATTGTGAATATTTTGAACAAAGAACCATAATATAACTAGCATCAAATAACATGAAAAAATGAAATGGATCACATTTGACCAGATTCAAAATAACTCATTGCTAGTGTGGAAATAATTCTTAAATCTGATATTTGTCTATCAAGATCAAGAACTCATCAGAACAATGATCATAAGTAATGTAAAACTAAAAGACAATAAAAACGAGACATATGATATGCAATGAAAATAATTTAAACCTAACTTATTTAAACAAGTTATTGATGACTTCAGATGGCAAATAGAGAAATAGATATAGACAATGATTGTATTAAACTATTTTGGAATTAAGTTTATCCAATGTAAATCACTTACCATATCAGCAAAACCAAAAGATTTTAGAAACTATCTTAGCCAGTAAACTTGAACTCATTGCTAAAGGAAGAGAGACATTTGGCAATTAACATCAACTTAGAATATAAGATTTTTAACAAATATTATGCAGGATAATTGAAGAATATGGTAAGTATTTCAGGAAAACATGAAAAACTTTTAAAAGAAGAAAATATTTAAGGAAAGCCTGGTGAATCAATAAATAAACTCATCCTTAAGTTATCAATTGATTGAATCAACTGCTCTTGTTTCTTTGAGTAAACCATAGACGACTGGATTCTAAGATTAGGGCAAAAGCTTTGGGTGGGATGAAATAATTACCCTTGTTTCTCTGAGTTTTGATAAGTGGGTGTTGGGATCAAAGGAAGTAAGAGGTAGCTTGTGAAAGTAGCAATTTATTCAAGAGAGAGTCAGGGTGTAAATGGTACACATAGGAGTAGGATTGTGCTTTCTGATAGTATTTAGAAATCTGTGTTTTGAATGCAATGTAATTCAAATCAGTTTCTTAGCTAGTGATGATAAGTTTCACAGGTGAGTGGTCATTAGATCTTTATTACAAAATCCATTTTAGTTTTCACTAAACTTTGACTAGAAATGTAAAAGTTATTTTAGAAGTAAGAGGATCTCTTTTTTATTTCCTTGCTAAATCCATGCGAACCTCTTCTCCCCCACAATCTTTTTTCTAAGTGCACGCCAACTTGCAATTTCCAGACACCTGATAATTTTGCTTCTTGACTAATTTTATAACTTCTTATTGTTTCACAAAGCATAGTTTTTCATGTGTAAGAGGATTTACAAAGCTTTGAAAGTAGTTCAGTAGAATTTACAGCAAGAATTACAAATTATAACCTGAGGGACATCACTGATTACATTTTTAGTGGTGATAGAAAACAGGTGATTGTACTTTGACAAGTATGGTTTCTGGTTTTGTTGCCAAGAATTTTCTTTTGAGTGTAAAAGACAATTCATCCATACTTGTCATAGTCCTAATAAAAACATACCTGTATAGTACTTTAAGGTTTGAAAAATGGTTTTATAAATATTTTATTTAATTCTCTTTTTTTGAGTCAATGCTTGTTAAGTGACACAGCTTCTAAGTGTCTGAGGCTAGGTTTGGACTCAGTTTTTCCTGACTCCAGGGCCAGCGCTCTCTCCACTGTACCACCTAACTGCCCATGTAGATTTAATTCCTACAACAATCCGAAGACATCTGTTCTTAAGATGTTATCCTCACTATACAAATGGAAACTAGTGCACAGAGTGGTTAAGTGACTTGCCAAATATGAGAAATACAAATTAAAGACATCTTTCCATCATACTGTTGCTAAATAAAAACTGGGAAATTATTTGACCTGTATATGTCACCGTGAAGCATTGGGATCTTCTCTTTGAAAATGGTGAAGCAATATGAAGTAATATGAAGTAATGAACCAATTACTTTTTAGAATGAAAAACAAATCTAGAGGACTTCTGGCAAAGATGGCGGAGAGGAGGCACACAGCTGTGTAAGCTCCGCATTTTCTCTCAGAATCCATTTCATTACAAGCCTCTGAATTAATGCTTGACTGAAAAAAAACCTACAAATAGTTACCAAGAGAAGACATCCTTGAGATTCACCAGGAAAGGTCTGTTTTTCCTCGAGGGTGGGGATGGTTTTAGATCCGGCAAAGGCTGAGGTCAGGCAGCAGCACGGGAGCAGCTCACAACTGAGTAGACCGGAGTGGGGTGGGGTGTGATCGCAGCAGTCTCTGCGGGGAGAGCTTTGCTACAGGATTGGATACTTTGCCCTGGCAGCAAGTCAGTAGCCCAGCAGAGAAGCTAAAAACACCGGGGGTGAAGAATACAACCCCAAACAGTTGGAGTCTCTCAGGACCTGGCCACCCCTCCCCCATAGTGTCTCAGCACAGAGCGCAGGCACAGCACAGTCCTGCTAGTGCCTCGCTGCTGCCCCCACAGTCTGTAGAGGAAGCTCAGTAACACCACCCAGCCCCTCCCCCCAAAAAAGCAGACTCCATTTAGGGGTTTTTTCTTTTTTTCTTTTTGCTAATTTGTCTTTGAATCTTCTCTGATAAAATGAGCAAAAAATTGAAAAGGACTTAACCCTTGACAGCTTCTATACAGATAGAGAGCAGACTCTAAACCCTGAGCAGACTAAAAACAGATTGTCTCCAAGTGACTCCCCAAAGGAGGAGATCATCTGTTCCTCAGCACAGATGAATCTCATAGAAGAAACTAAAAAGGCTCTCACAAGAGAGCTAGAAGAAAAATGGGAAAAGGAGAGGGAGGCTTGGCAAGAGAATCTGGAGAAGTCATCCCACTCATTTAAAGACAGAGTGGATAAAGAAATAAAATCCTTGAAAAATAGGATTAGTGAACTGGAAACAAAAAATAGCTCTCTAAAAAACAAAATTGGCGAAATAGAAAAAAATTCCGTAAAACAAAAGAACTCAATTAGAGTTAGATATTAAAAAGATATTAGAAAAAGATATTAAAAAAGTGAGTGAAGAAAATACTTCATTGAAAATCAGAATTGAACAAATAGAATTGAATGACTCGAGGAGAGAAGACGAATCAGTCAAGCAAATCCAAAAAAATCAAACAATGGAAAAGAATGTGAAATACCTTTTGGGGAAAACAACAGACCTGGAAAACAGATCCAGGAGAGACAATCTGAGAATCATTGGACTCTCAGAAAAGTATGATGAAAAAAAGAGCCTGGACACTATTTTCCAGAAAATTATCAAAGAGAACTGCCCAGAAGTCATAGAAATAGAGGGTAAAATAGACATTGAAAGAATTCATCGATCACCCACTAAAAGGGATCCTAAAATCAAAACACCAAGAAATATAGTGGCCAAATGCCAGAACCCTCAGACGAAGGAAAAAATACTGCAAGTGGCTAGAAAAACCCAATTCAAGTATCGAGGAGCCACAATAAGGATCACCCAGGATCTAGCAGCATCCACATTAAAGGATCGAAGGGCCTGGAATATGATATTTTTTCAAATAATTTATTTAGCATTGGAGTTAATTGTTCTTTAAATGTTTGGTAGAATTCACATGTAAATCCATCTGGTCCTGGGGATTTGTTCTTAGGGAGTTGGTTTGATAGTTTGTTCTATTTCTTTTTCTGAGATGGGACTGTTTAGGATATTTACTTCTTCCTCTGTTAGTTTGGGCAAGCTATATTTTTGGAGGTATTCTTCTATTTCATTTAAGTTGTCAAATTTATTGACATAAAGTTGGGCAAAGTAACTCCTAATTATTACTCTAATTTCCTCTTCGTTAATGGCGAGTTCTTCCTTTTCATTTTTAAGACTAACAATTTGATTTTCCTCTTTCCTTTTTTTAATCAGATTTACTAAGGGTTTGTCTATTTTGTTGGTTTTTTCATAGAACCAACTCTTAGTTTTATTAATTAATTCAATAGTTTTTTTTTTACTTTCAATTCAAAATTCAAAGATCATTTTATTGATCTCTCCTTTTATTTTTAGAATTTCAAGTTTAGTGTTTGACTGGGGGTTTTTAATTTGTTCCTTTTCTAGCATTTTTAGTTGCAAGCCCAATTCATTGGCCTTCTCTTTCTCTATTTTATTCAAATAGGCCTCTAGAGATATGAAATTTCCCCTTACTACCACTTTGGCTGCATCCCATACATTTTGATATGATGTCTCATTATTATCATTTTCTTGGGTGAAGTTATTAATTATGTCTATGATTTGCTGTTTCACCCAATTATTCTTTAGTATGAGATTATTTAGTTTTCAATTATTTTTTGGTCTACTTTCCCCTGGCTTTTTGTTGAATGTAATTTTCATTACATCGTGATCTGAAAAGGATGCAGAAAAAGCATTTGATAAAATCCAACATCCATTCCTAATAAAAACACTTGAGAGCACAGGAATAAATGGACTTTTCCTTAAAATAGTCAGGAGCATATATTTAAAACCGTCAGTAAGCATCATATGCAATGGGGAAAAACTGGAACCTTTCCCAGTAAGTTCTGGAGTGAAGCAAGGTTGCCCACTATCACCATTATTATTCAATATTGTATTAGAAACATTAGCCTCTGCAATAAGAGTCGAGAAAGAGATTAAAGGAGTTAGAGTAGGCAATGAGGAAACCAAACTATCACTCTTTGCAGATGATAAGATGGTATACCTAGAGAACCCCAGAGTTTCTACTAAAAAGCTATTATAAATAATTCATAATTTTAGCAAAATAGCAGGATACAAAATAAATCCCCATAAATCCACAGCATTTTTATACATCACCAACAAAATCCAACAGCAAGAGATACAAAGAGAAATTCCATTCAAAATAACTGTTGATAGCATAAAATATTTGGGAATCTATCTACCAAAGGAAAGTCAGGAATTATATGAGCAAAATTACAAAAAACTTTCCACACAAACAAAGTCAGACAAATAATTGGAAAAATATTAAGTGCTCTTGGATAGGCCAAGCGAATATAATAAAGATGACAATACTCCCTAAACTAATCTATTTATTTAGTGCTATACCAATCAGACTTCCAAGAAAATATTTTAATGATTTAGAAAAAAATAACAACAAAATTCATATGGAACAATAAAAAGTTGAGAATCTCAAGTGAATTAATGAAAAAAAAATCAAATGAAAGTGGCCTAGCTGTACCTGATCTAAAATTATATTATAAAGCAGCAGTCACCAAAACCTTTTGGTATTGGCTAAGAAATAGATTAGTTGATCAGTGGAAAAGGTTAGATTTACAAGACAGAAGAGTCAACTATAGCAATCTAGTGTTTGATTAACCCAAAGGTCCTAACTTTTGGGATAAGAATTCATTATTTGATAAAAACTGCTGGGATAACTGGAAATTAGTATGGCAGAAATTAGGCATGGACCCACACTTAACACCATATACCAAGATAAGATCAAAATGGGTCCATGGCCTAGGCATAAAGAACGAGATTATAAATAAATTAGAGGAACATAGAATAGTTTACCTCTCAGACTTGTGGAAGAGAAAGAAATTTGTGACCAAAGATGAACTAGAGACCATTACTGATCACAAAATAGAAAATTTTGATTACATCAAATTAAAAAGCCTTTGTACAAACAAAACTAATGCAAACAAGATTAGAAGGGAAACAACAAACTGGGAAAACATCTTCACAGTTAAAGGTTCTGATAAAGGCCTCATTTTCAAAATATATAGAGAACTGACTCAAATTTATAAGAAATCAAGCCATTCTCCAATTGATAAATAGTCAAAAGATATGAACAGACAGTTTTCAGATGATGAAATTGAAACTATTACCACTCATATGAAAGAGTGTTCCAAATCACTATTGATCAGAGAAATGCAAATTAAGACAACTCTGAGATACCATTACACACCTGTCAGATTGGCTAAGATGACAGGAAAAAATAATGATGAATGTTGGAGGGGATGCGGGAAAACGGGGACACTGATGCATTGTTGGTGGAGTTGTGAACGAAACCAACCATTCTGGAGAGCAATCTGGAATTATGCCCCAAAAGTTCTCAAATTGTGCATACTCTTTGATCCAGCAGTGTTACTTCTGGGCGTATATCCCAAAGAAATACTAAAGAAGGAAAAGGGACCTGTTTGTGCCAAAATGTTTGTGGCAGCCCTGTTTGTAGTGCCTAGAAACTGGAAATTGAATGGATGCCCATCAATTGGAGAATGGCTGGGTAAATTGTGGTATATGAATGTTATGGAATATTGTTGTTCTGTAAGAAATGACCAGCAGGATGAATACAGAGAGGCTTGGAGAGACTTACATGAACTGATGCTAAGTGAAATGAGCAGAACCAGGAGATCATTATACACTTCAACAACGATATTGTATGAGGATGTATTCTGATGGAAGTGGATTTCTTTGACAAAGAGACCTAACTCAGTTTCAATTGATAAATGATGGACAGAAGCAGCTACATCCAAAGAAAGAACACTGGGAAATAAATGTGAACTATTTCCATTTTTGTTTTTCTTCCCAGGTTATTTTTACCTTCTGAATCCAATTCTCCCTGTGCAATAAGAGAACTGTTCGGTTTTGCAAACATATATTGTATCTAGGATATACTGCAACATATCTAACATATATAGGACTGCTTGCCATCTAGGGGAGGGGGTGGAGGGAGGGAGGGGAAAAATCGGAACAGAAGCAAGTGCAAGGGATAATGTTGTAAAAAAATTACCCTGGCATGGATTCTGTCAATATAAAGTTATTATAAAATAAAATTATATATATATATAAAAGAAAAACAAATCTAGAATTTAAGTTTAGTCTCACATAGAATATATTGAAGGTCACTGAACAAGCCTGATTCAGCTTATCATTTGGATCTATTCTTGAGTCTATTCTCTGTCAGCCAGTCAATGAATTGGCATTTATTAAACACTATGTACTAGGCACCATGCTAAGCTCTGGGTACACAAAGAAAGGCAAAAAGGAGGTTCTGCTCTGAATTAGCTCACAGTTGAAAAGGGGAGACAACATGCAAATAACTAAGTACAAAGAAGATTATACATGCATATATGTGAAAAATTAAAAGAAGTCTCAGAAGGAAAGCTCTAAGAGTAAAGAGATTGGGGGGGAACCTTCTTGTGGAAAATAGGACTTTAGCTTTAAGGATGATAGAGAATATAAGTGGAGAAGAAGAGGAAGAGGAGGAGGAAGAGGAGAGAGAAGAGAGAGAGAGAGAGACAGAGACAGAGAGATAGAGTCAGAGAAACAGAGATAGACAGAGAGACACAGAGAAAGAGGGAAGAGAAGAGAGACCCAGACACAGACAGTGAAACAGACACATAGAGAGAGACAAGGGCAGAGGATAGACACAGAGAGAGGGAGGGAGAGAGAGTGAGAAAGACAGACACAAACACACATACATATGCAGAGAAACAGACAGATCCAGAGACAGAGAGATAGAGACATATACACAGAGGGAGGGAGAGAAAAGAAAGAGACAGACAGAGAGAAGCAGTGTAATGCCGTAGAAACTGAGGCAAGATAGAGGTTAGAGAGTTATAATAATTTGATTTGGAAAGGGAGAGATTTACTGGGACCAAATGGATCCATGGTTTGGTCCCAGGGCTGAATGAGACTATTGTCTCCAAGAATCCAGCAAACAATGTGAGTTTTTAATGACATATATATATATATATATATATATATATATATATATATATATATACACGTGACTCAGATACAGGGGTAGACTGAGGCAGGGGTAGAGTCAGAGTGCTGAGAATGAGGAAACAGGACTAACAATTCTATTCTGACAGAGTTGGGGGGAGGCACCAGATATTCTGGGATGGGAAGAAGCATTCTGATAAGTAGGGAAGGCAGTTATGATGTCTAAGATAGAAGGTCTTTCTCCTTATCTGGATCATCATGATTAGGAGGGAGAGGTGGTGTTGCAGGATTGAGCAGAACAATTAGAAACTGAGGCAGAACAATTCAGGGAAACTGAGGCAGGACAATTTAGGGAAACTGAGGACAATTAGGGAAATTGAATCAGGACAGTAAAATAGAACTGTGGCACAACAGCAGAAAGACAGAGAGAGACAGAGGGAGAGACAGACAGAGAAAGAAAAACAGAGAAAAAGAAACATGGGGAGGCAGAGAACACACAAATAGAGAAGAGATAGATAGACAAGTAGGGGGAGAGAAGGAGAGAGACAAAAAGAGACAAAGACAGAGATACAGAGAACAGAAAGAGATAGAGAAAAGGGTGGCAGTAAAGGGGGAGAGACAGAGAAAGGGAGACAGACACAGAAACAAAGAGAGAGAAAGATAAGCAGAGAACAGAAAAAGGAGGAGATGGGAAGGAGAGAGAGAGAGAGAGAGAGAGAGAGAGAGAGAGAGAGAGAGAGAGAGATCTTGGTGATATCATTAACTCCTCACTATCTTTCACCTCATATAATTAGTCATTTTCCTAGTCTTGTATATTATGTCTCTTCAATACTTCTTACTACCCTCTAGAAGAGGGCATTCCTACAGCCATCTCTTATAACACTGTATTAACTTTTTCTTGAAATATTATAATAGCATCCTAATTGGCCTTCCTATCTCATCCATCCTTTCTCCAATCTATCCTCTACACAGAAGCCAAAGTAAGATTCCTAATGAATAGGTCTGTTCCCCACTTCAGAAAGATCCAGTGGCTTTATAACTTTTGGATAATATGTAAGCCTTTTTTGTCTGGCATTTACATAACTCCGTACAACCTACTTTTCCAGCCTTATCACACATTATTTTCCTTCATGTACTTTTGAGTTCAGCAAACTGCCTTGTTACTTACATACAACATGCCATTTTCCATCTTCATGCCTTCTCATGAGCTGTCCTCATGCCAATGATACACTCCCTCTATATTTCTGCCTTTTATAATCCTTATTGCCTTACCTGCCCTGCTCAAATGTCATCTCTCTTTCCCTCTACTTTCAAGTAACTCCCCCAATGTAATGACCTTGTTTTGATTTTATATGTTTTTTATTTAAGTAATGTGTATGCATGATAAACTGCTAGAAGACAGGAACTATTCCACTTTTACACAGACATTTAATGAATGCTTGCTGATTGGTTAATTTGAAGAATTAATAATAGCAATAAAATTGCTAATTTTGCTGAACTGCCTCTCTCTCTCTCTCTCTCTCTCTCTCTCTCTCTCTCTCTCTCTCTCTCTCTCTCTCATTTTTCCTACAAGAGGAAGGGAGGAAAGATGAAAGAATATACATGAAAATAATTAAAATTAAAAGATATCAGTAAAGATGTAAAGAAAAATTGTTAACTAATTGTATTACCTATCAGCCAAATGAAAAGTTTTATTATTGTTCTAAATATTAGGAATTATTTTAAATTTTGGAAGGAGGTGGCAGTATTCTAAAAGAGAATAGAGGAAAAACTTACAAAAAGTTCACAATGTTGTAATATATTAATAGTGTTGTAATATCAAAAGATATATCTCCAAATAGCTAAAGAACTATCATGTACAAGAGGAATTCGGTTTATTCTGGTTGGCCCTGTATATTAGAATGCATTAACTAAAGAGGTTTTGGATTTCTCATTAATGAAAATTTTAAACAAAGTTATTGAGGAAAATGAGAGCATCACAGAAACCTTGCAAGGTAAGTGATGCGATTATCCCCTTTTTCAGAAGAGGAAATTATATTTAGACAAGTTAAGTAACTTGTCCAAAGTCAGTCTAGTAGGCATCTGAGGAAGCATTTGCACTCTATTCTTTCCAAGTCTTAGTCCATCACTCCATCCACCATGCTATCCAACTGTGTCTTATAGATAGCTGAATGATAAGACAAGGAAGATAGGAAGAATGTAATATAACTGGATGGTATGTGCTTCAGAAAAGGAGATATTGGTCAGTTATAGTGATAACATAAATTTTAAAACTTTTAAAAACCAATGAAATATTTTCTTCACTTTAATATTTAATACCCTGTATAAGTATTATCTTTCACATTTGACAATGAGGAGATTGAAGATCAATTTTGGCCATGGTGAAGGCAGTCAGGACTTGAACTCAACTCTTTTGACTTCAAGATTCTTTTCATTAGCTTCACAGTGATAATGACAGTAGATTTGTGTTAAGAATGGCAGTGATGATCAAGAGTGTGGGTGCATCTACTGCTCTTCCATCCAGCTAGGGGAAGTGTGCCAAGAATTCACTTTCATGCTGGAACAAGGGTTTGTTGCCTTTGGTGGAAGCCAAGGGTATTAGAAGAAATCTTTTGAGATTGTATCTGGATTTGATTATAATAGAATAGGGTAGATCTTTTTTCAAAGGTGAAGAGGGAGCCTAGGGAAAAATAGGACTGAGCTTTTGCCGATGTGCTTTGGTTAAGTAAAACATACAAACCTGTTTTCATATGGCTTTGATTGAGACCAAGAATTTTTGAATAAAGAAAACAATTGTTGATGTGAAATATGGTAGACAATTTTAGTTTAATAGGTTAGCCAGTATTTAAACATTTAAAAATATTTTTTATGTAGTACCTTTAAGGTTTACAAAATACTTTTTGTACATTATCTTCTTTGATCTTGAGCAGAGATAATAACAGTTGGTTAATTTATATTATATTCTTTTTTTCTATCAAAAGCCAAATGTTTACATGGCTGTACTTGAAAAAGACAAGCAGTCATTTAGCATTTATTCAGTATCTACTATGCCCTAGCTAGGTTCTAGGAATAACAACATATGAACAGATTACAAAAGTGAAATTGTCCTTGTTTTTAAGAAACTTACATTCTTTTGGAGAAAATGACACGTAAAATATACTTTCATATTTATCAAATTTAATATCTTAAAGCTGTATTAAGACTTTGGGGGATATTTTACATAAAATGCATTTCCAGAGAAGAGGGAGCAACAGCTGGGGAGAGGAGGGAGGAAGGTAGGAAAGACCACATAAGATATAGCAATTCAGTAGAGCTTTTAAAGAAGCTAAGAGGTCTAAGAAATACATATTTTAATGATACGTTGACTTTAGTAATGAATCATTCCTGTTCTTTATCATGGCTAGAGTGGATCAAGCATCACTCTTGGAATCATTTGGATTTGGGTTCAAGACTGACTTCTTATGCATACAGCTTGTGGAATCATAAGGAGGTCTCCTAATTTCTTAGTGTCTTAGGCAACTTTTTAGGATTACAAGTTTCAGATGAATTGCCCATACATTTTAGTGAATTCCTATATTGTCACAAGTCAAAACCTAAGTTGGAAAGGCTTTGAAGAATTATCTTAGCTAAACTCAGAAAGGCTCATCCAGGAAGGCTTGTAGAGTGATGAGAATTTTTGGTTTTGGCAGTTTTTGAAAACTGTCTTCTAATTCATGAAAGGACAGTGATTTACAACAATGAGGAAAATGCCCTCATTGACAAAATGATAGCTCCTTGAAATAAAGTATATATAAGAGGGTTCATATAAAAACTGGAAGTTTGATCATTGAGTATGGATATTTTTGTAGCTTTTATTTTTTTCCAGATAATAAAAATTAAATATTTTTTTAAATCTCACTTTGTGTTTTTTTCCTTTGATTTTTGATTTTTTTTTCTATGAAATTGATCTATTTATTGGGTCTTTGGTTTTTTTTATTAGGATTTAATCTTAAGCTTTTCCTTCACTAGTGTCTCTCATTCATGAAATGTGTTGTCTTGTTTTTGTTGCAGTATGGAAGAGAACCAAGCGACTGGACAATCTTGGTGTCTTGAATGAAAACACAGGCGATATTATCTGTATGTTACTGGGGCAAGCCATTGTGTTTGAATTGTGATAGATTTGTTTGGCTGCCAATTTATAGTTGTATGTAATGTATTATCGTTGTGTTCCTAGGGGTGATTGCCTCCACATGCCAGAGAATAGAAATAACAATCATGTTACTTTCTTCAGTAAGCTTGCCTTGTTATAGTAAGTAGCTAAGATGTAAGCCATATAATATAGAGTTTTCCTCACAACTTTTAGTGCCTCCTCTAGTGGCCTTCTCTGTACTCATGATTTAGAAGAAAATATACTCTTCCTCCTTTGCCCCTTAAGTATTTTCCCCTTCCTCCCTTTTATTTACCAAATGAGACTTGAATGACTAAAAGCTGATTCAGATGATTTTTATCATTTATGCTTCCTAAAGATGTTAACATCAGTAGGATGCTCTTTTCCTCTGTGGTTATCATTTTTCTCTGTTTTTCTTTGAAATATTGGAAAAGCTGGATTTGCTCTCTGCTCTTACACTTGGGTTTCACAGTGAATTCCCCACTGCCAAAAACATTTTGCTTTACTCTTCTCTTCTATACCATAGAAATATTGCCACAGTGGATAATGATCCCTATGCTAAATTCTGGATCTAAAGTGTCATTAATAGCCTTCTGTTAGAACCTTATGTTTTTTTTTTTTTTTCTTTTATTGCATATTCACAGGGGGTGTTCTCCAGGGAGGTTTCAGTTTGCAAAGCTCCTTGTCATTGTACCTGAAGCTTCAAGGGGTTTTCCTCAATATCTCAGCTAATAATCTGCACTTTAGTTCATTTTATTACTCACTCTTTCTCTCCTTTTCTAATATATTTAACCTTCACATGCCAGCACTTAGATATAGAGCACTTATTTTGTAACTAAAAGACATTGTAATTTTTTTTTTTGAACTTCTAAATTTCTCTGTACGGTATTAGATACATAAGGAGCTTCCTTTGAAGTTCCTTAGACCTCTTGGGGAATGTACTCTTCCTCCGTTTTAAAGATTCCTTCAAACTTCATAGCGGCCTGTACTATTCTCTAATCACTAAAACAATTATATAATTTTATTGAAGAATTGAATTATCAATGACAACTGTGAAAGAGAGCTTTGGGTTTACATTTTTTTTTTCAAATAAATTGTAAGCACAGAACAGAATTCAATTTCATAAAGGTATGACTGTACTTCTTACTATATTTAATTGAAAATGTTTGTCATTTGGTGTTGATTCTTGTAGTTAGTATATTTATCTCACATTGTTTTTATTTCCCATGGTCTGCTGCATCACCAGCCTGGAGAGATACCCAAAGAAACACACATGACAAGATAGAAGAATTATTCTGATACTGACTTGTGCCTTGAAATGAGAGACAGAATTAGAAGAAATACTCATGAATTTCTAGTGAAAGAAATAATAGTGAATTGTATGATATTTCTCTATTTTAATTTTTTCAGCTGTAATAAGATGGAAAGGTCTGCTCTGATTTAATAGCTATTCTTTGCTACAAAGTAGAGGCTATAGATAGAGCATATGCATTTTTATGGGGGGGGGATTCTGGAATGAAGAAGATAATGAAAATGTTCTTTATAGGGTTTTTTGATGTGTTATTATCCTGCAGACCTTGTTTCTGAGAAATATAAGATTATCCTTCCCACATTTAATTGTGTCTCTTAATATTTAAAAGATTTTATTTTTCTCTTAGTAAATCTTTTAACTTCAGAAATGATAACCTAGAAAATACTGGAATCAGAGTTGTAGACTTTTCAAAAAAAAAAACATTTTGGCAACTATATTTGTATAACTGGTTCCCATTGACATCCTTTGTGCTTTATTTTATGTATTTAAAAAAAAACACAATAGATCTATAAGCTTTATCAGATTGCCAAAAAGAGTCCATTACACAAAAATACTTCTGCTCCACAGGGAAAAAAAAAAGGAGCTGCTTTTGTTAGTCCTTCAAAATACCATCTTTTAATTTAGTTTTGAAATTGTCTGTGTGGTTTCCATGATCACTATTTGGGCCATCTCAGGCATTTTCTGATATACTTAGTCCTTCAGTATATAACTCACATTTATACAGTGCTTTGAAGTCTACAAAGCACTTTCCTCACCAAAAAATATTATGAAGTAGATAAATCAAGTGTTTTAATTCCCATTTTACAGATGAGAGAGGTTCAGTGATTCTGTTCCTAGTCCCCCACTAATAAATATCTGAAGCAGGAAATGAATATTTTTCAGATCACTTGATTGTAAGATCAGTGCCCTATCCATAAAATCTGGATGTGTCTCAGTTTATGAAGAGAATGTCAAGGGGAGAACATATTAGGATGCACAATCTTGTCTACTATTTTAATTAGAACTAACTATGCTACTAACTTGTTAAATGAATTGGGAAAGAACATCTGCACATCTTTTTTCTCTGTGTCCTATTTGTTTAATTGTGGTGGATTAATATAGCAATAGTAACACATTATAACTAGGCAATTATCTATTTTTCAATAGTTAGTTATAGTAACACTAATTGATCATTTAAGACATAAAATAATCTAACATTAGGAACATGTGAGCCTAATTTCCTCAAAGAAGATCAACAAATTAATACTGTTGCTGATATTTGCATAATTGACTGCAATTATTTAATGTTTAATTGGGTTGATCAAATGAGATTCAGGAACTCACATGAGCATGCATATAAACAGAACTGATGTTACTTAAAGTGATAATGATTAATAGTTATTTTGCATTTTCCTTTTTCCTTTCCTTTATTGAGTTATTACTTCCAGACCAAATCTATTCTCCAGATTTTTATACATCAGTAGAAATCAAGATTTTAAAAATGATATATTTCATTTCATGTGATTTCAGACATCTACCAAAATTGAAATGTTGCTTAAATTGTACTTATAACTCCCATCTGGCATCAGACATTTTCTTTGTCAGATTCATTTTTAAAGAGTGCAAAATCAGAGAATGAAAAATTAGATCAGCACATCTGATACAATAGAGAATTGACTTATCTGAAAGAATAAATGAAAATTAACAATTTCAGCTTTCTTTCTTTTTTTTCATAGCTTTTTATTTACAAGTTATATGTATGGGTAATTTTACAACACTGACAATTGCCAAACTTTTTGTTCCAATTTTTTCCCTCTTTCCCCCCACCCCCTCCCCTAGATGGCAGGATGACCAGTAGATATTATATTAGAGTATAAATTAGATACACAATAAGTATACATGACCAAACTGTTATTTTGCTGTACAAAAAGAATCAGACTTTGAAATATTGTACAATTAGCCTGTGAAGGAAATCCAAAATGCAGGCAGGCAAAAATATCAGGATTGGGAATTCAATGTAATGGTTCTTAGAGATCTCCCAGAGTTCTTTCGCTGGGCGTAGCTAGTTCAGTTCATTACTGCTCTATTGGGAACTGATTTGGTTCATCTCATTGCTGAAGATGGCCAGGTTCATCAGAATTGATCATCATATAGTAACAATTTCAGCTTTCAAAACTAGCTAGATAACTTAAATGATAAAGTGAGTCATTATATGCCTAACCTAGGAACTCTGGCAAAGAATCTTTTATTTAAACCTTGTAGGGAGTAGTCTCTGGATTGGGAGTGAGGATAAGCAGATTCTAATCTCTACTCTTCTACTAACCAGCTTTTTATATTCAATAAATCAGTGTACCTTCCTGGACATCCATATCATCAGAAAAATTCAGACTAGATATACTATGGTGACACTTCCAGCTTTAACATCCAAAAGTTCTGTCTCTCTAGGAAGTACACCTTTGTTAAAGGCAATTTATTTCATTTCCTTGATAGGAAAGATTTTGGGGTTTTTTTTTTTTTCTTAGCTCTTCAAGGGCATGGTATGAATATGGCAGGTACTTAAAAAACTTATTGAGTTGAATTATAGAAGAGGAGATATATATTCATGCATTACAGGAGGAAAGAAAACAATCTAATAACTGATAATATCAAGCTTGTGAAGAAAGGCAGTTTTACCATTTTTAGGAAAGCAAGAAATAATCCAGTGATAGAACTGTGTTAATTTGATGGCTTACTTAATTTTAGTATTTAAAAATAATTTTTCCATTGGCCCATGGAGATAGAACCATCTTGGGTCATTTTGGGGTAGATTTTATTAAAGGACTTTGGTTTTAAATATAAGACCCTATGGCAGGGAGGTAGAAGCCCCATAATAGCCATTCTAAAATTATTTATGTCTTCTCTCTCTCACTGAGCATGTTAAAATTGTATTCCTTTTCCTTAAACAATTTTTCTTTATCCCTGAAAACAGGTCATAATTGTACCTTGTATCTAAGGGAAAGTGTATAACCAGAAAACAAATCCCATTTGTCTTTAACAGAGAAATTTTTTGAGTTCACATTTGTTGTTCATGCAACAAGTCATCCAGGCTTTCTTTGATTCAAACTCTTCTGTATGAAAATGAAGCAGTCCATTTTGGTAGCTGTTATGGAAGCATTACCAGTGGTCCTTTATAGCATTTCATATCCATGAAATATAATCTGTGGATTCTTTCATAAAATGATTATTTCTTATTTTTTAAATATCTAAGCTCTAAATGAACTATTACTTATACCTAGCAATTAGTCTTTGTGGACACCTTATTCAAATAGGTTGGTTGGGATAAGAATTGCCACAAGCAATTTTTTATTCATCTGATTCCCTTTTAAAAAGTCCCATTTGATTGGCAGCATGCTAAGAATATTGCTGTTTTAGATTGTCTTCTTGATTGCAATCATGATAATACATTTGGTTAACAGTTGCTCAGTGATTTAAAAGTTGCATGAAAATGTACATCTAGATGTTGTGGAACTGAATTCAGAACATAGTTATTGTCTTCAAGGAGTTTACAATCTAGAAGTACAGGATGGATAGTATTTGACACATTTAAACAAAAAGGAGAATAAGTTAGTAGAAAAAAATATTGGGGGAAAAAGCATACTGAATATTTTAATCTATCCTTTTCAATGAAAACTGCTTGTTTTCTATTTCTTCTTTTAATTCTTGTAGGGAATTCTCTACTTAGCACTCAGCCACTGAACATGGCATAAGATATGTCATTTCCTAATTAACTAATGCTATGTTGATGTAGCTATTCTGGGTTATACTAAATTGATGCGACATTTTTTATAAGAAAGCTCAAATAATAGTATTCCCACTGTACTTCTTAATCCTTAAGAAAGCGAAGTCCAAAATTCCTGTGCAAAATATTATCTGAAGGGGCAATCTAGGTGGCACAGTGGACAGAGCCCCAACCCTGAAATAAGGTCAACTCAAGCTCAAATTCAGCCCCAGACTGTGTGACTGGGCAAGTTCAATTGTTCCACCAAATCCCAATTGCCTTACCAAATTTTTTTTTTTAATTCTAAAAAACAAACAAACAAACAAAAACAACAACAACAACAACAAAAAACCAACCTAAAACATTATCTGAAAATGAGATTCACTGGAGACTATTATGGAATGAGCTAGTTTAACATATTAGATCATATATTAAGTTACTTAGGAAATGACATGCGGAAGATTAATTTTAAGCCAAGTCTGTGAAAATTTCTTTCCTGAATACCAGTTCTTCAAAGTATTGTAAGTTTATGTCCTTTTTTGTTGTTGCCAAAAGATACTCTTTTTAAAAATCCTTATTCACTATCAAGGAAGTTTTAGTATTTTTTATTTTCTTCAATATACTTAAAAGTACACACTTCAACAAAATATTTATCAGATTTTTCCTATATTTATTTTTTAAAAAATGCAACAGACCAGGACTCAAGAAATCTTAATATTAATCTGGAATAATTTCCTATGACTAGGTATACTTATATATTTGCTTCTAAAAATACAAAATCTTTGAGACTCAGTCTTTGAGAATTTTTTTTGCTGGTCAAATCATGTTATTAAATCTTATTTCTTTTTGCCTGTATAATTTCTTGTACTAGAATCTCCATTGTTAACAGGACTTGACAGTTGAATAGTTTGCCACACATTTTAACATCATCACCAAACTCTTATTTGCAAAATAATGTGCAGATTCTGAGTCACCAAGTATAATGCTGGGGCAAATTAAATCGTCATTTTGTTCATTAACTGGTAATAAGATCTAATTAATTATTCACATCCAAGGTTACATTGAGTGAGTGATTTCTTAACGTTTATACAGAATGAAGATGTAGAAAAGAAATTCAGAAGCAGAACAAGAGTGATAATGAAAGAGAAAGGGATGTGATTCTAGAAAGATCACAAATATTTCATTCTTCTTCCATACTTCCAAAGAAAGATCATTTCTCTTTCCCTGCAGAATGCTTATAGTCTGCTTGTCTTTTTAACCTTGGCTTCTATGCTAAGGCTAATTGTAGGTGCCAAATAGAAATAGTGCCAGTTATTATGTATCTTCAAGAAAGTCGTTTTAAGTTTTTTCTAGAATTAGGCTGAGCTCACAGACATATTTTGTGATAGGAGCTGTGGGCAATTTTGTCTGTTATTCCCTATGAGTAGTGCAAAGCTGAGCATAGACAAGACAGTTAATAAGTGCTTACTGAATTGAATTAAATTATTAGGATAATAGAAACTACTTTGGACAACTAAAGAGCTGACATGGAGTTAATCCTAGAGATTTGAAAATCCAGTGTCTTTTTATAAAATTCTTGTATGTACTATCAATTTATGAGCAATCTTTTTCCTTTCCAGTTTTTTTTTTTAATGATAAATTTTCTTGGTCAGAGGAAAGCTATAAGGAACAAAAATCAAATTATTTATTGCAGATTTTCTTATCTGTTTCTTAGACTGAAGGATTACTTTGAATGCTCCAGGAATTAGATGAATATTGTAGTTTCAATTTTAACTGTGAAATTAAATATTTGGCTGTATTTTTCCCCAGCCAGTTATCAAAATGTACATAACAATAAACAGTAAGTTTAGGATGAATGCAAGAAATGACTTAAAATAATACTTCACTGATAAATTTCCAAGATTTTAGGAAATGCTGTTAGACCAGATCTTGGAAAATAAGTTGATCATTGTAAAGAGGTGCTCCCAGTGAAATGAAAGAATTGATTCAACTATAAATAGATATATCACATTTATACCATAGTCTTTATCTAGAATTTGAAATATATGTACTTATTCAATAATGAAAACTTGACAAAAGAGAACTAGATTAGAGTGATTATGTCTTATCCCTGATTTTATATAAGTTTAGGAATATTGAAAAAGTAGCTAAAAATGTAGACTTTTTGAATCTTATTTTCTTTCATCTGAGTATGATTATAGCTGCCACTGGGGTGATAAAACCTAGCCACTAGAGTCTTAAATTTCCTAGTTTATGAGGTGGTTAGTTCTGTACCAGTTTGTGAAATCCTCTTTAAGTAAGAAAAATTGGTCATTCAATAGATAGAAAGAAATATTCTAGAAGGCTTATGTTTTCATAAATGTTTGAGCTGATGTTATGTTACAAAGATTCAGACACACTAAAAGCATCATAATAACAGCTGTAAGGAAAATATAGTGGGTAAAGTAAAGGAAACTCTACCTCATTCTTCTTTAAAGATTTTGTAGAAGCACAATTAAATTCTCATAATGGCTTTGTTACACACGAACCATCTGGTATGAACAAACACTTTATATTTGTATGTCTAAAGAACCTGTAATAATTGTATTTTGCTGGCAATAGATACATTCTTTATTGTTTGCATTTTCCTCATCCAATCTATAATTACATAGTATTTCTCTCTTCAATAAAACAATTTAATGGACACCTGTTTGTGTGGTATTAAGGAATCAGCATTGTTGGATGCATGCAATAAACTTTAATTGCCATTTTTATGATGCTTCAAGGTTTTTGGTTAGAGGATGTAAAAACAGTGTCATTTTAGCATTTTAAAAATAATAACATTGAAGAGAAGGAAAAGAAACAAGAGTATGAAGAGGACAAAATATTAATAACATGTTAATGTTAGATATATTAATTTCTTAAATAAAAAAAACTTTCAAGAATATGGATTTATCTTCTGCAAAATATCATTTCCCTGTTTAAATTACTGTACAGTATATCATGAGTAGATTTCCTCTTCTTGTTCTTAAAAAAATAATCTACTACATCAATTAAATTGTATATCCACAGTAGTAAAAAAGTGGACAAAAGATACTGTGTAAATGTCACAAATCAGTTTTCAAGATAAAATATTAATATAAGTAGTATTTATCATTATATAGTTCTTACTATGTGCCAGGTACTATCCTAAACAATTTTATTTGAGCCTCACAATAACCCTGGGAGGTAAGTGCTATTATTATTTCCATTTTACAAATGATGAAACAGCCAAATGGAAGTTAAGTGACTTGCCTGAAGTTGCATAGATGGAAAGTATTTGAGGCCATATTTATACTCGTTTTCCTAATTCCTGGTCGCCTCATTTTGCTCATCTGTAAAATGAGCTAGAGAAGGAAATGGCAAATTATTACCGTGTCTTTGCCAAGAAAATCCCAAATGGAGTCATGAAGAGTCAGATAGGATTGAAAAAAGACAACTTCTTGACTCTATCCATTATACCATTTAACTCTTTTTCAATTTGTCCTATAAATAAAAGATATGAATAAGCCAACTTTCTAACCAAATCAAGAGCTGCATGAATTATTTAAAAAAGTGAGATGAATTCATTTGTAGGTTAGAAATTTGTATTCATTTCCCAAAATTTGTCCTACATGGTTGCAAATGCAGCAAAATCTTAGATTTATCAGAGTTACTAATAAGCAAGGTTTAAATGGCATTAACCTTTTTCCTGTATGCTGTCAACTCCTGAAGATTTTGACCTCTTAGCAAGATAAAAAGAATTAATATTAGAGCTTAGAGAGTATTGGTGAAGATTAGTAGTTGTTTGGTTCAGCAGTAGTATCAAAGCATATCTCCCAAAAGAATGACAAAGATTGGGATGTCATTGCTGAAAGTGATGACTTACTGGAGCTTACAAGATTTATATGATCAGACAGATCTGTTGATTAAAAGAGCAGTTTTCTCCAAGGGAGAAAGTGCCTATTAACAGAAAAAAAATCAAGATATTTTCTTGCCTTTGTAAATCCTCTGCCCATACATAAACTAACCAGATTTAATATCTCTCACATTTATATATACACAAATCAAAATACACTGTACATGATAATGGCTCATATGTGTGTATGTGTATGTATATAATTGTATATATAACACATATGTGTTATATACATATGAGCCATTATCATGTATATACATGAATACACACACACACATTTCAGGTCATACTCGAATTCTCATTTTATCCATAATCTACTTATAATGGTATTGGTTCATACATTCTTATTTGAATTATATTAAATAAAAGAAATCAAAAAGAATATTTATATTTGTGTATTTGTGCTTATGATAAATATTACATATTCTTTGTAGCAGTTCTTTTGTTGCTATGTTCTTCTATACCTCAAGTAATATCAAATGGAAACTTTGTAGTCCCATGTACTTGCTGAAGTCTTTGCTAGTAAGTCTATACACATTAACTGAGAAAAATGAATCCATAGGTACAAAGTATATACAAATAGTTTCTACAACAAAGTTTCAAAATATATTTTACTGATGGAAAAAAAATTCTTGGGAAGAACAGATGGATATAAAAAAGAGAAAATAATAGTTGCTTATCAGGTATTAATGCTTAAGAAAAAGGAGAGAGAAATATAATTATCTGTAGAGGGTCACTGTCACTGGGGAAACTCTGAGTGAGGTATAAGACCCGTCAGCCTAGAGGGAATCTGCTAACAATGTCTGGTTTGGCTCTCCATCTCCCCTAAGGGTTCTCGGCCTTCCTAAGAAGTCAGGGATGGTGACAACCTGTGTTGAGATTGAGGCAGAGTGATACCAAGTGGCAAACTACATATTATAGCAAGTTGTTTATGTGGTCCCACATGTGCTGTGTTGTTATTGTTACATTATATAAAAGGGAAAGCCCTTGAAATTAACAGACTCCATTTTCCCACCATCTTCAGGAGTCCTGCCTCATCACTTCTCCACTAGGATGGTATGTTTTAATCACCCTGGAGAGGGGGTTCTAGAAAGCAATCATATATTTTGGTGCCCAAACTTGGGGGCTTTAGAAAGCAGGATACAACATTTGGTGCCCAAACGTGGGGCTCTAGGAGAGGTCCTATACACATCAGCTCCACTGACGTGGCCGAGTTTGGTGGAGAAGTACCCGTGATCTGGAAGGGTAAGTATAAAAATAGGCAAGCAGGAAGAATCAGTAAGGGCTAGTCTAGCCATTTTCATTTTTCAACTGAAATGAGGCAAATACCAAGAAATGAGCCTCCCTACTGAGGAAAGCAAAAAGCAGGCTTAGTTAGGTAAGAAGCAAGGTTTGTGGTAACTCAGAAGCAGATCACTGAGTTCTCGGATGCTCTGGAGAGCATGTCTCTCTGGCTTTCTAAGAAGGAGAGTTTGGAGCTAGAGATGTGGAAGTTAGTGGGAGAACAACTAACTGAATACAATGGAGTAAAATTGGTTTTTAAGGAATCCTACAAGTTTTAAAACAAGGAAAGAGTTTAACTTGGGTGGTCAAACCAGGAAATATGAGGAAAAAAATAAGCAGAGGGTTGGTGCCTGTAGCTGTGGAGGGTACAAGCACCTGGAGCAGAGGTAAGGAAACTTTTTAAAAAATCATTTCACTGATTTCACTTGCCAAAGATTATAGCAAACATCTATATGTCTGACACAGGAGGATCAATAGCAGCTGAATTTGATGATGTTCCTTTAGGGTGGAGATTTGGGAATGGAGCAGGGGATTTTGCTCCTTTTTTAGGGTTAAAAAAAAAGGATCCCCTATATATAGGGAAGAGACATCTTACAACAATTAGGAAACAATTAAGTACTTTAGCTTTTGGGGCAGGGCTGCTGTAGAAGGCCTGCCAGCACTCACCTGTTCCCATTCAATGGAAAATTGGTACACCCGACAGTAGGTGGAAGTGTTGTTTAATCAGTGAAAAAATTCAGGCCTACTGAAACACTTCTTAAACGCAATTTGGTGATATGTATCCAGATTTTGACTGCCAGCAACAAAATCCAGGATCCAGATGCTCCTCCAAAAATAAAAGAGAGGGGGAGCTACAGATAACCCTAGAGAACTTATAAATTTAACTTTATGTATTAATTTTTTATTTTTAGTGGAGATGCACTGGTTTTGGCAGACAAGTTTCATAACACACTGGAAGGGCAGTGTCCAGTGGGAACAGCTCCATTATCTTCAGATAATTGCCAGGTGATGTGGAGAGATCCAGAAAGTGGTGAACGAGCGGGACCAGATAGGTTAACTGCTTGGGGGAGAGGGTTTGCTTATATCTCAACAGATGGAGAAGGAATCCAATGGATGCCAACAAGTCTTATCAGCCTTGTCTATCAGAGAGAGACAGAAAAAGAAGACCCTTGAAACAAAGGAGAAGACCCAAGAAACATCAAGTAGTTCCATTGTTAACTGTTCCCACAACTGAAAGAGGCTGGCAGTTAACCCATTGTGTACTCATGAATATCAAAAATAATTCTCAATAAGACTGATGCAGGACTTTAAAACCTGCAGGAATTATTGGATTTCCTGAGACATAAGATTGATGCAGGACTTCAAAACCTGCAGGAATTATTGGATTCCCTGAGACATGAGGCAATAGATTGGTTTTGGACTATTTGTTGGCTGCTGAAGGAGGTATATGTGTAGTTGTGAATTGATAGTTATTTTTTATACCTTCCTTCCGGGATTCATGGAAATCTTTATAGTATTTTGTTTATTCATATGGTTTGCTATATTACTACTTGCTTGTATGATATTACAACTTGCCTGTATGATTCCTCCCATGGTAACGGATTTAACCACTGCTATATACCTGCTTCAATTAAAACAAAAACAAGGATGAGACGTAGAGGGTCATAGTCAGTGGGGAAACTCTGAGTGAGGTATAGGATCCTCATCCCAGAGAGAATCTGCTAACAATGTCTGGTTCAGCTCCCCATCTCCCCTATGGGCTCTTGGTCTTCCTGAGAAGTCAGGGGTGGTGACAACCTCTGTTGAGATTGAGGCAGAGTGATACCAGGTGAAAGAGTGATACCAGGTGTCAAACTACATATAATAGCAAGTTGTTTATGTGGTCCCATGTGCAAAGTGTTGTTTTTGTTACATTATAAAAAAGAGAAAGCTCTCAAAATAAACAGACTGCATTTTCCCACTATCTTCAGGAGTCCCATCTCATCACTTGTCCACTAGGAAGGTATATTTTAATCACCCCAGCATGGGGGCTCTAGAAAGCAGGATATTTCAATCACCCCAGTGTGGGGGCTCTAGAAAGCAACAGTACATTTTGTCACCCCAACTTGGGGGCTCTAGAAAGCAGGACACAGCAATTATCACCTTGGATAATTCCTGGGTAACAGGTTCCTCATTACTAAAATGAGGGCTTTGAACTAGATGACTTCTGATGTTCATTCCAGATCAAAAATTGTAGTTCTATAATTTAATCTGTTCATTATAAAATCACATACAAAAAAGTTTCAAAGTGATTAATCTTTGGTACAATGCACACAATTTTGTTAGGAGATACTCAAAATTTTCATAATTATAGGTTGAAATCCAATACCATCTCTAGATTTTCAGATTCATAGTGCTGCAAGAGATAAAAGTTTGGTTAAACTAGGCAAAAGTACAATCAGTTACATAGCTTTTAAGTATTAGAGGATACTGGAAAAAAGAAAAAAAAAACTTCTCCATTATATTGCACTCTCTGTTAGTTATAATTTTAGAATGGATTAAATCATCCACTCCAGGGTGTTAATAACCTTTACTCCCTCTTAATCCTAAAACTATTCTCCACCTTTACCTGTAATCTTTAATTCCTCCATCTCTTTCTGTTTTCTCATTCCTATTCTCACTTTCTTTCCTTTAGCTTATTGACCTTTTAGATTAGATTAGATTTAGATCTCCAAACATTTTTCTGTACCAATAATCCTAAAATAAGCACACCATTAATACACACATATTAGCAAGTATATAGTATATATATCAAAATGTATAATATGTATTGATTTATTATTTTACACACTATAATTTAGAAAAAATAGAAATTTAAGAGCATGAGATGAAAAGGAAATTAATCTTTCAATTGAGTCAATTGAGATCCATTGGAATTTATTGAATGGGGTGGGGAATGATATGGTCAGACTTTTGTTTCACAAAAGCCACTTTGGCAACTGTGTAGAAAATGGATTAGAGAGATGAAACTGGGGAAATCAATTAGAAACCTGTTGAAATAGTATAGATAAGAGATGTTTAGAGTTTGAAGATGGTGGCTATTTAAGCAGGAAGAGGAGATCATATGTAAGAAATGTGAAAGTACAAATGGTAAGATTTAGCAACTAATTGTGCATGGTTGGAAATGAATGAATGAAATATTCAGGATGATACACAGGATGAACCTGTGTAACATGAAGAATTTCTTTATAGACAAAAATGACTACATAACAGAATGTTAGAAGTGGAATGGGTTTATGAACAAAAAATAACATGAGATTTGTCAGGTAAACTATGATCTATTCTTGTGAATGACTCTTACACCAAAAACAAAGTGTATTGCTGTAGAATAGAGTATGATCTCTTACCAAAACTAT
The DNA here is from genome assembly GCF_016432865.1 of Antechinus flavipes. Classification (NCBI taxonomy): domain Eukaryota; kingdom Metazoa; phylum Chordata; class Mammalia; order Dasyuromorphia; family Dasyuridae; genus Antechinus; species Antechinus flavipes. The sequence continues at coordinate 174,827,647 of NC_067402.1, forward strand.
GCTAGAACAGGGGTTCTTAAACTTGTACTACTTGGGACTTCTTTTTCCTGAAAAAAATTTGTGACCCCAAGTATATAGGTATATTGTATACAAATCAAATATTTACTGATAATAAATCATAACTTTGCAATCCCCACATTCATTTATGAGATGCCATATGGAATCACAACCCATAGTTTAAGAAGCTGAGCACTAAGTACAGAGCTAGTTATAGGGTGACTTAAGGTTGCAGCATAGTGTCGGAGATAGAAGGGGATACAGCTACTGGTATGAGTGCCTTCATCAAGGTTAAACTATAGCAAATTTGAAAGAGCTACACTAGGGCAGAAAGGCAGAAGTTGGGGCCTTACACAGCTATAAAGAGATTTTAGTCATGGAATGTTGTTGAGTTATAGACAATATAATAAAAATGATGATCCTAATTCAAATAACTTACTTATTCAGTGTCATACCATTCTACTAATACCTAAGAATTGTTTTACAGAACTAGAAAAAATTACAAAAGTTAAATAATATCAAGAGAATCAATGAAAAATATGAAGGATGGGATTTTGAATTATATTATTATACTACATTTATTGAATTATTATATTACAAAGTGATCATGAAAACAATCTGGTATTGTTAAGAAATGGAGGGATGGATTATGGGATATTTTAGATACGTACTATACGGTAGTAAATGACCAGAGTAAGTTAGTGTTTGATGAATTCAAAGATCTAACCTTTTGGAATAAGGATTTGACTAAAGTTGCTGGAAAAACTGGAAAGTGGCTTGGCAAAAGCTGGATATAGATCAGTATCTCATATTACATGGTAAAATAAGGATAAAATAGGTTTTTTAAGGGTGATACCATAACTAAGTTAGAGATCAAAAAAATTTCATGTGCCAAATCTGTACAAAAGAAGAATTTATGATCAAGCAGGAAATCAGATCATAGGAAATAAATGGAATGATTTTGATTATGTGAAATTAAAGATTTTTTCATATAATTTTTTCAAAATTAGAAGGAAAATAGGAAACTGGGGAAAATTTAAAGTATTTTTCCTCTAATAAAGGCTCATTTCTTGCATATGTAAGTAACTGAGCCAAATTTATAAAAATAAGAGCCATTCCCTATTTAATAAATGGTCAAAGAGTATGAACAGTTTACAGAAAATAAATCAAAACTACCATTAATCACATGAAAAAAATTTTAAATCCTGATTGATTAGATAAATGCAAATTAATAATTTTGAGAGATGTACCACCTCATATATATCATATTGGCTTTTGTGACAGAAAAGGAAAATAACCAATCCTGGAGAGTATGTTAGAAAATAGGTGCACTAATTCATTGTTGGTGGAATTGTGAAATGGTCCAACCATTCTGGAGAACATTTTGGAACTATGTCCAAAGGGCTATAAAACCAAACATAGTCAAACAAAACTTAGCAATATTAATTCTGTACCCCAAAGAGATCAAAGAAAAAGGAAAAGCTTCTATATGTACAAAAATATAGTAATTCTTATATTGGCAAAGAATTGAGGGTAAGCTCATTTGATCAGGGAATGGCTAAACAAGTTGTTCTTTATAATTGTGATTAAAAAAAAAACTAGTCTCTTACAAGAAATAACAAGGATAATTTCAGAAAAAAAAATGGAAAGACATATAAATTGATGCAAAGTAAGGTGAGCAGAACCAGAAAAGCACTGCATACAGTAATATCAATATCGTGAAAGACTTAAGCTACTCTGATCAAGACAATGATTCAAAACAATTCTGAATTATCCATGATGAAAAATGCTATCCACATCCAGGGGAAAAAAACTGGTAAGATTCTGATTTTATACTGAAGTATATTTTTTGTACTTTAAGTTTCTTGCTTCTTATAGTTTGATTTGTAACATGGATAATTTGGATACATTCTGTATGACTACACATGTATAATTGATATATTCTTGCTTGCCTTCTCAAGAGGGAGAGAATTTGTTACTCAAAAATTTTTCAAAAATGAATGTTACAAATAAATAATTTATAAAAAAAGGTTAATCTGCAAAAAGAAAAATATATATAAGCCCAAAGTTGTTTTCCTGAAATGGTTATCTAAATCCTATAATTTATAATATTTTGTCATGGCATTTACATATCAAACTATTGCCATAAATTATAATGTACCTACTTAGCTATTATATCTTTAATCAATATTGCCATCTTCATTAGTTTGCTGTTCTAGTAACTATATATGATTCATTCTCTTCATCTATTAGATTTCTGATAAGTCTTTACAAAATTTTGATGTTTTGTTCTTCTCCTAAGTTTCTAGTTTTGCATCTAAAATTAAATAATCATTATTGTATAGTCAAAAAAAATTGTCAGTCAAACACTTGAAAATAATATTTTAGTATGTACCAAAAAGAATAATTAGAAGAACTTAAACTGAAACCATTATGTCAACAGGTTAAATCTTCTCCCACCCATGAAAATATGTTGTGTAAATTCCAAAATGATTAAGAAATCATTAATTCAGCATTCAGGATTCTTGGCAACAAACTTCATAGTCATGTGTATTTTACTTCATGATGCAGATAATACTTCCACATAACAATTAACTGTATCAATTTAATTTTATTACTCTTTCCAAAAAATTTGACATACTCTTAACAACTTCAATTATTTGCATTGCATTCCAGGTATCTGCAATTATCATCTATATTGTTCCCAATAATTGATTTTCCTTTATCTCTAGTTGTGAGCATTTATAGAAGCATGTCCACCCCTTGCCTCAGGGTTTTTTGTTATATGCACTCAATCAACTAAATGGTGTTTTGACTTTTTGACTAATTTAAAACACAAAAATTAAAGACATTCCTTATACAAGTGAAAGAAAAAAATACAAATAAAACAGTAACTGACATAGAGTGTTTTAAGTTTCATAAAGATTTATGTATATTACCATACTCATCCTCATGTTTAATTCCTGGTTACTGGTGAAACTTCCATATTAACAAGGATGTTGTCCTTTCTTTCTAATTTACTTTTGTAATGTGGGTGAAAGTATCTTACAGCACAGTCCTAACCTTTGCTGCTATGCTATGGATGAAAATCTCTTAGAATTACACAAATTGGTTACTTCAGATTTTTTTTACTGAACATCATAAACTAATGCTGTAAGACCTCAAGATTATATTGCCAAAAGAGGACCAAAATATAAAAAGAGTCAAAGTTGTAAGGATCGTGAAAATATAGGTATACTTATACAATAATAGTGGAACTATGAATTGATACAGCTATGAAAAGCAATATGAAATTATGCTGATGAAATAACTAAAATATCCACCAGGGATTCTGCTGTTAGGAATATATTCCATAAGGTCATTGACAAAGAGAGGCTCCATATACACCAAAATATTTGTAAGAGCACTTTTTGTAATAGCAAAGAACTGGAAACAGTAGATTTCCATCAATAGGATAATAGCTAAAAAAATCTGTGGAATAGTGATGTGATGGAAAATTACTGTCCTATAAAAAATGATAAACTTGAATACAAATACTGATAGACTTCTATCCACCAATGTAATGTGAATAAACAAATCCAGGAAAACAATATTCACAATGTCTACATTAATATAAGTGGAAAATAAAACAAAACAACTGAATCTGAATATTATAAAAGCTATAAAGCACATAATTGGATATAAAAAAGCTATAGAGAAGACATCTCTTCCTGTTCCTTTGCAGAGATATTGGGGTATACAGTTAGAAAAATTACATGAAATATTAGGGCTTTTTTTTTAAAACTATACTGATTAGTTTTTCTGAGTTTTTCTTTCTATATAATATTATTTTTCATGACTAGTGACTGGGGACAGGAGAGAGAAAATACAAGGAAAATGTATGTTATGTTACACAAAAACTATCAATATAAATATTTTTTCCTAAAATTTCCTTGTCATAGAATTACTTCCTCTATTCCCCAAAAAAGGGGACTTTTGCCACTCTTCAATTATTTCCAGGATTTCCATATATTTAGGGAAGACTGAATACTGAAAATTGAGGAAAACTACAAATGCCAATGAGGAATGGGAAAAAAAAAATTAGAGAACTCATACAGTTCTTGAGGATAAAAGTTAAAGTTAGGGTTGCAAGGCTGATTATAGAGGGCAGGAACTCTGGAAAGGTATACTTGAATCAAGGAGCAGAATGCTTATAGGTAAGCACCTACTCAGTGTAATTAATGGGATAATAGTTCTCTAGTTAAACATATACTTAATGTGATGTAGTGATGTAATGGTACTGAGGTATTTAAGGACTGAGAGGACTGGGAACTGAGAGTCTCAGACACAGACACAGCACAGTCTCAGACACAGACATAAAGAAGACTCTGGACTCCATCTTTGACCATCCTCCTCATGAGTCTTCTGCTTTCATCACTCCTCCTAAAGATTAAGGCCTGTCCAGAGAACCTCCAGAAACCTAATCTGGACATTACATTTTGGCACCTAAACATGGGGCCTTAGAAATACAGGGCCTTGCAAAGCAGGACACAAATCAGCTTGACTGATGGGATTGTCTGAGTTCAGTGAAGTCCCTGTGACCTGGAAATGGGTAAGTATAAAAATAGGCAAGCAGGAAGATTCAGTAAGGGCTAAATTAGCCAAAATGAGGCAGTTAGTAAGAAATAAGCCTCTCCTTAGAGAGACCTACATGGACTGATGCTAAGTGAGATGAGCAGAACCAGGAGATCATTATACACTTTGACAACGATATTGTATGAGGATGTATTCTGATGGAAGTGGATTTCTCTGACAAAGAGACTTAACTGAGTTTCATTGGATAAACGATGGACAGAAACAGCTACACCCAAAGAAGGAACACTGGGAAATGAATGTGAACTATTTGATTTTTGATTTTCTTCCTGAGTTATTTTTACCTTCTGAATCCAATTCTCCCTGTGCAGCGGGAGAACTGTTCGGTTCTGCAAATATGTATTGTATCTAGGATATACTGCAACATATTTAACATATATAGGACTGCTTGCCATCTTGGGGGGGGGAAGGGAGGGGAAAAAATGAAACATAAGTGATTGCAAGGGATAATGCTGTGTAAAAATTATCCTGGCATGGATTCTGTCAATACAAAGTTATTATTAAATAAAATAAAAAAATTAAAAAAAAAAAGAAATAAGCCTCTCTTCACAGGGAAGTATGAAGCATAAATTAGTTAGGTTAACACATAAGCAAAGTTTGTTAGTAACTCAGAAACAGATCAGTGAGTTCTGAGGTGCTCAGAAGAGCATGTTTCCTTGGCTCTTTAAGGGAGTGAGATTAGAGCCAGAGAGGTAGAAGTTAGTGGGAGAACTAACTGAATTCAATGGGTTAAAATTGGTTTTAAGGAATATCACAAGTTTTAAAACTGGGGAAGATTTTTACTTGGGTGTTATGAACCAGAACTTGAAACACAGTGTTAACTCACTGGAATTGATAGAAACAATGCTTAAGTTTACTCCTTTGAGAGTTCACACATTAGCTCACACATTAGAGTTCACAAGTTTGGGAGATTCACAAGTCAGAAACCCACAATCTCACTCTCTCAGAGGAGGAGTCAACCTTTGGGTTCATAACTTTAAGAGTTCATATATAAGGAGCTCCTGGAGTCAGTTGAAAAAAGTAAAACCAAGATTCAGAGAGAGCTGGAAGCTGAAGCTGGCAGACAAGCTGCAAGAGCTCTTGGAACTGATGGGGGAGATAGGCCTCTAAGAAAACTATCCTAAGGTGCTTACAATACAAAAACTTTCTTTAAGAACAGAGAAGTTGAACACCTTAAATGACTTTCAAAATTTGATAGAAGATATCCAATGGATGCATCCAGGGTTAGGCTTAACTACCTATCAATTACAAGCATTGTATGACATTTTAAGGCGAAACACTACTTTAAACTCACCACACCATCTTACAAAAGAAGTTCAAGAGGCTTTGAGAGAAGTTGAATTGGCTTTATCCAATGTGGTTGAAAGTTATTCATAAACTCTTGGAAATAACAGTTTTTGCTACAAAAGAGGCAGCCACAGCAGTCCTTCATCAAGGAGACAGGGTGATAGAGTGGGTAAACCACCCTGCATAACCAGAACAAAGCCTTACTCCTTATCCAGTATTTGTGGCTAGAATCTTATTAAAGGCCAGTAAGAGAGTGGTACAATTATCTTGGATAAGACCTGACAAGATATACACCTTTTATACCAATGCACAAATTAACGTATACTGTGAAACCATACCAGAGTGACAAATTTCATTGGCCACAACTTCAAATTTTACACACAGATCTCCATTAAAGATAATCCAGATATTACATACTTGGTGATGGATTCTTGAAGAAAAGGTTTCTAAGGTTCCTCTTAAAGGACCAACTATCTTTACAGATGCATCCAAACATATTTGTGCTGTATATCCTCATGACTTAATTATAAAGAAAGTAGTCAGAACTCCTTTTCAATCCACTCAGCAGAATGAATTGTATGTGTAGTGTTTCTAAAATATGATTGCTCTCTGGGAGCAGATTTCTTGGGGGGCTTCTAGAGGCAGCCTTAGTTACAGTTCAAAGTAATAATCACCTCAAATGCAGCCAGCTGTTAAAAGTTCAAATCCTTTATTGTCTCTTCCAAAATAGCTCGGTCAGTTTTCTTAGCGGCCTATTTCCCTCCTTGGTTCCAAGAGCTCTTGCAGCTTGCCCATAAGAAAAGTGAGAGGGAGAGGGAGAAGGAAAAGACAGAGAGATATGTGTGTAATTGTTATTTATATACCCTCCTTCTAGGACTTATGGACATGTAAAATTCCTCATGTTGATTCATGTTGTTTGTTACATAATTACTAGTCTGTGTTATATTATTATGTGCTTCTATAATACCTCCCATGCTGATGGATTTATGTATACCTGTTTCAAGTAAGACCCTTCAGCCCAGAGGAAACCTGCTAACAATATATGGTTTGACTCCCCATTTACTTTTGGTGTTTTCATTTCATTTCCTGAGAAGTCAAGACTCTGGACTCCATCTTTGACCAACTTTGTGGTGGCTCTCCTACCTTCATCACTTCTCCAGTCCCCAGGTCCTCTAGAGAGTTAATCCAGACTTTACAGCCAATGACTATCCTAGATTCTTAATTCAGAGTAGTTTTTGGAACTATGCAATATAGTTTTAAGATAAAACAGAATAGCCCTAGATTCACAAAAAGGCACAATATTGTTGTTACTATTATTATTATTATTCCTTATTAATAAATGTCACAAAGGGAATAATGATAATACATTTGAATCTTGGACCCACAAATTAAGTAATTTTAAGATGTAACTTCAATAGTGATTTTAAATATGTCCATAAATCTATCATCACATTTTGAGAAATATTATAATTACAGCATTCATAGCTCTTTTCCAATTTAAACACAGATATGCTACTTCAGAGCCTGAAAGTTTAGCCAATCTTATTACTACCTACCAACTCTGTGGCAACTCAAAAACACATGCATGTTCACATTTTTGTTGCCTGTTTATGCACTGTTTATGGAATTGAACAGATATGACCCTACATTCATAATTATTAAAATGAATTTTCTTACATAGGCTTCTTTTATATATGTTCAAGAATCTTGTAAAAATTTTGGGGTAGGAAAAGGATAGAGAAGAGGAAGAGAGCAAAAGAAGAGAAAAAGAGAGAGACAGAGAGAGAGAGAGAGAGAGAGAGAGAGAGAGAGAGAAAGGAAAAGGGAGAGGGAGAGGGAGAAGGAAAAGACAGCGAGAAATGATACACAAAATTGTCGAGAGAGAACTTTCATATCAGACTGTCAGTACTCATTATAGTTTGGCAGCAGATAGTTGTAGAATAAACTGAACACAAATTATTCAAATTATTCAGTCCCCAAGTATCCAATTTAATAAAGCCTCAATTTACCAGTTTCTGAAAGCATTCAGAAAATCACAGTAAAGAAACACATGAAACTTATCTTATACCTCCTCTGGGTAGGTAGAATATTATTTTTTAAAATCAATATCTATCTATCTACCCAATGTGTCACTGATGAGTTTGAATTTCAAACATTGTTGACATATCCCCAAAATCAATTTATATCCATTATAATTTATACCACCACAATGCATTGAATAAGATTATTCCCATAAAATAACAATTAATGCCTTAAAATACAAATAACAATTTTGTGTATGAAGATATTTTGGAAGAATGATTATTTTCAAAGCTATCCTTTCATCTGAATGAATTCCAAAGTAAAGCAAAAAAAAAAAAAAAAGAAAAGAAAAGAAAACAATGTTGAAATGTTTCCTAATTCCTTGTGAGGAAAAAATTCTTTTCATTAAAAAAAAAAAAATATATATATATATATATATATATTCCCCCCCCCTCAGGTATATATGTAAAACAATTTTTACACTTATTTTTAAAATTTTGAGTTCCAGATTCTTCCCTTTTCTCCCCATCCCCATCTCCACTGAGAAGCACATGTGAAATTGTATAAAATATTTTCATAAAAATCATGTTGCAAAAGAAAACAATGAAGAAATTATTTTCAGATACAAACACATCCTTATAAATAAATTTACCAGTTCTGTGTAGACTTCAAATATCACCAATTTAATTTTTAGGCTGAAATATCATCTTTGGTCTCCATATATAAGAGGATGAGTAGGGAGAACTTTATGAAGTATTAATTTTACGTGTTAAAAACATAATATCGCTGACTAAAATTCAAATAAAACAGAGGGCTTTTCTTTTCTTTTTAAAGCTATCTGATTCCTCACCTGCCATACACATCTCAGAGATTGGAGCTTGATAACCCCCTTCCTCCAATTTTAAAAATCAACTTGTAGAATAGTAAATTCTAAACCAAGTTCACTCCTAATATACCAGTATTTATATATTTAAAAAGTAGATTGACAAACATGTCAGATATATGTACCCACACAGAAAGACTTTTCAATCATACAGACTAAATCACAAAAACTATTAATGTAATCAATTTCCAGTAGAATAGTGACAGATTCCTTAGATGTCCTGCCAGCAATGGTGAACTTTTTTTATTTTGATTCCCTTCACAAGCACATTTCCCCATGGGATATATCAGGGAAGGAGATCTCATTATCTCCTTTTTCCAGTCATTCAACTATCCTGACTTTGGCTATTCTTCCTCTTCTTCTTTGTATGTGGAGAACTTTGCTTTTGCCACTGTTGAGCCTTTTATAAAAATGATATCATTTGTTTTGATAGATCATTCATTTCCCAACCAATACCTTTCCTTATAGATTATCTTCTCATAACAATTACAACAAAAGCAAAACTGATCATTTAATGATAGTACATTGTCACTTTTAATTTCTGCAATTTACTAACACATTTCTGTGGTCTTTTAGTGTTTTTGTAATATGCCTTGTTGAAAAAATTACATATTCTTTTGATTCTGCTTTCTATATTCTGTATCTTTCCATGTAAGTTCTATCATATTTCTCCAATTTTTAAAATTGTTGTTCCTTATACTACTATAATTAAAATTAATATAACATCATGTTTTAGCCACTCCCCGCCTATTGTTATATAGCTTGTTTCTAGCCTTTTAGTATTATGAATAGTGCCAGTATAAATATGCATATGTGTCCTTCATTTCTCATTGACCCCTTTGGGATAGGAAGTGAATAGCAAAATTATATGATTGATAGGCATGAATAATTTAGTTACTTTTCTCACACAATTATACATTGGTCTCAATAACATTTGGATCAATTAATTTATATTTTCTACAATGCTGTATCATCATTGATGAGACCATTGCTAGGCAAATTTTGCCTGTTTAGATAAAGTGAACAGAGATTCTCGCAGTAAGGTTGCATTGAATATAGAGTATTTCTCTCTCTCTCTCTCTATATATATATATAGAATATTCCAGTATTTCAGTGAGCTCCTTCTAGTTGCAGGATAGTTGTTACTATCCTTTCTCATACTGCATTTTATTCCTCAGGGACACATCTTTCTGCCCCCCTCCCCCCACTTCACAATTTCTTAATACTACTCCAGGGAAGTTATGGTCATTCTTCTCAAACTTCTTCATTAGTGAATATATGTTCCTGCTTCCATGGAAAAAACTGCAAAAAATTATAATTGCAAAGCCATTATAAACCAGGAGTGTAGTTTTTCAACTCAGTAAGGAAGGGGCCATTATCACCTTCTTTGTCACCTTCCTGTTTTTCCTTGTGGCAGATTTCTCCTGCCTCACCCTAGTTTATAAATTCAGCTCCTAAACATGGTATTCATTTGTGTTAGCCTGATGGATTAATCTCATAATGTTTAGGCTGAAATTATGAGGAACAACCAGCCAGGTGATTACTGTGGGATCTGAACTAGTAGGTTTCCACTATATCACTGGCATTTGCTTTTTAACTGGGGAATATTCTTTGTCTGAAGGGATTGTAATTGTGTGTTGAAATTACTTTATAGGTTTATTTATTTATTTATTAAAATAATAGCTTTTTATTTTCAAAATATATGCAAAGATAGTTTTAAACATTCACCCTTGCAAAACCTTATATTCCAAAATTTTCTCCCTCCCTTTCTCCTACTCCCTCCTCTAGAAGAAACTAATCCAATATATGTTAAACATGTGCAATTTTTTTATATATATTTCCACAATTATCATGCTGCCCAAGAAAAATCAGGTCAAAAAGGGAAAAAAGTGAGAAAGAAAACAAAAAGCAAACAAACAATAACAAAGAGCTAAAGATGCTATGTTGTGATCCACCTTCAGTCCCAACAATGCATTTTCTAGATGCAGATGGCTCTCTCCAACCCAACTCTATTGGAATTGCCCTGAATCACTTCATTGTTGAAAAGAGTCATGTCCTTCAGAAATGATCATTGCATAATCTTGTTGTTGTGCACAATATTCTCTTGGTTATACTCACTTCCATTAGCAACAGTTCATAAGTCTCTCCAGGCCTTTCTGAAATCTTATAGAACAATAATATTACACAACATTCATATACCACAAGTTATTCAGCCATTCCTCAACTGATGGGCATCCAGTCAGTTTCTACTATAAAAAGGGCTACTTTTGAGATCCAGGTTCAGTAGAGACACTACTGGATCAAAGGATATAGACTGTTTGATAATTCTTTGTGCATAATTCTAAATTCCTGTCTAGAATGGTGGAATCAGCTCCCAATTCGCTAACAATCTATTAGTGTCCCAGTTTTCCTCTATTCCCTCCAACATATACCATTATCTTTTCCTGTCATCTTAGCTAAACTGAGGGGTGTGCTATGGTACCTCAATATTGGTTTAATTTGCATTTCTCTAATAGTGATTTAGATAATTTTTTTTCATATGACTAGAAATGGTTTTAATTTCTTCATCTGAAAATTGTTCATATCAAAGGATAATGTAACAATTGGAGAATGGCTTATATTCTTACAAATTTGAGTCAATTCCCTATCTATTTTTGAAATGAGACCTTCATCAGAGCCCTCAGATATAAAAAAAATTTCCCCAATTTTCTGCTTCTCTTCTAATCTTGTCTGATTTGGTTTTGTTTGTACAAAACCTTTTCAATTTAATATAATCAAAATTATCCATTTTGCATTTTATAAAGTATTCTAGTTCTTCTTTGGTCATAAATTCCTTTTTTCTTCACAGATCTGAGAGGTAGATTATTTTTTATTCTTCTAATTTGCTTATAGTATCACTCTTTATATCTAAATCATGAACTTGTTTTTACTTTATCTTGGTATAGGGTGTTTTGTTTATTAGCTCAATAGTTTCTTTTTTTTTTTTTAATTTCACCTTTTATTTTCAGAATTTCAAATTTGGTGTTTAAATGAGGGTTTTTAATTGCTTCTTTTTCTAGATTTTAAAGTTGCATTCCCATTTCATTTGCCTTTCTCTATTTTATTCAAGTAAGCATTTAGAGATATAAAACTTCCCTTAAGAATGGCTTGGGCTGCATCCCATAAATTTTGATATATTGTCTCATTATTGTCATTCTTTTGGATGAAATTAACAATTTTCAGTGATTTGTTGTTTCACTCACTCATTCCTTAGGATTCAATTATTTAGTTTCCAATTAATTTTTGGTATATTTTTCTGGGCCCTTTATTACATGTAATTCTTATTGCATCATGATTTGGAAAAGATGCATTTACTATTACTGCCTTTATGCATTTGATTTTGAGGTTTATATGCTCTAATACATAGTCAATTTTTGCATAGGTTCCATGTACTGTCAAGAAAAAAATATAACCTTTTTTGTCCCCATTCAGTTTTCTCCAAAGGTTTATTACACCTTACTTTTCTAAAATTCTGTTTATCTTCTTAACTTCTTTTTTGTTTATTTTGTGGTTTGATTTATCTAGTTCTGATAGAGTGAAGTTGAGATACTCATTAATATATTTTTTTCTGTATCTTTCTTCTTGCAACTCTCCTAAGTACTCCTCTAGGAATGTGAATGCTATACAAGAGGTTTTTTTTCTTTTTAATTTGTTTCATTCTGCTTAAATATTTTTAAATATCAAATTTAGTCTGAAAAGGAATAATCATTTTTTGAAGGAAATTTCTTTATTAGAGCCTGTACAAAAATTATAGGACATCCAAGATTTTTAGTAGTTAGTAAGCAAAACTAAAAATTATGCTGATAAATGACATCATAAACTTTTATTTTATTTATTTATTTAACTTTAAGATTGATCTACTATACCACTACATACCTGTCAGGTTGACTAAAATGACAGGAAAAGATGATGATGAATGTTGGAGGGGTTGTGGGAAAATGGGGACACTGATGCATTGTTGGTGGAGTTGTGAACAGATCCAACCATTCTGGAGAGCAATTTGGAATTATGCCCCCAAAGTTATCAAACTCTGTATACCCTTTGATCCAGCAGTGCTACTACTGGGCTTATATCCCAAAGAGATGTTAAAGAAAGGAAAGGGACCCACATGTGAAAAAATGTTTGTGGCAGCCCTTTTTGTAGTGGCTAGAAACTGGAAAATGAATGGATGCCCATCAAATGGAGAATGATTGGGTAAATTGTGGCATATGAATATTATGGAATACTATTGTTCTATAAGAAATGACCAGTAGGATGATTTCAGAGAGGCTTGGAGAGACATAAATGAACTGATGCTAAGTGAAATGAGCAGAACTAGGAGATCATTATATACTTCAACAACAATGTTAAACGATGATCAATTCTGCTGGACGTGGCTCTCTTCAACAATGAGAGGATCCAAATCAGTTCCAATTGATATGTAATGAACAGAACCAGCTTCACCCAGAGAAAAAACACTGGGAATTGAGTGTGGACCACAACATAACTTTTCCACTCTTTCTGTTACTGTTTGCTTGCATTTTTGTTTTTTTTTCTCAGGTTATTTTTACCTTCTTTCTAAATCTGATCTTTCCTGTGCAACAAGATAACTGTATAAATATGTGCATATATATATATATATATATATATAGCATTTAGCATATACTTTAACATATTTAATATGTATGGGACTACCTGCTATCTAGGGGAGGGGGTGGGGGGAAAGAGGAGAAAAGATGGAACAGAAGGTTTTGCAAAGGTCAGTGTTGAAAAATTACCCATGCATATGTTTTGTTTATAAAAAGCTATAATAAAAAAATAAAATTTAATTTAAAAAAGATTGATCTACTAGTCAAGTTTTTAACACTGTTTGATGGGAAAGGAAAACTCTATGATTCATTAACATTGTATATGTGCATATGCATTGTATATCACTCTTTTCCAATTTCTACTAATCTGTCTAAAGTAATGCTAAAAAACCATCTTTTTCCTTGAGCAATGAAAAGGGAGAAGAACTAAAAACAAAATAGGGAAGATTACTAAAGAACCAAAGTGTCAAGCACTTTTGACAGAGAAAAATGTGACATTCAAAAATATTACTCACTAAGAAAGTTAAAAATCTGCTATGAAGAAAAGATCATAGGGATTTGGACACCAGGATAAGTCCTATAGCCAAATACAAATCTTGGATGGAGATTAACCCAAGAAAGCTTAAGGATAAATGAGAGGCTTTCCTATGGAACCAGGACTAAGCTCAACATTGATAACTCTTGAAATTTAGTAAGGAAGGTACCCAGTTGAAATTGTTTCAATTATTTAACTTTTCTTCTAAATTGAATTTGTAACGCACACATTTACTAATATATATGTGTGTGTGTGTGTGTGTGTGTGTATGTGTGTGTGTGTATACTAAAATATGTATACTTATTAATAGAGCTATTTTATCAAAAAGTACAACTGTGTGGGAATACATGTTGTGTTTTATTTGAATGATTCCTTCTCATATTTTCCTCTTAAAATTTTTCATACCCTTCAAGTTTTACCTCAAATTCTATCTTCTTAATTGATACCTTTCTCTACTCCATTTGGGAAAAAAAAATCTTTCCTTCTTCATATCCACAATCACATCTTGCTTTATATTTTGCTTATTTTACTGGGGCTAGATATATAGGCATTTTGTCCCTCCTGCATTATCGTAAATGTTATAATGCTATAGCATTAGGAAACAAAACTTTTTCAAACACCAGCAATAATGAAATTAAATTTCTTTTTTTTTCCCTGACATTCCTCACCTCATTTAATATAAGCAGCCTCACTAGTAATGAAAGAAATTTTGTCCTTTCACTCAAAGTAGGAATAAAGATACTGAATCAACCAAAGCATAATAATTATTTGCCAATCCTTTAACTTTAATTATGTATAAATCTGTATCTTTTAAAGATTTTTGATATATGCAGCAAATTGATGAATTTTAAAAATCCATCAGGAAACAATGCTTTTCTTTATTATTAAGTTTATCTCATGAACATACTTTTGTTTGCTCTCATATTCTCAAATTAAAGAAGGGGCATAGGACAGACACCTCTTAATTTTTCACCTTCTGTAGCTATGAAGACCGAGTTAGCACACTGGCTACTTTAAAATCAGTCAGAATCAGGATAAGCAAAAGCCCTTGGTCTTTATTCTTTGTCGAAGTTAGAGGAATGGACATAGGAATCTTCCCACCTCTCTTCTTCCTCTCCAGCCCAGAAGTCTGGCTTATTTTACTCCACCCTCTAATCCCTCCTACAATTCTCTGTATACACCAACAGATCAAGCCAGCACAGAATAGTGGGGCAGGCCATTTACCAAGCATATGTTAATAGAGTATTGTCCAATAAGTAATTAGCCTTAAGTGCTCGGCTGTCCAAGTACATTTGCTCAGTTTCAGCCCATTACATGTAACAACTTCAGTACTCCTATCATTTCTTCCTCGCCTTTTCAACTTCTCTTTATGTACCATATTCCATTATGTTGTGGGTTCTTGGAATACAGGGAGTATCTTTTTTTTTTTTTTTTTGTATCCTCAATATTTAACATAGTGCCTTAGCACATGGTAGGTATTTATAACATTTTACTGAATGACTGACTGACTTGAAGATAGCCCAGAAACAAAATGGCAGAAATGGAAAGGAAAAACATTTTGGACATAAATATGATCAGTGAAAGTGAATATGAATAAAGAAATGGACTATTGTATGAAAGATACAACAAAAAGGCCGGTATCATTGGATTGCAGAATTTGTAGAGTGGATTATAATATAAGAAGACTGAAAAGAAAGAAAGAGGATGAAGTATAGAGGGATTTAAAAAACAACACAATAATTTCCATTTGATCCTAGAGGTAATAGAGAGCCATTTGTATGCTTTAGGACAATCACTTTGATAGTTGAATAAAAGATGGATTAGAGGGTGTTGTGCCACAGTTCCCTTTTATTGTCCTGCCTCAGTTTCCCTAATTGTCCTGCCTCAGTTTCCCTAAATTGTTCTGCCTCAGTTGCTTTTATTGTTCTACCTAACTCCCCCTGGTTGCAACCCTCCCCCTCCTGCTCATTAGGACTGAGATAATTAGGGCTGTGGCCACTCTGGCATTCCAAAAGATAAAACTCCAGATGTCCTATCTCAGATACCTAATTGGCATTGTCTAACTCTATCTCTTTAGACTTCCTGGTTCTAGTTTGACTATCTTCTTTACTCTCGATTTGCAAGAATATATGCACCCCTTATCCCCACCTTGTCAAAACTGTATTGATGCTTGGTTCTTGCTCTCAGTGCTTGGACTCCACCCTGCCTCAGTCTACCCTGGTTGCTTAGAGCCACATGTATGTGTGTGTGTGTGTGTGTGTATATATATATGCTGGATGTTTTGAGATATCAGACCTGGGGACAACATGCACCCAGCACAATCTCTCCCTCTCAAATAAAATGTTAAAAACTCTCTAATCTCTATCTTGCCTCAGTTTTTCTGGCATCACAAGAGACCAATATGAAAATTATTGCAATACTCCAGGTATGAGGTGATGATAGAGTAGTGGCTGTATCAGGAATAAGATGGGGGGGGGGTGATTAAGTGAATCTAAAGGGAGAAAAAATTCCTTAGTGATTTTGATAGAGGGAGAATTTGATAGGTGTTTTTGAGAAATAAGATTAGATGAGTCAGATGTAGTACTTAACAGAATAAAAACTGAAGCAAGAAACTAGGAAAACATTTTTACAGTTAAAGGTTCTGATAAAAGACTCATTTCCAAAATATATAGAGAATCGACTCTAATTTATAAGAAATCAAGCCATTCTCCAATTGATAAATGATCAAAGGATATGAACAGACAATTTTCAGATGATGAAATTGAAACTATTTCTACTCATATGAAAGGGTGTTCCAAATCACTATTGATCAGAGAATTGCAAATTAAGACAACTCTGAGATACCACTACACACCTGTCAGATTGGCTAAGATGACAGGAAAAGATAGTGATGAATGTTGGAGAGGATGCAAGAAAACTGGGACACTGATGCATTGTTAGTGGAGTTGTGAACAAATCCAACCATTCTGGAGAGCAATCTGGAATTATGCCCCCAAAGTTATCAAACTCTGTATACCCTTTGATCCAGCAGTGCTACTACTGGGCTTATATCCCAAAGAGATATTAAAGAAGAGAAAGGGACCTGTATGTGCCAAAATGTTTGTGGCAGTCCTTTTTGTAGTGGCTAGAAATTGGAAAATGAATGGATGCCCATCAACTGGAGAATGGTTGGGTAAATTATGGTATATGAATGTTATGGAATATTATTGTTCTGTAAGAAATGACCAGCAGGATGAATACAGAGAGGCTTGGAGAGACTTACATGAACTGATGCTAAGTGAAATGATCAGAACCAGGAGATCATTATATACTTCAACAATGATACTGTATGAGGATGTGTATTCTGATGGAAGTGGATTTCTTTGACAAAGAGAAGATCTAACTCAATTCGAATTGATCAATGATAGAATCAGCTACACCCAGAGAAGGAAAAGGAAAACTGGGAAATGAGTGTAAACTGTTTGCATTTTTATTTTTCTTCCCAGGTTATCTTTACCTTCTGAATTCAATTCTCCCTGTGCAACAAGAGAACTGTTCGGTTCTGCATACATATATTGTATCTAGGATATACTATAACATATTTAACATGTATAAGACTGCTTGTCATTTAGGGGAGGGGTAGAGGGAGGGGAGGGAAAAGTCGGAACAAAAGTGAGTACAAGAGACAATATTGTAAAAAATTACCCATGCATATGTTCTGTCAATAAAAAGCTATAATTAAAAAAAATAAAATAAAAACCACATGATCCAGCACCCATGATAAAAATATGTATATGTATGTGTGTGTATGTGTGTGTATGTATGTGTAATACACACTGATGCATTGTTGGTGGAGTTGTGAACAAATCCAACCATTCTGGAGAGCAATTTGGAATTATGCCCCCAAAGTTATCAAACTCTATATACCCTTTGATCCAGCAATGCTACTACTGGGCTTATATCCCAAAGAGATATTAAAGAAGAGAAAGGGACCTGTATGTGCCAAAATGTTTGTGGCAGTCCTTTTTGTAGTGGCTAGAAATTGGAAAATGAATGGATGCCCATCAACTGGAGAATGGTTGGGTAAATTATGGTATATAAATGTTATGGAATATTATTGTTCTGTAAGAAATGGCCAGCAGGATGAATACAGAGAGGCTTGGAGAGACTTACATGAACTGGTGCTAAGTGAAATGATCAGAACCAGGAGATCATTATATACTTCAACAATGATACTGTATGAGGATGTGTATTCTGATGGAAGTGGATTTCTTTGACAAAGAGAAGATCTAACTCAATTCGAATTGATCAATGATAGAATTGATCCCTAGAGGTACTGACATGGTTAGTGGCAGTGCAGAGAGTTGTGGGAACCTCTCTTTGGTCGACCCAGGTCCAATGTGAAAGAATTCAAGAATCCAAAAAGTTTGAATGGCAAAAGGGAAGTTTATTCTGTTGGCATTGAGAAACCAGCTTTGCTAGGAGAGCAAACTTCTTTATAATAAGGTCTTGCCAGAGAAATAACAAAGGATTATCTCTGAGAAGAGGGTCTCTTCAACATTAGGTAGAAGTCCTGGCAGGCAGCTGTGCCAAGGAGAGAGGTTCCATGACAAGGCATAATCCTTCTTTGGCTTCTGCAAAAATATGAGTTTAAAATTGTGTTTTTTATAGGAAATCTGAGATTGAGGTTTCAATTGAATGAGATTTCTTCAATGTTGTCACTGTCCCAGGTCTAGATTTCTAATTGAATGAGACCACTTAAGTTCCAGCTACTAGAAAGTAGTCCTGGACTAATTTTTAACTCAATAGAGGGTGCAGCTATGCAATAGAAATATCAGGTCCAGGTCTCCAGCTAAATGAGACCACTTAAGTTTGAGCTAAATAGGGGGTGATGTAGGGCTAATCTTAATGAAATCACTTAACTGCCCTGAAGGGTGGGTCTCTGTCAGAGAAGTTTTTCAGAGTTCATCCCCATGCCTTTCCCCCCAAAGTCAGGGAGGACAGTTTTGGGGTTCCCCCTGTCAGTATCACTATGAGATGGAGAGTTGCATATCTTCCTAGCTCTGCTACTTCATGAAAAGTCCTGCCACCTTCTTTTCCATGTGATCTTTCCTTTTTTTTGGATGTGATCTCTCCTTTTAGTCTTGTCATAGTCCAAACCATGTAATATTTCCTTATTTAACATGATAAAGCAACGTCTCCAAATTCCAGAAGTCTCTACAGATTTGGTCTAGAACCTACCTAAGAGATACAATATAATAATGAAGAGGTTGCATTTTTTAAGGGCTTTAAAATATCTTTTTTTTTTTTGTCTTTGTTTTTATCATGATGTTTTCTCTAGTTAGACTTTCTGTACAAGACAGCACCTTTCCAAATTTAATGATAACATCTTATAGTGGGAGAAACCACTTCTGAGAACTCAAGGACTCTTCTTTTGATCATCCAGCTAATTTTAGTCTTGACTATGCCTAAGGGAAAACTACTTAATTTCTTAGTACCTCTTTTTTTTCTTATCTTCTTATTGGAATGCTTAGGTTTTTTTTTTTAAATGAGATCTATAAAGCTTCAAAAGAATTGTAGTGCAAATGACTAGTAGTACAAAGAGACCAGTAGCATTCTTGGTTTGGCATAATGCTAGTAGATAATGCCCAAATAAAAGAGTTATTGAGAAACTTTCTCTGAAGTTAAGCAGGTCTTAGAAATGGTCCTCATTTGTAAGACAAGGATAGAATTTCTGAACCTGATGAATCTCTAAATTTGGGTACTTCTGTTTTTGTTCTACAAGTGGCTTCTTATTGTGAATAATAATAGTAAAAGTTACAATTTCTATAGGCTATTGAGTTTTGTAAAGTGATTTATAGATACTAATTAAATATACAACAAAACTGATATGTATAGGCTCAATATTAAAATATTAAAAAAAATAATGTCTGAAGTTCTTCGAATTTTCACCAAATGCTTCCTTTTTGATTATGTAATCTAATCTCATATGATTTTATGATCATGATGTTTTCTGTTAAAAATTAACATGCTGAATTTTTTTTTTTTCAATTTACAAAACCTTGCATTTTCTATAGAGCCTCTGGCTATAATCAATTGAATCACAGTTTGTTTTAGGAAATTCTTGGAATGGTAAGCTTG
The DNA here is from genome assembly GCF_016432865.1 of Antechinus flavipes. Classification (NCBI taxonomy): domain Eukaryota; kingdom Metazoa; phylum Chordata; class Mammalia; order Dasyuromorphia; family Dasyuridae; genus Antechinus; species Antechinus flavipes. Next base: position 174,847,730 of record NC_067402.1, read on the forward strand.
TCCTTTCATTGTTAAATGTGTCTCTTGAGAGGACACATATACCAGATACCATACTAACCTAAAATGGCTTCAGAAATACTTGCCAATGTTATTGGCCATCTTATTCTCAAAATTGGAATTTGGAGAGAGAACTAATTAACTGTACATCCATTACCTTATCTACCTCCAAAACTGTGTTTTTTTAAATTCGGGGAGGGTCATAGAGAGGAATTTTCAAATTGAATCACATCTAACCCATCTCTCAGGAGATGAAATTCTATCATATTTTAATAGCCTCCAGAGAAGATGTCTTTGAAATTTTCATTAAACCATTTTCAAGATACTCAGGAAAATTTTCTGGTTAAACCTAAAAAACTTTTTAGAAGCAATTTCCACACACATATATACTTGCATTTTACTTTACAGAGAATTCTAAACACATTAACTCAATAACTTTGTGAAATAGGAAGTATAGATAGTATCACCCACATTTTAAAGATGAGAAAACTAATATTGAGATTCGTTGCTTGCCCAAAATTAAAGATCTAGTAGTAGAACCAAAACTTAAACCAATATCTTCTCAATTGAAAGCCAGAATTCTTTTTTCCACATTATTTTCTCTCTCTCTCTTGCTCTCTCTCTCTCTGTCTCCGAAGGCAGAAACCTTTAGACATAGTTCCAAATTGCTCTCCAGAATAGTTGCATAAGTTTACAACTCCACCAACAATGTATTATTGTCCTAGTTTTTCCACATCCCCTCCAACATTTATCATTATTTTTTCTGTCATCCTAACCAATCACAGAGATGTGTAGTGGTACTTTAGAGTTGTCTTAATTTGCATTTATCTGATCAATAATAATGATTTAGAGCACTTTTTCATATGACTATAAGTGATTTCTATTTCTGCATCTGAATATGAACAAATAAACTGTTTGTTCATATCCTTTGATCAATTGGAGAATGGCTTGAATTCTTAAAAATTTGAGTTAATTATTTATATATTTTAGAAATAGGGCCTTTACAGAACCCTTGTATGTAAAATTTTTTCCCAGTTTATTACTTCCCTTCTAATCTTGTATGCATTGGTTTTGTTTGTACAAAAAAAATTTACTTACTATAACCAAGGTCATTCATTTTGCATTCCCCATTGTAGTCTAGTTCTTCTTTGGCCACAAATTCCTTCCTTTTTCATGGATCTGAGAGGTAGAATATTCTTTGTTCTTCTAATTTGCTTATAGTATCACTCTTTATGTCTATATCATGAATGCATTTTGACCTTATCTTGATTTAGGTTGTTAGATGTGAGTCCATGCCTAGTTTCTGCTATACTAATTTCCAACTATTTTTGCAAATAGTGAGTTCTTATCTCAGAAGCTGATGTCTTTGGGTTTATCAAACATTAGATTATCATATGAACCTGTTATGCCACAGTTCTCTTTTATTGTCTCTGACTCAGTTTCCCTAATTATCCTGACCCAGTCTTGACTCAGTTTCTCTGCTTCAGTTTATAGTTATCAGCTCAAAGCTCAGTTCTGCAAAACCTCCTCTCCCTCTTTATCAGAATATTTGATAAGGATAAAAGATCTTATGGTTTAGAATATTAGAATGCCTCTCCCCTCCCAAGTTATCAGTATGTCAGATACCAAATTATCAAGATGCTTCTCCCCATGTCTGGGGTGCCTCCCCCTATTATGTCATCCCTCTCCAGAGGCTCACCCCACCCTGTCAGAGTCCCATTCTCACTCTCAGTATCTCTATCTTGATCAGTTTTACAAACCTAACCTATTTTACTGATTGAGTACTCTATTTTTTAGCCAGTACCAAAGGGTTTTGATGACTGTTGCTTTATAATATAGTTTTAGATCTAGTATAGCTAGCCACTTTCATTTGCACATTTTTCATAAATTCCCTTGAAATTCTTGACCTTTTGTATTTCCAGATAAATGTTATTATTATTTTTTCTAGTTTTGTAAAATAATTTTTTGGGAGTTTGATTGGTATGGTACTCAATAAAGAGATTAATTTAGGTAGTATTGTCATTTTTATACATTAGTTCAGCCTTCCCTTGCATACAGATCAGATCTGACTTTATTTGTGTGGAAAGTATTTTGTAATTGTGCTCATATAGTTCCTGACTTTGTATTGGCAGGTGGACTCCTGAATATTTTATATTATCTAGTTATTTTAAATGGAATTTATCTTGTTGGTAACATAAAAATGCTGATTATTTATGTGGATTTATTTTGTATCCTGCAATTTTACTAAAGTTGTGAATTGTTTCTAGTAGTTTTTAGTTGATTCTCTAGGATTCTCTAAGTATACTATCATCTGCAAATGCATTTGGATAACTGAGCACTTAAGGCTAATTACTTATTGGACAATACTCTATTAGCATTTTCTTGGAAAATGGCCTGCCCCCATCATTCTGTGCTGACTCGATCTGTTGGCCTATAGAGAAATTGGGAAGAGGGATTGGAAGGTGGAGTAAGAAAGCAAAGTGACTCCTGGCTGAATTCTTGTGGCCATTCCTCTCACGTCCACAAAGAATAAAAATCAAGGACTTTTGCTTATCCTGACTCTGGCTGATTCTACAGTATCCAGGGTGCTAATGAGGTCTTTACACTCAAAGAGGGATAATTTTATTTCCTCATTATCTACTCTAATTTATTTAATTCCCTTTTTTTTTCTCTTATTGCTCAAGCTAAGATTTCTAATACAATCTTGAATAGTAATGGTGATAGTGGGCAACCTTCTTTCACCCCTGATCTTATTGGGAATAGTTCTTGTTTATCCCCATTACATATGATGCTTGCCAACATGCTTTCTTCTCTCCTCTGACACTGTCAACACTCTGTTGTAGGCTCTCATTATGTGATTCCTGAATCACTAAAATAGCCTGCTGATGCATCTACCTGTCTCAAAATCTCTTTCCACTCCAATCTATCTTCCATTTAGACAGAAAAGTGATTTTCCTAAAGTTTACATCTAACCATGTCCCTATTCCTTATTCCCACTCAATAAACTCTAGTCATGAACTATCACCTCTTGCATCAAATACAAAAGCCTCTATTGACTTTTAAAGCCCTTTATACTGTAGCTCTCTTTTATCTTTCCAATCTTCTTATACTTTTTCCCTAGCACATAGTCTTAGATCTGGTAACACTGACCTCCTTACTGTTTCATGAACAAGACATTCTATCTATGACTATCTCCCTTGCCTGGAATGCTTTTCCTTTTCATCTCTGCCTATTGGCTTCCTCTAAGCCTAATTAGAATTTTATTTTCTATAGGAAGCCTTTCTGAACCTTTTTTAATTTTAGTGCATTGCCTTTTTAATTTAACTCCTCTTCTTTGGTCACAGTATAATTTATTTGTACATATTTATTTGCTTTTTGTCTTTCCAATAGATTTAAACCTCCAAGAAAGCAAAGACTTTCTTTTGGTTCTTTTTGTATCTTTATCCCTTAGCATAGTGCTTTGCATATAACAGAGGATTAATGCATATTTATCAGTCAATCAACTTCATCATTTTTCAGTTTGGGGAAGGCTTGAAACCCTTTTCTGAATATTTTAAAATGAATCAAAGTATATAGGATTACAGAGGAAAATAATTATATTGATATAGTTGTCATTTTTTAAAGTTTGTGGTTCCAAGGTTAAGAAGTATGGTAAGTCACATATTATGAAAATGTCCAGAAAAGTTTGCCCCAGGAAATCTATTCAAATCAGATAAGTTAATTCTTTCTATCCCTAGTCTACTTTTTCTGACTGCCTTTCTCTACCATGGCATTATTCCTCTTACTATTCCCCTTTTCAAGCTTCAAATGCCAACATATTATCTACTGCATCCAGATATATTACTAGAAAAGAATCTCATGTCAGTTTTTCTAATAATATATATTTTTCAGTGTTACTTCTCGCAGGTATTGCTAACTTTATTCCTATTCCTAACTTTAGGGGGGGGAAGGAAACTCCTTTAAATACATTACCTGATATCAATTGTAATGGGCTGAAGCTTGAATTGATGCACTGAGGTCCCAAGCATGTGAGGCTAAATAGTAATTGGACCATACTGTATTAATATGTATGCTTGGAAAAAGAATGGCCCCTGCCCACTCTTTGTGTAAGTCCTTATATTTGTATAGGAAATGACGATTTTGGTGTGTGGAGGCAGAGGGGCAGATAGGGAGGCAGAAGAGACTGCTGGCTGGTTCCTATCACAGCTGCTCACATTGCTAATCCCCCTTCACCTCAAAAAGAATAAAGATTGAAGATTTCCCCTTAACCTGAATTCCTGACTCTGGCTGATTTTAAAATACGCGATCATCACATTACTTTTAACTTGGGAACAGATAACTAGACTTCTGGGGACATTAAAATGCACCTCCCCTTGATTCTTAGAGGAAGAGCAAATCTCTCCAGATAATTGGACATTAATTGGGCAACAGCTCTTCATATATTACAACGCACATGGTCCTCATTCAATTTCCATCCAGGCATTCTATGTATACAATATAATACAGTTGGCCTTAAAAAATCGTGTAAATTATAGAAAAAAAGAAGTTTTAGGAACCTCCAGATGGGGAAGCCTGAGATAAAGGAGGAAGACAATGAACAGATTAATGACCATATCCCCACAGGGCATGGAGACTTAAGTGAGGCTCAAGGGTGTGGTGAATTTGAGGCAGCTTTAGCCCCACCTTGGGCACCAAATGTATGACAGTGTATTTTAAAATCTCCTCAAAAAGAATAAAGATTGAAGATTTTCCCTTAACCTGAATTCCTGACTCTGGCTGATTTTAAAACACACAGTCATCACAATCAATAAGTTTCTACTAACCTCTGTGTTCAAACTTCTTGAACTTATGATTGAGTATCTGTTTATATTGGAGAGATATATTTGTAAAGGACTCCAGGTCCTTTCATGTTTTTGGACAAAAATAGTATTATTCAACATTCAACATTAGGCATAACTCACTTTGAACTAGCCATTAATTCTGGTCAGGATTAACAACAGTATTTAGAATTTATGCAACACTGGAAGGTTTGCAGAGTACTCTAAGCATATAATCTCATTTTGTTGTGCCACAGTTCTCTTTTAATGTCCTGACCCAGTTTCCCTAATTGTCCTATTTAGTTACTCTGCTTCAGGTTATAACCATTCCCTCTTAATGTTTGATAGGATAAAGGTCTTATGTCTTAGAACTTAGGCTATACTTACTCTCTTTTAATGTTTAATGGAATAAAGATCTTTATACATTTTAGACATCATTAGCATATCAGGAGCCTCTCCTGTACCTCCCATTATGTCATCCTAGGTGGTCATCTTTATCCTAGGTTCCTCCCCCAATTAAGTCATCCCCATCCAGGTATCTCCCCCATTGCATAAAAGAATCTCCTATTTGACATTCAGGGCTGGGTTCTTTGAGACGATAGTCTCATTCGGCCCTGGGACCAAACCATGGATCCATTTGGTCCCAGTAAATCTCACTTTTAAATAAATTATTAAATTGTTTTCAAATCTTATCTTGCTCAGTTTCTCTGGCATTACAATTTGATCTTACCAACAGTTCTCTAAGACAGGTGTTATTATGATCTCCATTTAAAAGATGAAGAAATTGAGGCTGAAATAAAATATAATGAAAAAAACCTAAGCTAAGAAAACAAAAAAGGGTGACTTTTCTAAGATCATGGCTAAGTCAGTGTCTGAGAAGGTTCTCAATTTCAGATCTTCCTGATTCTAAAACTAATACTTTTCACTTGGTCACCTCATATTGTGCCACAGTTCCCTTTTGATGTCCAGACTTAGTTTCCTCATTGTCCTATCTGCCTCAGGTTATAACCTTTCCCTCTTAATGTTTGATTTAGTTACTCTGCCTCAGAGTACTGTGTAACTGTGTTCTGTGTGCTGTGTAATTTGTTTGTCTGTTTTGTTAATTTAAGAGATCTGTATAACCATTCCCTCTTAATGTTTGATAGGATAAAGGTCTTATATCTTAGACTTTAGGCTGTACTTATTCCCTCTTATTGTTTAATGGGATAAAGGTCTTTATCCATTTTAGATACCATTAGAATATCAGGAGCCTCTCCAGTACCTCCCATTATGTCATCCTAGGTGCTTCCCCACATTGGGTCATCCCCACCCAAGTACCTCCCCCATTATGTCATTGTTCTTGTTACCCTATAAAAGAACTTTGTTATCTGATATTCACTGCTGGATTCTTTGAGATGATCTCGTCCAGTCCTGGGACCAATCATGGATCCATTTAGTCCCAGTATATCTCTCCATTTAATAAACTATTAAATTGGTCTTTAATCTCTGTCTTGCTCAGTTTCTCAAGCATTACACTCATTGGCTCCCAGAATTGGGAATTACCTAAATAATTTATTTTCTAGGACAATTGTTGTTCAATCATTTCACTCATGTCCAACTTTTTGTGACCTCATTTGGGATTTTCCTTAGCAAAGATACTGGAATAGTTTGCCATTTCTCCTCTAGTTCATTTTACAGATGAAGAAACTGAAGCAAACAGAGTTAAGTGACATGTCCAAGATAACGCAGCTAGTGTCTGAGGGGAGATTGCAGATCTAGCATTCTGTCCACTGCCACTTAGCTGCCCAGGACTATTACTCATGCAGATTCATTTTAGAACCACAACTGAAGATAGTGAAGTAGATCAATTAACATCTCATTTTATGTTGTTTATCTCATTGGCAATTTGTGTGCTATTTGTGGAAATTTAAATATATCACAAGCAAAAATATGAAGGATGGATTCAAGACATTTAGATTCTACCATAACTAAGTGTATATAATTACTTCCCTTCGTTTACTTGTCTCAGTTTTTTCATCTTTACAATGAATATGTTGGAAAAGGTAATCTCTAAGGTTTTTTCTAGCTCTAACTTGCTGAATTCCAATGGGGAAGAAAGTATTGAAGGCTTGGGGACCTTTTCCTGTGCTCATAAATCATATTCATTCCCTCAGTCACCACCTACTCCACCCTTGTGTAAGGCTGACTCTGGCAGTTATGACACCTAGTCACATCAAGATATCATTCATATTCATACATCAATTTTCTGGTTTTGGTGGATTATACAAAGTTCAAACTGTAATTTTTTTCAAATTTTAACTTCATTTTTGTTTAGTTTCCCCTGCTAGAAGAGAAGTTAGAGGGATAAATGCATTTAGCTATGGAAGTTATTTAAAAAGAAATGAACTGGCCTAATATGAATCATCATTTCCCCTATATCTAGTAAAGGAATCTCTAATAACATTCCTTTGAGTTATTAGGCAAGAGTTCAATCCACCCATGTTACTTTTGTTTATAAATGAACTATTTATTCTCTCCAAAGCAATAGTTAGTCTATGTAGTAAGTTCCTTGTAGGTGAGGATTGTTTCATTCTTTGTATTCGTATCCTCAGCACCTAGCACACTGTCAAGAACATAGTAGGCACTTAATAAATGCTTGTACATTGATTGATGTTTACATTTATCCTCTTTATAACTTGAACAAAGTAAAAGAGCCATATAACTTCCTTTGACATTTCCCCTGTATTTTACTATTAGTAGTACAGATTAATATGCAGCAAGGACTTTCATTTCAAAATCTGCAAGAAAATGAGAGATTAGGCAAATAAACATTCTAAAACATAAGCTCTCTATTTTAGCCAGGCACACTACATGTTTTCAGATTGAAGCTGTTCACTATGGCCCTGTGCTGAGAGAATATTAAGTGTGGAAAGGGATGATAATATTTCTTGTAGTAGTATGAAAAGAAAAAAAAAAACTTAACCATACAGATGACTTAGTTTTTAGCTTTAGTAAAACTAATTCATAGTACAGGACAATGATTTTTAGTAGCCTAGGAAACTTTGGAGAGCATTTCTTGAATAGAGATTGTGAAAAGAGAACCAGACAAAAATGTCTACATCCAAGAAAATGAAGGAATAAACTAACTCATACACAGTGAAAATGAGAGAGATTGATTATGTTTATTTTTGATTTGTTTTTAGATCTGTCATTGATGTGGAATGCTTCCTACACTTCATCATTACTGGCACTTTGTATTCTTTGGTGATAAAAGGAAAGGAAAAAAGGTACTTACATGAAGCATTTTTAATTATCTGTTAATTGGATGAAATGGCAATTAAAGAGCCTAAAGGCCAAATGCATATTCATAGATTGCCTTCAAAGACTACAATTACCAAAGCACATGAAAGAGATTATGAGTTAATATTGGATTGTGAATGGGGAGTGTGGGGGGAGAGAGAGAGGAGGAAGCCCACAAGTTCAATCATCCATCCTAAAATAGCTGCTAAAATTAATTTGTCTCTCTTGTTTTATTTGACTGTATAGTGCTACAATCTATCTAAAAGCATGATATGTTTTTTAAAAGAATCTATTCCATAGAGGGGTAGTTCATTGATAATTTTCATGAAGTTTCCAAATATGTAATACTTGGAAAAGAGGGATAGGGAATGAATTTCCTATCCCATCCAAAATTTACATATTATTTGCTATGACATTTAAGTATCTATTATTATTTCTACTGTAAACAATAATTTATACTTATGGTAAGAACTCAGTGTAATATTCCTTTTGTAAACTTCTATGGCCAAATGAAAATAGTTCTTGAATAGTAATTAAGTAAACAGTAATGCAAAAAATGCAAGAGATTTTGAACCTTGAACTTCAGTTTTCTCACTGACTTGAATTTTACTTTTTAAATTTTATCCTTAAAGCAACTTTTTGGTTTCCTGTTGAAACTATAGTGAGAAAAAAAATGTTTGTCAAAGCCTCAAAAAGTGGTTGAGTGCTATAATAGCTTTATGCTGAATCTCTTCTATGTTTGTGAGTATAGGGGGTAAGAGAAAAACGTGCTTAGTACCTAAAGAAGTCACAAATAATAGAGATTATTGAAGAACAGAAGCAATGATAGGAATGTATCAGATAGTCACCTGGGTTTTCTCCTCTCTTTTCCTGGCATTGAGGCCAACTCAAGGCTTTTACATTGAGATACAAATACCAGACATTAAGAATATTGGAATGTCTTAAGATGCAAGTGCCTTTGGGCACTTTTTGTTTCTACAAAAAGTATTAGAGACAGGCTAACACAATTTATTTGTATTTTGGAATTGTGTTTTCAAATGGCATAAAGCTTTTTTCCCCCTTCTTTAACCACCAACACTCAATTTCTGTTATCAAAATAATTTAGTGACTAAATTCCCACTGCTTCACTTTTTCATTCAGGAACATACAATGCATTACAGACTATTAGGAGACAACCTCACATTCCTCTTAATTTAGAGTGACAGCCCCATTATGCCTTATTCATGCCCAATATAGCAATTGTTATTGTTCCATATTCTAGGAGATAAGCCACTACAAGTCCCAGGTTCCTAAATAATATAAACTCAAAAACAAATGAAGGAGTTATGTCAAGATAGCTCTTTGGTCATAGCAAATGCCCTTTTCCCACAACCAGAAAGTGACTTCACCCATGAATATCATTGGATGGTCCATAAAAAAATCAGATTGATTATATATTTTGCAGCAAAATATAAGTAAATTAAGACTAGACTTGGAATTAACAGTAGCTCAGATCATGAACTTCTTATTGCAAAATTCAGACTTAATTGAGGGAAGTAAGGAAAACCATTAGACCATGTAAGTTTGACTTAAATAACATCCTTTATGAACATGAAATGGAAGTAATAAATAGACTTAAGGGATTAGATCTGGTAGATAGAGTACCTGAAGAACTATGGACAGAGGTTTGCAATATTGTACAAGAGGCAGCAACAAAAAAGATTCCAAAGAAAAAGAAGAGTGAGCGAGCAAAATGACAATTTGATGAAATTATAAACAGCTGAAGAAAGAAGGAAAGGTAAAAATTAAAGAGGAAGGGATAGATAAATACAACTGAGTGCAGAATTTCAGAGAATAGCAAGCGGAAATAAAAAGTTTTTTTTTTTTCTTAAATGAGTAATGCAAAGAAATAGAAGGGAAAAATTAATAGAATAGGAAAGACAAGAGATCTTCAAGAAAATTGGAGATATTAAGGGAATTTTTCATGTAAAAATGGTCACGATAAAAGGCAAAAATGGAAAGGACTTCATAGAAGTAGAGGGGATTAAGACCTGGCAAGAATACACAAAAGAATTATATAAGAGAGATCTTAACCTCACCAATAACCACAATAGTGTGGTTATTGATGTAGAATCTAGCATCCTGGAGAATAAAATTAAGTGGGCCTTGGGAAGTATTACAAACAGAAAGGCTAGTGGAGGTGGATTCCACTGAGTTATCTAAAATCTTAAATCTGTTAAAGTGCTGTACTCAATATGCCAGCACATTTTGGAAACTTGCCACTGGCCAAAAAACTGGAAAAGATCAGTTTATGTTCCAATCCTTAAAAACATCAATATCAGGGATGTTCAAATTACTGAACAACTGCTCATTTTACATACCAGAAATATTATGTTTATGATTCTGAAAACAATAATTAAACCTAGAATTACCAGAAGAACAGGTTTGTTTTCAAAGAGGCAGAGGAACTAGAGACCAAATTGCCAACACTTACTGGATTATGGAGAAACTTTGAAGTTCCAGAAAAACTTCTATTTTTGATTCATTGACTACACCTTGGACTTTGCAGGTCACAACAAAATGTGGCAAGTCCTCAAAGAGATGAGAGTACCAGAACAGCCTACTTGTCTCCTGAGCAACATGAATTTGGGCCAAGAAACAACAGAATAAAATGTGGAAAACTGATTGGTTTAAGATTGGAAAAAGAGTACCACAAGGGTATATATTATCACCTTGTTTATTTAACTTATATGCAGAACATATTATGTGAAGTGCCAAGTTGGAGAAATTAACAGCCAGAATTAAGATCTCTGGGAGAAATATCAACAATCTCAGATATGAAGATGATAACACTCTGATGGCAGAAAGTGAAGAGGAATTAAGAAACCTCTTGATGAAAGTAAAAGAGGAGAGAGAAAAAGTTGGCTTAAACCTTACCAAAAAAAAAGTAAGATCTTGACAGTTTGTCCCATCAGTTTCTGGCAAAGGGAGAAGAAGTGGAATCAGTATCAGATTCTATATTCTTGGGCTCAAAGATCATTGCAGATGTCAACTGCAGTCATGAAATTAAAAGATGTTTGCTTCTTGGAAGAAAAGCTATGGAAATCTGGACAGCATACTAAAAAGCAGAGATATCATCTTGCCAACAAAGGTTTGTATACTCAAAGTTATGTTTTTTTTTTTTTTTTTTTTTCCAGTAGCAATGTATCTCTTTGAGAGTTAGACTCTGAGGAAAGCTAAGCACTGTAGAATCTATGTTTTTGAATTGTGGTGCTGGAGAAACTTCTGAGAGTCCCTTGGACAGCAAGGAGATCAAATTAATCAATACTGAAAGAAATTAATTCAGGCTATTCACTGGAAGGTCAAATACTGAAGCTGAAGCTTAAATAATTTGTCCACATAATAAGAAGACAGAACTCATTCAAAAAGAAGACCTTGAAAAAGATTGGAAAAGATTGAAAACTAAAAGACAAGGGGAAATCAGAGGATGACATGGATAGGTAGTATCATATAAACAATTAATATGAATTTGTACAGATTTCAAGGAAAAAGGGAGTTGTGCTATGGTCTAAAGGGTTATGAGGAGTCTAATATGACTGACCAACTGATCAACTGAAAACAAATATTATCAACTACACAGGCCAAATGCAGAATCCTCATTTTCTTGAATAAGGATTATTCAGTCAGTTATAAAATGGAAATCTTTGCCAAATGTGGAAATTTATAACTATTTTTCTATCTACCAAGAGACCAAGGAATCCTCTGTGGATTAAGACTTCTTTGAATGCAAATGGCACAGATCAATTTCTGGGATTGGGTGGTGGGAGGATGGGGAAGATGAATGCACAATTGTTGTTCATTATAGTGATTACCCTCTTTGTTTCACACATTCTACCTTTGAGTCAAACTATTTTGGTGAGGAATGTTTTGCCCACATACACTGCTCCATTTTTGAGAAGCTTGTTCATATTGTTCCAACCTCTAGTCCTCACAAATGATGAGGGTCTCCACTTTAAAATTTTGATTTATGAAAGGTTTTTCTTGGGTATCTAACTGACTGAAGTTATTTATATTACTGGGAGCTTTTATCCAAAGCACTGCTGTTTCTAGCTTGGGCTTAAAGATTCATATTAACTTAAGCAGTTTTCCTCTAGAGAGCTTCTGTCGACCTGGCTCGTCTCTCCTTGATAGTTTCTGACAGAATTGTTGCCAACAAGAACATGCTTGTGGTATTCCTGGAACTGCTGTGTAAAACTAATTTATTCAAGGTATTTTGAGGTCAACTACTAAAAGAATGATCTTCTGTTGGTGATTTTTGTTGAATATACCATGATACATCCACACACAAATGCATGTACACAAATATATGTGCTTACATATTTTCTAACCTTGAATTTTCCAAGGATAAATTTGTGAGTTAGGTATTAAGTGGGGAAAAAAGTGAACTTTTACAAAAGATATTTTATTTGTATTTGCATAGTATTTTTAATCAATTGACATCAATTTTTTGAATGGTTCTTTCCCCAGATAAATAGTACTGAATGTATCCTATATAGTTTTTACTTGATTGGAAAAGAAGAAGTGATAGATTTTGTCAAGTATTAAGTTATGAGGGTGGAATTTTTCCAAATCTGTTCAATATACTCTTTTATAGTCTTTACAGACTTCTAACAAGATTACAATATGGAGATAGAAAAAGATTTCTAGAATGCTATGCATTTGTGTATGCTTGTAGAGATCAATGTTGATAATTGAGAATGATTCTACACTTCATGTACCAATTGATAGGTAGTTGATACTTCAATGATGCTGGGATTTTTTTGCTATGAGTTCATCTTATAATGCTCCTTATAATATAACCTATCCATACCTTCCCATCTTGTGCAAAGCTTGTTGATATTTTATGAGCATCCTCATTTAGTTCTCTTGACTTGTGGATCTTAGTGAAGCACAAGTGCTATTATATTATATAGAACATATTACTTATTCTTTACTCTCATAAAAAGCTTGGCCATCTTCATTGTATGTCTCTGAATAAATCCTTTATGTTGAATGATGAAATGTTTTTTTTGAAAATGAATATTTTGATGGTAAGATACTTTTAGTAAGAAATAAAAGCATCAAAATGTTTAATAAAGTTAATTAATTAATTAATAAAGTAAATACATAAAGTAAAAAAAATTAGTAATTATTGAAAAGTAGTTCTAATTCTTTGAATTTCAATTCTTTGCATAGTGGTTTTATTTATCTATTTAACATTTGGAATCAAAGAATTTCAGAGGTAGAAAAGACATCAGATATAATCTCATGCTACCTGGACTAGAATAAAAATTTGGTCTACAAACATACCTAGCATAGTCATCTCTCATGAAGATCCATTACCCCTTGAAGCAGCCTGTTTTATTTTTGGATAGATCTAAATATTGGACGATTGTTTTTAGAAGAAGCCTCAACTGATCTTTCTATAAAGTCTTTTCATTATTAACATTCATTTTTAGGATAATCTGAAAGACATTGTTCTTTCAAGTTCTTCATTTCATCAGCATGAAAATTGTCTCACATAGGCTAAATTAATGAATTTGATATATGAGAAACTTATTGAATTTGAAAAAAAGGATCCCTCATCCAATACTTAGCTATTTCATTCCTAGTAAGTCATTTAAATTATTTTGGAGGGTGTCTTAGTTTTTCTGTTTGTAAAATAACAGGCTTAGTTAGACTCACCTGATTCTTGTGTTTTTCTTACAACTGTAATATTCTACAAACTACTCAAAGTTGGTATAGGAAGTTCCTAGAATAATCTCTAGATGGTAAGTATGGTCAAATAATGATGGTTTTTGTCAGGCCAGTGATAATTGCTATCTTGGAATATCTTACTTGTCTAAGATTTCACTAGATTTCAAAATTTTTTTTCTAGAATAGTTTTTTTTTTTTAATTTGGGTTCTATGTACTTAAAATGTACTTGATAAATGTATTTCGATATAATTGGTTTCTTTTATAATTTTATGTATTTGCTACACTTAAAAACATTCTGAGAATGACATAAAAAAGGTTATTAACACCAGTCATAGAATCAGATTTACTATCCCTTTGGCCATAAACATAATACTTTGTCATTATAAAGTTGGACATTTATTTTCACTAAATTCCCTAGCTAGAAGATTTAAGAATTCTAAGTTGAGGTCTTTTTTCTTTATTTGTTTCAGATTCTGCATTTCCACTAATGACATGCCCCCTTTCAACTCCTCAGCATCTTAACTGCTCTGATTTCTTGCAAGTCTCAAATAAAGTCCTACCTTCTACAAGAAGATTTTTTTAGTCAATCAATCAATAAACATTTATTGAGTGCCTACCATATCCCAGGCACAGTGGTGTTTCCCAGTCATCCTTAATACTAACGTCTTTCATCTAAATGTACCTTCAATTTATCACATATGTATATATAAATAGATATAGAGAAAATTATATGGAACAAAGGTAGCTACCTATAGATATATCTACCTATATCTTATTCATACATAATTATTTGCATGTTGTTTTCTTCCACCCATTCCCACATTAGAGCATTGAAATCCTTGACTTCCAAAATAATTTTTTGCCCCCTCAATTTTTAGTTTTGTTTTTATTCCCCAGTTTTAAGATAATTCTTATTACATAGGAGGTGCTTATTAAGTGCCTGTTGAATTGAATTGAATGTGTTTGTAGAAAGAAGTAGAGCTATTAATCTATTTAATTTTTATCTTTATGTTATCATAACATTTTAAATCCTTTTGTTTCTTCTTCTCATATGGGACTGTATTCAAAATGATCTCATGTAAGATTAGATCTACATGACAGGGGATATATTCACATATGTCTATATAAATAGGCTCATCTATATGTATATGCATATACATGAGCACACATACACATGTGTGACACACATTGTGTCCCCAAAGTCTTAGCATAATGATAAACTAGAAAATTTTTTAAATACCAGGTATATATGTGTATATTTAGTTGTTTAGATATTTTTCCCCTGAAATAATAAATATTTATTTTCTGTCCTGTCTGACTCAACAATAAGGAGGAAAAAAAGAAAACCTTTAAAGAAATATACATACATACATATGTTTATAGTTGATAAAAATATTTCCATACGGGGCATATATAAATCTGTTTCATTATTCATCTTGATTTCATCATTCTTTCAGGATATGAATAATATGCATTACCACTGGTCCTCTGAAACTATGGTTGGTATTGATCAAAGTCAAAATATAGTTTTGATAACACATTTAAGTGCTGTTAATCCTTATCTCCCAAAGAGCAAGAAAAAGCAAAAAAAAAAATTCATTTTCTGGAATAAGTGAATATGAAACTTCTATCTCCTTATTTTTCTAATTCAGATGAGTAGCTCCTGTATTCCCTCAAACAAAAATTACTGATTATAGAAACTATTGTAAAATGTGGATAAGTCAATCAAATCACTCCACCCCAATGAAAGTATATATGTGACAAATGCTAAGTCCTGATAAGTTTGTTGGTGGAAAATAATCATTAAGTCTTCTCAGAGCCAGGGATTGGGTGTGATGAACATGACCTAGACTTTATCCATAAGAAAAATGACAGAAAATCTATAAAATTTGCTTGAGAAATTTGGAACATTTTTAATTTAAAGAAAGGCAACTGAGAAAATATCAACAACTCCCAATCCATTTGACTTTACTATCTAAAATACTATATTTAAAACAATGAAATAAATGTGTTTTTAGAGTATCTTAATGAGAGTATTAGTAAGGAATAAGGAATTTTTTGTAAAGAATATTCCACAGCAGATTACATCTTTATATGATTTTTTGGAATGTATAGATAACATAATGAACCTACTGTATTTATTATTTGTTAACTATCTTTAAAAAAATATTTTGCTTCTTTACACATCTTTAAAGACTTTTTTTTCTAACAAAGTGATTCCCAGGCATAAGTGAACATTATAGGAAATTTCTTGGTAAGTTTAAAAATGGAAATAACCTAATTGGTGACTGTCTGATCAATAGAATAAGATGAGGCATGAAACTATGAGACATATGCTTGACAAAAATATATATGCAGACATATATTGTGATACATACATACATATATATCTATATCTATATATGTAGATAGATATAGATATAATACAGAATTTAAGATGAAGAGATTTCCTTTAGGTTAACAGTGTTAAAGAGCTTAATGAAACCATCATAATGCCATCCATAAATAGGAGCAGCTAGGGAATCTCGCAAGTCAAAAGAAATCTCATATGAATCTGGTCTAACCATCCCTACAGGAAAACCCAGATTTATTAAGAATATCTAGTAACCATTTTATGCCATGCTACTAGATGGATTATCTAGAAAGAACTGATCAGTGAATCTTTAACTAGTTCATTAGCCCTTTCCAAAGGATATCACATGTCACACTATATAAACTGGAGACTTAAAATTGAGTATTGATCAGTGAATGTATTAGTCACATGATGGGTGCAAAAAGCTGCAGTCCTGATCTAGTAAGAAACTATGGCGATGAACAGAGTAAATAATATTTATCATCAAAGCAATCTATAATAAAAAAGATAGGTTGATTATAGTGTAAAAGCAAAAAATAGCCATGAAACAATTTATGTGCTCCATTACTATCTTCATAATGTGAGCAAGAAAATGAGAATGGTATCTAGCACTTTGGTAGAACTTCATGTGATAAACTTATGTGAAGACATCACCAAGAGGTCCCCAGAATGGGGAGGCATTGATGAGTTGAAATCTGTATCCATGAAGGTAATTTGAATATTAACACGATTCCATATTCATTTAAATGTTACAATGAGTTTCTTGGGGGCAAGAACTGTCTATTTACTCTTATCACATATCAATTCACAGGTCTCCTATGTAGAAAAGAGGAGGCACAAGAGAGCTTTTCAATATTAGTTCTAAATTGAGCCTAATAAGCAAGATTCCATATTATCCATTTGTAGAGAGGGTCAGATTTCTAATTTGGATAAAAAAGATAAATATTTTTATGTAGTACACACTGCAACTTCTTAACTTAACTGTAATATTGGTATCCAACCCTGCAGTCTCTTCCCTCACCCCCCTTCCCAGCTCCCTGTCATCCTTTATTACTTTGATTTTGTATCTTGTCCTTATTTTGGCTTTTCTAGAATAGTTTTCAATGCTTGAGCAGCTAGAACACACATTCCTTGGTAAAATGTACATTTTAACTTTTACTCCTTTTACTTAACATTTTAAACCCATCTTGTCTCCAGTGATCAGAGAAGCTGGCTTTGATTTTGGTTGCCAGAATTGCTCCAGGTTATTTTTCACATTACATTTTTGGTAGGTTTTCTGTTTTTAGTTGTACAAAATTTCTCTTTTACCATCAGAGAAGCCATCCAAGATGTTGTTACTATCTTAACTCTGTTTTTAAGATCCAAATTATTCCCTTGCAAAAGAAGGAGAATATGGGTGCAATTAAAAGGCACGTTACTAGATAGGGAGGGGTAACATGGTGTAGTAGAAAAGGGGTTGAGCTTAAAATCAAAGCCTTAGGAGTTTGTGCCCCAAGCCTTCCATTTGTGACCTTTGTAAAATTCAGCAAATTACTTTCCCTTTTGTTTTCCTGAGTAAAATTAAAGGTGGCTAAATAGCAATCTTAAGAGAAGAACCTTTCCAATCTTGGTGGCTACCAAAGATGTTTGAGAGTGTCTGGATTCCTAATTTGGTGTACTTTATTAAGACTGACCCTCAGGGGAAAACATGGGCACTATAAGGAAAATGCTGCAGCTGGAAGAACTGAGAAAGCACAAACCATGTTTATTCTGGAAGGCCAGAAGATCTAGAACTTAGGAATTTTCATGGAAGCAACTTCACTCCTCATGTAACAAAGTAGACTTTACCTCCCAGGAGAATATAATAAATGCTGTAAGGTATTGTTTTAGGTATTTTTTAAAATACACATATTTTCAATGTTTGTATGTGTATATATTGTGTCAGCAAAAAAAATAGCTGTCTTATACATGATATCTATTTTTTATACTGAATATCTTTTCTACAAGAGGCCCTATTAATTGCTTTTAGGAAAGATCCCCCAAACAAGCCATTTCTAAGCTTTGTTGTAGAAATTTTCCCAATAACTCTCAAACTCTAGAGTAAAGGCATTACTAGCCAAAAAGTAAGAAGGGGAAAAGCCTTATTTTCTCTCTTTGGGATCAGGCTCCCCAGACCAGAACCTAGTTTGTGTGAGCTCAAAGCTAGAGCCCTTTGGTGGGAGGGATCCCTTTAGGCATCATAAAAGGAAAATGGTCTTATTGAAGTGAAAAGGAAGAAACAGAAACAGTTTAAGTAGGGAGAGAAGGAGAGAATGAATGGAACTATTCCAATTTATTGTTGTTGTTGTTGCTGTTGTTGTTATTGCTGTTGTTGTTGTTGTTGTTGTTGTTGTTGCTGTGTGTGTGTGTGTGTGTGTGTGTGTGTGTGTGTGTGTGTGTGTGGGTTAGAGGTTATGTAGCATTTTTGGAAAGGATATTGGAAAAGAAATTTTGGGGGGGTATTCTTTGCTTTGCTTATGCTTTCTTACTGATAAGGATGACCCAAAGAAAGTCAACATTCAAAGCTAAATTTCATCAAATCCAAGTCCCCTCATTTTACAAATGAGGCTCAGAGGTATTATGTAACCTAGCAAAAGTAATATAGCTAATTAGTGGCAAGTTCTGGTCTTCATCCTCCTAATCAGATATTATTCCCACTACCATGCTTCTTCTACTTCCCCAGTTCTCAGTTTTCTCATCTATAAAATGAGAGAGGTAAACTAGACAATTTTAGATAATTTCCTCCCTTAATATTCTATGATTACATACAACAGAAGCAGCTGGAATTTAATTGCAATTGTCACAGAATGTAAGAATGGTAAGAATCTGAGGCTATCTAGTCTAATTTTAGGGATAGTACTGACCTTGTGTTTTCAACTCTGGTGAGTAAACTCCCTCTCCTAATGCATGTCAACAACTTCTCTGCAAGTTAGAATATTCCAGAGTTGTCTAGGAAATCAAAAAGTTTTCTAACTTGCCTAGCAATGCAGTGCCTGTATGTGTGAGCTAGAACTTGAACCTGTCTTCTTAGCTCTTAAAGTAGATCTCTATCCACAGTGCTGTGTTATACCTTTTAGATTGCACTAACTTCTGAGAAGTGTTTTCCTCCCTATTTTTTAATGTTATGACCTCTGGTGCCAAACAACAACAACAAAACAGATGTTATTTCTTTCTTCCATATGATAATCCTGATAACGATAATAATGATGATAATAAGTATCTGATAAATATGATTTTCATGTACCCAATCTTTGCCAGCTTTCCTGGTTGACTCAACTAGCCCTTGTAAGGCAAGGTCCTTTACCATCCTGGCTGTCTTCCCATGGGTCTTCTCTGATTCATCAACGTCATTCCTCTGGTGTGAAATGTGCTCCATCCTTCAGACAGCAGCAGAGCCCAAGAGAGCTGTCTTATCTTAGTTATTCTTGATTCTTGTCTTTTCAAGTATAGCCCAAGATTGCATTAGCTTTTCTGGCTGTCATGTCGCACTGTTGACTTGTATTGATATTGCAGCTTATTAAGATCTCCAAATCTTTTTTCAGATCTGGAAAAATTTTTTAACCATACCTACTCTATTTTGTAATTATGAAGTTAATTTTTAAATTCAGTATAACTTTAAGATATCTTTTTTAAAATGTCAAGTCATTAGATTCGACTCACCAATCTAGGCTGTCAACATTTCTGGAAATCTATTCTGTTATATATTCTCTGAGCTAGCTCTCCTAGGTTTTGCAAAGCATGGAATTATTTGTTGAGCTTTGTCACTGATGTTCTTGTTATTGTGACTGACAAAAATACTAAATTGTATGAGGCAAAGGATGGATCAAAAGGGAACTCAAAGTCTCTTTCTGGATTGTCATGAAACCAAGGATGATTACTTTGGGGATCTGGCCTTTTATCTGCTTTTGACTTTGTCTAAATGAAGCCCCACCAGGGATAGTGTCCATTTTCCCCACAAGACTAGTATGAGATATTATCAGATGCTTTGCTAATATCTAAATTATTTATATCTCTAGCCTTTCCCTGATCTACCATTTGTGTATTGGTCAAAAAAGGAAATGAACATAGTCTAGCATAACCCATACTTTATGAAGCTTTGCTATTTCTTTATGATTGCTGTTTTCTTTTATGTAAGTATACTTTAATCTCTTTAATTTTGCATATAAAATGTAAAAATGCATTTAAGAAATTTTGTCGGGACTCAAAATCAAGCTCACTGACCTATAGTTTGTAGATCCCATTTTAAATCAGGACATTCTCTCTCTCTCTCTCTCTCTCTCTCTCTCTCTCTCTCTCTCTCTCTCTCTCTCTCTCTCTCTCTCTTTCCCTCTCTCTCTCTCTGTCTCTCTCTCTTTTGGTACTGTAATATCGTTACCATCCTTGACAATCTTTCAAATATCACTGAGAGTGAGTCAGAAAAGATACCTGTCTATTCTTTTAACATCTTGGGAAGCAAGAGAAATCAAAAGATGGCACAGAGAATATTAACTCCCTCTATAGCTTTTGGTAGATTTTTGATCCTCATATGTTTGCTTACATTTCTTATCTTTAATATGGAGAGAGCCAAGTGACCCTTTTTGTGTTTACATTTACATGTCCTATGGGGAAATGATATGTATCAAATTTGATTCATTCATGTTTTTGTTAAAATGTCTCTGTTAGAATGAGAAGACATGAAGATAGAGATGAGATCAAATACCCAAAAAACAAACATCATTTGTTCTTCATGAAATTCTCAGTGACAAATGGAGGTCCAACATAGACAGTGTTATAACAAGAATATTATGACAAAGAAAAGATATAACAGCAATATTTACCTTTGTAGGATAGGCATGGTAAATATAAGCCTCATTTTACAGATGAGGAAATTGAAGCTCAGAGATATTAGAGTCTATTTAAAGTCCTAAAGCCAGCAAGTGTCAGAAGATGAATCTGTACCCTTTTCTTTGGATTTCAAGTTTAATGCACTTTGTAAAATATCACATTAAATCCACATGACATGTGCAAATAAGAGTAAAAAAAAAAGGAATAAAAAACCATGTTAAAAACATTTAATTGGATTGAAGAGAACAAATAAAGATGTAAGAAGGTATGGATAAGAGACTAGTTACAAGAAAGCAGGGCATAAATTAGATGGAGGTATTATTTTTATTTACTTTAGGCTATGAATAGGTGTTCACTTAATTCTGAGATTTACTCTGTATACTGCAATGCAAAATGAGACAGTAAGTTTTTGTACTAAGGATTAATCCAAACCACAAATTCTTTGATAATCAAGAATGAAAGATTAATATTAATTTTTATATAATATTCATTGCCTATATATACATATAAATAATGAAAAGACCTTCTGTATCAAACTTAACAAATCCTTTCAACTTTGTCTTAGTAAGCTGTCATATTTTTATAATGTATTTTGGAGTTTACATATAACCTATGAATAACCCTTAGTTTATATAAATAATGCATTTCTGAACAGAACTGTTTCAATGTAACCTAAGCAACTTTAGAATGGGCATAGTTGAGGAAATAAAAGTGGAATAACTTGATTATGGAAAATGCTATTTGGGACAGAACTTTTTAAATAACTACTTGCTAAGTATCAATTGTCATTCAATTTTGAGAAAGTAGGCAACAATGTAATAACAATGTAATAATATAGTACTATTGATATCTCAGAAGTCTGACTACTGAGGGTATGCTGCAGACTTTTTTCCTTTTAAAGTGTTGAGCACCATCCAATGCCAATAAATAAGAATTATAGCCACTGAATTCTTTATAATTGCTTATTAAGAAAGGTGATTCTAATCATTTTTATAATTCAGCATGTAAGAGATCTGAAAATAATTATTTACTCTTTTAAATTAAATGTATAGATTGTACATACCTTGCATGGTATTGAGTTTTTTTTTTTCTTTAAAACATATGGTCCAAATGATTTAAAACATGCTACCTGTTTTTGAATTCTTCATGGAGTTTTTTAAAAATTTAAAATTTTTTTAAAAAAAATTTAAAAAATTAAAAAATACACACAATAATCCTATTATTATTTATTTATATCATAATGATATCCAAAACCTTTGTAAAACTAAAATGGTCTAATTTAATGCTTCACACCCTTATAAAACAGTATGGCTATAATACTGTGACTATATTGTAGAAGTGTTTGACACAACTCCACAATTTTCTGCAATTCTCACTTTTCTAACTATAGAAATAGAAAATTTGTTTTTTGCCAGATAACTTTTCCAGATTCTGAATGTAATCTCAATCAAAGATTTTTAGGGGAAAAAAAAAAGAACTCAATTGAGTTCTATCCTTTAGACTTATAATGATGGCTACCTTTTGTTAATAGTTTTGAGATCTGGAGAGAGCCAAGTTTCTACCAATTATATAATGTAGTTGAATCATCTTCTTTAAAATATTTCAAGTGGCCTAAGGTACTCAGCATTGCATTTTCTCCCAACGAGTTTCTTCTTTTCAGAAAATGATAAAATAATGCAGCATTGGTAAGCTAAGATAATCAGCATGTATCCATATTTCCTCTAAAATAAGTCAGGATGGTCTTTACAAAAATGAGTCACTGAATCACAATGACCTATCTCTCTTCTTTCTATTGCTCTTTTGCCTATCTGTGGCAGGTAAACTGAAACTCTTGAGAGTTAGTCATTGACCGTTTTGTAATAGATATTATTCATCCCTCATTTTTGAAAAGGACCAATGACATCATGGGATCATGTCTTGACTAGCTTGTGAATTGGATTTAAGGGAGGCAGAGTTGTACAAAGTCATCAGCTTCATTCTCTTTCTTCCAGTGTCACCAAGAGTCCAGTGATAAGACAAAAGTCAAGATAATTAGTGATGGCTCACTGGCGTTGGCAGTGAATGGACCTTGGTCTTTAATGCCTGAGCAGGTTCTAAGAGCTCCATAGTGCCTATTTTAATTGCCTTTATTGTCTTTGGAACAAACATATCCAGATGTAGTAGATGAGTGAAACAGGAGATACATGAGAGAAAGTGGGAAAGGATAACATTTAGAAGTCAAAAGGGTTAGTGAACTTTTAACAGCTTGCAAAACTGTTGATTTTCTCTATGAGACTGGTTTGAAGTTATGTGTATATTTGGTGAATGATTTACAGTGTGACTTGGCCATGGCATATGATTAGGCGGCCAATACTGAATGCTACCACCATATCAAGCATGAGGCAATCTGTACTGATGGTTCACACTGGAATTAAAGGATTAGTCACATTGCCAACAGTTCATTTCATAACTATAGACATGACCCATGCCATCCCTCATCCGGGCATTTTACAAGTTTTTTAAAGACCAGATTTATGTTTATGACTTAAGATTGGGAAATGAGAAAGGACTATCACAGCAACCATTTATACTTGCATCTTCAGAAGCAGGCAATCAGTCATTTGGTCTATAGCCAAACAAGATTTTTCCATTTCAGCTTTTAAAAGAACCAAGAGATAAATAACTCTTTACTCTACTTTATTCTCCCCTAATAAAGAGGACTGCAAAATAATAAACCTAACCATTTCTCAATGGTTTCCATTCATTCTCAAATTGCAACATAAACCTCATGCTATGCAACAGTGAAGGAAACACAAATTTGTTTTTCTATATTTCAAGTATGTCACAAATTATTTGAAAAGACTGAGGATTCTTGCTTTTATAGCACCCAGAGCCATTTGGTCCTAAGTGACACAATTCCAAACTAGCTCGTTCCTACATAGGAAAAACCTGAAACATATTTTCCTTATCTCCTTCATGAAGTAAAAATACCACCATTACCACCAAAAACTTTTCAGGTAGACAGGTAGCATAATGGATAGAGCACTGGATCTAGACAAAAATTTATGTTAAAATACAGCCTTAGATGTGCCTCCTTGTACTCCCAGAGTAAACAGTACTGAATTAGAATTTGAAAGATCTGAATTTGAATCCATTCATCAGTATTTACAAGCTATGTGACTTTGAGCTGGCCGTTATAACTCTGTGAATCTTGACAAGCCATTTCACTTAAACTGAATCTTCTCTCTTCCTTTGTCAGCTTTGCATACTAACCTCCTTCTTTTCTGTTCTTTTCTATTTGATGTCTAGGATAAAAAAACCTTTCCTGTGATTCACCTCATATCTTGAATTAATAATCTTGCCATTTCCTTAACTCATCCTTACTTCTATAGTAGCAGATATACACCCAAGTTTCTTTCTAGTTAACACCTTGATCTTGCACTAAAAGAGGAGGGGAAGAGATTACCTTTTATATTTTGCATGGAAAGTTTACATTTATAGTTGGTTACTTTACAATTTTCTCATTTGTAAAGTAGAATGGGATGATCTCCAAGATCCATTTTAGCTTTAAGGTTTTATAGGCTTAATAACTTCTATGATTTACCCTCTTTCAATATCAACAACCAGTGTCTAGGAACCAGCAACTGATTCCCTCTGGTCTTGTTCTTTTCCTGTCTTTTGCCTTCAAAGATTTCTATTTCTTCTTCTAGATATAACAATACCAACTTGTAATGACTATCTTACTTTAAACTCTCAAAGTCAAGATTAAAATGTGAGTCAATCTCCATTAAACCCCTTCTTTCAGATCTGAAGTTGCATTTCCAGGATATATTCTTTTGATTTTGTCTTAGTTACTGTGTTTGGGACCTACTTAAGGGATGGGTACAAGCTATAATTCAAATTGGCAATGCCACACACTTAGTTTGGTGATGTCATTAGTTGATAGCTGCTTTTCATTGTTGGTATCCCAGAGAAGTGGTACACAAACTAGTTTACAAACTAGGTATCACCTTTGACTCCTTACCATCTCTTACCTACTATTTTGAATCTATTGTCTCTAGGTTATTATAAGAGCCTGACACTTAAATCTATCACCACAAGCTTCTGTGAACTCTAATTCATTATCCATTCATTCACTCAAGGGATTTTCTTAATTCTTAATTCTTAATGTAACCTCCTTACTCAGTAACCTTCAGTGGCTCTTTATCATCTCCAGAATTAAATAAAAAATCTTCAGTTTGGCATTAAAGACCTTTCATAATCTAGCCTCTTCCTGTTTTTCCAGTATAACTTTAGCATCTAGTGGCACTGGCCTCACAGCTGATACAGGAATATTTTTACTGATTGTTCTCTATTGTAGGAATGCATTGTTTCCTATCTCTATTTCCTGACTTCCTTTAAATCCCAGCTAAAATCCTACCTCCTACAGGTACAGATTTCTGGCTCCTAGTGCTTTTTCTCTCCATAATTTACTTCCTATTCATCCTATATATAACTTGTTTGTACATAACTTGTATATTGTCTCCTCTATTAAATTGTGAATTCCTTGAAAACTTAGACTATTTCCTTTCTTTTAATCCTTATTACTTAGCACAGTATTCGGCATGCAGTTGTAAGTACTTAATAAACGTCCCTTCACTGACTGGTGCAAATCTGCATTGGCATGTCTCCTATACCCTTCCTAAACTGCCAGTCCAACATTTTGCTTCCCCAGCTTCTCTTTCCATTACAGATATGGACATTACAGAATTATCAAGAGATTCTTCTGTTTGAATTGATGTTGTAAGTGCAAAACCCAGAGGCTGGGTACCTAACATAAGAGGTGCTCATTTTCTGTTTTCTCTTTTCTAACTGTGGAATTTGGAGCAGAAATCCTGAAGCAGAAAATATGTTAATCATCAATCAGTTAACCACACTTATTCTGCATCCAATGTAATCACAGAACACTTTACCACAGGCCATGGGGGAATTGAAAAGTATCAAGCAACAGCCTTTTCCTTTAAAGAGACATTTAAGACCTAGTTGGGAAAGACAGAATAAACACACCTGAGAAAGTCTCAAAAACAATCATCTCATTGTATCAACAAATTGACAAAGAACCCTCCAAATTGCATGGGTGACACATTAGAATGTAGCTTTTCTCTTTCAGTGCGAGCAATCAAATAAAAAAAAAAAGCCTCTATCACAATGGATGCTTTGAAGGAGAAAGGATCGATATTTGAAAGATTTGAATGGATTTGACAGATTTGATTATTTTCTATTTGGGACTCCTCCCTCCACCCCCAATCCTTAGTCCCTAGTGTCCTCTTCCCTTATTTACTATTCAGATGTTTTGTTCTTGAACAATAGGTGGTGCTAAGTACCCATGTTTCCAGGGTTGTCAGCTAGACATCTGATTTTAAATAATTAGAACCATATGACAGCAGTTGAAAGAGTTATTCAAGAAAGTCTACAAATCATGTAGCTACAGAGTCAGAAAAAATCTACATCAGTTGAATTAGAGAGATGGTTTCTTTCCCACTTTATTTTTGTGGCTGCCAGAAGCGGGACATTAAAGGGTTCAGGTTGGTTGCTGTAATTCAATTAAGAGGTAAATGACTATTTAAAATCTTCTAGATATGGAAGTAGATTTTTCTCTTGGCTAGGTTGCAATATCTATATTCTTGGAAAATATCAGAATTTTAGCCTCCCTCAAACCTTATTAAAGCCACCAAATACACACTGAAATCACACAGCATACAGAATTGAATGCGCCTGTATAAACTGAAGGAAATCTGCAGAATTTTGTGAAATTTTTCAAAAATTCACTGCATAAGTGTGTTAAGAGCACTTTTAAACACCAAACTAACATTCAGCAAAATTTGGATCATCAATTCTTACAGAGTAGGTCCATATCTGTTTATTTTAGCTTTATAGCTCTGGAGGCATGTGCATTCTTGTTATTTGATACTGATGATTTTCAGATGCTGTGGAGTGATAATACACAGCTGATTCCATTTCTACTCCTATATTCAAATCTAATCAGTTCAATTTATTATAAAGATAGTTGATCTTTTTAATCCACTGCTTAATGGTGCCATCTCTTAAGAGCTACAGGCATTTACTAAGAGGGGAGGATGAGGTGTCCTAAGGTCCCAGGGAGAAACGTTGGAGGAAACATTCAGGAAGGTTGGAAAATCTCAGCCTTAATTTCTGTTGGGACACTGCTCATTTCTTTCCTTCTATAATTAGGGAATACAATGTAGTCTTTTTCTAAAACACACACACAAGTAGCTCGTTCTAAATGATAAACAGTCTTCAACTTAGAGAAAAGAGAAACCAGGTGATGTTTGATAAGAGCACATTTACTCTCATAAAGCAACTAGAAACTGGTGAATAGGGAACATTTTGAGACTCAGAGAATATCAGCACTGAAAACATTGATAACAGAAGAAATGTCAAGGGGACAACTTATAATGTCAAGGAGACATGACACTTTCTTTCAAGTAAATAACTTCTTAACCTCCTCTGAGCACAATTACAAACCTTTCTGGAAATGACGACCCTCTTTCTTCATCACTCAAAAGCTCTTCCTTAAAGACTTTCTCTCACATCACCTCATAATTATGACAAAATGGCAAAGAAATCTGCAGAATGGCAGTTCAAGGCAAATCATTATGGATTTATGTATTAGTTACATGTAGGCAAGTCTAATTAAGAAAGCCTGAGTGTGCAAAAAGCAACACAAAGTGTTGTTAACCATTGTAAATGAAAAAAGAAAAAGAGAACAGAAGAGGAAAGAGATATGAGTAATCAGTCTTTCAAGTGACCATAAAAAATTGGATCTGATCTGATCCAATTAAGCAAGCATTAAATGCTAGCTGTGTATAAGAAGAAGCAATATAGTCTAGGGGATAGAGAGCTAATCCTAAAGTACTGAAGATCTGAGTTCAGGTGCTGCCTCTGGTATCTACCAATTCTGTGACATCAGGAAGTAGGTCATCACCTTTCAAGGGTCTAGGCAAATTTCTAAGACTATACGTTTCTGAGAAGATAACCATCTCCATTAGTAGATGAAATCTCCTCAGCTAGGAGTTTCCTAGACCAACAAGATTATAGTTCTGATTTTTAAGCAGTTCCCATTTTGTCTCTCAGTCAGAAGAGTTTCTTGAGAGCAAGGACTGTTTCCTGCCTTTCTTTGTATTGTCGCTGCTTAGTATAGTTGGCGCATAGAAGGGCCTTAATAAGTGCTAACTGTCTTGGAAGACCTGCATACAAAACAAAGGCAAAACAATTTTTTAAAAGACTATCAACTTCACTCATCAATTATCCAGAAATAATAAGAGAAAGTAGTAGGCTTTTAAAATACTAGAAAATTACCAAAATATCATAATAGGCTTACCAGTAAGTTAAAACTGCCCCCTAACCATTTTTAAATGTTTGTTTAACAGTGGGTTCGGCGTTATTTCCCTACTAACAATAAAAATTACTGGTGAGTATATACCATTTGAAATGACCATAATTCCAATATCTCATTTTTGCCAGAAGGTGTTGCTATAACATAACTGTGTTTGGGGACAAAGTAATGTGGAATAAAATGTGGTAAAACTGGATAAAAATGTAAACCATACTAAGTATATAGAATTTAGACACAAGGATTTCTATTATATGGAGGAAAAGAGGCCTTTACTGTAGTGTGTCCACACTATAAATAGTTCAGCAAAATGTAAACATAAAATATTTCCACAGTGATTTTTGCAGTCTTATAAACAGTAGCTCTACTTTTCTTCTCATTAAGTCTCATTTTTAATAAAGGGATTTCAGTGAAAATAGCAATGTTCTGTAACTTTTATAAAAGGATATAGAGTGCATGGATCAAAAATGGTGACATTTAAAACCTATAGGGTTGTTTTTTTTGGGGGGGGGCAGCAAAGTTTCCTATTGAAAGAAATTCAGTGTGTGCATTAAGAAAGGAAAAAAACTAAGAAGGATTAAAGAAACCAAAAATAGGGGTGTTTCCAATATTGGTAAACAAAATTTAAAATAAATAAAACTGTTTAAAAAAAAAACCAAACACAATAATGTTTTAAAATTAAAATTAAATAACCTTACATGCTTAACTTTGAAACATATAATTTTACATTTAGTTCAGTCCACAATAATATATATTTTACATGTATATGCATATTTATGTATGTTATTTTCTTATGAGGACTGAACTACAAGAAAGGCAAAGACATCAGAAATTTTGAATATTCAACTGTCTTGCTATTAACTATGGTCATTGTTAGCAGAGATAAAATAATGATAATGATAATAATAATAATAACCATGGTATGGAAGTGGGAAATAGAATATAGTGTTTAAAAAACATTATATATATGTGTGTGCGTGTGTGTGTTTGTGTAAATATATATATATATAAAAATTTGGAGATAATAAGGAATCACTGGAGCCCACTAAGCAGGGTGGTGAGATGGTTAGATATTTGTATTAGGAAGAATTTTGGCAGCTGAATGAGTGACTCATCATTTAATTTCTTTGGAATCAAGTTTCTCATTTGTGATATGAGGGGATTGAAATGGAAGTCTTTTTCAGCTCTGGATCTGTGATTTTAAGATCATATTCCTCTGTGTTCCTTTGCTCAAACTATTTGCTACATTAGGGATGATTCTCTCCCCTTTTATTTATTGAATTCCTTTCCTACTGGTGCTTTAAATCCTGGTTTACATGCCACCTACTCTATGAAGTCTTCTCTGATCATTCTTATATCTTAAGTAACACTTTATTCTGTGGGCACTATCTGTTTTGATGGAGATATCAACTATAGTAGAAGGTATGCTACATGAAGCTAGGAATAACCTTTATTAAATTTAGTATCTCCCACAGATTGGAGCGTAGTATACTCTGCAGAGTAGGCACTTAATATTTTTTTATATTCCCTGTATAATGTATTATATAGAGATAGTAAAGCACTACAATATTAAAGTGATATCCACATAGCACATGGGGAAGATATACACTTAAAATGTATATATGATAGAGTACCTTTTTCATTTTTGGTCTGGATCTATGATATCATTGAATCTCACTGAAAGTTCCTTCTGCTAATACAGGATCTGCAACTATTCATGCCTGGGACATGGAGAGGTTGTAATTTGACCAGAATCAAACAAACATAGACTTGAATCCAGAACTATCTGACTCTGGAAAGTTAATTCTCTATTAAATATACTATGCTACTTCTTTCAGAGAACATTCTAGGCAAATAAACTCTCCAGATGATACAGTTTGACTTTTAAAAACTTACTTGAAAAATAGATTCTAGCTATTTCATTCTATGCTGTTTAGACTTAACTCAAATGCATAGTTTCTCCAAAATATTTCCAAAAATTTTAACAAACAAAACAAAAAGAATTTTTAAAAATGCTGAAATATTGCTGCATTGTCTAGTCACTTCTCTTCAACAATGATTGACTTTAACTTAATCTACACATTTTGTCACAATTCCCTAATAATTTAGCTATTTTTTGATTTCTGTCCTTAGAGAAAATTCTTATTTAATGTGCTAAACACTCTAAATACATACATTTTATGTATTAATCGTTGGGACCAACATAAAAGAGTTAGAACAAATTACATCTGATAACAAATATTGAATAAATATTAGGAACCACTCTTCTTCCCAAAATCTGTTCCTTGCAACAAATATACATTTTTCTTTTCTAACACTTTTTTAATGGCTTTTAGCTTTGGTATTAGTGTAGAACAAGAAAGTACCCTTGGAAAAGCAAGAAAGTGTCATGAGCATGGAAGTACACACTTTCTTCAGTAGACTTACTAATGAACGTTTTTTTTTGTTTTTGTTTTTGTTTTTTGGAATATTGTATAAATCTATATCCAGTCACAAGGAATCTATTGGCATATTGCCGCCCTCTTGTAAATGGATAAATGTAAAATTCAGGTCACAAGTTTTCACAGGAATAGCTACACACCAATTCAAATACTTGAACATTTTCCATTTGACCAACATCGAAATCAGAAATAAGTTTTTGCAATGAAAGAAAAATAACAATGCCTATGTTTGGACAAACAGCCTGTTTCTGATGCTACTGAACCAATTTGGAAACTTTTTGAACCTTGCTGATCATCACCAAAAAAAACAATGAAATTTTAAATTATTTTTGTATAGAACCTGTTCTCCAGAATAGAATTAAATATTTTAATAACTAGTCTTGAGGCTTATATCCTAACAAAAGGTTCTTTCCCCAAAGATGATCTTTTTTCAATGTTAAGCAGTCTTAGCAACTATGTCACCACATTCCCTGAAACAATTCTTGGAGCAGAGGGATGCATAGAATCATAGATTGTCACCAGTTGGAAGAAATCTTAGAGATGATTTAATCCTACCCTTTTATTTTATGGAAAGTCAAACTGAGACCCTCAATGTTAGTGCTTTGTTTTGGTCATAAAACAGAGACAGAATTGAAATGTATTATTTCTGACTTCATGTACATTGCTTTCTCCACTATCTTATGAGTTGTACAATTGAGGAAACCTAGGTTCAGAGAAGTTAAATATTAAAAATTATTTATACCAAAGAGTATCAAATGTAGGACTTG
The DNA here is from genome assembly GCF_016432865.1 of Antechinus flavipes. Taxonomy (NCBI): domain Eukaryota; kingdom Metazoa; phylum Chordata; class Mammalia; order Dasyuromorphia; family Dasyuridae; genus Antechinus; species Antechinus flavipes. Next base: position 174,879,314 of record NC_067402.1, read on the forward strand.
AACTAAGGTCTTATGACATAAAACTCAAGGCTTTCAGACATGTTTAGAAATACATATATATTATATATAATTTTTTATAATTTCTATAGCTATTAGAAAGTGACAATGCAATATCTCTTGGTAGAATATAATTTTTCCTCTCTTCTATATTCTTTTACTTTATGTCATTAAATGAGGTTAACTTGTGGCTATTGATTTTTAATACAAGAAAAAAAATCTGTTTTTCTAAGTATTGTGAATTGTCTGATTTCTTTTTTCTTTGTTTAAATGTTATCTTTTCCTACCTATAAAACACTAACAAGAAGATAATACAAAATAATGTAGCCTTCAAAAAAGCCTCTATTTCAACTTATTAGTACTCTCCATATGAAAATTGAAATAATTTTTCAGTATTAATTCTTGTTTTGTTCTAACATTGTTTTTGGAAGTTGGTTTTCCCTGTCTCTGCCTTTGCCTCCATATCAATCAAATAAAGGAGATGGACTATATGGTCTTCAAGTTCTTTCCAATTCTAAATCAATGATGTTATGACTACTGAATTCTTTTTTCAAATCATAAGCTCCCAAAGGAGAAAAGCTATTTTACTTTTTGTATATCCAAAACACAGCACTTTCTTGGCACATAGGATATTAGCTCTCTCTTTTAGATACTCAAATAGTTGTATAATCCTATTTGAGGTAGGATTTTCTTATATTGGAACTTTCAAATATGGTATTGGATTGCTCTTTGGTATCTCCTAAATTTATCCAGAAGGAGTCGAGTTAGACCAAATGGAGTTAAACAGAGTGAAATTAAGTTTGCTTTGCAAGGCGGCAGGCCAATGTAAACGGCAGTTTGACAATTACTCCAGTGAACTGAATAATGAACACATTTCATTCAGAATACTGTACAAATCTACACCTTCTCATAAAGGAGTCCAGTGGCATGTCTCAGCACCCTTATAAATGGGCAAATGTGAAGTTGAGAGCAGGAGCTCCCCTAAGTGTAGCTTCAACTAATAGACCAATTCAAATCTCTAAACATTTTTCATTTGATATACGGCAAACTCAGAGACAAAGACAAGTTTTTGGCATGGAAATAAAATAACAGTGCCTTTGTTTGTAGGACTTCACCCATATAAATACCACATCCTCAAAGGAATACCAAGTCACACTCTGCCACCTCCTTCCTTTCAGCACTCCTTTCCTCTACACCCCTCCTCAATAATATTAGAGAAAAAGCAAAGCCAAGAACAATTGTGTTTTTCTTCCAGTCTAAGCAAAGTCACAAGTAGAAAAGGGTCCACCTGCCTTCCAATCATATGACAGATCATCTGACTGCAATTCTGCGGCAATAGCTTTTCTCTGTTCCATTTCCCACCATTTAGGCTTACCACAGCTTTGAACAGGGTTAGAATAATGAAGACAGTAAAGTATAATGGAAAACCTGAGAATTAGGAGACCTCACTTCCAGTTCCTCCTTTGCTATTTTTCTCTTGATGACCTCAGTTTCTCCATCTGTAAATTTAGGAAGTTGTCATCGATCCTACTTTGCTCTAAAATTCCATGAATTTTAGGTGCTTCTGATGATGTATTTTTACAGAAGTAGAGATATAAAGGATATTTCTATTGTTAAATAATAGTATTTGAATTCTAAATTTTTATTGAGAGATTTAAAAAATGCTGAATAGTAGATATAGTAGATAGTAGTGTGAATATAGTGGATATAGTAGATAGTAGAGTTGAAAATGAAAAGTGAGCCAATTTTCAATCAATTCACAAATTTGACCAATTTTGTTAGGGAAGTGACCTGTCATATACAGTTTGCTGAATTCAGCAGCAGGATAGAGCTAGCTGTGAATCTACTCTGTTCTCACCACTCACTGATCCTCCCAGAAGTCTTTCAGTGCTTCAGAGGATGCAAAGACGAATCTAGTGCTGATCAAATAAGGGATTAAGATGAGAATGTTATTTCTACTAAAGAATATTCTATAAACTGTGACTTCCTCATTGCTTTTGATAAAACATTTTGTTTATTTATTTCCCTGCTAAAACAAAGGACTGAAAATGGGAATAAAAGTCCAGGACAAATAGAACAATTTTTTTTCTGAGATTTGAACTGGATTAAAAAACGCATGTTTTTTACATGTTAAAGACTGAACTATTTTTCCCCTTTTCACAAACCTCCAGAAACCTCTAAATCACAGATTTATGAATTTAATGGAAGGATAATGAAAAGTACAATTTTGCTAATGTATTGGATATGAATTTTGTTGGAATGCTTTGTTACATAGCAATCAAAATGATATCAATTAGGAAAATGAAAGTTATACCCTGACTTTTTTTTTATTATTATTCACCTTCCTTCTATTTTACCTTCTAACAGAAGCAATAAGTTTTGTCAGATTCCATTTCTAGTGAACAAATGATACATAAGATAAGAGAGCAAACCTATTGGAGATGGTACATCTTCTAAATCTTTAGGAAGAATCTTAATTGGTATTACTTTCCACAAAACATCTTAACGTTGATTTAATATTTGCTAAATAACCATAGTTTTTATTATTAGAAACCCATGAAGGTAAGGGAGCAGTATATTGCTAGCTATACACAATTTTGGTAAGTTATGGGAAATTAAAATAGTATAATTGTTCAAAAAAGAAATTAATGAATATTATTTGAAGACATCAGTACTACACAGTCATAATTAAAGGTTTTATTGAATCAATTTTTCAGGTGTATTTATTTCTTTTTTATTTCTTTTTTTTTTTTTTTTGTGTGTGTGTGTATGTGTGTGTGTGTGACTATGCAGCCTTGGCCAAACCCACATTACTTAGAATTGGAAACTTTATTTTGTTCTCATAACTGACTGACATAGCTAAGTCTACAAGCAACAATAAAGTTTCAGCTTTAATCTACAGGGCTTTCAAAAGCTGGTAGCTATTTTTAGATAGTCAATTTTTGATAAGGGATAACTAAGAGGCACAGAGCCTAGGAGTTCCAGGCCAACATCTGGAAGAGGTGAGTTCAATCCAGCCTCACACATTTACTAGTTGTGTGAGCTTGGGCAAGGCATTTAACTCTTTTTACCTCTGCTTCCCCATCTGTATAATGAGTTGGAGAAAAAAATGGCAAACCTTTTTAGTATCTTTGCTAAGAAAACCCCTCAAAGGGATCACAAAGAGTTGAATAGATAGTAGATAGAAGAAATAGAAATAGATGGTAGAAATAGTAGATAGCTGAAATGACTAACAACAATAGAAAAATAGAACAAGTATTTGCTGAATACCTATTGTGTGCCAGGTACCATACTAAGCACTTCACTTTTTTCACTGGAAAATTTGTTAATTATGTTAATGAATTGATATACATATACATATGTATACATGCATATACATATACATACACACACATCTATACATATATGTATATGTGAGTGGAATATATGTCTGTGTGTGTATACCACTGCCCTCTACTAGGTTTATAAAGCATCATTCTAGGAATTAAGCAGTTTTGAAATTAATTGGATTATAGAAACAGTAGTTTAAGAAAGAACTCCCAAGGCACATTGGATATTCAAAAACCCAAAATTGAGAAAAGGCAGCTTGCAAATTGAAGGTCCTGCTTCTTTCTTTGAGTTTTCATCAACTCTTCTAGCCTAATTTGTCCTTGCTCATCCATGACCTGAGACAAAACTAAATTATATATTGTTTATTCTTTGACATTATTATGAATAAATCTTTCTTAAAAATCTTTCCCTAAACCAGTACCTTGTACAAAGTAGATATTTGCATTCTATATTTGCATATAGTATATGTATGTTTTTCTGCTCTTGTTTAATTGTTTCATCAATGTGTGACTTGGTGATATAATTATTAAGTATCTAAGGCTAGATTTTTACTCAGCTCTTCCTGATCCCAGGTCTGGCATTCTCTCCATTGTATTGTATCTTAAATGTCCTTTAAGAGGCAGAAGGCATAGTAGAAGGCATTGGCCTTGGAGTTAAGATTTGAACCTAAGTTAAAATTCTGTCTCACTCACTTAATGGCTGAGTAACCCTGGATAAGTCACTATTCTGATCTCTAGCTTCCTTTCTTCTGAGGCACTTATCACACTGTTTTGAAGAATTTAGAAGACTATGTGAAGGCTCTTTATAAAAGCTACAGCTATGCCAAATAAAGATCATTTCAAGTTATTCAGCAGCTCTTTATTAAGTTTGAGGATTATTTAGGATACTTCTTTGTCTTTCCTTTCTTGTCTGTCTGCTGTTTTCAATACCTATTAATACTTCTAACAGAGGTTGAATAAAGAAGGTGAAATTCAGCTCTTGATTTCTTTTTTTAAAGATTAGGTACAACAATATGGAGGAGGATTTAATGTAATAGATAAAATAATTTTAGAGAGTTAGCTGGATATTTAAATTACCAAGATCTTTTAATCTCTATCTTCTTCCATAGGAACATATTCTTGATTATAGAGTTGATTTGTAGTTGGATTAGGGTTCATGAGAACAATTTTTTTTTCTGTCACATAGAATTAGTTAATAACAAAGATTAAAGGGTCAATATTTAAAGAATAGAATTGACATAATTAACCTTAATATTAATAGAGCTAACACACAAATCAATAGTGCATCTTTCTATTTATGAGCTAATTCACTTAAATCTATGGGTCATATATCCTTAGAGGAGCTATTAAATGTCTGTTTATGTGAGGATTAAGGAATGTAGATTGTGGACAAGGGAAATGGTTGAATGCTTTATTTATTTATTTTATTTTTATAAATAGTATATATTTTTTCCAATTACATGTCAAGATAGTTTTCAACATTCATTTTTATAAGATTTAGAGTTCCAATTTTTTCTTTTTTCCTCACTTCTTTCCCCCTTTCCCCTCCCCAAGACAGCAAGCTATCTGATATAAGTAATACATGTGCAATTAGGGAAACAAATTTCCACATTAGTCATGTTATAAAAGAAGAAACAGAACAAAAGGGAACAGTCACCAAAAAAATGAAAATAGGATGCTTCAATTTATATTCAGATTCCACGATTCTTTTTCTGGATGTGGATAGCATTGTATTCCTTAGAAGAACTGTCTATCATAGTTGATTATCACACAGCATTGTTGTTATTGTGTACAATATTCTCCTAGTTCTGCTCACTTCATTCAGCATCAATTCATGTAAGTCTTTCCAGGTTTTTTCTGAAATAGTTGGATGCATTTTTAATCAAGTATAAGAGAGCCTCCAGAAGGTTGCCAACTCCCTGAAGATATGCAACAGACTGACAAAATGGGGTCTTTTAGGAGCACTATGACAACCTCTTTTTGCTCCATAGAAAGATGATACTTTCTAAGTCTTGTTTGATGAATATATGAAAAAGAGGCTTGTTACTTTTTGAGGACTTTGATGGGGCAAAAGGGTTTCTGATTTTTTCTCTCTGGCAACTATGAAGTGAGCAAGCTCTAAAGGTGATGTAGGGCAGGGCTTCTTAAACTTTTTCCACTCGTGGCCTCTTTTATCATGCCCTGAGAAATTTTTAAGTGATCGTATCTCCAATCTGAGCCAAAGTGTTTCTGGTAGTGTTCATACATGTGCAGTGTAAAGTCTGTGTGTTGTGTGTTTGGAACCAAGGCTATGGTGAAGTTGCACAATGGCTACCAGAAACACTTTGGATTCATAATGCTTCTGATTCTGAATTAATTTCTGGTCTTTTCCTTCTGAAACCTTCTACTATTGCCAATTTTTTGTGACCCTCACAATCAGATATGTAACTCCATATGGAGTCATGACCCACAGTTTAAAAAGCTTTAGTGTAAGGTACAGGTGCTCTAGGGTATGTGAGTAATGGACTATAGTTATACTGAAACCATTGGTAATCTCTTTTAGAAACCAGGACAGTCAAAATGAGTATGTTTGGGGTCTTCAGTGAATTTCTGATATTTTTTGTGGCTAGGGAAGCCCTGGGTGGAACCTATGATGGTGTAAGTATGATTAATCTGGGCCAACCAGAAGTCTAGAAAGGTGTCCTGGAGAGCAACATAGTAGACTGAGAATTTCCCATTACTTTGTAAGGCTAGTTAATGGAAACAACATTCTTGAAGGTTACAGCTTCTCCAAAGTGAATTTCAGGAGCCCTTTGTGGATGCTCGATTATTATTGCCCCATATACAGAGGTGAATAAAGGGGGACTTCTGTTATTAACCTAACTCTGGAGAATAGTTGTTCTAGGATTAGATCAGTCGTGACAAAAACTGTAAAACCCTCAACAAAATATGGTAGCAACATTGGCACATCAAGGCCTTATTTGAACTGCCTGAATTCAAGTCTGTATTCACAAAGCGTGAAAAATAATATAGAATTAGATGTGTTCTTGTAAACCAGAAGGTTTTTTTTTTTAAATATTGGAACAAATAGTGTCCCAAATTGGTGCCATAATTAAGGTATGCAGAGCTTGGCTCCAAAGATCCCTTATGTCTGTTTTAAGGGAAGCTGTTAGTGAGAAGATAATTGTATATAGTAGCTGCAGAGCCATTAGAGGAGCTTAATCTATATAGAAAGCTTTGGATATTAGGCACTTCTGGGACACTGCTTCTACTGTGATGTTTCATCTGCAGATATTATCCCAAATGGGTACTTTTTCTCTTCTATTTTTTTTTTAAATTGTAGAGTTTGCATTTGGGCACAGTTGTATAAAAAGATGAATAGGCACCCAAAGATACTTTGATATCAATGAAATATATTGGATGAAGTGAGAAAAACAATTAAGGTTTCAAAGATAAAGGTCCTTGAGTTTGTAGAGTGCATGTGGGTATTGAGATGAATTTCAAGGGAAATTCCAGATTTCAGCAACAGCCCAAATTCAACATGTGCCTAGGAGGTGTATGGTTTCCTAAGGTTCAGAGAAAAGAAAATTAGCAAGGTCAAACTTGCAATTTGTGTCTAACCTCAACAGTCTCTGTGCTAAAATCTGCAACATCAAGCATCATAATAAGTAATAAATTTAAGCAACTAGAAAGGAGGAAAACCAAAGAAATCTGGCAGTCACAGAGTTAAAGAGGCAGTACAATCATTATGTCCAACTAGTTTAAGTAATTAAGGATTATTTTTCTTAGTGTCTACTCGTGTTCATGATGTTTTTCCCCTCTTTTTTTTTTTTAACTTTTATTATCTAATCTCTTACAGAAGAGATTTGTGCAAGAGCACAAAAAAGTTTTAGTTAATCACCTTCTCCCTGACTGTTGCAATATTTATAAAGCCCTTTCTTTTTAATATACTATGAAAAGAGCTTAGTAAAATAAAGAGTATTATAATTTATTGTTTTAAGATTATTGATTCAATAAATTAACAATAATTTCCATGAAGGGTAGGGGCCTGGTATTATAAAAGTTTATTTATTCCTACTTGAACTAGCATTGATTAGAGAATTCAAATTGTCCTCACATTATATAATCATTCTTTATAGGTAGAATGGCTTTTGCTATGCAGGACACAATAAAATAAACATCCAGCTAGAAGTGACAATGGATCTTTTAAAAAATCAGAAACATTAGAATTCTTTTTTTTTTCAAGAGGAAAGGACTAGTTTGGATAACACTTTTATCTACTTTGATAGGAAAAGCAGAGCACAAAAGTGAAATTTCTAGTCATTTCAAGAAAGGGGTTTTGCTTTTGTTTTGCTTCATTTAGGCTAAAAAGATCATTCTACATTGCCTTTAAGAACTAGTTGGAGATTTTTTTCGGGGCACTTCCCTTCTCTCCCTCCCCTGAGCCCCCTTGTCTTTGTTCTTGAAGTGATGACTAAACCCGTTCAAGGTAACTTTCTGAAGGCAGTCATTGTCAAACTGGTAATAACTTGAACAAACAGGCACTGCTTTTTACTCCATGGCCATGGAACAGATTAGTTTGAAGTAACAGCATGAAGAGAACAGAACAATTGGCAGTGTAGCTCATTAGGGCCTGTAGACCTGCACGTGGCTGTGCTACTCTTCAGGATCAATTCATTTTTATATAATACAACTCTGATAGGGTCATCTTTCTTTTTCATAGATTCACCCATTCTTCTTTGTGTTCTTTGACATTATGTATTTAAAGCCTTGATGTTAAATTTTTTTCTGTTATGGTAGTTTTTTTTTTTTTTTGGAGGGGGGAGGGCACTACTGGTTTGTTTTCTGTTTAACAGGAAATCCTCTGATTTGGAAGTGGGATTTTGCAAGAATTAAAAAAAATAAAATTAAAAAACAAAAACAAAAACGAGATTGGTGTCCAATTGTTTTTAGAATGCCTCTCAGGAATTTGAAATTGTCAGATTAACTGTTGTATTTACTGGTCTGTTTGATTAGGTGAGCATAGTTTTATATTCCCTCTTGGAGACCTAAATAGCAACGATTTCCTACCAAAACAGCATAGAAAACAAAGGGCCCATTCACAAGGCGGCGGGCAACGCTCTATGGCCCTTTGTATCTCAGAACAACATAGTTACTAAGTTCCTCTAAGAGAAAAAAGGTGCAACTAATTTTTTTTTCAATGTACATGTAATAATAGGCAGAGAAGGAATCTTATTGCCTATCAAACAAAAATATTCTATCATAAATTAAAAATGATCTTTGTACTGCTGGCCTCCTTTCAATACTACAGTTCAGAGATCATTGTGGTCAGTTCAGAAGACCATCTGACAACAAACTAGTATAGGCAGAAATAATCTGGCCTCATCATTGTAACTGTTCATAAATATTTCCAAGATTTATGAATATGGCAGAACTCAATCTGTGTAGATGCCAATCTGGACAATTCAAGCCCCTATGTGTATCTGTCAGTAATATACTTTGGGTCTCAGAATAAATCTCCTCTCACTTGCAACGTGTACTTTGAATTTCCCAGGTTAGTTGTCTATGCTGCTTCAATTTGCCAGAGTTGGCAGAGTGACCTAAAAGCAAACTTGATTGTACGAATGTTCACTCAGGCAAAGCTGTGATATAATTACATTAGTATAGGATTTTCAAAAATTGAAATACTTGATTTTTTTTTCCTTTTGTAATATTTGAGAGAGAGAACCTTGTGCTTGAGTAAAGGAAACTCTAGGTGTCTATAGCTCTCCAAAGAGCATATGTGTATCTGGGGCATAGAAAGTGTAGGCAATAGGATAGATGTTGGTCTTTTGAAATGTTGGATATGCCTTAAAATTTAGTAAAATTTCTGCCTTTTCTCTCAGTCTGAAATGTAGGCACGCTTCTGGTAATATTGCTTCTGGACAAATCAAAGGAAGGGAATATTTGGATGCATCAAATGCAAAAATATCTACATATGTTAGAAAAGCACATTTTCTTGACCTGCCTGGTATGTAATTCAAGAATGAATTATTTAACTTCTTGACTCCAGAATGAACACTTTGGCTAACCTATTAGCTTGGCATTGAAGCTTCACACATTTCCCAAGGTTCCAGTTTAAGTTCCAAGACTGGATCATTAATCCAAGGTAGAAGGGCTAGGTTTTTCTGGTGATACTGCCTGAGTCAGGTGTCTCTTTCTCACCAAAGATAAAGTAAAATGAATGGCACAATATTCTTAGCACACCAGCCACAAATGGATCACTGAAATTTGGTACCTTTCTGAGGGTGGGGTTAGTTGGAAAAGAAATGGGGTGAAATTTCCAGGAATTTCACAGGCCCCTTTAACAGAGTGAATGTGAAAAGAGGAATGAGTCAATCCTTTTTTTTTTTTTTCTGGATATTTGTATTATTGTTTGCATTAAAAATAGCCTTACCCAACTAAAGTCTTTTTGTTCTATTATCTAAATAGACTTAGTTGTTCAACTTGGTAATTTGTTAAATAGAAATAACTTTTTTGTTGTTTTTAATCCATGAAAGTGCTTTTTTGTTCCTTTAAAATATTCTTTTAAAATGAAGGAACCATATATTTGCCAAGTAGCAGAAACTGATCCCATCTCTTAGGGTCCTTGTTTCTTGCCACATGGGGTTCTCCATTTCATAGTAGACTCAAAAACCTTCCACATCCCATTAAAAAAAATCCCTGGTATAAGAAAAACATTATCCTTTAGAATTCTTCTCTTACGATGGATAGTCTTGGTTGGCCCATTTATTTAGAGTGTGCTTTTAAAAGTGTTTACACACTTTTGCTAGAAAGAGATTTCAGGAAATCACCATGGTCTTAATAAAGGACTCCAGATGTAAGAGCAATCATAGTAGAGAAGAAATTTTTCCCAATTCAGAAATTGTATATATGCAAAAATATGGCCACCAAAGGTGATGTTCTTCTTGTATGTATAGGTGGTTTATGGATCACCCTATTGGCAGGAGGGCACACAAAAACATTTTCTCAATTGTGCTAATGAGCTGTCAGTTTCAGTAGAACCAGTAACTTGGTGAACCAGAGATGTGGTTATAATTGGAGTATTTATATTATAAAATCATTCACTTCATATAATAATTAACTGAACATATATGACTTCAGCATTTGTTTCTCTTGAGATATACATATGTGTGTGTGTATACATCTATACGCGCATTCATTTAACATAAAGCCTTGGTTCTGCATGCAGTGTGTGCTGTGATTTCATTTGCAATGCCACTTAGGGTGGAAAAAATGCAACACTTATTTAAGCAAACAGGCTTCTTTTCACAGTGGACAGAGAATACTGTTAAACAGAGGAAGCACAATATCCCTTTTCATAGCAAGAGATCAAATGTCTGCAGAAGAGTTTAATTTATACCTCTCCGTGTGCCAGCGCTGAATCGGAGACATTGCAGCATTTCAGTATTCTCAATCAGGTCATAGTTTCCAGCATGAATGACTTCATCCCTTTTAAAATAGAACAAATAGAATAAATGGAATTCCACATCATGCAAGGGGTAGGGATTATAGGAAATTAAAGGGCATATTGAAAATGGTGCTCAGCACACTAAATAATTGTGACATCGAGCTGAGAAAATAAACTTTGTACTGCAAACTCTTTTCAATAGTGAAGAGATTTGTTCTAGCTTTCTAGGATAGTAGTAGGGGAATATGGTATTGACATTGAATATATCTGTATATATATTATACACACATAGATTACATTAATGAAATAACATGCCCATCAAGTGAGTGATAAATCACAGCAATACTTTTTTTTAATAGTAGTTTGAAAAATTCTGTCATATTTCTTTAACAGAAATTCTGACTAGCAGAAGTTGAATAAGATTCTCAGGCATATATATATGTATATGTATATGTATATCTATATATATTTATAAAGGCAATCTTACAAGACAATTAACAATGTACACATATATCTATATATAATATGTATATGTGTGCATGTGTATATGTGTGTATGCAAGTGAGAAAACTATTGTCTCTATACACATATGTTTCATTGCTATAGAGGGCAATATAGCATATAAACACAATATCTACATAAACATATATTTGTGTAAACCTTTACTTTTGTATGGAACCATGATTTCATCACTATAGAGAATTCCCAGGGAAGAAACTTCTAGCAATGATATTTGGCAACTATTTTACAACTGAAAACCTGAGGAAGTAGTTTGGGACACTGAAAAGTTAAGTGAGTTATTTTGGTTCACAGACTCAGTCTGTTCTAGAAATCATGTTTGAAACCAGGTCTTCTTGATTCTGAGGATATTTACCTATAAAAGACACTATGCTGCCTCTTCAATATATATGTTTTTGTAAAGAATGGGTTTATTGATTTTACATATATGTATATATGTGTGTGTGCATATGTGTTTAAATGTAAACGTATATATATGTATATATATGCATTGTACATTTATATATAACTATAGAATCTACATTATATAATAATGTGATTTATGTCATAATATATACATATACATTATAGCACACCAGAAATATGACTTAGATTCAATGTAGAAATCAAATAGATGTATGATTTGATTCTTAATATAATCTGATTTTTTTTGCTTTTTTTATACTTTTTAAAAATAAATTTTTATTATGGGACATTTTTGTATACATCTATAATCTTAACCACCTGAAAGATTGAGGCTAGTGGGATTTTTGAATTTGGAAGTTCTGAGCTGGATTAGGCTATGCTGATGAGGTGTTCAAATTGAATTCAGTATTAATATGGTGAGCCACAGAAGTGGGAGGCCACCAGGTTGCCTAAAGAGGGCCAATTTGGCCCAGGTCAGAAACAAACCAAATGAAAGTTCTCAGTAATGATTTTAGGTCCATGAATAGTTCCTGCATTTCCCATCCTGGGGAAGATTATGAAATCTAGTCTAAAAAAATAACAGCAATGAACAGCAACAAAATTTTGTTGACAACTTTAAAAAAAATCCTTAAATTTTCCTTTGTATTCCTTCCCCTCTTCCTTCTCACCACAGAGAGCCAAATAATATAAATAGTTTTTAAAATAAAAAGAAAAACAACCCAAAATGTATGAAATGGCATATGCTTGTAGACCCTCCACTGTATAAACGAGTGAGCAGAGGTATCTTCTTAGAGCTCATCTTTGGGGTCCAGCTTTTGCTTTGTAGTTTAGCAACATTCCTCTTCACTGATTTTATGATTGTTATTCTTTCCATTTATACTATTGCCAAGGTACATATTGTTGTCTTTTAGAATTTTATTGACTAAAAGGGCATTTAATTCCACTAATTGTATAAGTAGACAGATTTGAATTTGGAGTTGGATATAGTTGGCAAACTTGGAGAGAACCCTATTCAACTTTTGCTAGCTGAGATTTTTATTAAAGAAATATGACAGGATTTTTCATAAATAGTTGAAAAAAACTATATTACTATGATTTATTACTCACTTTGAGGGACCTATTATTTCATTAATATAAGTATTCCTTCTAATGGTGCATGTCACAATCCATTGATGCCTTCTCATCCCATGATCCTTTTCACCATATCCTTTTCTAAAGCTACCCAACATAATGAGAAGCTTCCTCTCAATCTCTTTATATAATTACATGAATAACAATGGAACACATGAGCCTTTCGGCAGTTATGATTTATTCTCACTACATGACTGACCCACTTCCTTTTTTCATATTAAACTTCAAAAATTTTATTTGCTCTGTTTTTCTAGAAAATTTTTCATCATTTATATCCTACAGCCTAAGATACAAAATTTGGAATAGAAGGTCCTTATTTCAAATTTTGGCTCTGTTACTTATGACTTGTGTAAATGTCACTGTAGGCTTCAGTTTTCTTATCTACAAAATAATGAGACTGGACTAAATAACCTCAGGGTTCCATCCTAAATATGATCCTATGACCAATGGTTGAGTGGTATATCCTGAAATACTATTTTTTTTTTATTATCCTTGGATGAGTGATAAAATAAACTCAGATTATTCTTTAATTTGCCTCTCCAAGGAGAACCATCATTCTTTTTAGTTGTGACTGCCTTCTGTCCTCTGGTTTTGTTTATAGTAATAATGTCAAAATTGAGATGATTCAGCTCCTCTGGTAGCATTTTTAACTACTTACCGGTCATTGGGCAAGGATTTTATGTTCAGTGTATTGTTGTTCAGTTGTTTTATCTGTTGTGTCTTACTCCCTGTGACCTCATTTGGAGTATTCTTGGCAAAGATACTGTAATGGTTTGCCATTTTCTTCTCCAAGTCATTTTACAGATGAGGAGATTGAGGCAAATAGGATTAAATGACTTGTCCAAGATTACATAGCTACTAATCGTCTGAGGCCAGATTTGAACTCAAGATAAATCTTCTTGATTCCATGCCCGGTATTTTGTCTAGTATGTTACCTAGTTGATCATATTCAAAGTACTAATAGCTAAATTTGTTTATAAATGTTTTAAAATCCATGTTATTTTTAGCCTCCTCAGTCATTTTTTCTACTATTCAGCCAACATCATTTCAGAAGAAGGAAAACATGCAGGATTGAAGGCCATCTTGTATTCTCCTCATTTATCATAGGTAAGTAATTCATCACTGAGTTGCCTGCTCCTTGTGATTAACCTTTCTTTATTTAGAAAGATTTGGCTTTGGAAAGCAGGTATAGTATGTTGAGAAAAAATCTAATAGTATATTTTAATTAGCTTGTCCAAAAGTTTACTTAGAATATATAAAAATATTATGGTAGAAATAAAATAAAGATAGAACCTGTTATTCATATTTTAGATTCTGACTTACTTTCATTTTATTGTTGCAATTTTCTATACAAAATAAAGTAATATTTTTTTCAACCAAATGAATACACACCAAACTCTACTAAAGCTAGTATATTACATATAAGCTTTTTGCTGTTGAATGATGAAAATACAATATTTCCATTCTGCTTTATTCTCTTTGCAATCATGTTTGTGACATTTGATGGCTGTGTAAGTGAGATTTGTATTCCTTTTTAAAAGAGCCCAATGTATAGAACCTCCTTTTGGGAAGATTACTATTGAAAAAAAAAGCATGAGGTTCTGTGAGAAAAAAGAAGCACAAATCCATTGCAGGTGAGCTAGCTGAACTTAATCACATAATATATATTATAATATATCCCAAGAAATTCATGTTTGCTTTGAATCTGCTTACCAGTTAGGCCACTAGGAGATAGAGTGACTTACACTGGATTCTGGCTCATTGAACTGAGTGCATGTACTATTTCTCCTCACAAGTAATCAAAAACAAAAGGAGATAAAGCAGTTCTCAGAGGAGTTCACTAACATGGACTCATACAGGGAGAAATTTGTAAGCTTACCAACCCATAAGATTTCAGCCTAATTTCAAAGATTGTTCTAATAGTAATTTGTATTGCTGGAACTTATTTTAAAAACTTAATCTGGTTCATAGGAACAAACCAAAATTTCTATTTATGGATTCTAGAGCCATCTTTGTCTACATCAAAGATTTAGGCAACAAAAGAAAATTATTTCCCTTTGTGATGCAATACTTAACCATTCTGGGCACATTTGTAGGTCATTACATACCTTAAAGAAAAACTAACCCAAACCAAAGAATTCTGGTAATCACCAACAATTAATGTCTGACAAAGCTAGGCTAATAGGTTCAGTGACTTTTGCAAGAGTCCTCCTGTAAATACAATACTTGATCAATAGTAATACTTGCTCTTCTGTAGCACCTTCTCAACATATTGGAGAAATACGGATTATACAAACAGTTTGGATCTTTGAAAAACTGACTTGACCTGGCCAATGTCAATATAGCTGGTCAATATCCAAGTTGGAAGGAGGAAATCCAGATTGTCTAGCTAGCTGTACCTTGCTTTATTTTTAGAATCTGTAATCTTGGATTTAGTTTAAGGTATGATGGGGTTGTGGTATTAATGACATCGATAATAAAGTACACCAAAGAACATAACATAGAGTATGAAACAAAACAATGTAATCCTTACTCTTTGGAAATGTTGCTTAGAATATGAGATATGATACTGAGAACTGTTGCATCTTACATGGTAGAGGCAACTAGTAGTGTGGTGGGTAGAGTGTACGAGGTAGTGCTTTGCTACTATATTCTAAAGACCATAAGGCTTTTCTATCCAATTTATAGCTAAAATCTCCTACATATGTTCTCTCCCTATTAGAATGTGAGCTCCTTGAGAACAGGGGCTGATTTATTTTTCTATTTGTATCTCCAGCTTTTAGTAATATAATTTTTGCATATAGTCAGTGCTTAATAAATGCTTTCTCATTTATTCATCCTGTGACTAGGGAAGTTATTTAATCTTTGTCTCAAGCTTTTTCAGTTGTAAAATGTGGATAATAATATCATCTTTTCCCTTCCTACAGTTGTCTGTGGATTAAATAGGATTGTGAAGTTTTTAGCACAGTCCCCTGAAACATATGAAGTATTTAATAAATGCTTGTTTCCTTCCTCTGAGCAAGGTAAGGTTTACTAAAAAGACAATTTTAACTAGTGACAAAACGATGATCATCTCTTGAATTTTTTTATTGCAAATTATAATTAATTAAAACAAAGAAATGTAACAGGTAGAGGAGATATTGATGATTTTTCATCACAAAATGCTTAAATACACTTTCAGGGAATTATAGGGGAGGATATCTCTAATACATCATTGGATTTTAATAAATACTTGTTGACTTGACTTGCCAAGGACTGGACTTCTGATTTTACTGGCATATGTAATTCCCTGGTGAAGAAACTCCCTTTACCAATGTAGATCAAGTACCTTCTTTGCAATTTAACAATTCCCTAGTTCTAAGAGAGTGACCAACTCAGTACCATCAGTCAGTATGTCAGAAGCAGCACAGAAACCTAGTTCTTTCTAGATTAAAGATCAGCTCTATCCTCTATGACACATTGTCTCATATAATCATTCTTAAATTTAAAAATAAACAAACAAAAAACTTTAATGCTAGCCCAAAGTCTAGAAAAAAAATAAACCATAAAAAGTCAATAAAAATTCAAGTAAAGATTGAATGATTACTATGAAGAATATTTTCAATTAACACATTTATTGACCAATAATATTCAATGTATATTACCATTGAGAATGGGTATAGCTTATGACTTTTTCCGTGAGAATTTTTAATAAATTCCAGTTTTAGAGGCAGAGGAATAATTGTATGATTTACAGATGTACTATTTCCTTTAGTCCTGCCTCCCTCCAATATTTTTTATTAATGCCTTCTGTTCTCACCACCAAAGTCCTTGGCACTGTCAACTGGTTCAACATTAGACACTGATATCATTTTATTAATGGAAATGACATTAAAAAAGATTCATTACCATCTGCTTTGCTGCTATACCCTAAAGACCATAGGGTTTTCTATCCAATTTACAGCTAAAATCTCCTACATATGTTCTCTCCCTATTAGAATGTGAGCTCCTTGAGAACAGGGGCTGATTTATTTTTCTATTTGTATCTCCAGCTCTTAGTAATATAGTTGTTGCATATAGTCAGTATTTAATAAATGCTTTCTCATTCATATGCAAGTCATTTCTATATATGCCACATACCACCTTTCTGCACAAGGGGAAAAAAAAGGCAAAACAAAATTACTATATTGAACAGTATATGTGATATTCTAAATCCACAGTACCCTATTTATTTGCTGAGAGGAAGGCAGTATAATAGGAGTATGATAGAAAACATTTAAAAAACATCTCTTCAAGAAGTTTAAGTTTAATCTGAATTATTAACATTTTCTCCACCATTTAAAAAAATCTATAGGATACACATTTACATTTGACTCGTATAAATATTTTCTCTATGACTTCCCCAAGAGTATTTTTATTTTTCTAATTACATGTAAAGATAGTTTTCAACATTAATTTTTATAGGCTTTTGAGTTCCAATTTTTTCCCTCCCTCCTTCATCTCCCTCCTCTCCAAGACAACAGGTAATCTGATTCTATGACTTTCTTAAATCTAGAAAATCAACAAAGCTACAAATCAAGCTTTGATTTATAGCATTTGCCAATTTTGGAGGTAGAAATAGTCATAATGGAAATTTAACTATCCATTTTTAGTAAGACTTTGGGCTGGCTCCAGTATCCCTGCTGGTGTTATGTTACATTATCATTCTCTAGGATGAAGAGTGATCATTAGAATAGCTGGCAATACTGCTTTCTTTCAGGAAGCAACCATTTTATTTAACATCATAGTCATTATGTATTTTAAACTCTTGTGCTGCTACTTTACTCTGTATGAATTCCTATCTTCCAATGTTTCTCTGAATTCTTTATATGTGTCATTTCCCTTATGACATTCCAATATTTTATTCATTTAATATAATATAGCTTATTCAACTATTCATCAATCAATAAGCACCTTTCTGTTTCCATTTTTTTTTCTTCCAAAAACCCCAGAACTACTTTGATACTTGTGGGGACTTTTTAATTTGGCTTTGACCTCTTTGAGAGCTAGACCACTAGATCAAAGTCTACTAACTTTTATGTAAAGCATGATACATAAAAAGTTAAATTAGAGACAGCATTTCTTCCATATTTTGAAAATTTTATGATTTCATTATGGGTTCAAACTAAAAATGATTCCACTGTTGCGAGTATTCCCTACACTAACAGATTATGGCTATTCTTGATCTATTTGACTTCTAGCTGGTACTATGGATAGAATGCTAGACTTGGAAACATGAAGCCCTGAGTTCAAATTAGGCAATTTAATTGCTATCGTCACTTTCCTAACCTGTACAATGGGGCAATAATAACACTTATCTACCTCCCAGCATTATTGTAAGGATCAAATGACTTAATATTTGTAAAGTACCTTGCAAACCTAAAAATGCTTTATAAATTCTAATTGTATTATTAACTAGCTATTCTTAATACATTGTATGTGTTAAGGAAAGTCAAAAAGAATGCAAGGGGAGCATAATGAGTTATATTTTAGATTTATTGAGTTTGAGACTGATGGAATATCCATGGGCAATTGGAAAAGAAGGATTTTAATTAGGGTATCTGATTTTAGTAATTTTAAAAAGGGGTTCCTAGGTTCAAAGAATTTTTTTAAATGAAGAAAACATATGATCAGCATCTTCTACAACTTGAAGTTCTTCATTTGACTGCAAAGGTTTCTTCAAATGAATAATTATGTAGCAACTCAAGTTTGGTAACCCAAATGGGGATAACAAAAAAAAAAAAACATGCATAGGGCTTACATGTCAAAAGAAGATTTATTAAATATGTGCAGGTAAGCATGTATTCAATGCCAAGTAATACTTAATTCATTTACATTATTTTTCAGGGGAAGGAACAATAGCAATAGAAGTTATAAAATTCCAATAGTTAAAAAACTATATCCTTATATACATAATGAGAAAGAAGCATAGGACTGCACATACTGCCTTGTATTTTGTCTAGATAGTTGATTGAAAAATTTTCAATGTGAGCAGTGTTTTTAAGATCAATTCTCCACAGCTGAAAGAGTTGCAAGGCAGCCTTTGCTGATATAGGTGTTGTAGACTGGGAATGAAATAAATTGGAGGCAGAGGGAAGGGGAGAGAAATCAGATAATGCAATGGCCTCTTAGTCAGAGAGGTCAGAGAACAGCAACTGCCTCTCAGTCTCCTTGTATCATCCTCTCACAAGAGGAGATCCATTCTGCAGATCTGGGTTGGATCTCCAGCAGCCACTGTCAGGTGGCTCCTGTGTATTCTAACAGCTCCCGTGTATTGTAACATCATGGGAATCAGCCAACACTTTAAATCAGGACTTGATTTTTTTTTTATTTTGTTGATTGTTCTAGACTTAATAAAGTCAAAAATAAAATTAATAATAAATAATAAAAATAAAATCAAATGTAAAAATACATTTTTTTGAGAATCTCTTGGTAAATCTTTACTAACATAGCCTTTGCTGCATCACACTCTAACCTAAGTCAAGTAATTCCTCTTCAATCTATAAGAAACAAATGCACCTGTTCCAAAGTGAGTATGGCAAATAAGAGAAGCGGGCCTATATTGTTATGTTTTCTGTGTAAGATTTGGGGAGAACATGAAAATGAAGTGCAAAGAATAAGGGGAAAAAAGTGTGGTTTAAGAAGCTGTGTAAGTAACATAGTGGAGAAGATCTACTCAACACAAAATGGGCTTTCTTTTGAATCTGTTAACATTCTGTGGATGTGAGATGCAGCATTTAAGTTGTTCCCTTGTTATCCTTCATTTTCACTTTTGAAAAGGACCCTTTCCCTGTTTCAATCAAATATTTCCTAGATCAGAGGTGTTAAATACTCAATCTGCTGGCCATATGCAACTCACAGGAACTGAATTAAAACGTAATTGGGAAATATTAAACAAAATAAATAAAAATACAATAGAGAATGGATAGCAAGACATATTAAAATCAAGTCAATGAGCCTACAAGAATCCTTTCATGTGGATTAATTGCCACTGTTTTTATCTGAGTTTGACAATTAGATAGTATCTAGATGATATTTTTTCTACCATTACTTATATGTAATTTATCACTGGTAACATACTAGAAATGACTTTTATTTGACTATGTCCATCTTGAGAAGAGTACAAAATGTGACAAAATAGATGAACCTAAAAATCCAAACAGGAAAAAAAAACAATTAGGTGAAGAATGCTTACTAGCTATCAATCAACAAACATTTATTAAGCACTTACTATGTGCCAAGCATTGGAATAAAAAGATAAAAATGAAATAGTTTTGGCCTTCCTTGATCTTACATTTATTATGGGAGACATGTACACACAGAAATAGAAGATTTATATAATATTCAATATGGATACATATTTACATATATACATTTCCATATATAGGATATTCCAAAAGTGTAGTTTTAATCTATTAAAATTTATGACTACACTAAGACACTGTGCATAAATGTATACAAGTATGTATGTGTGTGTCTGCATAGATACACACATACATATATACTAAATAAATATATGATGTAAAATTTCTTATACTTAATATTTTATGTATATATATTTGTTATATATATATACACACACACATCAGATAAAAGATGTCTCCAAAATCTGAGCGTAGTTTTAAGTCCTCAGAACTTATGACTATGCTAAGACCTTTAAGATACAATGTGTATGTTTGTATATAAAGGTATACATATAAACATGTATGTATCTATATATATGTAAATGTTACAATACATATATACTAAATATGTATATATGTAAAACCTCTTGTACTTATTTCATATATATATAACATATATATATTTACATTATTTTTAGATGTTTAGATATTTTATGTATGTGTGTATGTATAAGAAATAAATACAAGAAACTAATTAACTTGTCGAGTGTCATATAACTAATATGGATGACAATGGGACTTGAACCCAGATCTTTTAGGGTCTGAGGCCAGATCTCCATCACTATGCCATACTTGTCCCAATTTTGTCCCAATTCAGTGATTGGATTGATTTTTTTCATATCTTTCTATGTTTTGATTAGTTTAGGAAAAGTTTCTCTTATGTAATGAGAAGTGATGATAGATATTGTTCCATCTATGACCTTTAGCCATGGTAACATACTAGAAATGACTTTTATTTGACTATGTCCATCTTGAGAAGAGTACAAAATGTGACAAAATAGATGAACCTAAAAATCCAAACAGGAAAAAAAAACAATTAGGTGAAGAATGCTTACTAGCTATCAATCAACAAACATTTATTAAGCACTTACTATGTGCCAAGCATTGGAATAAAAAGATAAAAATGAAATAGTTTTGGCCTTCCTTGATCTTACATTTATTATGGGAGACATGTACACACAGAAATAGAAGATTTATATAATATTCAATATGGATACATATTTACATATATACATTTCCATATATAGGATATTCCAAAAGTGTAGTTTTAATCTATTAAAATTTATGACTACACTAAGACACTGTGCATAAATGTATACAAGTATGTATGTGTGTGTCTGCATAGATACACACATACATATATACTAAATAAATATATGATGTAAAATTTCTTATACTTAATATTTTATGTATATATATTTGTTATATATATATATATATATACACATCAGATAAAAGATGTCTCCAAAATCTGAGCGTAGTTTTAAGTCCTCAGAACTTATGACTATGCTAAGACCTTTAATATCAGTGTGTATGTTTGTATATAAAGGTATACATATAAACATGTATGTATCTATATATATGTAAATGTTACAATACATATATACTAAATATGTATATATGTAAAACCTCTTGTACTTATTTCATATATATATAACATATATATTTGCATTATTTTTAGATGTTTAGATATTTTATGTATGTGTGTATGTATAAGAAATAAATACAAGAAACTAATTAACTTGTCGAGTGTCGTATAACTAATATGGATGACAATGGGACTTGAACCCAGATCTTTTAGGGTCTGAGGCCAGATCTCCATCACTATGCAATACTTATCCCAATTTTGTCCCAATTCAGTGATTGGATTGATTTTTTTCATATCTTTCTATGTTTTGATTAGTTTAGGAAAAGTTTCTCTTATGTAATGAGAAGTGATGATAGATATTGTTCCATCTATGACCTTTAGCCATGGCAAAAAACTATAAATGCTCATGAACCTATGTATGAAAGCAGATTTCCTGGTATTTCACCAAATTTGAGGCTATATTATTCACCTGAGTTCTTCCAGGTCAGGCTTCAATCATGAAAAATGACAACAGGTAATCTTGTGCTTGTCTACAAGATTTGTGACACATGAATCATTTATAGTAGATATGGGCATACATCAAGTATAAAGGCTAATGAAGCTATTTTTTGAAAGGTTGAGGGAGAGAAGTGGAAGGAGGTATATGGAACTCAAAATTTTAATCATATTAATTTATTTAATATTTCCCCAATATATTTAAAACAGTTTTACATATTTTTTAAATTTCTGAGTTGTAGATTCTCTTCCTTATTCCCATCTTTATTAAGAAACCACATATGAAATTATGCAAATATTTCCATAATAATCAAACTCAAAATTTTTAAAGAGATTGTTAAACTTTTTTGTTTACATGTAATTGAGAAAAAATAAAAATTAAATGTAAAAAATTTGGAGGGAGAAGGATAACATACACAAACATACCCATACTATACCTCTGAACACTCCCCCACACCTCCCAGAATTTTCTGACAGCCACACTTGCTGCAACAAAGAAAAATAAACAGATATTTAAAAATCCCAACCTTTCTCAGATATCTAGCTATCTTTTAAATATACAATTTTTATACTTTGGCTCAAGATCCTATCTAGATTGCTCCTCAGACTTACCTGCATCATGTTATGGACCCCATAGTTTTACAACCTCTGGCATTTTCCCTTCTCTCTTTCTGACTTTTCTCTTACCACAAACTCTTAAGCACCAGTACATTTAATAGATTAAAGTTGCAACTTACCATTTAACAGTCAAATACTACCAAAATAAAAATAACCAGTGGAAAGTGCAGGACTCATCAGCTTCCTATGTCAATATAGGTCCTTCTCAAACCTTTCTCATTCTCATATCAGATCATAAGGTGCATCTTTCACATCTTTCACATTTGGCCACTCCATGGATACATCCTAGTTCCCAGAAATTTAACTGTTGCTTTATTTATAAAGCTCCATCTTACCTCATCAAGTTGCAGCACTCTGTTTTAAAGTGGGCACTGGTCCTCCTTGACACTAAGGAATCTGATTGTCCACTTGACTGTGTCACAGGTTTATCTGCCTTCTTCCACGGTGTGGACAAAGCAGGATATAATATGTTACATTCTATAACAGAGTGTCAAACAGGGATAGGACTATGTAGTGAAAAAAGTAAAGGATGATATTAGAGTCAAGGTTCAAGGTGAACTCCATCCTCTCACTAATTGACTGTGTGACTAAGAATGAATCATTTAATTTCTATGGATCTCACATTCTTCCATGTAAAATTTAGGACTGTGGTATTATAAACTTCACTGGATTGTTCTGAAGTAAGCAGGATGCAATTATGAATCATTATTATAGCAAGATTCATATGATTATTTTCTTTTTAAAATTAAATACAAAATAAGAAAAAAATAGAAAAAGAAAGAAAAAGGAAAACAAAACATTGTCATGTGTCCTGTAGAACATCAGAGAGGATTCAAAATATTTAACAATAGATGTCCATTTTAAGAAAGCACATATAATAATAGAAAACATATTCATGACTGTACATCTTTTCTTTGCTGGGCAAATTTTACTTTATTCTTTCCCCCTTTTTTTATTCCCCCCACCTCTCCTAAGCAGGTTACAGTTAAGCACAGATACATACATACATATATATATATATATATATATATATATATATAACATATATATACATATACATATATTCATGCCCCTATATCTATAAACACAAGTACATATACCTATATGCATATACATATAGGTACATGTATGTAATGGGCTGAGGCTTGAGTTGATGCACTGAGGTCCCAAGCACGTGAGGCTAAATAGTAATTGGACCATACTCTATTAATATATATGCTTGGAGAAAGAATGGCCCCCGCCCACTCTTTGTGCAAGTCCTGATGTGTTGTATAGGAAATGACATTTTTGGTGGGTGGAAGCAAGGGAGTGGGAAAGGGAAGCGGAAAGAGAGACTGCTGGCTGGCATCTTGTCACAGCTGCTCGCATTGCTATCACGACCGCCCTTCACCTCTGATCCCCTCTGCTAGCTGGCTTCCTGTTGCAGCTGCCCATATTGCTATCGCAATCCTTCTTCACTGCCCATATTGCTATCGCAATCCTTCTTCACCTCTACTGAGAATAAAAATTGAAGATTTTTCCCTTAACCTGAATTCCTGACTCTGGCTGATTTTAAATACATGGTCATCTCACACACACACACACACACACACACACACACATATATATATACATATGTACATATGTATATATATATATATGTATATATACATATATACATATATATATATACAGAGAGAGATTTTTATATACATAACATGTATCTAAAACAATATTTATATAACTGATGCATAATATAGATTTCTCTCCTGATTGAATCTTTAAGTTTGACTTTGAGATCAATGATTATTAGTCCTACTTTTTTTTCCTAATAAATTTTATCCTGATCCTTGTTATTGTGGATATAATTACTTTCAAAACACTCCCAAAGTTCACAAAAGACATCCTGATTTATTATAAGGAGACATTTTTATAAGATTATATATGATTTCCTATTAATCAATTGGAATATTTCTGTAGAAGAAAGGTTGAAAGGAGAATACTGCTTCTATTTGTTTCCATGGGGTCTTCTTGATTTGAGGGGGAAAGAAAAGGATAGATGAAAGCAGAAAAGTCAGGGAAATAGATAAAATTTATTATATTTTACATAAGAAAATCTTTTTAATCTAAAAAAAAATTAAGTGCTTAAATAAAACAAGCATTCCCATAATACAGTAGAAGAGAAAAAAAAAAGATGATACATGAAATGGGAATCTATTGTGTACAACTTGCTATTCCTTTAAAATATATAATAAAATTATCATATAAATTTATCTTTTTAAAATTTGTTCAGTCCAGCTATAATGCCTGAGGTCTTTTCTTTTCTAATATACTTCTTTTAAAATTTTTCTATCTTTTTTTTCAAAACCTCAGATGGTCTAGGCAAATCATTTAACCCTAAGTTCAACCTCTGGCATTTTCCCTTCTCTCTTTCTGACTTTTCTCTTACCACAAACTCTTAAGCACCAGTACATTTAATAGATTAAAGTTACAACTTACCATTTAACAGTCAAATACTACCAAAATAAAAATAACCAGTGGAAAGTGCAGGATTCATCAGCTTCCTATGTCAATATAGGTCCTTCTCAAACCTTTCTCATTCTCATATCAGATCATAAGGTGCATCTTTCACATCTTTCACATTTGGCCACTCCATGGATACATCCTAGTTCCCAGAAATTTAACTGTTGCTTTATTTATAAAGCTCCATCTTACCTCATCAAGTTGCAGCACTCTGTTTTAAAGTGGGCACTGGTCCTCCTTGACACTAAGGAATCTGATTGTCCACTTGACTGTGTCACAGGTTTATCTGCCTTCTTCCACGGTGTGGACAAAGCAGGATATAATATGTTACATTCTATAACAGAGTGTCAAACAGGGATAGGACTATGTAGTGAAAAAAGTAAAGGATGATATTAGAGTCAAGGTTCAAGGTGAACTCCATCCTCTCACTAATTGACTGTGTGACTAAGAATGAATCATTTAATTTCTATGGATCTCACATTCTTCCATGTAAAATTTAGGACTGTGGTATTATAAACTTCACTGGATTGTTCTGAAGTAAGCAGGATGCAATTATGAATCATTATTATAGCAAGATTCATATGATTATTTTCTTTTTAAAATTAAATACAAAATAAGAAAAAATAGAAAAAGAAAGAAAAAGGAAAACAAAACATTGTCATGTGTCCTGTAGAACATCAGAGAAGATTCAAAATATTTAACAATAGATGTCCATTTTAAGAAAGCACATATAATAATAGAAAACATATTCATGACTGTACATCTTTTCTTTGCTGGGCAAATTTTACTTTATTCTTTCCCCCTTTTTTTATTCCCCCCTACACATATACATATATTCATACCCCTATATCTATAAACACAAGTACATATACCTATATGCATATACATATAGGTACATGTATGTAATGGGCTGAGGCTTGAGTTGATGCACTGAGGTCCCAAGCACGTGAGGCTAAATAGTAATTGGACCATACTCTATTAATATATATGCTTGGAGAAAGAATGGCCCCTGCCCACTCTTTGTGCAAGTCCTGATGTGTTGTATAGGAAATGACATTTTTGGTAGGTGGAAGCAAGGGAGTGGGAAAGGGAAGCGGAAAGAGAGACTGCTGGCTGGCATCTTGTCACAGCTGCTCGCATTGCTATCACGACCGCCCTTCACCTCTGATCCCCTCTGCTAGCTGGCTTCCTGTCGCAGCTGCCCATATTGCTATCGCAATCCTTCTTCACCTCTACTGAGAATAAAAATTGAAGATTTTTCCCTTAACCTGAATTCCTGACTCTGGCTGATTTTAAATACGTGGTCATCATACACACACACACACACACACACATATACATATGTACATATATATATATATATATATATATATATATATATATATATATACACACACAGAGAGAGAGAGATTTTTATATACATAACATGTATCTAAAACAATATTTATATAACTGATGCATAATATAAATTTCTCTCCTGATTGAATCTTTAAGTTTGACTTTGAGATCAATGATTATTAGTCCTACTTTTTTTCCTAATAAATTTTATCCTGATCCTTGTTATTGTGGATATAATTACTTTCAAAACACTCCCAAAGTTCACAAAAGACATCCTGATTTATTATAAGGAGACATTTTTATAAGATTATATATGATTTCCTATTAATCAATTGGAATATTTCTGTAGAAGAAAGATTGAAAGGAGAATACTGCTTCTATTTGTTTCCATGGGGTCTTCTTGATTTGAGAGGGAAAGAAAAGGATAGATGAAAGCAGAAAAGTCAGGGAAATAGACAAAATTTATTATATTTTACATAAGAAAATCTTTTTAATCTAAAAAAAAATTAAGTGCTTAAATAAAACAAGCATTCCCATAATACAGTAGAACAGAAAAAAAAAAGATGATACATGAAATGGGAATCTATTGTGTACAACTTGCTATTCCTTTAAAATATATAATAAAGTTATCATATAAATTTATCTTTTTAAAATTTGTTCAGTCCAGCTATAATGCATGAGGTCTTTTCTAATATACTTCTTTTAAAATTTTTCTATCTTTTTTTTCAAAACCTCAGATGGTCTAGGCAAATCATTTAACCCTAAGTTCAAATTCAGGCACTTAATAGAGTAGTGTGTTACTAGTTAAGTCAAACTTCTGTTTGCTTCAGTTCATAGGAGAAGGAAATGACAAGCCAACACAGTATTTTTGTCAAGAATATCACATAAACAATATTGTCATGCTTTGGTACATGGATTCAACAAAGAGCTGGACATTAAAGGACAATTGAACAAAATGCATTGTTGGTGGAGTTGTGCACTGATCCAACCATTCTGGAAAGTAATTTAGAACTATGCCCAAAGGGCTATAAAATTTTATATATCCTTTGACTCAACAATACCACTACTAGCTGTATTCTAAAGAGATCAAGTGAAAGGGATCCGTATGTATAAAATTTTTATAGCAGCTTTTTATGGTGATAAAGAAGAGAAAACTGAAAAGATGAAGCAATGCTCATCCATTAGGGAATGAGTTGAACAAGTTGGGTATATGATAGTGATGGAATATAATTGTGCTTTAAGAAATGATGAAGGGGAAGAATTATACATGTTTAACATATATTGGATTATTTGCTATCTGGGGAGGAGGTGGGGTAAGGGAGAGAGAAAATTTTGGAATACAAGGTTTTGCAAAGATGAATGTTGAAAACCATCTTTGTATGTATTTTGAAAATAAAAAAGCTATTATTTTTAAAATAAATAAATAAAAGAATAAATATCTCCCAAGCAATGTTCAAAAAATGATGAAGAGGATAGCTTCAGAAAACCTGGGGATTCCTATGAGTTAATGCACAGTTAAATGAGCAGAACTGGAAGATCATTGTACACAGTAATACTAATACTGTAATCAACTTTGAAAGACTTAGCCACATTGATCAATACAATGATCTAAGAAACATTTAAAGGACACATAATGAAAAATACTGTCTATCTCCAGAGAGATAACTGATGAACTTTGAGTGAAAATTGAAATATAATTTTTCTTTCTTTTTCTTGTTTTCTTGTTGACTAGTGTGGAAATATGTTTTGTATGACTATATATATATATATGTATATATATAATATACACAAATAAAATTTATTTTTAAAGAGTTGAGAGAAGGAACAAATCTAGAGAAAAGTGGGAGGACAGCTATGAATAGATGCAAAGTAAAGTGAAAAGAATATAACAAATGATTATGAAAACACAAAAGAAAATAAATATGAAAGATTTAAGAACTATGATCAACAAAAAGGACAATCATATGCTCTAAAAGACAGGTTGAATCCCATTTACCATTTGTTGACAGAGAGGTGATGAGTTACAAACACCAAATTAGATAGATATTTTCAGATAACTTCCAGTGAGTAATTTATTTTACTGGATTATACTTATTTTAATAGGGGTACAAGGCAGAGAGTAGGGAATTTGTGCAGTATTATTTAAGTGTTGGGTACTATGCTTAGGACTTTATCTCAATGATCTTCATAATTTCTCTGAAGTAAATCCCATTTTACCATTGAGGAAACTGAGGAAAACAGAAGTTTTTTTTCTCTAGTGCTTCTAGTGTATTTCTTCTAGTGCTACTTTCTCCTGAGCCTAGTTCATATGTATTGTTTCCATGACATTATCTATCCATCTCATCATCTGCTACCCCCTTTTCCTTTTCCTTTCAATTTTTCTAACCATAAGGTTCTTTTCCAGTAATTTCTGTCTTTTTACATGGTCAAAATATTTAAAATTCAGTGTCAGTATTTGGCCTTTGAGGAAATAATTTCACTTGATTTCTTTAGGTATTAAGTGATTTTATCTCCTTGCTGTCAAATTCTGAAAGTGCTCAGCATTCATTATACTCCAATTATCAGAGCAATACACTGCTTCTGGGAAAAACAACAACAACAACAACATAGTTTTGAATATATGGATCTTTGTCAGCAGGGTGATGTCTCTGCTTTTTAGTATGTTAACTAGATTTTCCATGTCTTTTTTCCTAAGGAGCAAGCATCTTTTAATGTCATAACTGCAGTCACTCTCTGCAGTGTTCTTTGAATCCAAGAACATAAAATATGACCCGGCTTTCATTTTTTCTCTCTTCATTTTCTAGGAAGTGATGAGCCAACTTTTATCTTTTCTTTCTTCCTCTTCATGATGAGGTTTCTTAATTTTTATTCATTTTCTATCACTTTTTAATCTAATTATCAGAAATTGTGAAAATAATAAACTGGGAAATTTTTTTTACATCAAAGTGTTCTGATAAAGGCTTCATTTCTAAAATATATAAATAAATGACTCAAATTCATGAGAATACAAGCAATTATCTAATTATAAATGGTCAAAGGATATGAACAAACAATTTTTAGATAAAGAAATTAAAACCATTCCTAGTCATATGAAAAAATGCTCTAAATCACTATTTTTCAGAGAAATGAAATTTAAGAAACTTTGAGGTACCACTACACATGTCTCAGATTGGCTAGATGATAGGAAAAGATAATGATAAATGTTGGCAGGGAGGTGGGAAAACTGGGATACTAATACATTGTTAATGGAGTTGTGAACTGATCAAACAATTTGGAGAGCAATATAAAACTATACCCAAAGGGCTATTAAATTATGCATCCCCTTTGACCCAGAAGGATCTCTACTGGGCCCAGATCCCAAAGATATCATAAAAAAGGAAAAAAACCCACATGTGCAAAAATGTTTGTAGCAACCCTTTTTGTAGTGGCAAAGAAATGGAGTGGATGCCCATCAGAGAAAATGGCTGAATTAGTTATGGTATATGAATGTTATGGAATGTTATTGTTCTATAAGAAATGATCAGCAGGATGATTTCAGAGAGGCCTGGAGAGACTTACATGAACTGATGCAAAATGCAGTGAGTAGAAGTAAGAGAACATTATGCACAGTTACAAGAAGATCATAGAATGATCAATTCTGATGGACTTGGTTCTTTTCCACAATGAGGTGAGTCAGATCAGTTCTAATGATCTTGTGATAAAGAGAGCCATCTGCACCCAGAGAGACAACTGTGGAAACTGAGTGTGGATCACAACCTAGTATTTTCATTTTTTGTTATTGTTTGCTTGCATTTTATTTTCTTTCTTATTTTTTTTTCATTTCTAATCTGATTTTTCTTGTGCTGCAAATAATTGTGGAACTATGTGTAAAAGAATTGCATATACTTAACACATATTGGAATACTTGCCTCTAAGTGGGGAAGTAGAAGGAAGGGAGGGAGAAAAAAATTGGAATATAAGGTTTTGCAAGGTATTGAAAACTATCTCTGCATATGTTTTGAAAATAAAACATTCCAAAAAAAAAGAATAAAAAAAAACAAAGAAATTGTTGCATTTCTTTTGGCAAACTTAATTTTATTTTTTGATTTATCCATTCTGACCTTTCTCATGATTGTATTCTGCTTATAAATTAAATAAATAAGATGACAACATACAGCCTTGTGATACTCCTTTTCCATTTTTAGTTCTAACTTTTTCTTCTTAACCCCATACAAATTCCTCAGGAGACAAATAATATAATTTGGTACCCCCATTTTTTGAGAATTTTTCATGTGCCAAGGCAGTCATCCATCAGGGATTTAATGCCTCAATTACGGGTTAATTTTTGTGATGATTCCATGTAAAATTGAAAAAAGGTATACTTTCTATTATCTTTCAATTTTCTCCAGAAGTCTATCATGTCTAACTTTTCTAAAAGTCTATTCATCACCTTAACTTCTTTCTTATTAATTTTATGGTTAAATTTATCTATGTCTGAGAGGGAAAAGTTAAGGTTTTGTAAAATACATGGACTCATGTATAGGAAGGAATGTATAGGGATATTAGAAAGATAAAAAAAGATCCAGTTTGTGAAGAGATTTAAATGCTGAACAGATGAATTTCTATTTTTTTCCTAGGTAATATGGAGGTACTAGTTTACTGTCTATGGTGAGTGACACATGATAAAAACTATCCATTATAGGGAAATCATTTTGGCAGTTGAGTGGAACATGTATTAGAGAAGAGCAATTAGAAGTTTATTTTAATAGCCAAAGTGAGAAGTGATGAGGAGTATACTATGTAGGTTAAAGTAAAATTATTTGTCCAAGGTCACACAGGTAGAGTATTGCATTGATTTATAATTTGAATACAAATTCTCTGACATCAGATTTATTCTCTTTCCACTAACCACTCAGCATAGCTTAAGCAATCTAAGGCCCATACTTAGGCCATACTAAACGTTAAAAATCAAGGACATGGGGAATAAGATGAGGACTATGGAATATACAAATACAGTAAGGAAGAAATAAAAGGATGATAAATGGCTGAAAGACTTCCTTCTTCTGGATTATTTTGGAGATAGACTTTAAGCAAAATTGTTATGCAATGAGGCTTCTGTAACTGATTGTAAAACTTTCCTCATTTAAAAAATGATCTTGATGTTGTTTGAAGATCACAAGGAATGTTTTGCACGCTTCCAATATGGATAATATATTTTTAAAAGAAAGTTAGCACCGAATTTAAAATTATGTGTATAAACAAAACACAGGGTGTTCTAAAAATATTAGTAAGTTTTAAACTACTTAATCTTTAAAGATTAAAACTGCACTAAGACTTTTGAGACATCATGGCCATCTATGGAAAATTCATGTTTTAGGAAAAATATTCTCAAGATTCATGAAATGGAGAGAAAGTTTGGGAAAAAATTATTTCTTACCAAAATAACTTCTGTGGAATGAAAAAAACATAGTTTTTCTGCTAGATCAAATAGCTTTATATAACAGACCACCTTATAGTGAATAGACACCTTGGGCAGAATTGTATGTGCCATTTTTTTCTTTCTCTATTTATCATGCACTTAAAGTGCTCCATGGTAACACAGGAGAACAACTGCAAACTCTAAACACTTCTGCCCAGTGAGTTCCATGGAGCTGAGGGAAACCAATGGCACCATTGTTCCTCCAAAGCTTGCCAAGCCCTTCAAGCACACACCATCACATTAGAGGGACATAGGCCTGCCGTGGGCAACCTTTTTTGAAGTACTGCACTCCTTCCTTGCTTTAGCCCCTCCTTCTCTGGAGGTGTTAATACAAACATTTTTCTATCCAAAATAGTTTCATTATTTATAAGAGGTTTTTTTTTTTTTTTTTTTTTTTTTGCCAGCAAAGTCCCAGACTTTGGTGGCTTTTCAGCAGCTGAACAACTGGATATGTGTCTCCAAAGATATCATAAAAATTTAGGTAAACGGAGATTGAATGCACATACTCTACTTATGAAAGTAATCTCTTATGAGTGTTGGATTGTTGCTGGCCAAGAGAAACAGAGACAGCCCCCTTTGGAATGAGGTGCTGACAGTGACAGGTATTACTCGGCTGATCACAATGGAAGCATTTATATATTTACTGAAACTTGCTCAGACTTTCATCTCATAGCTTTCTTATATATTTAAGGGGAAAAACAAGTTTATCACTGAAAGAAAATAGTGTCAAATGAACATGTATTCTTGTACATTTAACACTGACTCCAGCATTAAAAGAGTTTAGCGAGGATTTTTTTTCTGCTTCTTAATTTCCCCTCCTTCTCTCTTTTCTTCCTCTTGAACTTCTTATGATTCCCCAAACCAAATTGACCTCAGAGCATTGGCAAAGTCTGAAATGCAATGCCTGAAGCTCATCTTTTGAGCTGGTAATAAAGAGTTTGTTGTTTTAAATTATTTTCCATCATAGTCATGCTGTCTGTAAAGGTCAGTACTTCATCCTGTGTGGTGCCGTGTGTGTGCATGCACATATTTAAAATAAAGTGGTTACTGAAATAATAGCCTCTGTTCTTTTTGCAAGTTTCTCTTTCAGGTGAAAATACTCACTTAATTTCATTCTTTTGCCTCATGTTAGCATCATTTTTGTATGCAAAGGACTACTAACTCCCTCAAGTTTTATGATACTGATTACTATGGAAAAATTTATCTAGAAATGCAAATTTCTTTAAAGCTTAGCCTTTTCTCTTCATAAAGAAAGATCATTTATGTTGCTTTTAAGATTCCCATTTTAAAGTATACATGCTGAGGTGTTTTAATACCATTTTGTGATAACCTTAATGTTAAAGCTTTGAAATATGGAAATTCTGATTTAAAAAAAAACTAGTATTTTTGATAAAATATTAGTAATCAAATGAAAAGGTTTAAAGAAGCTTTCTTAAGCCAAAAGCCCCCGTACATTTACAATATTCTTTTCTCCTTCTTTAATGAAGGGAATATGTGTCTTTTGTGTTCTTAATTCTTTTCCTTTCTCTTTACTCCCTGCAATATATATATATAAGTTCTTGCATGTATGTGTGTGTGTGTGTGTGTGTGTGTGTGTGTGTGTAGTGGTGACTAGGATAAGAAAGCAGAGACAAAATGGAAAAGTCATCTATTCATTAACCTTTTCTTTTCTGGTGTTTGTAGATTTTTTTCATCAAAGTCTGTATTAAAGAGATGCAATTTCTTTAAATCGTTCCTTTCTTGCTTTTCCTCTTCAACGTTTCCTTCCTACTCCTCCAACTCTCCTCCTCCACCCTAAAAAAATAAAATTTGTTATTTAAAAAGTAACTAAAAATTTATGGAAGAAAAATTAGTCCTAAATGAAAGAAGAAAGATTGTCAGTTGATTCACAGGAATTCTCGATACTTTCACACTTCTCAGGATGGGTAGGAAAATGCATTTAGGTTAAGCAATAGAAATAGGAGGGCCTCTGCATCTTTCTCTGCCCAAAATATCTTTATCTGTATAAAGTAGCATTTTTTCATGTAACTTTCTATATAAACTGTAAATAAAACAAATATGTGTAGTTCCCAAATGAGCCACATGTAAATCTGTTTCAAAAATATCTAAATATAAGTGTATTACTATTACTTATTTTCATAGGTCACTGAATCTAAACTTTATTTCAATAGAGATATCTATACTATCTTCAAGAAGGGAACTAGAGAACATTTCCAGGTCTTAAGAATTTTACCACCTGCATGGCCCAGGTACTTCCAAATCAACATGTCCCAAACCAAACTATTTCCCCCAATCTCTTCCTCCTCAAACCTTCCAAAATTGTAATTATCATCCTTATATTCCCATTTCCATCTGTGATATCAGCATTCATCATCATCATCAAGTAACACTTTGAAGTACTTAGTATGTGTTAGATACTATGTTAAGGACTAGGGTTGTATACATATATATTTATACATAAATATACAAACATCCTTTTTGTATTCCCAGAGCTTAGCTATAGATAGATATATAAAAGGTATGTGTCATATACACATACATATTTGCATATATACACATACATTCAAAGACATACATACATATACATGACCTCAAGGAGCTTACATTCTATTGGGAAGAGCAACATGCAAATGGCTTTGTATATGCAAGCTATAGTTAAGGTGAGTAAGAGTAAATTCAGAATGAAGACTCAGCAACATTGGATTAGAAGTGTGTGTGATGGGAGGGCAGTGAGTTAGGAGTGTGGAGAGAACCAGGAAAAAGTTCTTATTTCAAAGTAGGATTTGAATTGAGACTTAAGAAACCAAGGTAACTAGGAGGTAGAGTAAGAAGGGACAATATTCCTGGTAAAGAGCTAGCCAATGAAAACGTATGAAATAGAGAAATGAAGTGTTATCCTTGAGGAACACCAAGAAGGCCAGTGTCTTGAATACAGTACAGAGAAAGATCTAAAGTATGAGAGATGTTTTGTTGTGATAAGTTTTGGAAGTCAAATAGGATTTTGTGATTCTGGAGGGAACCACTGACATGGGGATGGAGGAGTAACATGGCCAGATCTATGCTTTGGAGATGTAACTTTGGTAGCTGAATGAAATAGGAATAGATTTTAGACAGGATGATCCAGCTAATAGCCTATTTAAATAGTTCAAGTTCGAGGCAATAAGATTCTGTAGAACCTATATATACAGTGTCCTGTATAAGAATGCTGTAGCAGTGTGAGTGGACTGAAGGGAATATTTATGGGAAATGTTAAAAAGGAAAGTTCTCCTGAGATAATGGCTACCTGGGGGAATAAGAAGGGAGAATCAAGCATGAATAGAGCCAGGGTATCCTTATTACCATTCTTGACCATTAGAGGACACCAATTCTTCTATGTTTGAAACCTGATGATTATTTTTGACTCTTTCCTCTTTCTTACACATGCATTCAACCCACATTCTATGTTTTGTTATCATCTTCAACTCCACAATATCTCTTAGTATTCGTCTCACTATTTATAGGCACTGTTACCCCCTAATAGAAGGACTTATTGTTATCCACCTAAACTTCTAAACCTTTATTTTCTCCAAAAAATCCTTTCCTTATCCCTCCAGTTATAATGACCCTTTTTCCTCAGACTTCTTATAGCACTTTATTTTGTGATTCTTTTGAATTATTTATGATGTCATGTTATGTTAACAATGTATATATACAAGCGTACCTTGGAGATATTGCAGATTCAGTTTCAGATTATTTAAATAAAGTGAGCATCACAATAAAGGCACTCAGTGAGTTTTTTTGATTTCTTAATGCATATGTTATATTTATATTATATTGTACTCTACAGTGTCTAATAGCATTATATCTAAAAATGTATATACCTTAATTAAAAAATACTTTATTACTAAAAATACTAACAATAATTTGAGACTTCAGAGAGTCATATATATATATATATACATATGTGTGTATGTATACATATATATATATATATATATATTTACTGGTGGAGATTCTTTCTTCAGTGTTGGTGATTGATGGATGATTAGGGTTATGGTTGATGAAGACTGGAGTAGCTATGACAATTTCTTAAAATAAGACAATATTGAAATTTATTTCATGGGTTGACTATTCCTTTTACTTGAATACTTAGAGCTCATTGTAAGATTATTAATGGGCCTAATTTCAATATTGTTGCATCTCAGGGAACAGGAAGGACTAAGGAGAGAGAGAGATGGGAAAGACTGGTTGGTGGAGCAGTCAGAACATGCATGACACTTGCTGATTATGTCCCTCTATATCATATAAGGTTCTTGGTACACCCAAAACAATTATAATAGTAACACCAAAGATCATTGATCACAGATTGCTTAAACAGTTATAGTTATAATGAAAAAATTGAAATATTGCAAGAATTACCAAAATGAGACACACATGCTATTGAAAAAAAAATGACTGTGATAGACTTTTATGTTGTAGGATTGCCACAAACCTTAAATTTGTAAAAAAAAAAAAAAAAAAAAAGACAATATCTACAAAGATCAATAAAGTGAAGTGCAATAAAAAGACATATGCCTGTAACTAGTTTTCTGTGTGTATACAACTGATTTGCTAGACTATGAGCTTCATGAGGGCAAGAACATGAGAGGACTTGTAAATATGTATTTATTTATGTAACAATGTTTTGTATCTAATAAGTGCTTGATGAATGTTTGTTGGATAGAGGAAAAAAAGTACATCTAGATTCCACAATATAGCTTCTGGAAGTGCAGAAGACATCCTCCACATTAGTCTATTCTGCTTTTGAAATATTCTAATTGTTAAGAAGTCTTTCCTTTTATTAAACTGAAATCAGATTCTATAACTTCTACCTACTATTCCTAGTTGAGCTTTCTGAAGACCAAAAAAGAAAAGGCTTATTCAGTCCTTTATTTGACAGCATTTCAAATAGTTAAAGGTGGCTACCAAGTGCTTTTTATTTTTGATTCCAAAAATTTCCTTCAATTAATCCTTTATGTTTAGTAACTAATTATGTCACTATCTAGACTTCCTCTAGACCCTCTTTGGCTACCCTTTCTAAACTGTGGTATCCAAAACTTAATTCAATTCTCCAGGCATGATTTTACAAAGTGAAAGTTCAACTGAAGCATCACCTCCATTTTTCCATGAATTATTTTTAATGTTATCTATTATACTTGTCACATTTATTCTTACTAGATTTGATACAAGATCACACAAAATATTTGAAAAGGAAGTCCATTTCATTATTCTGAGCTAACCATAATTATTCAAAAGAATTTGGATAAAGCAGTCATATATGAGGAATCAAATGGATAAAGATAGCACTTTATCTAGACAATGACATTAGAACTCATCTGTTTGGCACATGTACAGAATGTAGAGACAGAAAGAACAGCAATCATATCCCACTCAGATATTTAGCTTTTTGACCTGAGCAAGCTACTTACTTTTTAATTTCTTCATTTGTAAAGCAGGGGATATGGCACAGAACTGATATGAGAATAAAATGAGTATATATAATACTTTTCAAGTTCTAAAGTGCTATATCGGTACTAGTCAATATTGACAGTGCATATGTTTTAGACAAACATTTCAGAAAGATAATGAATTGGATTCAGAATTCAACAGAATCTAGAGGTGGGATCAGCAAATGTCAGTCTGAAGACCAAACCCAGGCTACTGTTTGTATGACCAGCAACCTAAGTCTGGCTTTGAGCTTGCAGGCCATACAAAAAAATCAAATAGGATTTAGCCTTTGGGCCATATTTTTTGTGGGATCTTTGAATTGGAGAGTGGACTCAACTGCTTTTTAGTATTTTCACAGTTCTTTTAATGATTCTAAGCTTTTTCCTGAAATAAAGTCCATCTTTTTAAATACTAAGATGGTAGGAATGTTATATTGCTGTCCAGTCATACTCCCCAAATAATCGTCATTTCAGATCACCTAAAGAGCAATGGAGAGATACATTGTAAATGTAAATAGACTGACATAGTATAATGATGAACAACAGAAATGGTGTAAAATGTATTATCAGAGCTCTGTGGAGAATTTATGGGAATATATGAACAAAAGTTTCACAATCTACATAGTTTGAGGGAACACCAATACCAATGGAATTCAGCCAAAGATTTGGCTCTACTTGAATTTGTTTGTCAGAGATATTTTGGATTGAGATTTTATTGTTAGCTGTGAGAATTCACAGATTTATATCTTCTACTAATTTGGTAAGAATACCTGTATGCATTTATTTAAGACATTTAAAATGTTGAATAGGCAAAACTTGAAGACAAATCCACAGGACACTGAACTAGTGAATTCTCTTCAAGTTGACATTTACTCACTAATTGCTATTCTCCAGCTCTAGTTGTTAAACAGTTCAAAATTTATACATCTCCAATTTCTTCTATCATTTTTTTCTTCACTGACCAATTTCTTCCCATTGGTCAAGATCAGATAGAAAATAGAAGTTCTGATTATCATTATTTCCACCTTATGAGAGGTAGATACCTATATAGCCAAAGTGTTCCATAAATAAACAATTACTATTAGAAAAGGTGTTAAGAGATAATTTCATCTAAACCTTATAATTTGACAGTTAATCACTAAGCAATTATTTAGTATATATAATGTGCCAAGCATTGTTTGGAGATACAACTGGAGATATAAAGAAAGGGATAATCAGTCCCTGTCTTCATAAAGCTCACAATCTCATGAGGGAGAACAATAAACAAACAAATATACATAAATAAGCTGCATTCAGAATAAAAAGAAAGTAAATGAGGGAAGACACTGGAATTAAGAGAAATTGGAAAGTTTTCTATAGAAGAAGCATTTTAGTTGGAAATTGAAAGAAAATCCAGAAGGCAGAGATAAGGAAGGAGAGCATTCCAGATATGAGGGACTATTAGAGAAAATGCCTGGATTCAAAAGATGAAATGTCATTCATAGAACAGCAGGTGGGGGGTGGGGGGAAAGTATTATTGGATTGAAAAACATCACATAGTGGTATAAGATATATAAATATGTGCAGCATAGGGGAGCAGCTAAATGGTGGAGTGGATAGAGCCCTAAAGTCAGGAGGACCTGAGTTCAGATTCTGCCTCATATCCTTAATACTTTTTGTCTGTGTAACCCTGGGCAAGTCACTTAACTCAATTGCTTCACCAAAAAAG
The DNA here is from genome assembly GCF_016432865.1 of Antechinus flavipes. Lineage (NCBI taxonomy): Eukaryota > Metazoa > Chordata > Mammalia > Dasyuromorphia > Dasyuridae > Antechinus > Antechinus flavipes. Next base: position 174,918,498 of record NC_067402.1, read on the forward strand.
AAAAGACTGGAAAGGGGTATGTGTGTGTTTCTAAATAATAAATGCCTTTGAGTGACAAAGGATTTTGTAGTTGATCCTGGAGATAAAAGAGATCCACTGGAATTTATTGAATAAGGGAGGGACAAAGTTGAATCTATGCTTTAGGAAAATCCTTTGGCAACCAGAGTGGGGAAAAGATTATGGCAGACATCCTCATCATCCAACTATGGTAATAGTCCAGACATGAGGTAACAAGGACACCGATGCCCAAAGATATTAAATTGACTTGCCCAAAGTATAAAAAAAAGTTTCTGTATCAGGTTTGTGTTCCATATCTCATACTCATCATCTATTTTTTCCTTTTGGTTCATTAGACTGTTGTCTACCAAACACCAAATAACACCTCTATTTCTTTCTTATTGGATGAGTCTACATTCTTTTATCATTGATGCCCTCATTCCCCACCCCCCAATGTTTTTTTATCTTTTGAATACACAAAGTTATGACATCACCATGCTCTTTAACCAATCAGTTCCTTCTGAATAACATTCTTTCATAGCAAGATTCTAGTCATTAGTCATAGACCATTAAGCTTCAATGATACTTCAAATAATTAACTGATTATAGTTTTGGCTGATAAGGACTAAAAGCACTACTGCTTCCAGGGGCAATTTATAGCTTCAATTCCCCCGGCATGCATGGATTGATAATTTAGTTTGGAGATCGCCAATTTGTACCACAAAGGCAAAGGTAAATAGGGTGCAAAGAGAGGAATTGTGTGTTACAAAACACTTGATCCAATCATTTCCTCTATTCAGATGTCCTTGTTTTCTAGAGACTGAGGCACAGGAAGGAGAAAATGCTGAAAAGATGTTTATGCTAAAGATGATGTCTCATCCTACTCTATATTAGCTTCTTGGAGGATGAATACAGTGTTCTTGCCACCTTCTGTATTCCCTCAAAGAAGTTACACCTGTTTTTTTTTTTTTTTTACCCCTGATTTTGAGGGAGTGAATAAGTTAAGAATTCATGTTTCACCTCTAAAATGTTGTTACTCTTGATGGGGCTCTCCAGAGCCAAGAATTTAAATAGAATCAAAATTTAAAACTACAAGTCAGAATAAAATACATTAATTTTCTGTATGCAAATTTTATCTATATCTGAATCACAGTGCCAACAAAAAAGAAAAAATATAATCAGAAAAAACTCAGGAAAGTGAAAATTTCTTTAATCTGAAATTGAACCATGCCATTATTTTATTCATTTTGAGACATTTAAGAGTAAAAAGTAATTATGAGGTAAAATTGAAAGTAGTATATTTGTATTAACTTGTACCACATCCCAGCTAATAGAGAATGATGATCTAGAATTTTCTGAATTATATAATTTCATATCTTTCAAGAGTTATATATAATTTTTCATATATTTTCACCATCTTTAACATATATTGGACTACTTGCCATCTAGGGGAGGGGATGGGGGAAGGCAGGGAAAATTGGAACACAAGGGTTTTGCAAGGGTTAATGTCAAAGAATTATCCATGCATATGTTTTTTATTATAGCTTTTTATTGACAAAACATATGCATGGGTAATTTTTCAATACTGACCCTTGCAAAAACTTCTATTCCAACTTTCCCCCTCCTTCCCTCCATCCCCTCCTCTAGATGGCAGGCAGTCTCATACATGTTAAACATGTTAAAGTATATCTTAAATACAATATATGTGTAAATGTTTATATAGTTGCTACACAAGAAAAATCAGATTTAGAAAGAAGATAGCCTGGAAAGAAAAATAAAACTTCAAGCAAACAATAACAGAAAGAATGTAAATGCTAAATTGTGGTCCACACTCATTTCTCAGTGTTCTTTTGCTGGCTGTAGCTGGTTCTGTTCATTACTGATCAATTGGAAATGATTTGGATTGTCTTATTGTTGAAGATAACCACTACCATCAGAATTGATCCTCATATAGTATTGTTGTTGAAGTATATAATGATCTCCTGGTTTTGCTCATTTCACTTAGCATCAGTTCATATAAGTCTCTCCAAGCCTCTCTGTATTCATCCTGCTGGTCATTTCTCACAGAACAATAATATTCCATAACATTCATATACCACAATTTACCCAGCCATTCTTCAATTGATGGCATTCAATTTCCAATTTCTAGCCACTACAAAAAGAGCTCATGCATATGTTTTGAAAAATGAAAAGCTTAATAAAAAAAGAGTTGAACCATAAAAAGAGTTATAGATTTTGCTATCATCCTGGGAATTGTGATTTTCCAGTTTCCTTAATGTTTAAATATTCCTAGCCCCTCTTAGAATCTAGATAATCAGTTTTTACAAGAACATTTAAATAAAAATGGTGAAAATTCTTTTGATGTCCCTCTTTTTTTTCTTTCTTCATTGTATTAAATTCAATTCTGCTGAGAGCAAAAGAGTTTGAAAGAATTTTAATTTTGTTCAGAGGTCCTTTGGTAAGGATAAAAAATAAAAAATCTTATGGAAAACTGCAGTGCAGTCATATGCAAAAACACTTAGCTTATCCAGAAAAGTCAATTTGAAAAAATGTTGGCTTCCAGGCACTGAAATAAGCCATTTCTTCCCCTTTCCAGTCATCCGATGAGAATTTCTCTGATGGAGAACAAGTCCTACTTGATGCCTCACTGCCTTGTGCCAAGCTTAGGGAATCAAACTCTGTGTTAAAGCTAACAATTTTCCCATCAGTAAAGCTCTAGTTTAAGAAGTTATAATTCTAAGTCATCAATTTTTCCCAAAGAAATTTTTGTCTGACTTGCTTTGCATTTTCAACCACCTAAACTACATTCAGGATAAATCGGAAGTAATTAAATGAATGAAGACACTGGAATTAAGAGAGATTGGAAAGCTTCCTATAGAAGGTAGGATTTTAGTTGGAACTTGAAAAAGGACAGAAAAGAAACCGAGTATTTTTTGAAAAGAAACCAAGAGTTATTTGTACTATTTTCCACTAACTATTTTGAATATGATAGTAGATAAACTAAACAATATGTTCTTGTTTTGATTAATTTTCCACTCATGAATGGATTTTTATCAATAAACTTATTGTTAGTGATGCTAAATATGCATTTAATAACCCCCTGAATTCCAACCAAGATACAATTATGCACAGACCTTTGACTAAAACACATACACACACACAAACATAACTAGAAATTGTACTTTAGATTTAGATCTAAATGATATATAGTCCAAGAGGAAGAAAATTTATGCAACTTTTTTGGTTGTGACTTCATTGTACTAACTTGATGGAGAGAAACTATTAAGATGATAGGAATTAGCCTGGTCATTTATTTGTTCATCAAATATCTGAATTACCAGTTATATCCAAAATATTATGTGTGTACTCAGTATAAGCTTTGGGAAAATGAATAAAAAGATGATTGTGATACTGATCTTCCCCTCATGAAATAGGAGGGGAAATAAATATGCAAATTAGACATGAGAGTGCATTGGGAAATTTACAGAGAATTGTAAAAGTTTAGTTATAGAAATTTAGAGAATGCCACTACCTGCTTAGAAGGGAGACATGGAAGGAAAGAACAGTGTTGGTTCTCTATTTAACTTAGTTCTTGCATTCAGGCTCCTGTGGGTTCCCAGTAGTATAAGAGTGCCTAACATTACCTAAATAGTGATGTATTTCTAGTATTCCATAGACAGGTTTGGAATTTTCTGGTTTCTCCTGGTATAGGGCAGTGTTAGGGAACATTTTTCCTGCCAAGAACCTTTTAGATATTTTATAAAATCATTTATGGGCCATACAAAGTTATCAACTTAAACACTAAAGAAGTGGCAGGTTGTTGTACCTTAGCTTTCAGCTCAACATCTCTTGTGGTTGCCCTGGCAGAGCCAGATCAAATGATTTTGTGGGCTATATATGGCCTGTTGGTCAGACATTCCCCAATGCTGGTGTAGAGGAATAGAACTGAAATTCCTTCCATATATCTCTGCCAGTACTGAATGAAATTTGGAATTTTCCAAATCTTCCTTCCAGTTATGGAGAAAATGCCATTTGGACACATGATTACTTGGAATCTGTTCAAAATGAGTGCAATATTCTTGTCATTAACTTGATTTTTGGCTATCATTTTAGAGATTTAAATTTGTCAATATTTATAAAATATATGGACCACTATCTTCATCTAATGATATAAATGAATCATTGAACTCAATCAATTCATCTAGTGTGAATTAATCATTATTGAGTGTGCTAATGACTGAAATAAATATTTTAACTATCCCAAGGTCTGGTTTCCCCAACATTTAACACATGGGCTAAATTCTATATTTGACTCTTGAATATTTTCAAGATGATTTCATATAAGTCACTTAATACCATCTGTTTCTCAGTTATCTCAGATGTATGATGAGAACTGGGTAAAAAAGGACTTTAATTCTCAAATGAGTTGATGTTGCCAAATTATACATGTTTGGTCATCCCTTTAGCAATGGCACCTCTGATTTTTGTAGAACATGTTATGTGTTATTCATATACTTCAAATGTATAGCAAGGAAAGAATAGTCACACAAGGGGAAAAATGGATTATACTAGATTCAAAAAGACTTCCAAATCTGGGTTTAAAAAAATTGTTAACAGGAAAGTCCAGCAAATACATTTTCAAAAAAGAAAATCCAATTCTATCCATCCACAAATCTCTCATTTTTACTTACAAATACCTATAAAAAATAATATGATGCTAAAGCTTATTTGTGGAATATAAGCTACAATGAAAAGAATAGTTGCTTTATCCTGGTCCTGTTTTTACCTTTTGATTTTGTCCCTGAGATCTTTATATCTCTTTTGTGTGAATATATGTATAGCATATGAAAACAATAGCTCATATATTCAGAACAATTCATGATTTAAAAAGGATTTTTCCTCACAAAAATGATGTGAAGGAAGTAGTACAATTATTAATATCCCTATTTTTTCTGAGGAAACTGAAGTGTCATAGAAGTTAAGAATAAATGCAACAATAAAAAAAGAAGGGATACAATAGTGGGGCAAGGCACATGTTTTATAAGTATCAGGACTGATACTTCAGCCCAGATCTTCTGACTTCAAGGGCAAATTTTTTTTCACTTTATCAAGTGGCATATAACATATGACTTTTATTGATTTATTTAGTAAATATTTATTTAGCACCTATTATATATAACTGTAATATAGGTATAGCTATTCTTAAGCACTCTTATGCACTTTGACTCTGAGAGGGCTGCAGCATACAATCTAATATGAGAGACAGAATATGTAAACATATAATTTACATTACAAAGCAGAATGTGGCAAATGCCATATAAGTATTTTTAAAACCTTTCTTTAAGGCTTAAGAAATATGAACATGGATATGGTAGATAAAAACAGGTTAGTGACCCCACAAGCTGTGTAGTTGTACATAGTAGGTGCTTAATGAGCATTTATTGAATTTATTTGAATTGAATTCTCAGTGGGTGCTTGGGATGCTGTAATAATGAATGATTGAACAAACAAGTACAGTAAGAGAGGGCTGGCATTTTGCTAGTAACTCATGAAAGGGCCTCTACCTGTTCTGCTTCTTTCATATGTAATTCTTATATCTCTATCAGAGACAGAAATGTATATCCTGTGATAAGAGTTCTGAAAGCAGTTTTTAATAGAATGCCTCTAGTGGTGTCTTTCCCATAGTTCTCAAACATAATAACTTGGATATTGACTTTTACTCTTCACTTCAAATATTCAAATGTGTCGATGATTTTACTAATTTTGAAGTTCCCTCCAAGAGTGCAGGCTACATTTTTTATATACCTGTTCTTCTGGGGTGACTTAGTTCATTACAGGGGGTTAATTCAATAATTTGTAAGCCCCTCTCCCCTTCCACTGACATTTCAAAGATGCCAATAAAGCACTTTGGTTGTGTGCCACATTGTTGCCATGTGAATAGCCCATTTTATCTTCCTGTCATCCACCAATGCCATTTTTTCCTGTTCTTTTTGAAAATTCTTCATTGGTTTATGTTGGAGTATATTCAAGTCAAAACATATACCTCCCCATATCCCAGTGTTTGACATTCATTTTTAATTCTTTGTGGACTATTATATTCTATACCTCACATCAAAATGTGTTTTTATTAAAACTTGAGTGAGTCAATGAATAAATTAAAATATTTATTTATTATTTATTACATTGAAAGCAATGTGTTAAGGTCTGCAAATATGAATAAAAAAGCAAAACAGTTCCTCTACTCAAAGAGCTTAGATTTGAATGGAAATTTATTGAGTAACTAATATGTGCCAGATACTACACAAAGCACTTTAGTAATATCATCTCATCTGGTCTTCATAACAACCCTACGAAATAGGAGCTATTGTAATTCCTGTTTTAAAACTGAGGAAATTGAGGAAGATAGTGGTTAAGAAATTTACTTAAAGTCATACAGGTACTAAGTGTCTGAGTTTGTATTTGCTTTCCACCAGACTGCAGGCGTAGCACTCTATTCAACATATCACTTATCTGCCTTTAAATATACATTTAAGAACTTTCAGTTGCAAGTTAGATGGAAAAACTCCAGGTTCTTTAGGGTGTAGTGAAAAACATGATAATGTATTTCATTAGGATTCTCTCCATGCATAGAGCCCTATCAGTTACTAATATTGAACCATTTGACAGTGCCATGTACTTTAGTGGTAAGAACTTTTTTCCCCAATAGCTGTGGATTCTGATGAAATGAAAGATGGGATGGATGTAGAAACAGTTGCCAAGTATATCTCCAAAATGATTGATTCCTTGAATGACTGTGGGAGGCCAGGAAGGAAGAAAAGTCAATAATCTGGTGGGGAGGAACTGCTATTCTTAGTGGTCTTGAGCTCAGGATTGTGGGATGCTTTGATCCATGTCTGAAAGGAGGTGATTGTCCAGTTGGTGATGGCAGTTTGATTCAACTAGCATATGCTAGTCTTTGTCTCTCAGGGTGCCTTCAGCTAAGCTGCCTTGCAAGATCCAGAGAAAGCAGGTGATCAGCAGTTAGCCAAGATGACTGACCCAGTCCCCGCAGGGAAGGCCTCCCACCAAAGATTGGTTTCGAGCACTGTGTTAGAAGCAGTACCAGTGGTATTTTATGGGAAGTCTGTGGTTAGTAAAAGAGGCTGGCAATTTCCTGAAGACAATTTGGCTCTCTTCCTCCCATTTTACCTTGGGCCCAGTATATTATCTGTTTTTACTTTGTGTTTCAGATATGCATATTGAAGAATGAACTTTATGGGTTCTTCTTCCAAATGTTTTCTGTGAGTTGGGTAATGGATATTCTACATATTCTTAGTGTTTCTGAGTACATGGCTATGCTAAATTTTTCTGAATAGTTAATTACAAGTATCTTCCAAAAGTATTATAGAGGTTTTAGCGCTTAATGCAATAAGCATAATATCACTTGCAATCAGGAGCATCTGGAGCTCCTCACAATTTATAGTCAAATCAACTTAATATACATTTATTGAAGGCTTATTGTGTACCAGGCACTGTGTTAAATGCTGAGGATACAAAGAAAGGTCAAAATTTGTTTCTGTCTTCAAGAAGTTCATATTCTAATGGAGAAGACAATCTGTAAATAATTTGAAAATATATATATGTATGTATATGTATATATATATATACATATACATACATATATATATACACACACACACAGACTATATGGAAGGTTATACAGAATAAATAGAAGGTAATCTCAGAAAGAAGGCACTAATAATGGTGGGAACTTTGGAAGATCTCTTGCAGAAGACTGGGATTGAATCAAGCACCTAGTGTATGAACAGTGTGCTATGTGCTTTATAAATATTGTCTCTTTTGGTTCTTGCAACAACTTAGTGAGCTAAAGTACTATTAGTGCACTCATATTAGAGTTGAGGAAACTGAGGCAGACAGAGGTTAAATGACTTGTCCAGAGTCATATAGCTATTAAATATCTAAGGCCATATTTGAACTTGGATCCTCCTGACTCCAAAGCCAGTGTTTTATTCACTATGTCACCTAGAAGACAATTTCAGAAAAAACCTAGTAGTAAGAAATGATGCAAACTGAAGTAGTCAGAAGTAGAACAATTTGTACAATAGCAACATTTTATTTTATTTTATTTTTACCATAAAAGTGATTTATTATAAGGAAACTTTATATATAAACAACCATACTGAAAATATTGTGCTTGACATTTACAATCTTAATCAGAATTCTTTGTTGCACATGTATTTTTTTTAAATCATTCTATGAATAGTTAACAATAAATTAGTGCAGCACAACTGATGACTTGTTTAGAAGTAAGCATACAGAATGATAAACTGAGAATTCTGGTTAATTAGTTATTAACTTTGTTAATTAGAGTTTTTTACTTGTATGCGATGCAGAATTTTTGAAATAAAATCTGAAGTACAAAGGCTAACAAACTGTCATCATGTATGAAACATTTCCCCCTTCTAAGATAGCATTTATTTAAAAAAAAAGTTAACACAATTAAAACTTGGCTAAAGTTATACTTTATGTGTTGTATATAACTTCAGATAGGTGCATTATTTTCTAATCAGTTTCATATTCAAATGAATCTGAAAAAGTTTTCCAAACAGAACATAGTAAACAAAGAATATTTAACTTCAACTACATTGAAGTGAAAACTTGTTTCCCAGGAAAATTTTTTAATCTTATTTAATTTTAATGAAAACACACAGTTTGTTAGCATGAATATTGTTAGTGAATGAAATGACAAAGTTTTTTTTACTAAAGAGAAGAGGGCACATTTTGTGAAGTAGATAAAGTTCTGGTCAAAGAATCTGATTTTGATCCTACCTTTATCACTTAATAATCTATGAAACTTTGGCAAATCATTTAATCCCTCGCAGTGGTTCTCAAAGTATGGTCTAGAGAATTCTGGGGATCTCTGATACCCTTTTAGAGGGTCTATAAATTCAAAAATAGTTTTTATTTCCAATATGGTAAATATCTATAAATATAACCCAGATAAACAAAAAATGCTTTGGAGAGATCCTCAATAATTTTTAATAGCATAAAGATACTGAAAACAAAAGTTTGAGAACCATTGCTAGAATTTCCATTCCCTCTTTATGTGACTTTTCACCTCTAAATCCCTTTCACTTCTAAACTTAATATCCTATAAAATAACTTCTTTTCAAATTTGTACAATAGAAACATTAAACATGGGAAAACAGGGACACTGATACATTGTTGGTGGAATTGTGAATAAATCCAGCCATTCTGGAGAGCAATTTGGAACTATGCTCAAAAAGTTATCAAACTGTGCATACCCTTTGATCCAGCAGTGTTTCTACTGAGCTTATACCCCAAAAAGATACTAAAGAAAGGAAAGGGACCTGTATGTGCCAAAATGTTTGTGGCAGCCCTGTTTGTAGTAGCTAGAAACTGGAAAATGTAAGGATGTCCATCAATTGGAGAATGGTTGAGTAAATTGTGGTATATGAATGTTATGGAATATTATTGTTCTGTAAGAAATGACCAGCAGGATGAATACAGAGAGGACTGGCGAGACTTACATGAACTAATGCTAAGTGAAATGAGCAGAACCAGGAGATCATTATATACCTCAACAATGATATTGTTTGAGGATGTATTCTGATGGAAGTGGATCTCTTCGATAAAGAGAGCTTTAATTGATCAAAGATGGACAGAAGCAGCTACACCCAGAGAAAGAACACTGGGAAATGAATATAAACTGCTTGCATTTTTGTTTTTCTTTCTGGGTTATTTATACCTTCTGAATTCAATTCTCCCCGTGCAACAAAAAAACTGTTCGGTTCTGCACACATATATTGTATCTAGGATATACTGTAACCCATTCAACATGTAAAGGACTGCTTGCCATCTGGGGGAAGGGGTAGAGGGAGGGAGGGGAAAAATCGGAACAGAAGTGAATGCAAGGGATAATGCTGTAAAAAATTACCCTGGCATGCGTTCTATCAATAAAAAGTTATTTTAAAAAAAAAGAAAAAAAAAGAAACATTAAACAAGAATAGTATTCCTTCTTGGTAATAAACTAGCGATTTATGTTCAGCTCATTGTTTAAGTAGGTGCCTTTATAAAAGCAAAGAAAAAGTGAGATGTAAAGTGGTGTAATAATGAAATCTATAGAAAGAGCTGGAGATAAGCTCACAAACCAATTTCACATGTTTATTGTTTTTGTTCTCATTTTTATCCTTTGTTGCTGTTTTTCATATTTTTTTAATTCTGCCAACATTATGGTAGTTTTCTCTGACAAGAATTGTGACTAGCTATTGATTGATAAAGTTCTTTTTTGTCTTATCTCTTTACAGACAGATATCATAGTTAATATAAGAGAAGAAAGAACAATTTTGATTTGAATGTTGGAAAAATTCATCTTAGGTAAACCTACCTTAAGGATATATGAAAAATAATTCCTTAGAAGAGTAGACTGAGCTCTGATTAATATCAGTAACAATATTTTAAAAAAGTTTAAGAACTGTGATTAGTTCAAAGACCAACCAGATCTCTCAAAGAAGTATGGATGGAGACTCAATAAGTCCCTTTACCTCTCTCAACCTTACTTTACTTATTTTCCTATAATTATAAGGATCAAATGAAATAATATATTTAAAACACTTTGAAATCCTGAAAATTTTATATGAATGATGTTACTGTTATTGTTACTATCATGACAAAAAAGATAATTGAAACATTTTAAAAATAAACAGAAAAGGAGGAAATTCAGAAAAAAATTCTAGACTAAATAAGATAGCTTTAAAAGTAATATGTAGAAGAATTTATCATGTAATTTTTTTAAAAAAGCAAGCACTATGAATCCTTTTTCACTGTTTCTCTCTTTTGTGTTTCTCTCTCTTGTTAATCTCTATCTCTCTATGTTTGTCTATTTTTCTCTGTTTCTCTGTCTCCGTCTCTCTCTCTCTGTTTGTGCCTGTCTCTGTGTCTCTCTCTGTCTCTCTTTCTTGTGTTTAAGTTCTTTAAAAAAAAACTTAGGGGAAAAATATCCATAGTTAACACATGTCACAATGAAACATCAGGATAGGACTTTGTTGATGTCCTAAATAATATCTGTCACATTTCTGTCACATAATTGCTATGTATTCTGAGTAATGATACTTTCTGAGGTCTCTATCTGTAAAGGCTTGTAACTTGTCATGTTTCAGAGATATTACAAGTAAAGTACCAGTGAATAAGTAAGAAGAAATTAAGATAAGCCCACTTTGCAAGATGTTAGGGTTACAAAGAAAAAGACAAAAATTAAATTCTCTCCCTTCAGTGATTTCTTATTCTAACAGGGGAGACATTTGCATGTACATACACACATGTATATGTGTAGATGTATATAAATACATATATATAAAACAGAAATATGTGTATATATATGTGCACATATTAAAAGTATACATAGGAATATTTTTATGTATATACATAATACAAATAAATATATTTATATGCACACACATATATGGATGGAACATTATTTGCAGTGAAGGGAAGCAGTAGCATCTTGGAGATTTGGAAAAGACCTCATGTTTGAGGTTGCATTTGAACCAAGTTTTGAAGGAAAGTATATCTAGTGGACACAGAACTGAAGAAAGACATGGAGAATAATCTGTGTAAAAACAAATAACTAGGAAATTCAGGGTCATGTATAAAGAACACAAGATGTTATATATATATAACATCATAATGTTGTAAACATTAATAGGATACCATTTATAGAGGATGTTCAACATCCTCAGAAAAAGATACTACATGAATGCAAAGCTAGATTAAATAATCATACCTTTCTTCAGAAAGCTAATGATTAAATTAAAAAAATAGCATAATATATTAATGAATCAAAATATGTATAATTTAAGTATGATGTTTTGACATATAGAAGTTAAATTCATAGCATTATTCAAAATTTAACTTTTGCTGTTCTAGATTTTTATATTTTATATTTATGAATTTAGCAGTGAAAGAATGAAAGCTTTTTCATTTTATTTTGTTGATTCTTTAAAGATAGGTATGCACCATACTGCCAAATAATCAAGGGCATGAAAGCAATTGGGCTTAATATTCCTTGCATTAAAACTTCCTTTGTAAGCTTTGAAGTTACCACCTCTTTAAAATGAGTAGGTTGGGAAGGACAAGTTTATACTTCTTCTGTTATTATATTGCTGGATACATTTACATTAACTTCCCTCTTGGAGGACTTTGTTGCATGCATTAATGTAAATGATTATAACTTTATTCATTTAAATAATTCTGTTGCTTGCTTTTGAACAGAGGCCTGGGGCAACTGAGGGAATGGACCATTTACCCTACATAGGCAAACATCCTGTCCACTGAAATGTTGTGTAAGGGGTAGGGGCATGTTGGATTAAATAAATGTTAGGAGTAGCAACATTTGTTCATCATCTTTCATTTGGTAGGTGCTGAAACACTTTTCAAATATTATGCTACCACCATAAACATCCATTGGACAGATAAAAAAAATGTAGGGAGTTTATTAACTTTCTAAGTGCCAAATAGAACTTGGATGGAAATATGACTTCCATTTATAATTCTTTGTCAGAAATTCAGTAAATTGGCATCAAGAAAAAATAATGACCAAATTAAACGAACATTTAGACACCTAGCAAGTGATTAAACAGATGTAGAGCTTGTTTAAATAAAATAAAGCATCAGACATCACAAATTCCTGTTTTCACCTAATATGAATTCTCTCCCTAATGACCTATAATGTCCTTTAAATTCTACTTCATCTCATTGTAAAATTAGTTTCTTTAAAGCTGTACCAGTGTCACTTAAAGCAGGTTCTAATGTGTTCAAAATTTGCTTTTTAAAAATTATCTGGGGGACAGAGAGATTCATCACTAGTAGGAATGCCATTAGATGATGGATTATTTGTTTATGACAGGATAGCAAATAAAGAACAATACAAAGTTTGTCTTAAATTCTATGTATCTTCTTCCTCCTTCTTTCACAGTGACAGAGTGACTTTGTCTTCTTTTTGGAAGGAGGCAGAGGAAACGAAGAATCATGCAATTTTCAGTCTGCCTATAAACATCAACTAAGCTACTGGCATTCTAAATATGAGATTCTTATCCAATGATAAAAGACATATTTTAAGACTAACCAAACCAAATCAATTGTAACATTTTTGCTATAAATGAAACCAGAAAATAAGGGGAAATTGTAGATAAAATGGAAGAATTGCTAAAGGTTTGTTTACTTGTTTGTTTTTGAAAGGCAAATAAATGAGATGTTTAAAATGGTTTTATTGGACATTTAAAGACAACTTGAAACATCATTTTATGTGATACTTGATAATCTTTATCTTTTAAAATTTTGTATAAGCTTGTGTATTAAAAAAAAAAGATCACCAGAAAATTTGATGCAACTTATACACTGACATTAATGCACCTATTATAGAGGAAAAAGAGTAGAGCAATTCTAAGAATTAGATAAGACTTTCCTCTTTAAATCTACGTGTAGTTTAATAGCTAGTAACTTCAACATAATCAGCACCTTTGAAGAAAGTATCCAGTTCTATGACATCAAAAATTCATCAAAGTACAGAAATATTGAAGTAGGATGATGTCCATGAGCTTTTTTTTTTTTTTTTTACTGTTTTAAAACAATATGAAAGGGAACAAAATGTTCTTTTAAAGAAATATTTTTAAAACTTTTTAAAATTAAAGGAGACTATGGTAACCTGTGTTTATGCTTCTTTTGACTTGAGTTTTACAAATGACAAATCATTTGATGAGAGATTTGTCAAAGGGGAAAAAAACCCTCTCTTTCCCCACTTCCTCTTTTGTTTTCCCCTCCCCCATATCTTCAACATACCATTCATGGGACCTTAGTTTTATGTGAGACAGGGATCAGGCTTCTTTGTTTCTGGGGCTTTTGAGGCAGGTTGGTACTTCCCATATGGAGAGCTCAAGGGTAAATAAGAGACATATGGTATACTTTTCTCCTTGTCTAAAGAAAACAATACCATAAAGAGAAAAGGGAGAAGAAGTGGTATGGGCACTGGTGCAAGCTGTGAAATGGGGCCTTGAGTGTCTGTTTCTTCATCTGTAAAATGAGGGGGCTGGTTTAGGTGATTTCTAAGGTTCCTTCCAGCTCTAAGATTTTATGAGTCTAATTTCATATTACTGAACCAAAGGATGGCTAAATTCTAATACCTTTCTGAGCCCAGTGAGGCCTGGGGAGATGAACATTTTGCATACATGAGTGCTATATCACAAGGAGTAAATTTGTTGAGAAGAAATAGAATTATTATGCTGTTGAAGGTTGGAAAGAACCATTGTGGGACTGGGAAATTTTAAAAAGATCCCATAAGTTTGGAAATTTTAAGAGGAAGAGTCTAATTCCCCTCCCTTTCCTGCCTTGTATCTTTTGTTGTGACTACTCTAGCAAGGGTTCTTATATATGTATCTTGGTCCCTTTTGACATTCTGGTGAAGACTATGGATTTCTTCCCTAAGTAACATTTTTAAATCCCAAATTAAATACATGAAATTACAGAAGAAACCAATTCTTTTAAAATGGATTTTTTTCAAGACAAGTTCATAGAATTCCTTGAATAGATTAGTGAATACTTTGATTATTTAAAAAAAAAAACTTTTAAACTGATTGTTTTCTACAGAGAGTTATATATACTTATTTGTATTTTCTTCATGTGAACATCTGAACTTTTTCATAAAAATTTAGGAAACTGGCCAAGATACTTTTTCAAAATCACATAATTAGTTAATAGGTTATGTGATTTACCTAATTGCTTTACAATTACAGTGAATCTTTTCACTATACCATTCTTGGATTCTCTTTGTGATTCTGGCAAAATTTCTGAAATCTTCCAGTTCTGAGAAAACAAGTATTTTGACATTTCCAAAGTAAAAAAAAATCTGTGCTAAAGAAAACAACAACAACAAAACTCAAAAACAAAACAAAAAACCTTAATCTTCACAGGAAGTTTAAGTTCCCCATGATAGGCTTTTTTCAGTTAAACATTTTGAACATTTAATTTTGAAGTAATGATATTCAGTAGTCTATTAGGTAGTTATCAGAAAGTGATATGTTCATTCTCAGGCTTTTATTGCTAACAGGAAATTACCTAGTTTGGATAATCAACAGGACATTGGATTTAATCTGAAAAAAATATTAAGTA
The DNA here is from genome assembly GCF_016432865.1 of Antechinus flavipes. NCBI lineage: Eukaryota > Metazoa > Chordata > Mammalia > Dasyuromorphia > Dasyuridae > Antechinus > Antechinus flavipes. The sequence goes on from NC_067402.1 coordinate 174,933,678, forward strand.
ATAGGTTGTAGAAAAAAATCAGTTTTACAAAATGAAAATATTCCTTTGATCTCTTTAGGTTTCTTTGTGTGTGTGAATGTGTATGTATGAGTGTGCTTGGCTGTATAATCTTTAATTAATCTTGTCTTTGTGTTTTTTTTTTTAATTATTTATGCATAGTATAGTAAGTCCTTGACAAAAAAAATGCACTTATGGTGTGTATATATAAAGCATATTTTTTCTGTGATGGTCTTAGAAAAATGATTGTTAGTGAGCTAAGAATGATACTATACCTAGAATAATTTGAATTGTCTTTGAAAATTAGTTCACATATTACATTTAGGAAATAAGGTAGAAAGACTTCCTTCTGGAGCAGAGAACTGTAGCCATTGTTTGTTATTGAAATGTCAGAATTTTTTTTTTTTTTTTTTTACATATAGGATCCTGTGATAGGAACTTGTTAATAAAATCAATTCCTCATAGACACAAATAGTCATTAACTTAAAAGAAAGTGCTTTTTTGGGTAAAATAAAACATTTTATACATAAATGCCACTAGACCTAGAAAGGACCCTAGAGATCATCTAATCAACCCTCTCATTTTCCAGAAAAAAAAGCTCAGAGTGGAGGTTACTGTTACAGATCTATTTACTCAAGCTGCAAGTAGCTCCATGCCATCCCTGTGTCTCATCATCTATAGAAAATGCCGTTCTTTCTTTTCCTGGGTTCATCCACTACTCCTGAGAGCTATGCTCTTATCCCAAAGATGGTGCCTAGTAATCTGCCTAGTAATCATGTCATATAGATTCAAAGCTTTGTATCCCAGCCTGTCTGTCTCTGTCTCTGTCCCTCTGTCTCTCTGTCTCTGTCTCTGTCTATTTCTGTCTCTCTCTGTGTGTCTCTGACTCTTTGTTTCTCTCTCTCTCTCATTCTTTGTTTCTCTCTCTGTTTCTGTCTCTCTCTTTCTGTGTGTATGTGTGTGTATATAAAATCTAATCAAATACTCCTTTACAGATAAACTAAACTTCCTGGAGAGTAGGCCTCCTGGAAAGATGAAGCAAAGATGGAGTAAAGGAAGATCAAAACACATACTCAGAAGATAGCAAAGTCAAAGCTCCTATATCCATAACCTCCCCCCAAAATAAGAATTGGTCTCAGGCCATGGAAGAGCTCAAAAGGGATTTTGAAAATCAAATAAGAGAGATAGAGGGAAATTGGGAAAAGAAATGAGAATGATGCAAAAAGAAATACAAAAAAGCTAATAAAGTGAAGAATGCCTTAAAAAACAAAATGAGCCAAATGGGAAAGTGGATATAAAAGCTCAGTAAGGAAAATTATTCTTTAAATATTAGAATAAAGCAAATGGAAGTTAATGACTTTGTGAGAGAGCAAAATCCAATAAAACAAATACCAAAGCATGGAAAAAATAGAAAAAAAAGGAAAAACAACTGATCTGGAAAATAGATCCAGGAAGGATAATTTAAAAATTGTTGGTCTACCTGAAAGCCATGATGCAAAAAAAAGAGCCTGGACATCATCTTTCAAGAAATTATCAAATATAATAGGCCAGTTGACTAATGGATAAACACAAGTTGATCTACAGGAATACCATCAAGGCACAATGAAAGGGAAGGGGCATTATGTTATAGACATTGGACCCTAAGACTTCCTCATTCTCAAATGAGTTCTTTGACACTCTGACATCAACTGCTTGCTTTTTATTGATGAATTCATAGTCTTTTCCTAGGTTTTCTCTTATTCTGGGGATCACTATTTTAAATTATGGCTTTAATTAAAACCTAAGAATTTGATGAGATTAGAACAAAACAAAACCACTTAAAACTGTTCTTCCTAATAATCATTTTTTTTCTTATTTCAAAAGCATAATAAAACACCAACTAATACAATAACAATCTTATCACCAATTTTGGTAAAGTATAAAAAACTTTCAGTTCAACAGAAACTATCTTCCTAGTACTGACACAGTCCATTTATGCATCCAACACCAACAAACCACTGTGAGCTTACAAGAATTTGAGATCTGTATCCTTCTCTCGTCTATACCTAGCCATATGGTTCAGACAAGGTTCAGTAATGGAGAACCTTTCTGAGTGATTCTGGCTCCTTTCTCAGTCTACCTTTTTTTCAGCTCATTAAGTCCTCCAACTTAGCATCCTGGGGACTATTTTAATTAAAGAAAATGATATTATAGTTCACAATTATAAGTATTTCCCCAAAAGGCAGAAGGACAGAAATATCCTTGACATATTGTATGAATCTATTTTAGAAATCTAGTTTATTTGTTCCTATATGCAAAAAAAAAGATGAACCACATAATATTTACAAGCTCACTTTAAGAGAATAAATTTAAAAGTTTCAATAAAAGCTTATCACTAGTATTTACTTTATACTTTAACAATATGTTAAAAGTATAGACAATAACATGGATTGGTCAACCTGCTAACTGGGGAAGGGGGTGAGGGGAAGGAGGGGAAAAATTGGAACAAAAGGTTTGGCAATTGTCAATGCTGTAAAATTACCCATGCATACAACTTATAAATAAAAAAGCTATATAAAAAAAGCTTAGGATTTATTGGGAAGCAAATATTTAAACTTCATTAGGATGTCAAGAAGTTTGAAAACTGCTAATTAGTTAGAGAACATATAGACAAGTTAAAAGCAAAACTTAATAGTTGAACTTGGTAACTCTTTGAAGTCCTTGTGAAATTCATAGTCAAAGTATGTCCTCCTCCAAAACCAATCACTAGAATGGGATTAAATGCATTCTCTTGACCACAACTGCTGCTATTCAATACCACTGCATTTTGTGGAAGATCAAAACTTGTATTCAGAAAACCACCCTTAGTGGTGTAGTTCATAATAAAGGCAGCTGAGAAGTTAGCCATTATGCATGTAGTTTTGGTGCCATTTTTCCACCACAAATATTGAAGATAGTGAGTCAAGAAAATTGCAATTCAAATTTTGCTTTATCTATTTACTACCTATGTAATTTTGGAGAAATCACTTAATCTCTCAAATATTCCACTTTCTCATCTTTAAAATCTAAACAATAATATCACCTGATTCACATGGTGATTGTGAGTTGGGATAATAAGGATAATAGTTGTAAAACAATTTGCAAACTTTAAAATCTATATAAATACTAACTATTATCTTATGTTTCATCATGGCTGGGCACAATTCAAACAACTTCTTCATCATTATCTCACATGAAGAGGTAGCCCTTCTCCCTTGCCAAAGTAATTTTCACCGCATTTATAAGTGATCCCACTCTATCCTATATTCCCTAGCAGACTCTTTCCTTCATCACCCCAACACTCTCACTAAAGCTTAATCTCTTCCTGCTTATTGGTTGCTTCCCGAACACCTTCATATACACCTGTGTTTTTCTCATCCTCAGAAAACCTTAGATATGTTCATCCCCACTATCTAGTATCTTGTATCTTTCCTCCTTTTCATAGCTACACTTACTGAGAAGGTGATATACAAATGGTGCCTCTACTTCCTTTTCTCTACCTTTCTTACTTGCAATTTAGCTTTGCACCTCACCATTCAATTGAAATTAGTCTCTCCAAAGTTGACAATGATTTCATGTTCTGCCTTGAGCCCTCTTTTCTTCTCCTTCCATATTATAGTCCATAGTTTATTACTCATTTATCAGAGCGATTTCCCTATATCATAATCTGATTATGTCATCTCCCTATTCAATAAATTACAATAGCACTGTGTTATCTTCAGAATGAAAATTAACTTTTTGAATTTTAAAGACTTTCATGACCTGGCATTTCCTACCTTTACAGTCTTTCTAGACTTCCCTCTGTGTAGTCTATGATCCAGTGATATTGGCTTCCTTGCTTTCCTCACACAAGACATCTCATTTTTAAACTCTGGGTATGTTTTTGCTTTAAAAAAAATTCCCCTAACTTTAACCTTTCCCCTACCTGCTAAAAAGGCAAATAATATATCAACTAAGCATGTGAAATCATGCAAAACATATTTGTATATTAGTCATGTCACAAAAAGTAAGGAATTTAATTTCTTTAATTTTTCATTTTTGTCATCACAAAATATAGGTCTTTTTACTTTTTCTTTGATGTATTTGGAGTATAGGGCTAATAATACTTTTGGGACATAATATTTTGGGAGAAAAGTTTTCTCCAGACTATTTCACAACTCCACCAAGAGTTTGTTACTTTCCCCTAACCTCTTCAACATTTCTCATTTTGGATAAGTGTGAGGTAGTACCTCAGATTTGCTTTAATTTGCATTTCTCTAACTAATACTGATTTAGACCATTTTTAATATGACTTAATATGATAACTTTAATTTCTTCTTCTGAAACGTGCCTATTCATATCCTTTGACCACTTATTTCTGAAATGACACTTTTTCTTTTTTCCTGTAAATTTGGTCCAGCTATCTGTAAATTTGAGAAATGAGTTCTTTATCAGAGAAACTTGCTATAAATTTTTGATATTACTTCATTTTCTCATTTTTTTGTTTTATCTTTTAGCAAAACAGAGTTTTCCTGATCATCTCTTTTAATTAGATTAGCTTTTGCTTTTGCTTTTTTTTTTTTTAAGATCACAGTAATTACCTCTTTTTATTTTAACTTCTACTGGTTCTATGCTATTAGAGCAGTTTTCCTTTACAATTTCCAGAAATAGGATGTCTAAGCTTTTTATTTTTCATCATTGATTTCAGATATAATTCCAATAATTCTCCTTAATATATTTCCCAGATCCATTACTTTTTCTATGAGATATTTCATTTTTTCGTCCATGTTTTATCCTTTTGATTTTGTTTGATTGTTGCTGGATGTCTTATGAAGTCTTCAATTTCTACTTGCTTAATTTTAACTTTTAAATAATTATTTTCATCATTAAAAATTTGTGCCTCCTTTTTCATTTGGCCAATTTTGCTTTTTAATGAGTTTTTTTCTTCAGTGAATTTTTGTTCCTCTTTTTTAAGGTGTTATTTGCTTCAGTAGTTTTTGTGCCTCTCTTATCAAGCTGTTAATTCTCTTTTCATGATTTCCTCATGTCCTTTTCATTTCTTTCCTTTACCATGTTCCTTTACCACTCTTAATTCTTTTAAAAAAAGTTTGTAGGAATTCCTTTTGGATTTGTGTCCAATTAACATTTGTCTTTGAGGCTTTGCTTGTAGCTGTTTTCATGTCTTCTGAGTTTGTGTCTTGGTCTTCATTGGCAATTTACTAGCTTTTTATCATTAAATTCTTTTGTTACCATTATTGTTTGCTCATCTTTCCATTCTATTTCTTGACTATGAACTTTCTATTAAAGTTGGACTCTGATCAACTGGGGATGGGAGGACACTATCCAAAGCTATATGCTTTTTCTTGTGTCTGTTTTCAGAAATAGTTCTGGAAGTCTGTTGGTTTTCAGTGCTTCTAAAGTGGTATTATATAAGGAGAGGTGTGGTCACTGCTCTCTTGGTTTGTGCTTCTGTCTTAACCCTGTAAGGACCCCTATTCCTTTGCAATCACAAGTTGCTCTAGGCCCTAGAACTCTGACCAAGCCCATTAATCTTCTGAAGTTGCAAGTACCAATGTTATTCTCTGCTTTAGAACTTTAACCTGGGCCTCTTCTCCTTTGTGATTGACCACAATTACTCCTCTATGCCCTAGATCCAGGGCTTAGAACCAGTGTCAGTTCAGGGTCCTCTATAATGTCTTTCTGACTTGTCTTTGAACCCCTTCCCATATCTGGGCTAAGAGCTCCTGAAGTACCTATGAACACTGGTCATTTTTAGTGTCTGTCCTCCATGTTTCTATTGTTCAGCTTCATCTGTACTGAATTCCTTCAGGTCTTAGCTAAAATCTCACTATCTGCTAGAAGTTTTTTTTCTAATTCCCCTTAGTGTTTAATGCCTTCCCTCTAAAAGGAAACAAAACAAAACAAACAAACAAAAACCCCCGAGACATATGGTTTCAAGAAACACAGACTCTAAAAGTGGAAATGTGTAAATACATTGTACACAAAGTATATGAATTTAAAGTGAAAGAGGAGTCATTACTAGCTGGGAAAGACCTCATATAGAAATTGTGATTTGAGCTAAGGCTTAACAAATTTAGGAAACAAGTGAAAGTCCAGAACATTCTAGGCATGGGTGATGATCTCCAGTGTATAGACTGCCTGGTGTAGCTGAATGAGAGGGTATGGAGAGTACTATAGTGTAAGAAGGCTGGAAATATTGGCAGAGACCAGGATAGGAAGAGTAAAAAAGAAAAACAAAGAGAGGAATTTGTATTTTATTTTGTACGTAATAGGCAGCCACTGAAGCTCACTGGGCAGGGAGAGGGTTATATGTAATATGGTTAGATTTATACTTTAGAAAAAAATCACCTTAGTAGATGAATAGAGGGTAGATTGGGATGAGGAGAGTTGTTAGGTAGGAAGACCAGTTTTAAGGCTATTGAAGTAGTCCAGGCAAGAAGCAATAAAGGCCTGAGTAGGTGGTGGCTATGTGAATAGAAAGAAAAAGATATATATGAAAGATATTGCAAAGAAAAAAGAGATTTAGCAAGTGATTGGATATGTGGAATCCGCGAGAGAGAGGAGTTGAAGATGATATAAGTCTTGTTGACTAGGTGATCATGGTGTCCTCTGCAGGAACAGAAAACTTTTAAATGGATAGGGAAGAGGTTTTTTTTTTGGGGGGGGGGTCATTGTTTTAGATATAGACATTTTGAGATGTCTATGGAGTATAACTCTAATGAACTGGCCACATAATCCAAATGTCAAAAAGATGCTCAAATGTCAAGTGTTCCTACAATAGTCTGGAGTGATACAAGAACATTATCAAGGTCTTTTGAAGAATTTATTGATTGTCCAAAATTTGGAATTCAAATTTTTACAAAAATTGATGTTGAAAACTATCTTTTCATATAAATGGAAAAAAGAAAATACTACAAAAAAGAATTTATCAGTTGTGAAACATGGGAGATGCTAATATAAGACTATCCAGTATGATGTATCTACATCAAGAAAGACATTGTACTCCATGAATCAAGCAAAATCATAACAGTAAAAAGTTAACATGAATTATGTCAATCCAGAGACAACTCCAATTTAATGTTCTAATGGAATACTTGTGCTTGACCTGTGGTCGAGCATTCTGAATTTGTACTGAACTGATCAGCCATAACTGTACACATTGTCCCCTGACCCCAACATCATGATGTCATTGGTCCTCTTAAAAATGAAGGATGGCAGGGCAGCTTAGGTGGCGCATTGGATAGACCACCAGCCCTGAAATCAGGAGGACCTGAGTTCAAATCTGGACTCAGACATTTAATACTTCCTACCTGTGTGACCCTGGGCAAATCACTTAACCCCAACTGTAAAAAAAAAAAAAAATGAAGAATGGAACAATAACAGGAGTTGTATACCTCAAAAAGTATAGATAGATATCAGAATGATTTTCCAAGACATGATAATTAAATCAATGGGAGCTGATGACATCACCAATTGAAAAGAAAAGGAGCTCTGGAACAGACTATTGAGGGATACTTGAACTTGGTTGGCTTCATATGTATAAAGAACTATCAAATAAAATTGAGAAGTGGTTAGACAAATAGGAGCAGGAGAGAAGAGTTACAAAAACCTAGAGGAGTCAGACATTTAAAATCATAAAGCAACTCACATTTATAAAATACTTTAAAGCAAAATCGCTTTACTCACACTACTTTGTGAGGTTAAAAAATGGAATATGGATTATAACTGTGATTTCATTGGTATAAGAAGTTCCCAATTAAAAAGAAAATTCAAGTATTATTATCACTATTTTGTAGATGAATAAATGAGGGCTCAAAAAGATTGCATCTTGACCATGATCATGGCTGGCTTTTGTTGAAGACAAGATCCAAACCTTAGCCTCCTAATTTTTTCTAGTATACTTTTGATTATATCATGTACTCCCTCCAAATGATTTCAAAGTATACATATAAAAAGTCTTTGTTCATTGTTTTGTACTTTCCTTATCCTGTGCATATCAGGCAGTCCTGGCCCTATACTTCTCAGTGGTATGGTCTTATTTATGTCACTTCACTATGTTAGGATTGATTTGTCTTGCCTCTAAATTAGGAGCTGGAGTTGATAAGCTGTAAACTTCCCTCCAGCTCTAACTTTTCATATCTCCCTGTTCTGACACTCAGGAATTCATCCAGTGCTGTATGATAGTATCATGAGAGAATGTGCTTTCTCTTGATGGAGCGGCATATTTTACAAGGCTGAACAATTGCTTTGAAAAACCTAAAATCCCTAAAATTTCATGTATGCATTCCTGGCCAGGATTAAATGGGCTCCTTTTCTCTGAAGTAGATAAACTTAGTTTTATGTGTTTTGTCTGTGTGATATGTGTGGGAGTGAGAGTTTGTCATTCCAATGGAAGCTCTGGTCTGTTTTTAGCTAGTCTGTATATGAAAGTAGCCATGGAAACATACATGTACTCAAGGCCTAAATATTTCAGGAGAAACTTAAGAAAAGCAGGTAGTTGGTTAAAAAGAAATTTTAATGTTCACTGTCTATCCCTGTTTTCCCTTTGGTTTTGCTATTATGGAAATCTATTTTATGGAACGTCTGTAAGGCAATATGGAAAACTGAGCATCTTTCTAGTTAGTTATGTGCATCCATTGTGGATAACTTAGGCTTAAAATACCACTTTCTTTAATAGTAGGACTTTAAGGCTCAACCTATCTAAGCAATTGCCTCATATCTCTACTTTATTTTACTTGTTTATCTGCAGTTTTATTATTTTAGCTGAAGAACCATTCTTGTGATCTTAAGTCTAGGGATATTGATTTATAGAGAAATACCTACAAATTTCATGTTATGAGTCTTGTTCAACTCGCTCTAACCCCATTTGGAGCTTTCTTGGCAGAGATATTAGAGTGGTTTGCCGTTTCTTTCTTCAGCTCATTTTACAGATTAGGAACTGAAGCAAATAGGATTAAAGGCAGCTAAGTAGTATACTGGGCTGAGAACAAGGAAGAATCATCTTCCTAAGTTCAAAATCAGCCTTAGACACTTACTAGCTGAGTCTCCCTGAGCAAGTCATTCAATATTATTTGTCATAGTTTCCTTCATCTATAAAATTAAGTGAAGAAATAAATGACAAATCACTTCAATATCTTTGCTAGTAAAACCCCAAATGGACTTAAACAAAGTTGAATTGTGACTTATGCTTTGGATCTCTCCTTGCAGAGATTTTTCAGGGACATTTTTAGAAAAGATATTCAATGCATAGAGTAGTAGATATTTTATAAAGAACAGGTATTTATTTCCTCTAACTATTGGGAGTTAGAAAAGATCTCTAGGAGATTTTTGAGACTTCTAAACAGATCTCATTTTCAGTTCAATCTACCGTATCTAAGCCAGAACTTCTTAAATATTTTCCACTCTTAACCCCTTTTTGCCCAAGAAATTTTTATGCAATATCAGGTATATAGGTACATAAAATAGGTATGCAAAGCAAATGTTTACTGACAATAAATCATAATTTCATGATCCCCATATTTAGCTTCCCAACTCCAAAAAGGGATTGCAACCCAAAGTTTAAGAAGCTTTGATCTAAACAGTAATTCAGCTTTCATATCTTCTAGCCACGTAGTGTCAGGAAGTACTTCTTGCTGGACAGCTAGCCTCTGATTTAATGATTTCAAGGTATCTTAAATTCTTGAGGCAGCTTGTGAGGCTAGAAAAGTCCATCTGTCTGGATTTAATGTTTAATGACATGTTTAGGAAAGAAATATAAAACAGAAGCAGTCAGGACCTGAGATCCCTTCTTAAGCTCATATAGGCAAGCCCATGTTTTCCTCACCATATCATAGTGCCACCATATTGGCTACTACTAAAGAGAGGGAGAGAAGTTTCTTCTCTTATTTGGTTCATGTTCTCTCTCTCTCTCTCTCTCTCTCTCTCTCTCTCTCTCTCTCTCTTTCTTTTTCTCTCTGTTTTCTTCTATCTCTGTCTCTCTCTCTCTCCCTCCTCTCTCCTTTCTTCTATTCCTCCCCACAATAATAGGTAGGAAAGATTAGGGGGAAATGACCCCAAGGCAAATTTTAAAGATAAGTGAAAAGATTTCTCATACTTAAGCAGGGGCCATAATATCTGTTTCCTGTGCCATAGCCATCTGTGAATATAGTAATAATACTATTAAAGCAGTATGAAAAGCTCATTTCCATTAGACAATGTTCTCCAATGTTAGTGTTCTCCACATCCTCTTCTCCATTTCTGAATTCACTTGGTTTTCCTCAGTCCTGACATAGCCTTTTTATTTATTTTAAATGCTCAATTAAGTACTTTAGTTTATTGCTGCTGTCTCTGTGTTTGAAGTTATCTAAACTTCATCAATTAGACAATCACATTCTTAAATTAGCTGCTTTTTCTGAACTTTATATCTCCCTCAGTCCCCTCAGTGCTTTGAACACAACAACAATTGCTTAATAAATGTTAATTTTATTGAATTTGATTTTTTGGGAGGCAGAGCAGGAGTCTGAATTGAGCAAAAAAAAAAGGAGTTGAGATTGTTGGGAGAACCACTAAATTCAAATCCAAGTCAAATAAAAGAGCATCCCATAGACTAGCCTGTGTGACCATAAAAAATTGTTAGAAACTCAAGGGAATCTTATTCTGTCAAATGACTGACATTTGCCTTGGGACCACCACTCTATGGACCCTCACTGCTCCATGTAAGCTGTAACTAGAGCATAACTAATGTCTATATTTTTTGTTAAAACATTGTGGTTTTGCACATCACTGAATAAGCATGAAAATGTCTTTCTAAATATTTGAATCATTTCATTTATAGTCAAAAACACTTTCTTAAAATGAACATTATAAACCCAAGCTATTTGACTACACATCTGGAATTGAATATAAAAGAGGGAGAAATTCTATAGTTATCAGACTAATTTGTTTTACTATTCTTGTTAGGTAGTCTTTGAGGAAACCACAAAAATGTCATTTTGAGAAGCTGAAATTTTTTGAGGGGTGTGGGTAGTGCAATCTTCTGGTTGCAAGAGGTACTCCAACAAAAATTATTCTTGAAACCTTAAAGAGATTTTTTTGTAAAATTTTTGCTAAAAGGCAAAAATTGTAAAGTGTCTTCCTAACAGGAAAAACATTATTTTTCTGCCTTCAGTAAAATTGACAGTTTCCTTAATTCATTTTCCATATTTTTTAGTTTAAGAGACAAAATTAACAATCAAGGGTAGAAGTTGTAGGCAGGCATATTTTAATTCATAATAATAAGATCTGAGGTAGTGGCCTTGAAGTGTAGGAAGGCTTACCTGCCTGATTGAATGAATATGGGCAAGTCATCTAACTTCAATAACCCAGACCCTATTTCTTCCCTCCCTTCCTCCCTCCCTCCCTCTTTCCCTTCCTCCCTCCCTCCCTCCTTCCTTCCTTCCTTCCTTCCTTCCTTCCTTCCTTCCTTCCTTCCTTCCTTCCTTCCTTCCTTCCTTCCTTCCTTCCTTTTGTTTTTTGAGAGTGATATGCCCAGAGTTATGTATCTGAGATCAGATTTGAATTTAGGTCCTCCTGACTCCAGGACTGATGTTTTATCCACTATGCCATCTAGCATTCCTTCCAATTTCTTAAGTCTACAAGTTACAGAGCAGATTATAAAAGTAGTTTCTTTATCAGAATTTCTCTTCAATGGTAAAATAATAGATCCAGAGTGATTTTTGTAAGAATACAAAGGCAGACAGAGGTAGGGAAAAGAGTATAAAATATAGTAAGTGTCCCAAGACCTAATTTCTAACCCCAGCTCTGAAGCTAATAAGCTATGTGAACTTGAATATGTTATATAAACACATAGGATTCAGTTTATTCATTTATAAAATTAGGGCATTGTGCTAGATTATAAAAACTCCATATAAATATGCTATCATTGTCTACTTATTCTGTCAGTCCATTTAGATTAATTTGAGAGAGTTCTGAACTCTCTCTGAAATTAGGAGAGACAGGGTTAAAATCCAAGATATATCTTAGCTGGGTCAAGTCACTTAATCTCTTTAAATTGTTGTTTTCAATTGCCTCTGTAAAACAAAGCTAATAATACTCTACCTACCCTACTGGGTTGTTGTAAGTAAAGTCCTATATAAATGAGAGTGATTATTACTGGTTTTTTCTATTTAAATAAAAATTTTTGGATGTTTACCATTGCAAACTATGCCATTAAAACAAAGAAACAAAAACAACTCTATATTATTCCAGTAGGACTAAAAAGTTTTCTTTTTATCTAATACTTTATGTGATCTCAAATAAGGAGTAATAAAGTACTAAAATTTGTATTTTATCACAAAGGATTTTTTTTTTTTTTTTGCTGAAGCAGTTGGGGTTAACTGACTTGCCCAGAGTCACACAGCTAGGAAATATTAAGTGCCTGAAGCTGAATTTGAACTCAGGTCCTCCTGACTTCAGGGCTGGTTTGCTATCCACTGTGCCATATAGCTGCCTGGAATTTTTTTTTTTTAAATTTAGAAGTATCTACAGTGATACCTTCTCAATTGATCTTAGCTCTATTTCAAGAAGAAATGTTCTTTGAGAAGAAACCTTCCTCAAAAAGAATAAAATAAATTCATGATATTAGATATATTCCTTAAAAATAGCACCCTCCTATTATCAAACGACCCTGTGGGGCTCAGTAGGGTTGGAGAATAAGCCATTGTCACTGCCCACTGTTTCCCAAGTTGCAAGCTAGTCCAGGTGTAGTGTTATAACCAAAAATCTTTTAGAGTGAAAGAAAAAATACTTTATTCAGCCATTCTCATGAGAAGTGGGTATGCTCAGTGGTGAAACAAACTTCCTTATCTCTCCCATCAAGGTTCGGATTGGTCAGATTTACAACCAGAGTTACAATTGGTTAGATCTACAGTCTGAGTTACAATTGGTCAGATTTACAATCCAGTTACAATTGATTGAATTTACAATCCTCTTTATTTGCCCATTGCAATTTTCAAAAGGTTTATACCCTGTCATTAAGTAGCCAGTCTGGGTTGGTTTAGACCTAGGCCCTTTTATCAGGACTGTTGTTTAAACAGCTCTCTTGACTCACACAGTGATGGTTGGAAATAGCTTAACAAGATATTTTTATCCCTTCCTTCATCCTGTTTTGACAGTATCTGTAAAAATCTAAGTTCTCATACTCCTTGCAGCTCCTCTTTTAAAATAATTTTGTCTATTGATTAATAAATCTATTTTCCCTAAAGTTTTATCCCTTGTCATTGCTTCTAATCCCAACAGAGATGTTGTTTGTCTTCTAGGTATGTAACGTTGGAAATGTGGGTTCTGGACTCACAATCTAATCACTTGTTGACTCTTATCTATCCCAAATTCTGTCATCTGTTCCCCTCGTGGCTTTCATCATCTGATACCTTGAATAATCTCATAGCAAATCCCCAAGTTAGAATTAAAACTTATGCCATCTGAGTCCAGTTACAGAGCTTTTGTGTTACCTTACCCTTTCTGTGTTCTATTTCCCCGCCTCAAGACCATAGGCTCCTTGAAAATAGGAATTCTTGCCTTACCTTCTACCTCCAGAGTGCAGGATGATACCTGGTATATAAAGGCCCTTCTGTAAATATTTATTGACCAACTGTCTATTTAATTAATTTAATTTAATTTAAAATTTACCCCCTCTTCCTAGATTATAAAGTCCATGAGCAAGAAGACTTTGGCTTAGTTATCTTAGTATCTTCCTCCACCCCTTTCAGAAAGCCTAGCACACTTCTTTCCACAAATTAGATCCATATCTGTTGAATTGAATTGAATACATTACCTAAGAAAGGGAAATATTTTCTATTTCTATGAAAATTCATCTTGACCTCAAATGAAATATTTTTTCTTTCTTTTGTTTGTTTTTAGTATTAGTCTACTTTGTTTTAAGTTGGGGGTTGGTGGAAATTTGCATGACTGTTAAAAGTTCTGGTTACTGTTGAAGACAGGATCTCAGGATCCATGGGCTGTTGATTTCCTTTATTGTTATGAGCTGTCTGGTTAGCAATCATCTTATTTTGGACATACATGAGTTGTCATCCTATCAAAGAAGAAACAAAACTGCAGAACACAAGAAAATGCCCCAGCATCTTTACTGGCAGTACATCTTTTTTTTTTTTCCCCCTTCTAAAAAAAAAAGTGAAAAAAGTAACTTTTCATTCAAAGGTCAAGCAAAAAGCCTCAGCACTCCAGATATACATAAAAAAATATAGTTTCTTTTCATTTCTGTGTCCTTGTCATGTATTTTTAAAAGAAGTATCTCTAGTTCTCACTTTACAAAACACTTAACTGGTGTTTTGGCCTCAACATGAAGTTTGTGTCAAAGAATATTCCTATTGATTTTCTGGTGGTCAAGCTCTCTCTGGGAAGTCTTGGAGATGGAGGCTGGTAAAATACTCCCTATACCCACAAGGTGGCATGGGCTTCTTGCTCAATCCTATTTCTTTGGGATTGTCTCTGTGGTTTTCTGGCTTTAGCATTTAAAAATCTAATATGTAATTCAAGTTCTGAATTTTGCTTTCCAGTTTACCCCCTTTCTTCCCTTTCCCATTAACTGTGCATGGACAGGTTTGAAGATCAAGTGAATGAATAATGATATTTAAATAAAATTGTTCTATTTCATACCCCACTTTAAGTGTCATATCTTGGGGAGAAATAAGCTTAATGATTCTTATCATTAAGTTATCTTATTCTTATCATTAAGGCATCAGTGTAGTTGTGAATATTTTAATATCACTGTATGTACATGTTAAAAAGTAGCTTCCTTCTTCATTCAACATACAATTTCTTGTTTTGTGGTCTCAGAAAAGAGATGCAGTATATTATAGTGAAAAGAGTATTGGATCTGTGTTCAAATACTACTTTTCACTTTTAATGTGTGACTAAAGACAAATCAATTAATTTTTAAATGCTTTAGCTTAGTATTCTGAGGCTAAAATGATATAATAATAATAATAAACTTGTATTTACTAGTGTTCAAAGTTTATAAAGCACTTTACAAATATCTCATTTTATCCTTACAACAACCTTAGAAGATTAATGCTATTATTATGTTCATTTTACAAATAAGGGTACTGAGGCTGACAGAGGCTAAATGATTTGCTTTGGGTCACATAGTTATTATATATCTGAGGTTGGATTTGAACAGAATATGTGATGACCATGTTAACATCAAGGACACCCCAGAATCAGCCGGAGTCAGGATAAGCAAAAGTCCTTTGTCTTTATTCTTGGTTTTTAGATGTAGGATTAAACAGGATGGAAGCAGAATCTCCACGACCTCCTTCTTCCTTGTCTACCACCAAAGTGACTCTGGCTAGTCTTACTCCATCCCCTAATCCCTCCTACAATCCTCTGTATACATCAATCATTGAGCCTGCACAGCATAGTGGGAAGGACCATTTTCCAAGCATATGCCCATAGAGTATTGTCCAATCAGTAATTAGCCCTAGGTGCTTGAACCGACCTCAGTGCAACGATTCAAGAATTTCACCCTCTACAAGGATATTTTCTGAATCCAGCAATGACACTGTATACATGCTATCATATGACATGTAGGAATATATGTATCTCTGTGTGATGTGTGACACACATACATATTTCATTACAAGTCCCATGCTGCATCACCTAGCTTATATATGTGTGTGTTTATATTTGTGTCTATGTATAGATATCTATATTTCAAAATGATATGTATACACACATATACAACTCCATTTTTCTTTTTTTACTTCCAATTTAAAAAAAAATTACTTAAAAATTTTGAATTCCAAATTCTATTCCTTCCTCCCATTTTCACTACCTAAAATGATAAGCAATCACATATAGATTATACTTGTGTAATTATGTAAAACATTTCCATATAAATCATCTTGTACAAGAAGTCTCAAATAAAAGGAAAAAAAAATGAAAGAAAGAAAGCGAAAAAAACATGCTTGTATTCAATCAATACAAATTTTTTTCTCTGGAGGTAAATAGAAAGCTTCATCTTTAGTTCTTTGGGATTAAGTTGGATCATTGTATTGCTGAGAATAGGCAAATCATTCAACAGTACTTTAGCGAACAATAATGTAGTTACTATGTACAATGTTTTCCTGATTCTGTTTACTTCACTATGCATCAGTTCATGTGAGTTTTTCCAGCTTTTTTTGTAATCTTGTTTCTTGTCATTTCTTATTGCAATAATATTATATTACAAACATTTGCCACAACTATTTAGCCATTTTCCAATTGATAGGTACTTCTTTGATTTTCAATTCTTAGACATCATTAAAAAAGCTGCTCTGAATATTATTATACAAACCCTTTCCCACTTTTTTGGATGCCTGTAAGGATACAGAGCAAGCAGTGATATTGCAGGATCAAAGGATATGCACAGTTTCATAGCACTATACAAATAAATAGGGATTTAGAGCATTTTTACGTGACTTAAAATAACTGATTTTTTTGGTCTCAAACCTATGTCCTTTGACCATTTATGAATTGGGGAATGGATTGTATGTTTATAAATTTGACTCAGTTCTCTATATATTTGAGCAATGAAGCTTCTACTAGAGATACCTGTTGTAATTCCCCCCTCAGTTTTTTGCTTTCCTATAACTTTGTTTGCATTGGTTTTGTTTGTGCAAAAAAAAGAAAACTTTTCAATTTTATATAATCAAAAATTATACATTTTGCATTTTGTAATGCATCTTTTTTGGTCTTAAATTTTTCCATTATCCACAAATCTGATACACTATTCCATGCTCTCTTAATTTGCTTATGATCATCCTTTAGATGTAAATTTTTTTAACCTTATCTTGGTAAACATTATGAGATGTTGATCTATACCTAATTTCTGCCATACCATTTAAAAAAAAAATTCCTAGCAGGTTTTTTTTTTTTTTTTTGGGTCAAATAATGAGTGTTTGCTTCAAAAACTTGGATCTTTGGATTTACCATGTGTTGTGATCTAGTTCAGATGGATCTGAATCGGTCCCTGTTCGGGCGCCAAAATGTGGTGAGCTTTTTCTTCTCAAAACGCAGCCAGGTGATAAAAGTTCAGATCTTTTATTATCTCCAATATAGCCGGTTAGCTTAGAGGCCTATCTCTCTGCTTGGTTCCAAGAGATCTCTCCGAATGTCACCAAATCCAAAGGTCTGGTCCTTCAGCCTCTACCTCTGCTTCCTTCAGCCTCCAGCCAGCTCCACTCTTCATGTCATTCCAGTGAAATCTGACCGAGAGCCCCTGTCTGTTTCTTTTATCCAAGAGGGAGGAATTGTGGGATACGAGAGAGAGGGATTATGGGTTTTCTCCCATAGTGCTCTCTGGCCCAAAGAGCTTCAAGGGAGGTGTGAACTCACAAAGGTACAAAGTTTACTTTGTGAAGTTGGCATACTTGTGAACTCCAATGAGTAAAGGTGCAAACACAAGCATTGTACTAATTAGTTCTACTTAGTACCTTGTTTCAGGTTCTGCCCAAAACATCTTCTTGTAAGATTAGATCAACTCTAATTAGTTAGCAGTTTGTAAGGATTCCAACAACCATGTACTAAATTATTATGGTCATTTACTATAATGTAATTTGTATCTAATCTATTCCACTGATCCACCTCTCTATTTCTTAGCCAGTAGCACATTGTTTTGGTAACAACTACTTTATAACACAGTTTGAGATCTGGTGTGGCTAAACTGCTTTCTTTCACATTTTTTCCATTGATTCTCTTGATATCTTTGAGCTTTTATTTTTCCAAATAAATTTTGAAATTATTTTCTAGCTCTATAAAATAAAATTTTGATAGTTTGATTGGTATGACACTGAATAAACAAATTAATTTAGGTAGAATTGTTATTTTTATTGTATTGGCTCAACCTACCAGTGAGCAATTAATAGTTTTCTAACTCCTTAGATCTGACTTTATTTGTGTGAAAAATATTTCATTATTATGTTTGTATAGTTCATATAGTTTATTTTGGCAGATAGAAGCCCAAGTATTTTATGTTGTTTACAGTTATTTTGTTGGTAATATATAGGAATGTTGATGATTTTATGTGGTTTAACTTTGTATCCTGCAACTTTGGTAAAGTTGTTAATAATTTTAGGTAGTTTTTAAAATTGTTTCTCTAAGATTTTCTAAGGATATTATTATATCATCTGCAAAGAGTGATAGTTTTGTTTTCTTATTGCCTATTCTCATTCCTTCATTTTTTCCCCTGTGTTTGTAGATTAAATTTTCTGTTTAATTTTGGCTTTTTCAGTAGAAATGATTGGAAGTATTTTACTTCATTGAAGATTCATCACATCCCCTGAAAAATGATACTCACTCTCCATGGGTAGTTAATTATGATTTGTAAACCCAAGTCCTTTGCCTACTGGAATATGGCCATCTGATCCTTTATTTTAGAAGCTGCCAGATCCTAGGTATTCCTGATTATTGCTCCTTGATATCTGAATTGATTTTGTCTGGCCACTTGCAATATTTTTTCCTTGGGATTGTAGTTTTGAAATTTTGTAATTTTCCTTGTGGGAATTCTATCTGAAAATGATAGATGGATTCTTTCAATGATTATTTCCCCCTCTGTTTCTAGAATTTCAGAGCAGTTTTCCTTGATGATCTCTTGAAGAATGATATCCAAGATCTTTTTTTGGTAATGGCCTTCAAATAGATCAATAAGTTTTAAATTGTTTCTTCTGGATCTATTTTCCAGGTTGGTTGTTTTCCTAATGAAATATTTCACATTTTCTTTCATTTTTTTCAGTCTTTTTAATTTGACTGATTTTTGATGTCTTATAGAGTTATTAATTTCCATTTGCCTTGGTATAGTTTTTAATGAGTAATTTTCTTCAGTTAGTTTTTGTATCTCTTTTTCCATTGATTAATTTTGCTTTTCAAGGGATTGTTTTCTTCAGTGGATTTTGTATTTTGCCAATTGTATTTTTTAAGGAATTGCTTCTTGGGTAAAGGAGACACTGACAACTTGTGATGGACCTCTCTATTTCAAAATGGATTGATCCTGGGATGGTAGAATGAGTTTATAATTGAAAATGTCTTCTGTTAGCATAGTATTTAAAAACCTAATGTCATCTTCACATCATGATGAAGAATTGAATAAGACATTCATAAAAGGTTTAGATGATAAAAATGAAAACATCATGTTAACAATCTATGTGTAACAAAATTTTGATTTTAGTAATCATATTTAGTAATCAATCAGTAAGTGACCTTCACATAGCCACTACCTAGTTTGGATCTTAATGCTTACTCAGGTGCACATAAAGCAAGGATTAAGCATGCTAGCATATCATATACAACTAACTAATTTTTTATGCCATTCTTTTCCTATATTATTTATTTATTAATTCAGTGATTGATTGATTGGTGAGGCAGTTGAGGTTAAGTGACTTGTCCAGTGTTACACAGCTCCTAAGTGTTAAGTGTCTGAGGTAAATTTAAACTCAGATTCTCCTGACTTCAAGGTTGGTGCTTTATTCATCATCACATCATGTAGCTTCCTCTCTTTGCCTGTATTATTCCCATTCCCTCATAAACGGTTTGTCTTCCTCTAGACACCATCCTTTTCAATTTATTCTATATATATTTGCAAAATTGATAGTCTTAAAATATAATTTGGACCATTTCATTTTCTGATCAAAAAGTGGCTATTGTTTGTAGGATAAAGTACAAACTCAACTTTTTGGTATTGAAAAGCTTTTAACATTTGTTTTTAACCTATGTTTTCAAAGTGATCTGACATAACTCACCCTCATTATTTAATGTTTCCTGTAATTGGCATTACATCTCCAGGCTCCACATCTTTGCAAATGGTGTTTCTTATGTCTGGAATGTTCTCCGTCTTTACCCTCACCTTTTAGAATCCTTTTCTTCTTTTCAAAGTGAAACTTTGAAGTTCCATCTTTTTCAAGAATTCCTTCATAATTTTTCCATTTGTTAGTGAACACTCTCCCACCTCAAATTATTTGGTTTTTGCTCTACATATTCTGATTAAACTTATCTGTGAATATGCTGTTTCCTTCTGATAGAATATAAATTTTTTAAAGTAATTTTATTATTTGCACCTCAACAATTAGGATAGTGCTTAACACATAGTTGAAACTTAAGGGTTTATTGAATGGAAGGGGATATAGTATTTTCCATTTATCATCTGATTTAATCTCTATAACCTGTAATATAGATAATGCTCCTATTTCTAGTTTTATTTTATAGATGAAGAAACTAAGTTTCATAGAAGTGGAGTAATATATTCAAAGTTATACAGCTAATAAGCTATAGAATTGATGTAGCCTGATGCTGTGAGCTAATTGAATTAGCCTTGATGTTGTGGGTTCAAATCCAGCCTCTCTCAAGAACCTCTTAGAGAGATTTGTATAGCTGTTCCTGTCTAAGGACCTATTTTTCACCTCTTCTCCTCACAATCGGAGTCATTCCTAATATGATTTATAACTACTTGGTTAGCCTGGTAGATAATTCATTAAAGATAGATAGTATAGTTAAAAGAAGCAATCTTCCTTCCTCCCTATCCCCCATTTAAAGGGATCAGTTCTTTTTTCCAATATGTGTTATAGCATTTAGTATTATGTCTTGAAGATACTAGCCAGCATACTTCTCTTGCAAACAGGATTTAAGATGAGAAGGGAGCCACATAGTACAGTGAGAGAGGGCTAGCTCTGCAACCAAGGAACTTAGATTTAGTTGGCCTTCTAGGTTTCTTTTAGTTCTAAATCTATGATGCTATGAATGGATAGAGTCACATTTAATACCATTTCTTAGAACTTAATAATTAAGCAGGGGGTAGTATAAAATGACTAGTCCTTATGTGTTTTATTTAAATTTTCAAAATGTGCTTTAACTTTTTAAAAATCTTTGAATTAATATATTGGCTTGCCTTTACACGTTAAATATGAATACTAATAAAGTAACAAAGTAACTTTTCATATAGGATATTGGGATAGAGTATAGACAGGTTTGTGTCTAGGAGTATATATATATTGAGTTCTTATCTATGTACTTCTTTGTATACTCATATAATCCAGAGTATATGTAAATAGTTCTGTATTTTAATTGACACATGACCCTGGCAAACAATAAAGCTGAGTATGAGGACTCATTATTTCTTCTCATATTCATGACCTTATATAAAATTGAGCTGTTATTATTGTTATTATTAGATCCAGAATTAGAAAAAACTTCAGATGCTATCTAGTCAGGCTTCCATAGTTTTGAGATGAGGAAATTGAGTCTCAGAGCAATTAATTGGTTTGCTCATGGTTATGGTCTTAAATACAGAGGCAGGATTTGAACCTCGATCTTTTGGGAGCTAATTCCAGAGTATCTAGTATGGCAAACTGTTTCTCTAAGATAAGAAATAAAAGTAAATCAGGAAAATGTCATTTCAAAAAGCTTCGTATAGACAATGATTATGTCCAAATAGTATAGATAAGATGATGCTAAAGACAGTATCTCAAATACTCGTTGCTCAAATGGATCTGTGATCTCAAATATAGGAGCATTCTCTCCAATGAGACAGATTTCAGCCCACCCAAATCTCCCTATTCTGTTTGACTCTTGTCCATATCTCTCCATAAAGTTGCTATAGGTAATATATACATAAATATTTTCAGAAATATATTAGATATGAAGAATAACAGTGGTCTAGGTTTTAGTAATTCAAAGGATGAAGGAACTAAGATAAGGGCTGAGAACAATAGATGATATTTAACCAAAACAGAAATAAAATATAATAAATAAAATGAAACCTGAGATTTTAATACAAGGAAAACAAGCTCATAGATATTGGGATGGTGAAATGAGATAGACAACTGAAAACATACTAGAGAAAATGTTTACTTAGTTAAATAAAAGAGATCTTACAAAGTAATAGTATGAGCCAACAGTGTTTATAGCTGCTGTAAGAACTAAGCAGATGTTTAGTTTGCATGAATAGACATGCCATGCTTGAATTAAGAAAGGTTCCATTTTGCTCTCACCAGACCACAACTTCTATAGGTTACATCCAGAGGGGCACTGACAAACTGGTATGCAGAAACATAAAAAAAGGGCTATCCTAAGTATCCTACAATCAGGTTGATTATCCATCCATGGAGAATCAATTATTATTTATATTTAAAAGGTCACTTATTTCTTCAAATAATTTAATTTCTCATAGCTGTTATAGGGTAACATGTAATAGTAGCTAGAATAATATCATTTCAATCACTTTTTTATAAAAATGATAGAAATAAGAAAAGAATAAAATCTTGTCAAGCCATACATGATGACTTATCTGTTATGAAATATGACCGTTTTAACTGTACATTGCTCTTCCTTTATTTTGAAACATAGCCACAGTATTAAATCAGAAGAAGTATAATTCATTGAGTCATCAACACCACTTCCTGAATTTTCTTCCTTCAAAACTTCACACCCTAGGTTTGTTTTAACCACACCCTAAAGGGCTATGATCTCAACAGAATTCATAAGCTAACATAATGAGAGATCATGCTTATATAATGATCCTTATGGGAACCAGTACCCTCACTTTTGGATGCCAGTAGAAGACTTGATAAATGACAAATGGGTAAGAATTCCCTCTTGTCCAACCAATCTGGCCCTCTAAACAAATTCTTCAAAGCAATTTCATTCATTTGGCTGTGATGAAAGGGGGTGGTATAAGTTGTACTAGAAATGTGAAAATTACTTCAGAGCATTACGTACAAGATTAGAATAAAGGTTAAATATAACACTAGAGCCTCTATTCTGCCTGGAAGAGTAATGGGGGGGGGTGAGATTATTGCTCAAATGATGAGCATAATATTTTAGCTTATTTTCTCCTCTAGCAAACCTAGCCAGAATATTCTCTTACTTAGGTTTCCTCTTCCTTGTTTCTCCTTTTTCTAGCTCCCAATGGGAATTTTCTCATATTCAGAATTCAGTGTTCTGGTCTCTCTATGTTTCTATATAGATACTATAGATAGAGATACTAGAGATATAGTTCTATATAGTATAACTCAGTGGGAGATTTCTATCTACTTCATATTTTTCTGGACAACTGAACAGAAAGGTCAGGGAGGTTGAAATTTATAAATCTCATGTTTTGACCACTCCTGGCTTGTGTAAGGGAATTTTTAAATTTTCCTTTTCCTAGAATTTTTATTTTTACTCTTATTGGTCACAGTCTTTTGAAGCTAATTATAGCTTTCTCTGGCCTTTTAATCTTCACAAGATTTGCACATGACAGGTTTTGATCTGCTTGTTAGAGAGAAAAGACAATCTTCAAAATACAAGCTACATAAATGTAAGAAAAGAAAAAGTTTTAGAGTCACTATCAAAGTTGATTCATACCTATCAGTATTTTCCACTTATGCATTTGCATTGGTATGCATTGCAATAATTTATTT
Organism: Antechinus flavipes; assembly: GCF_016432865.1. Lineage (NCBI taxonomy): Eukaryota > Metazoa > Chordata > Mammalia > Dasyuromorphia > Dasyuridae > Antechinus > Antechinus flavipes. Next base: position 174,957,095 of record NC_067402.1, read on the forward strand.
TTTTCTTTTAACATATTTTTCATCTAGTTTGTCTTTATTCTAGGTTTTTGTGATACTAAACACATGATTTTCTAATGTGTGATGCATTCCTGTGTGTTTCTAATAATAGATGAAGTTTCCATGTCCTGTGACCTGCAATACTTCAGATTACTACTTCTGGGCTACATGCATTCTATGAAGAATTTGGCATTTGGGATGAGGCAGCAAGCCGTACATGGTTCTTCAGTACTCTTCATCAAAGTTCCATCAGAAAGAATTGGCTTCTGACCCAGGAAAATTCACTCATTCATTAAGGCTCCAAAGGAATGACTAGTTTAGTTATGATTGTTTCTGTATCCATAATATATGGTTTGTAACTCTCTTTGGGAATTTCTCTGATAATAATCCTCCTTTACCCAATAGAAATGGTGACTGCTGTTGACCTATGACTACTATTATATAGACTTACCCAGATAAGCCCAAGACACCTTGACATAATTAAGTTTCTGGCTGCCTTTTCTATTTTATGTTTCTTTGGTAACCAAATAGCAATTCTGAGATGGATGAGTCAACCTTGAGGCAACCCTGTCAATTTAAGATGTCAGGATCTCCTGGGTCCTTCAATTAGTATAGGATAAATTATGATAGGTGCCCTTTATTGCTATTTCAAAGAGGAGAAAATAGCTACCAATAGGAAGAGTTCATTTCCTAGTATACCTTACTAGAAAAATAAGTCACTCTAAGGAAGACAGATATCTGAGTTAAAAGTAAATATTTATTCACCAATTATGCAAAAGTTTTATGTCTTATTGTTTTAATACCTGTGTTTACAAAAGGAAAACTTGGATGATTAAGTATCATTGTACACTTAAATGAGATATTAGTCCTAACAATAAATCTGTGTAGCCTGTGACCTAATATTCTTGGCTAGGTTCTTTCAGGACTTTTGGATTTGATCAAATCTGGTAGCATCAGATAATATAATTAACTACTGGCCTATTTATGATGAAGTTTTTAGCTTCCTGGGTTTAGAGTTGAAAAATACCTCAGAGATCAATTCTAGGCTAATTCTAGCATTTTACAGCTGAAGAAATTGAGGCCCAGGAACAAATGAGATGGTATATACAACAGTCCTTTGGCAAGTTATTTTATATAAGTCCAGCTGGCTCTTTCATATCACCTCAGAAATATCAATTAATCAATAAATTAAGTAATTAAAAAGTAAATATTAATAAAAAGATGAAAAAATAAAAATACTAATTAGGTAGTTCTAATATGGATAAAATAAAATTCCAATAATAAAAGAAAATTGGTTTACCCACACCTAACTGAACCTACAATCTGGGAGCTCATTTTTCTCTGCTTCAAGTTTTAGGCTCCAAATTCTATGTAGCCATGGTAACATCTGTCATTGTCTTTTGGAGTTTCCCTTTGGAAATGATTCAGCCAGAGTTCCCCATTACTCAGCTGGTAGAAGTTCATGAATTTGCCTAGCCCCAGTTGTCTGGACAGAAAAAGGCAGATGGTCTTGGATAAAAAGAAGGGTCCATATGTGCTGAATCTGCTCCAAAACTGTCTGGAATAGAGGGGAAGAAGCTTTCAGCAAGAAGAATTTGAGTACCAACCCAGTACCCCCAAAATAGCTAGAAGAGAAATAGGCACCAAATAAATAAAAATAACAACAATATCACCAGAAACAATTGAAATAGAAGTGATGGTGGTGGAGAATGATACAAGAAAATGAATGAAGAAAGATAGAATAGGAAGACTGATAAAATACTTAATATATGGAAGAAAATCTGTGGGTTAAGAAAATTGTGGGAACAAACTCTGGGATGAAAAAATAAGTTGACAAAATATCCAAGACAAGAAAATTGAAAAGTCACAATAATCCTGAGAGTGAATGGAGAAGCTAAAGTAAGAGATAAGAAACTCAGCTAAACCTCTCAATCAAACAACAACAACAAAACAAAACAACAGCCTAAAAGCAGAATTGAGAGTGGATAAATGAAGCTAGAAAAACTCCAGTTCTAAAGAGAGGGTATCCCATTGAAAAGAATAGAATAAAGGAAATACAAAAATGCAATAATACAACAAGAAATGTTAGAGCAAAGTCAAAAGACAAACAAAAGAGAACTTACGACATCTACTTTCAAAACCAAAATAAAACACCTTAGCAAGTGAGTTTCTGATAGATAATATAAGAATTATCAATTTCCTAGAAGAACATATGTTTAAAAACTTTTATCATAAATTTTGAGAAAAAATAAAAAGAAACATCATGGAAATATTAGGTTTATGTGACAAAATACAAATAGAATGCTAGCGAGTAATGTCAAGTTTAATTCATGGATATATGATGATCCTTCATGGTCTCCAGGTAAAAGAGTAAATATTATAAACAGCCAGAAAAAGACAAATTATATACCAAGGAACTTCATGTGGAATCATATAGAAATGTGTGACCACATTTAGAAAAGACAGGTGAGATTGAATTTGATTTTTAAAAAGTAAAAGAAAAAATATATACCAAGAATAAAATTCTACAAAGTTGAAGCATTATCCTATAGAAAAAGAGATGAAATTTAAAAGGAATTAGTGACTTTCAAGCATTCAGATGAGCAAAAAAGGAAATGGGCAATATCTTTGAAATAATCAGACAGAAAGAAATTTAAGCAAGCCAGGCAAATCTTATTAGATCAATAGAGACAAATGATAATTCTGTACTTACATCTGAAAGGGGAAGCAAAGTCTAATATTGTTTCTGAGTATTTCCCAATCAAGTGATTAATGAAAGATCATACATAAACTGTCTCCTATGATGAATTATCTTTCTTTTGCTATTTGTGGTTCTCCCCAAAGATTCCAACCCGGACTCTCATATTTTCTATTTCTTCTTTTTTCCTTCATGATCTTGCAAACTCCCACATTGTTAATTTATTATACATGCAGATGATCCAAACATTTATATATACAGCCTTAATGTCTTTTCAGAATCTATCTCTCTTTTTTTTTTTACTAACTGTTAGCTGAATTTCATTTGGATGTCCCATAACAACTTCAAAATTAGTATCAAAACTATACACTTATTACTCACCCAAATTTCCTTGTTTCAGTGGTAGGCCCCATCATCATTCACTTCACAGAGAATCACAATCCTAAGTATTCAACCCTTCCGATCAATTCTGTGAAATGTTTTTGATCTGGTTCTCTTCTAGTATTTTCACAATGTGACCTTTAATATTAAGATCATGTATCCCTTTTGAATTTATTATGGTTATATGCTGTAAAATATTGATTTGATGACATCTTGGAAAGAAATCTTCAGTAGAGTGCTGCAGGTATCTCTCAATGGTATTCTTTGTGAAAAAAAAGTTTAGAAAGCATTTTTAACAGATCTGCAGATGCTGTAAAGATGGGTGAAACTGTTAACATGAATTTAAGAGTTGTGATTGAAAAAAGGTCTCATCAGGCCAGAATGTTACAAAATATTTAATGAAATGAACTTCAGTAGGGAAACTCCAAAAGACAAAGTATGATATTTGAGTTTAAAAAATTACTTTTACAAGTATAAAATTGTTATGGCACAACTAGATGCCAAGGACTGTTTTTTTAATATAATGTGGTTTATTTTAAAATTATTAAAACTTTTTATTTTTCAAAGTATGCACAGATAATTCTGCAACATTAGCTTTTACAAAACCTTGTGTTCCAATTTTTCTCCCCCTTCTCCCACCCCTTTCCCTTAGATGGCAAGTAGTTCAATATATGTTAAACATGGTAGAAATATATGTTAAATTCAATATATGCATACATATTTATACAATTATTTTTCTGTCAAGAAAAATCAAGTCAAAACAGAAAAGAAAACGATGAAGAAAATAAAATGCAAGCAAACAACAAAAAGAGTAAGAATGTTATGTTGTGAACCACATTCAGTTCCCACAATCCTCCTTCTGGGTGTATGAGGCTCCTTTGATCACAAGACTTTTGGAACTGGTCTGAATCATCTCATTGTTGAAGAGAGCCACATATATCAGAATTGATTATCTTATAATATTGCTGTTGCCATGTACAATGATTTCCTGCTTCAAGCCGCTTGTTTTTAAATAATACCATTAATAAACTGCAAGTCCCATACAAGTAATTTTCACCTTTAAAAAGCTGGCTTGCCTAAGTGCAAAGCACCATGATATGTAGTGGGGAATTCAACATCAAAGTATCTTCATCCTAATAACTTACTTGTATTCTGCTTTGTCAGTATAAAATTTACACAGATAACTTCCTATTAGGAGACAACATGTATAGTAGTTGTGGCCAGCACAACAAATAGGCTAGTGGTGGTTGAAAATAAGGAGATGAGATTACTGATAATTCAACAGAGCCATTTAATGAGAAAAATCATATTGCTGGCATAGCTTAAAACAATAGGTTACTGTGAAAAACATTCTTCTGTAACCAACCCTGGGTTTCTATGATCTAACTCTCTGAAATATGTTAGTTTCTAGGGACTCAATCTTTTTTAAAGTTCACAGTTCCCCAGTAATTGTACTAAGACCTTATGTTTTTTTTTTTTTTTCATGATTTCAAGCTTAAATTCAGTCTTGATTAATCTAAGGAGGAAGGAAACATCCCAGTTAAGTTTCTAGCTTCCTGGGAGTTCTCTACATTTCCTCCTTTTTTGTTTGAGGGGCTCTCAAGTCTTGAAGTTTGAGATCCTGCCTGGGGACATTCCTTGCAATTCTTTTAATTATGATCAGAAAACAGCCTAGCAGAGTAGGTCCACAGGTACAGATACATATAAGCAAAATTACAGCAAATGCTGTAATGACACTGACTGTTCCTTGTGCTCTCTTAATCTAATCAAAAATTGTTTGGGCAGTCTGGTCAGATTCTAGATTTTCACGTGATTCTTTATCTAACATATCAGTATTCTTTTGAAGATCTTCAATGTCCAATGTAACATTTGAATTTCCCTTTACTGCATTATGATGATTTCTTAATTTTATCCCATTCCTATTCTGTATAAGTAACATATTAAATAAAGGCTTCATGATACAAATATAATACTTACATTAACCTTACTTCCTATGCATTCAGAAACCTTGAATTCCCTGCAAGTAACATTATAAACTCCCTCTATCTTTGTAATTGTCACTTGGCCAATTTCTCCCCACATGAAAGCATAATCATTTCCCAAACATGCCTGCACAGTAACATTATATGATATATTCTTATTTCTATTCTAAAAATATCCCTCTATAGGAGTGAATGGTGATGTGATTTTCCAAACCTGATCATTTCTCTTCTGATTATTTCCCCACAGATTCAGTTTGGGGTATCCCCCATACATATGGCAATTATGAGAATCATTATGCCAGGACACATATCTGATTCCAAATTGTGTGACAAAGTCTCTGCTCTGTTCTGCGGTCCAGAAAAGGAAGATCAGTTTCTTCATAGTCCCATAGATCCTGATCTGGACAAGATGATATATGGATTCCCCAACTGGAAGTTGTTGCTTCACATTTATGTCCCAATATACCAATAACAGTGATTGTTAGATTGAGGAAATGCTGTATGCTTTATGGCATTACAGACCTTTCTTTTTTACGCAATTGGAAGATTTCAACATTCCTACTATCCAAAAGTTTGTAAAAAGGATCATATCTGTAATGAAAATGAATAGGTTGTATCAGACTACAGCTGTCAAAGCTAGCATTTGTAGTAATGCATAGGGGAAGATCTTTACTAAGTCCAGTAAAACTAAATTTAATGATTGATTTGGCTTCTCTCTATGCTTATTAATACCAAATTCCTTAATTAAATATTGAGATCCATTACCATACAATAGAATTACAAGAATGTATTTTCCCCATCCAATTACTCTTGCCTAAGATGGGCTTTGTATAATGCCCCCGAAGATTTTGGGTTTTTCTTCTCCTAATTTAAGTTGTGCCAGCAGTAGGGACAGTTGCAAGAATCATACTGCTTGATTCCCTTTACGGCATAGTTGGCCTTTGCAAGTCCTTTTTTTTTTTTCTTTTATCTTCATGCTCTGGATCAATTTGAACAGGATGGCTACACCTTTCCGGGATCCATGAGTCTCCTTCATCTGTGGAAATACAAAGAAAACCTTGATCCTGGATTATTACCTTAGCAGGGCCCCTCCCCATTCTGTTGATATCCTTCCACATCACATACTGTGACAGGAGGGCTGGGAGGTAGAGCCAGCCCTTTAACCTTTTCTGTTCCTCTTTGTTTGAGGAAAAATGATGTATTGAAGGAAAAAAATAAGTCAGCTGGTTATGGGATTGTTGGAATCCTTACAAACTGCTAACTAATTAGAGTTGATCTAATCTTACAAGAAGATGCTTTGGGCAGAACCTGAAACAAGGTACTAAGTAGAACTAATTAATACAAGGCTTGTGTTCACACCTTTACTCATTGGAGTTCACAAGTATGCCAGCTTCACAAAGTAAACTTTGTACCTTTGTGAGTTCACACCTCCCTTGAAGCTCTTTGGGCCAGAGAGCACTATGGGAGAAAACCCATAATCCCTCTCTCTCATATCCCACAATTCCGCCCTCTTGGATAAAAGAAACAGACAGAGGCTCTCGGTCAGATTTCAGTGGAGTTACGCCAGAAGTCCTCTCTCCGAGGCAAGGCAAGAGAGAATACATTTTTCCACTTGGCTGGCTGGTCGCAGAGGAGAGTTCAGCTGGACTGGAGAGGAGCGACTCTGGTGTAGACAGAGAGCACTTTGCGGAATTACGCCAGAAGCCCTCTCTCCGAGGCAAGGCAGAATATATTCCACTTGGCTGGCTGGTGGCAGACGAAGAGTTTTCAAAGGATAAAGCTATGAGTGAGAGTTCAGTGGACAACCAGATTCATCTTCATCTCACACCACTGTGGTAGGTGGCTGAGCTCCTGCACGCCCCCCCACTGAGACCAAGCTGGTCTGAAAGACTCACCAGAAAGCTAGCCGAGCTCCAAGAGAAGGAAACAAGAGCTTCATTCCATCTCTGTGCTGGTTGGAGGCTGAAGAAAGCAGAGGCAGAGGCTAATGGACAGAACCTTTGGATTTGGAGATATTCGGAGGGCCCTAAGCTAAACCGGCTGTGTTTGGAGAAGAACAAGAACTCCAACATTTGAACTCACTACATGGGATATGTTATTCAATGTGAGATAATTAATAGTACATAATGTTTTAACAAATCTGTTTTTGTGGGACTTCTCTCCCCCCCCTTTTTGTTTATCAAGAATGATTTTCAAAGTTCTATTAGGCTTTACTTTTCGTAGTTTTGATAAGCAAATTTTTATAAAATTATTCAAAGAGAGAGTATCAGAAGAGACCATCTGAGGGCCTTTCTTTTTGCATACTTTGTATAAAGTTTCTCCAACTGTTTCCCATTCGCTAATAGTGATTTGACAGCCACTGGGGAGCCAGGGTGCATTGTTTTAAACATCCTGTAAAATGCTCTTAACTTATTTTCCTTAGCTCCTATTCCCCTTTTTAAAATGATTAATTGTAAAAGTTTAAGATCTTTCTCTTCATTCTTTAATCCTTTAATTATTTGTCTTCTCTTTGTTTTACATCTTGGTTTGCTCCAAAAAAATGAAAAATGAGCAGTGTCAATGAGTGGCCCTGCTGGAGCCTTCCCCTTACCTTGACTTAGGTCCTTTTTCTCCAGCTACCTAGAGGGTATCAACCACTGGATGACTGTCTTCAGTACTGGTTCCCTGTAAAAGTCTCTGCTTCCCTTATGGACTGCTTGATGTGATCAGTGCCAGACAAAATTGGGGCCCCATATTGGGCGCCATTTATTGTGGCCAGCACAACAAATGGACTAGAGTTTGTTGTGGCCAGCACAACAAGTTGAGTAAATGCAAAGCATAAATAAATTTTAAAATATGAGAAAGAGAAAAACAGAGAGAGAGAGATGGAAAGGAGGGAGGAATGAAGAGAATTAACAAATTAGGGATCAGAAAGGCCTCAAGAAGGAGGTAGAAACTGAGCTACATCTTGAAGGGAATTAAGAATCTCACAAGATAGATTTAAGGAAGTAATAAATTTCTGACCTCTTCAACTATGTGGAGGTAAGAGATGAGTGTCATAGATGGAAAATAGCTAATAGATTAACAGGAATGAGGGATCCATGAAGGGAACTAATACAAAATAAAGAAATTGGAAATGTAGGTGGGAGCCACATTACAGAAGTTTTTGAAAACCAGGATGAAAGATTTTCTATTTTTTGCTAGAGGCAATAGGGAGATTTGAAGATCTTGGGTTAGGGAGATCAATTAGGAGACTTGCATAATCAAGCTAAGAGGTGATGAGAAACCTAAAGGCAGAAGACCATGCACAGTCATTCCTCACTTTGGGAAGTTTTGAAAAGGAAAAAAAAAACTGAAAGTCTTTGATGCATGAAATTATTTCTTCTATGGCATGTCTACCTTTGTCTCAAAAGTCTCCTTTTTTTTTTTTTTTTTTTTAGCAATTTTCACAGTGAGATTTTTTTGGCAGAATGGAAGCATCTCATGCTATTATGAGTACTAAAGAGCTTAAGATTGTTTTTTTTTGATGCTCTTTTCTCCATAAATTATCCTTGTTCATTAGTGTGACATGGCACTAAGAAAAGAAGGATGGACTTAAGCTGCATTGTAAAAGGCACAGTATTCAGAACATTAGCCCCCCTTTCTCATTTGCCTTAGTCAAACTACTTTGGGGATGTTGGGTTGGGTTTAGTTTAGACACTAAATTTTTAAAAATTATTTATTTTTAATACACATTGCTTTATGAATCATGTTGGGAAAGAAAAAATCAGAGAAAGGGAAAAAACATGGGAGAGATTAAAAAAAAACAGAGAAAAGAAGTTAACACAGCACGTGTTGATTTACATTCAGCCTCCTTGGTTCTTTTCTGGATGCAGATGGCATTTTCTGTCCAAAGTCTATTGGAATTGCTTTGGATCTTTGAACAACTGAGAAGATTAAATCATTGCACATTCTGCTGTTATTGTGTACACTGTATTCCTGGTTCTGCTTGCTTCACTCAGCATCACTTCATGTAAATCTTTCCAGGCTTTTCTAAAATCAGCTTGTTCATCATTTCTATAGAACAATAATATTCCATTATCTTCATGTACCACAATTTATTTAGCCATTCCCCAAGAGGGACATCTACTCATTTTCCAATTCTTTGTTACCACAAAAAGAGCAGCTACAAACATTTTTCCATATGTTAGTTTTTTTCCCTGCTTTATGATTTCCTTGGGATACAGACCCAGTACTGGCACTGCTGAGTCAAAAGAGTATGGACTGTTTATAGCCCTTTGGACATAGTTCCAGATTGTTCTCCAGAGTGGTTGGACCATTTCACAATGCAACCAACAATGCATTTGTATCCCCATTTTCCCACATTCCCTTCAACATTTATCATTATCTTTTCCTGTCATCTGAGCCAATCTGAGAGGTGTGAGGCGATACAACAGAGTTGTTTTAATTTTCTCTAATTAAATTTCTTTTAATTTATCTAATCAATAGCTTTAGAACATTTTTTAAATATGGCTATAAATGGCTTTAACTTTATCATCTAAAAATTGTCTATTCATATCCTTTTACCATTTATCAATTAGGAAATGATTTATGTTCTCTTAAATTTGACACCATTCTTTATATATTTTAGAAATGATACCTTTATCAGAAACCTTTATGAGACCATAAAGATTTTTTCCCAGATTTGTACTTCTCTTTTAATTTTGTTACTATTGATTTTATTTGTGCAAAAACTTTTTAATTTGATGTAATCAAAGTTGACCATTTTTCCTTTCATAATGTTCTCTAGTTGTTCTTTGATCATAAATTCCTCCTTTCTCTGAAGATCTGATATATAAATTAACCCTTGCTCTCCTAATTTGTTTGTAGCATCATTGTTTATGCCAAAATCATGTTTCCATTTTGAACTTATTTTGGTATGGAGTTTGAGATATAGATCTATGCTGAATTTCCAACATGTTATTTTCTAGTTTTTCCAGCAGTTTTTGTCAAATAGTGAGTTCTTATTCCAGAAGCTGGAGTATCAGTGTTTATCAACACTATATTACTATAGGCCTTGGTTATTGTGTCATGTGTACCTAATCTATACCACTGATCCATGACTTTATTTTCAGCCAGTACCAAATGGTTTTGATGACTGCTGTTTTATAATACAGTTTTAGGTTTGGTATAGATACTACATTTTAAAGATGACATTGAAAAGCTTGAGAAAGCCCAAAATGGCAACCAGAATGGTGAAGACTTTTTGAGAACATGAGCCATATGAGGACTGGTCAAAAAAATTGAGGATTTTCAGGCTGAATAAAACAAAAAGATTTCCAGAGAATATGATAGTTAATTGAAGGACTAACACACAAAAGAGGAATTAGATTTTTTGTTCTTTTTGGCTCCAATGGGTTGAAAAAGGATTAATAAATGGAAATTTTAAGGAGTCAGATTTAATATAACATTAGGAAAAGCTACCTGACAATAAGTCACCTATCCCCAAGTACAGTTATCTACCTTGGAGAGAATGGGGTCCCTTTCTCTAAACAAAGTCTTTATGATTACTTGCCAGGTAGAGCTGTTAAAAAAAAAGAAAGTCCAGCCACTATATGCCTGCACACTTTAATCATTCCCTCTTTTAACAGTTGCCTGAAAAGAGGGTCAGTTTTTGCTTTGGTTGTACAAGGTAATATAAACCTTCTGAGTTCTTATAAATCTAAGATTCTAGTATTTTTTCTTTTAGTGTTAGAAATAATAAATACTCAAAACACTTAGATGGACTGAGTAGTATCTTAATATCTGAATTCTAATATGTACAATCTTTTACAAAGAATTCTAGGCTACACCAGTTTTTCAATTCTCTATTCTTTGACATTGGCAGTCAACACTTTTTTGTTTTGACCGGAACACTTTATAGGCAAAAAGTTCTACCTAAAGCCCATTGTTCAGCTTTTTTGAAATTGATTTGTTACTGGAGTAAGCTCAAGGTTATTATAGTAATTACCAGAGACATTCAAATAATGAAAATGTTTTCCAGAAGAAAGTAGTGTCCAAATGTGATCCTCACTTTTCTCTGCTTTTGAACAATCTCCCTCAATTCATTTTCATTCTGAGGAACTTACTGGAACACCTGATTAGCAGACTTAAGTCTCTATGTTTTTTTTTTTTTTTTAATTATTCTTTTGGGCTTTTTTCTCTGTTGAATCTTACCAGGTCACAATTGAGCTCAGGCCTTATAACACAATACCAATGAAAAGAGAAAACACTATCCCTCAAGTCAAAGGCAGGATTTGAAGAGTGCAGGTGTTCAGAAGATTGCACCCCATGCAATGTTTGACTGTGAGATTCATTATGGCTTATGGGAAGATAGCAGCTCTTGGAGAGCTAAAATGATAGAAACACATTTACAGCTTGCTGCCAAAGCCATACAGATGTGGAGATAATGTTTAAATTCATGTAATAAAGACATATTCAAGACCACCTGATCCACCTTTGTCACCCCTGTCTCTAGATAGACAGAGCCAAGGGCTTACACACCTGCCAAGAAGTGTGAACATCCCTCTAGGTCTTTGTAAAATGCATCTGTGTGCAACTTTTGATAGCTTTTACAAGGCATACAATTACTGTTCAGAGTAAGTTCCCTTCAGCAGCTTTCAAGCCAAGTGAAGTAAGTGTAAATATTTCTCAGCAGGCTGGAATTCCAAATGCTACTTGGAGCTTGGGCTTTGGGTCCTTTTCATACTGACTATGCATGTATTTCAGGCTAATTCAAGCTGGGAAGTTTACGGGTCAAAGGGAATGGCATCTGGAAAACTTATAGAAGGCTTGTGATAAATATTCACCATTGCAACAAGGTTGGGAATGATTACTTTTTAGTTGCTATTTCTTTAAAGAATATGATGAATCATGCTAGATTTGCAGAGCTGGACAAAATATGGAAACCTTCATTGCTCCAGATATCTCTTCAGTACATGATAATCTTCTATTGATAGATGTTTGAAAATCATCATTGAGAACATTTTTAGAGATGGCATTATATATTGAGCAGTCAACTCATTAAAACATTTTTGAACTGGAAGAAAATAGTGATGGAAATGGTTGCAGTAGCCTTTGGGATAAAAAAGGATGAAAGACTTTTCCTCTCTTCTCAGTAACATCTCAACCCCAAGGCTGAGACCATCAAACTTCAATAACATTACCAAGGACAGTTCCTTTGTGATTGGCAGTCACTACAAAGATTATAATGATTCTAATAGTAGCTTGTGAGTAGAGGAGGGTGAAAGCTCTGTGGCTAATCAAATTTTTCACACTCAGTGTGAAAATACCACAAGTATCCTTCATGTCTGCAAAGTGAGGGAAGGAAAAAAAGAAGGAAACATTGAATGATGTTTAGTGCCTGGAATCTTTTCTTAATTGCGATGGAACCATTTTTTTTCTACTTCAGTTTCCTGAGTTTTAAAATTCCCCCATAAGCATTTTCACCACAGGAGACACTCTGTCAACAAAGATGTTAAACTGCTTCAAACTCCAAAGGGATTAGTATCCTTTTTTATATTAGCTTCTCTCTTGACTTCAATTCTGATTTTCCTAAATCCCTAGTTGTCCCTTTCTCTCTTCCACTACCAGAACCATAAGTGAAGCAGCATTCTTGTCTTTGCACTAGGACACCAACAATGGAGGAGAGATGTCCTCTCTATCCAGTCTCCTTAGTTCAGTCCCGCCACAGCCAGGTTCCTATTATTATGGTGTTTCTTTAAGGAATTCTGCTTTGTCCACCAATATGTTGCTCCATTTTTTTTCTGAGACTTTTTGCATTAAAAACCTCTGGCTTATGTTATGGGGGTGTGGTGGGAGGGCAGAACAGACTCAGTGGAATATGAGCTGCCTCATCTCATATTGTAATCATGGTTTGTCCACTGATGGAGACACATGTCTCCCCACAAATAAATTTGCTCAGGGTGCAAAGATTACTTGGCATGGATTTATTGACTCTCTTATTCAGTTTCTTAAGGTAGACAGTTCTCCAAAATTTTCTCCTTAGCAGTCTTCTTTCCTTTCATTATGTCCTCTGGCGATCTCATTCACTGTTGTGGCTTCCAGTCTCACCGCAGTGCAGAAGACTCATCTTTATTTGCAACCCTGATCCAGCATCTCCAGCTGCCAGTAGGACATCACCACCTGGATGTTTCATCAACACTTCAGACTCAGTGTGTACAACACTGAGCTCATTATCTTTTCTGACAAACCTGCTCTTCCTTCTGACTTCTAGAAGTGAAATCAGGAAACCAGTATTTTAAATTTCAGGTCCTCTATTTGTTAAATCTATTTGATTGGGAAAGTCACATAATCTTTCTATATTCTTTCTCTTTGTATTCTTATCTATAAAGTACTCTAAATAATCTTTAAGCATCATTCTACATCTTCATCTATACTTTTCCTTCTTACCTTCACAAATTCTCTCATTAGGATTTAGTTTGAAAGCAGTTATTGGCCCATATCTGGTGCCCACTTTATTTCTCTATCTTGCTTTAAAGATAGAATAGAAATATCTGGCAAGCAGAACAGCTTCATTCACTGTGTTCTAGAAAACTGTCATATGTATTTATCCTGTTGCCTCTTCAGACAACCACAACAACAAACAACAAACAAACAAACAAACTTTATAAAGAGGCTCCTAACAGCACAATTTCCACAGATACTTCATTACATATATTTTTGGAATGGAAACACAATAATGCATTCACATCCTTTCACCTCCACTTCAGCCAGATCAGGAGGCCCAGAATAGGGGATAATAATGGGCCTTGTGCTGTTTTACAGAGGAGTCTTTTCTGTTCTTATTAGAGTAAGGTCTTGGTATGAAATTGTCCTCAGAAAGTGGCACTATCTCCAATGAGTAACTTTTCAGTCTATATTCTAAGAATGGAGGGGGTATAACTTTGCCTCCCATCATTAGGGACGCAGTGGAGCAGTCATTGAAAATCTCTAGCAAGACAGAAAGTTAAGTACATGTGATTTGAGTAGATCAGAATCATTGGACAAGATAAAAGGATGAACAGAAGATTTTTCTCTTTCTCGGTTTCTCTCTCATTCTGTCTCTTTCTCTCTGTCTTTCTGTCTGTCTCTATCCCAATCTCAGTCTCCATGTCTGTCTGTTTGTCTCTATCTCTGTCTTTGTTTCTCTGTTTCTCTTTGTCTCCATCCCTCTCTATGTGTTTCTTGGTCTCTCAGCATCTCTCTGTCTCTCTATTTCTCTATTTGTCTCTCTGTCTTTGTTGCTGTCACTCTCTGTCTCTCTGATTCTCTCTCTCTCTCTCTCTCTCTCTCTCTCTCTCTGTCTCGGTCTCTTTCTTTGTCTCTGAGTCTCTGTCTCTCTGACTGTCTCTCTAACTCTCTCTCTCTCTTATTCTCTGTGTGTGTTTCCAAATCAGTCTCCATCTCTGTCAGTTTCAGTCTCTCTGCTTCTATTTGTCTCTGTCTGTCTATCCATCTCTGTCTGCCTACCTATTTCTTTCTTCCTGCCTTGTCCCTCCCTCCCTCCCTTTCTCTCAGCATGTATGGTCACATTTCCTTCTCTTCTTTTTCTTATACTACTACATTTTCTTCCTCCATTTTGTCTTTCTCCTTTTTTCTCACTTCCTCTTTCCTATTCTTTTTACCTCTTCCCTTCCCCATCTCTGTTTCCATTCTTCTCCTGTTCCCTCTGCTCTCCCTCCCCTTTTTTCTCCCATTGCTCTTACTCTTTTTGCTCCTTTTCCTTATTTTTTCTGTCTTGTCCCTTTCCTTCTCCCTCTATTTTCCTCATTTTCTTTGGGGTTTATTTTCTGTCTGTCAATCACTATGTGTTGAACACTAGGCAAGTTATTTTACCACTCTAGATGCAAATTCCATCATTTCTAAAAGGAGGGAAATAGGTTAGATAATCTTTAATGTCTCTTCCAGTTTTGAGTTTATCAAGCTCCTTTCTCTTTCTCTCTTCTTTTTCCCCTTCCCTATCTTCTCCTTTCCTATCCCTCTCTACCTCTATACACCTCCCCCTCAGTACTGCTGGCTGAGAAATGATTTCCTTCCTGAAGCAGAGCTCTTAATAAACTGCTGGAAAATGAAGTTATGTTCATAACTGCATCCCCTGCCAGTAAAAACAAGCTCTTTCTCAAACATGCTTTTGGCAAATTGGCCTGATAATTGTTACACTTCTATACAAGTATATGCAAGTAAGTATGCTTAGGCAAATTTGTAAATCTGACAAAGTTTTAGCAATTCTTCCTCTATCCATTTACCTCCTCTTCACTTATCCCTGAAGTATCTGCCCAATCATCCCATTACTCTGGGACTTTTTGCCTAGGACCTAAAGCACATGGCTATTTGCCCTTGCTATTGCCACAATTAGCCTTTCTCCTTTACTGAAAGCTACTGATTCCAAATCTTATCCTTTCAAGTCCAATCTCTATGCCTTATATGTTGACAATTAGATTTTTTTGTGATGTAAGAAAAAGGATAAAGGAAATCACTAGGGATTTTCTTTCTCTTCTAGACATGTGCAACACATGTATCTTTTTGGATACTCCATCTACTTTGTCTAACTGAAAGAAGGGAATAATACAGGAAAGAAAAGTCAGTCTCTTGGCAAGCTGATAGGGATAAACTTTGGTTGCCAAAGCCTCTTAAATCTTATTGTATAATGTTAACTTACATTTTTATTGTAATTTGGATAACTGCATAAACTTTAACCTGGAAGACCTAGCTCTCCCAGAGTTAGGTTTTTAAATACCTTAAGAGGTACAATTAAGCACCCCATAGTTGTATTCCTTCCATTTTGGGAAGCAGTGACTGGCATCCCAGTTCCATTTAAGTACTTGTTATTACATTAGCTATTATAGATATTACTATGTCTAGCATATATAATATATATATATATATACAAATAAAACTATGTAAATATATATACATATATATCTATATTACAAAGATATATTACTTTTAAAAAGATAGCAAGAGTAATCATATGCATTATTTTCCCCAACATCTTATAATTACAATTCTCCCAACAGTGTTGATGGGAATGGTATGGGAATACTTACAATGTAGCTCAGGTCCCATATGGCATTTGTCTCAGATTCATTATTGCTGGCTTCTGCTGGGTTGACAGCAATATCCAGCTTTCATGCCTGGCTTTCTGAATCCTTGTGACTTGTGGTCTCAGCCCAGATTGGTGACTCCATTTCCTACACCTAGATGAGAAAAGAATAAATGACAAAACCAAAGATTTTATCCTACTTCTCGATTTACAGGGGCTGGAGAGGTCCTCAGATCCCCCTCCTTCTTACTATACGGTATTACCTCAGATCTGAATAAAGCAAAAGCCACTTCTGATGCTGTTAGGTTGTTTTAAGATAGCAGTTTCAGTTACAGAGCTCATAGAAAGAGGATGCTCTCAACTACTGGTAGGCCAAAGCAAAAAAACAATACAAGACCTAGGTCTCCAGGTTTCTAAAAGCAGTCACTCAGTCGTCCGCAGGAATTTATGCCACACCATGTGATCTGCACACGATACATAAAAATCACAACGATAGAACTCCGGGATATTATAAAAGCCATCAATTCCAGTTACTGCATTTTGCTCATAATTGAAACCCCTAGGATCACATAGTAGCAAAGCTAGGGTTCAAATCCAGGTTCTCTGATTCAAAATCCAGAGCTTTTTACATAATACTTCATAGTTTGCTCTCATATATATTATCTTACTTTTTTACAGAATAATTTTTAAACTAGTCAGGGTAGAGAATCATGAGTCACAAAGGTCACAGAATTTAAGTGTTTCAATGAAATTAGATATAATAAACTACATACTCTTCACTTTACAGAAGAGAAAACTGAGATACAAATAGATTTCCTTATTTGGAGAGAAATATATTCCATATATCCTATGTGATAAGCCACACTATATCTCCTGAACTATATTCCCACATCAGCAACTGCCTGCTTAAAAGTTTTATCTTGATTTCCTGTGATATTTTCAAATTTATTTTTTTCTAAAATGGTACTATATTTTATCCCCTGCCTCTATCCTTGCCCTAATCTCTATCATACATTCTTCCATATTTCTCTATTTCTGATAAAAGTAGCACTACCTTTCAAGTTATCTGCTTTCTAAGCCCTAAGACTTATTTTTGATTCTTCCTTCACGTCATCTTCCTCCCTGTTCTACCATCAATTGATTAGTAAATTTTGTTGATTCTATTTCTATACTATCTCTCAATTTATCAGTATCTAACTCATTATGTCTATACTACCATTTCCCCTTTCTCTACTAATAGATCCACCATCCAGTTCAGATCCTCATCATTTATTACTTGAACAGTCAGAATAATTTTGCTAATGAAGTCATGCTGCTTTTCTTTTCCTTCCTGATTGTATTTCACAAGAGATATATACTATAAATTTTAGATGGGGAGAAGCTCCAACTGGAGGCTACTCATAGCCCATGAATATAGGTTTTTGTTCTTTACATACTGTACTGTACTTATTCTTTCCTGTTTCTGGTGAAGGACATTGAGGATGGCTATAAGCTTGTGAGGTTCAAAATAATGGAAGGGTGAGCTATCAGAAATCCAGGAATTCAAGACTATGTTGGAAATCAAAGAGTGAAAAGTGAAGGTGACTTATTTGACCAAGTCTAGAAGTAGCAGCTACATAGTGTAATAGATAAAAGTACTGAAGTCAAGAAAACATTCCTAGTCCTCAGTTTTCTCATATGTTAAATGGAGATAATAACATCTACCTCACAGGGGTGTTGGGAGAATAATAACAATTGCCATTTTTCCTATTCTAACTTAAACTTAGACATTTATATTTTACCTGAGTGCCTTCATAGATTTCCAGAAAGAAAAGAATTGGAATTACTTGAAACATATATTTAGAGGTACTACTCATTAACTGTGGGGATGCTAGAGATTAAGCACACCATGATAGTCACAGCTCAAGAGAAATATAACAAATAGGTCTTTCCCCTCCCATTTTACTATCCTACAAATGTTATTAAGCAGTTTCCATAGACTTTTTCATATTTACAAATTTTTAAAAAGTGTTATAGTCTATGAAACAATTTGTGAATGGGTTTATTCTTACAATATTTGAATTTCACATACACAGTGTTGTCACATTCACTTCAAATACTAAATGGCAAGATGTTTTAAATATTTCCCTAAGAAAAATCACTATTACATAAGAGAGATTAATGAATATTACTAACTAACCCCTTCAGAGATAATATTAATATCTTTCAGACTAGTACAAAGGTAGGCCAAAAAGAAGCGGTTTAAAAAAATGAAGAATGAGTAATATAAGGCACATCCTGGAAACATCTTGCTTTACCCATAAAGAAGTCTTAAGGAAGAAAATGATGTCTTTTTAAATTAACTAATTTTTAATATATATGCTTTAAGAATCATGTTGGAAGAGAAAAAACAAAGCAAAAGGGGGGGGGAACTATGGGAAAGAGAAAAAAACAGAGAAAAAAGTGAACATAGCATGTATTTATTTGTATTCAATCTCCATAGTTCTTTTTCTGGATGCAAATGGCATTTTCTGTCTAAAGTCTATTGGGATTACTTTGGATCATCGAGCCACTGAGAAGAACCAAGTCTTTCATAGTTGATCATCATGCAAGGAAATATTTTTTAAAAGTATAAAGAATGAAAAAACAGAAGATAGTGTAAGAAGAGTAGAGACATCCCATAAGAAAAACAACAGATCTGGAGAACAGATCAAGAAGAGAAAGCATAAGAGTAATTGGATTGTTTGAAAGCTATGACCCCCCAAAAACCTTTCTCATAGTAATACATGAAATAAAGAAAATTATCTTGAAATGATAGAATAAAAGGGATAAATAGAAATGGGAAAAAATCCATCAATCATTCTCTGAAAAAGATCCTACAAGGAAAAAATCCAGGAATATTGGTTCTAAATTTCAAAAACCCAGATCAAAGAGAAAAATTTATAAGCAACAAAAGCAATTCAAATGTGTTGGAGTTACAGTTAGAATAACAAAAGACCTGTAAGGGTTTATAATTAAAGATTGCAGGTCCTGGAATATTGTATATCAACAATCAAGTGAACTAAGGGTGCAATTGAAAATATGATATACAGAAAAATTAAATATAATATTGAATGAAAAAAGATGGCCTTTCAATGATTAGTCAGATTTTCAGGATTTTGTCACAAACAAATTGGAATAATTACAATAAAAAAACATAAAAGACATTTCAAGGGACTCAAAAAGGACAAACTGCTTATGTTTTATATGTGGAAATATAAAACATATGTTTAATATTTGATTAGTGATTGAATATTACAAAATAAAGATTGGGGTAGAGCTGAATACACTCTAACTCCAAAAAGAAAAATCATATAGGAAAAAAATATTAATTATGCTATACAAATGAAGTGTGAGAACAAGACCTGATACAAAGGAATTAGATGGGGAAGGAGGGTTGGCAGTTTTGAAGTCTTACTCACATTGGGAATTGATTAAAGAGGAAACATATATAACATCCAGAATGGTATAATATCCTCCAAAATCTATAAAGAAAACAAAGGATGATGGAGTGGGATAAGATGTGTACATTAATAGAAATGGAATAAAAAATGAGGGTGTGGTGAGAAGACAATGAAGGGAATCTTTGGGACAGGGTGGGAGGAGCTTAAGTAAAAACAAGGTAAGTTAAGGAACAGAAGTGAAGTAGAAGACTTAGCAGAAATAGGAAACAAGAGCTACATAAAAATATAATAATGATAAGTAGTAGAATGCATTAGAAAAAATAGAGATAGTAATCATTGTTAAATGATCAAATCATTTAATAAAATCAAAGTTAAAAAGTATCCAAGCAAAAGAGAAATCTACATTATGTGTCAGCCTTATTAATATTGCTTTAGATGTATGTGTATTTATATGTATATGTGTATGTTTGCATATCTATTTATCTATCTATATATAGATGTGTATATGTATATAGGTGGATTTGTGTGTATATATGTATATTGTAAGTATATACATATATATGCACACATAAACATAGATACATATTTATAAGTACATACATAAATATATCTATGCTTAACTATAGTCTGCTTGGAGGAAGTGAGGAGAAGGAAAGGGGGAAAAACTATAAAGTTAAAAGCATACAGCAGGGAACAAAAGAAAACCTACAAGGAAGCAAAGAAAGGTATATGAATACAATGCATTTTATTATTATATATGCTTTCTTGAAAAGAAAATTTATTGTTATATATTTTGAATTCTCCCTTATGTTCTGTTATGCATATAACAATATTATTTTTTTCTGTCTTTTATTTCTATTTTGTATTTGTTTTAAATTAAAAAAAATAAAAAGAGAAAAACTCAATGATTTGTCAGTGAGAGTATTGTGTATACAAATAGAAATAATAATATCTATAAATATTAGGGTCTATAAACCCTAGTTGGTGATACTTCATGCATTGCTATAGTAAAAATATGCTTTATGAGATGGTCAACTTTTTGATGAAGACTGTTTTAACTTAGCTTAGCTTTATCCTCAGACCATATAGTCTGTGTCCCCTGACTCTAAAACACTCAAAGTCATCCAATTCTGTTAAGACCAACCAGAGCTCAAACTCTGCTAACACAGTCTTTTAAAACTTCATTACGCTTACCTCTCAGATCTGTGGAGAAGGAAGGAATTTGTGGCCAAAGAAGAATTGGAGTTCATTATTGAACATAAATAATTTTGATTATATTAAAAGTTTTTGTACAAACAAAACTAATACAGACAAGATTAGAAGGGAAGCAATAAATTGAGAAAACATTTTTATATTCAAAAATTCTGATAAAGGACTTATTTCTAAATATATATAGGGAACTGACTCAAATTTATAAAAATTCAAGCTATTCTCCAGTTGATAAATGATCAAAATATATGAACAGACAATTTTCAGATGAAATTAAAACCATTTCTAGTAATATGAAAATGACTCTAAATCACTATTGATCAGAGAAATGCAAATTAAAATAACTCTGAGGTACCACTACATACCTCTCAGATTGGCTAAGATGACAAGAAAATATAATGATGAATGCTGGAGAGGGTGTGGGGAAACTAGGACACTAATACATTGTTGGTGGAGCTGTGAACTTATCCAACCATTCTGGAGAGCAATTTGGAATTATGCCCAAAGGCCATCAAACTATGCATCCCCCTTGATCCAGCAATGTTTCTACTGGGCTTAGATATTAAAGGAGGGGAAGGGACCCACATGTGCAAAAACGTTTATGGCAGCCCTTTTTGTAGTGGCAAGAAATGGAAACTGAGTAGATGTCCACAAGTTGGAGAACAGCTGAATAGGTTATGGTATATAAATATTATGAAATATAATTGTTCTATAAGAAACAATCAGCAGGATGATTTCAGAGAGGCCTGGAGATATTTACATGAGTTGATGCTAAGGAAATGAGTAGAACCAGGAGATCATTGTATCTGACAACAACAAGATTATATGATGATCAATTTTGATAGATGTGGCTCTTTTCAACAATGAGATGATTCAGGCCAGTTCTCATGATCTTGTGATGAAGAAAGCCATCTACACCCAGAGAAAGGACTATGGGAATTGAGTATTGATTACAACATAGTATTTTCACTCTTTTTGTTGTTGTTTGCTGGCATTTTATTTTCTTCCTCATTTTTTCCCTTTTTGATATGATTTTTCTTGTGCAAGATAATTGTATAAATAAGTATGCATATATTGGATTTAATGTATATTTTACCATGTTTAATATATATTGGATTACTTGTCATCTAGAGGAGGGGGGAAGGGAAAGGGGAGGAAAAATTGCAACACAAGGTTTTGCAAGGCTTAATGTTGAAAAATTATCCATACATATGTTTTGAAAATAAAAAGCTTTAATAAAAAATAAATTAAACTTCATCACACAATGTAATGTCCTGGTTAACTTTCTGGAGATCTCAGGACCAGCATTGTTTTCAGCACAGTAATTACAAGAATAGCCAGGGATAAAGTCCAAAGTCTTTATTATCTCCTTCATAGTCTGTCTTTTTTGCCTCGGGCCCGGCTAGCTTTCTGGAGGTCCTCTGCAAAGGGTCTTAGTTTCAGTTGAGGAAATGCAAGAATCAGAAGAGCTACCAGGAGGCTGATCAAAGTTGAAATCTCTGTGGCTAACTTTGTCTTCAGTTTAAATACTCTATTACAAGTACATCAATTGTAGAATGATTACATCATCATGCTAAGTACTAAGTATAGGTAAACTGCATAACCATTGTTTTATCAATTCCACTGAGTTAATACCTTGTTGTAGGATTAAATGAATCATACTCAACTAGAGAACTCACATGCTAAAATAAATAACCATTGTCTTTTCAATTTCACTGAATTAACACCTTGTTGTAAGATTAAATCAATCTTACTGAGACTTAAGTATATTTCTCTAAAGTTCCTGTCTTTTACATCTCCCGCTTTCTTTTGTTTCAGGACATAGGTGGTCACTCTCCCTGACTTTTCAGGGAGGTGAGAACCCCAAAAAGGAAATTCCCTCAAACCCCCAAATCATGCCCTTCCTGACTTCTCATAAAAGGGGGTGAAAACATCAACAAGAAATGGGAAGTCAAATCAGATTTTGTTAGTGGTTTTCTGAAGGCTATCACCTGAAACAGGTATACATAAATCCACCAGCATGGTAGGTATTACACAAGCACATGGTAATATAACACAGACTAGTAGTGATGTAACAAACAACATGAGGAATTATACATGTCAATAAGTCCTAGAAATGGTCCAAAACCAATCTATTGTCCATTACTTCATGTGTCAGGGAATCCAAAGATGCCTACAAGTTTTAAAGTCCTCCAATAGTCTCGTCATGTGTCAGGGAATCCAATAGTTTCTGCAGATTTTGAAGTCCTGTGTCAATCTTATCATGTCTCAGGGAATGCAATGATTCCTATGGGTCTTGAAGTTCTGCAACTGTCTTATCAACAATTTTTAATGTTCATGAGTCATTTGCCATACACATTGGGTTAACAGTCATGCTTTTTCAGTAGCACATGTAGTCAGAGATAGAGCCAATGTTTCTTGAATTTTCTCCTTTGTTTCAAGGTTTTTCTCTTTTTCTGTCTCTTGCTGATGAACAAGGCAAATACAGCTTGTCAGCACCCATCTGATTCCTTCTCTATCTGTAGAGATGCAAGCAAACCCTCACCCCTAAGCAGTTAACCTAGCTGATCCCTTCCATTCATTACTTTCTGGATCTCTCCACATCACCTAGCGATTATCTAAAGATAGTGGAGCTGCTTGCACTGGACACTGCCCTTCCAGTGGGTTATAAAATCTATCTGCTGGAGCCAGTGCATCTTTATAGAAAATTTAAAAATTAATGGTATACAGGGCTAAATTTATAAGTTCTCTAGGGTTACCTGTGGCTCCCCCATTCTTTTGTTTTTGGAGGAACATCTTGATGTCTGTTTCTCCTCTCTACTATTGCCTGTCCTTGAGGTTTGAAAGTATGCCAGTGGTATGTAAAATCTGAACTATGCACAAAAGTGTGCAAAATGTTTAGAAATATATGCAGGTTCATTATCTGTTTTTATTGCTTGTGGTGCAGCCGTGACTGCAAAAGCTGGTATAAGAAATTCAGTGACCACTTGGGCTGTCTCTTTTGCTGCTGGTATTGCAAAAGTAAATCCTGAAAAGGTGTTTACTACAAGGATAAAAGATAAATGGCCAAAAGATTTATAATGGGTCACATCCATTTGCCATATTTCATTGGGTTTCAAACCATGAGGGTTTTTTTTTTCCTGGAGGAAGCGTAGGAGCATGGAAAGAAAGGCAAGCTGTACAGACTTTTACTATGCTCCTAGCATACTCTTCTGTCATCCCAAATTGCAAACATAAAGCTTAAGTAGCCTGATGATATTTAGAATGAGATTCTTGGGATGAAATAAAGGAGTATTTGCCAACATGGTTAGAATGCTATCTGCCTTTGAATTTTCATAAAAAAAATAGGATCTGGAAGTCCACTATGAGAGTGGATATGCAAGCTATAAATCTTACCTGGATGCTTTCTTACTTGCTTTTGAAGTTCATTCAAGAGCTGATATATATTAGAAGCTACAAATTTTATTTGGGATGTGGCAATTCTTTGTACCATACCTACTGAATAAGCTGAAGAAAATGTTATATTTACATCTCCTGGATAATAAGTAAGAGCTACCATGATTGCATACAATTCATTCTGCTGAGTTGATTGAAAAGGAGTTCTGACTATTCTATTTATAGTTAAGCCATGAGAGTATCCAGCACAAATATTATGTTCTCATGCATCTATAAAGATAGTTGGTCCTTTAAGAGGAACCTTAGAAACCTTTTCTTCAAGAATCCATCGACAATTATGTAATAGCTAGGTTATCTTTAATATAGACCCATGTGTAAAATTTGGAGATGTGGCCAATAAAATTTGCCACTCCGGGACAGTTTCACAGTATATATTAATTTGTGCATTGGTATAAAAGGTATATATCTTGTCACATTTTATTCCAGATAATTGTACTGCTCGCTTAATGGCCTTTAATACAATTCTAGGCACAAGCACTGGGTAAGGAGTAAGACTTTGTTCTGGTTGTGCTGAGTGGTTAACCCACTCTATCATACTGTCTCCTTGATGAAGGACTGCTGTGGGTGCCTCTTTTGGAGCAAAACCTGATATTTCCAAGGGTTTTTGAGTGACTCTTTCAACCACATTGGATAAAGCCAGTTCAACTTCTCTCAAAGCCTCTTGGACTTCTTTTTGTCAGCTGGTAGGGTGAGTTTAAAGCAGTGTCTCCCCTTAAAATGTCATATAATGGTTGTATTGATTGGTAGTTAAGCCTAACACTGGATACATTCATTGGATATCTCCTATTAATTTCTGAATGTCATTTAAGATGTTCAACTTCTCTCTTTTTTAAAAAAGCTTTTGTACTGTGAGTATCTTAGGATATACTTCATAAACTAAATATTGAAAAGGAGCATGTCTTTGAATTTTTTCTTGATCTATATGCAATTTGTAGTTTCTTAGTGTTTTTACGGTCTTTTGTAGACATGCTTCTAACATTTGCTCCTCAGGTGCACACCCAAGATATCATCCATGTAATGTAATAACATTACTTTTGGAAATGTTTTTCTTACTGGAGTAAGAGCAGCAGCAACATTCATTTGACATATAGTAGAACTATTTTTCATTCCCTGTGGCAAATTGTCCATTCATAGTTTTATAAGGCTCAGCTAAGTTAATGCTGGGCACTAAAAAGCAAATCTTTTCATAACTCCTTATCCAGAGGATAGAATAGAAACAATCCTTAATGTCTATAATCCAAAGAGGTCATTCTCTAGGCAACTGAGTAGGAGATGGAAGTCCAGGCTGAAGAGTTCCCATAGTTTCCACTGTTCATTTACTTTTCTTAAATCAGTCAACATCCTCCATTTTCCAGATTTTTATAACAAATACAGGGGAATTCCAAGGACTTAGAGAAGGTTGTAAGTGTTTTTGACCAAATTGCTCCCGTACTATATCTAATAAGGCCTGAATTCTATCACTTGCTAAGGGCCACTGTTCCACCTACTGGTGTATCAGTTTTCCATTAAATGGGAACAGGTGAGTACAGGCAGGCCTTCAACAGCAGCCCTGCCTAAAAAACTGAACTATTCATTTGTAATCCTAATTGTTATAAAATGTCTCTTCTCCACAGATTGATGGGGATTTTTTCAACTCCAAAAGGAATAAAAACTCCTGTTTCACCTTCAAATGTACCTCTCATAGGGGTAGCACTAACTTCAGCTGCTATTGATCCTCCCATGCCAGACATGTAACTGTCTGCATTAATCTTTGGCCAGTGACTGGATCAGTTGACACCTCTAAGGATTGTACAATCTGCATCCCTGTCTACCAACCCTTCCATTGGTATGCCATTTATATAGATAGTGAGCATAGGATGGTCAGCTGTAACTGCTGCAGCCTAGAATATTCCTGGATTCTGTTGCTTGGAGTCAGAATCTGGGCAAATATCACCAGATTGCCTATTAAGAGTCTGTATCAGCAAACCTGATGCTTCTACTTCTCCTAGTTGATGTCACACATTATCTACCTGTATTAGTGACGGGGTTATTATCTACACATTCCCCACTTTCCCAAATCAGTGTATGGATAAACACTGTTGGATAAACACTGTTTTGTAAGCACTCTCAGGAGATGAAATTGTTAAGCCTACTGTGCCTGGAAACAAAGGATCCATAGGCTGGACAGGGACAGATTTCACCTCTCCAGGGGGTATCTCAGTTGTCCCAGCTGAATACAACTCTATTTTCCCTAGTTGTAATCCCTTTTTTTTTTTTTTCTATCAGATTGCTTTTTGGCTGATTGATGATATCTGAATATTGAAGTTCTAAAGACTCTCTGGGTGTAACCTCAGCTGCCATCATGCCCCACCTGTTTTTTACCTGGCACCCTAGAGCAGGTCCTCCCTTCCCATTTCCCTGAGTCAATCTACATTCTGAGGCCCAATGGAAGCCTCTGTTGCATTTTGGACATAGGGTCTTGTTCTTTCAACCTATACTCTCACTCTATTTCTATGCCAACATTGAACTTTCAGATGCCCTACTTTACCACATTGAGAGTATTGACAAATCTCTCTGGAAGTCCCTTGCCAAAAGGGACCTTGTCTTCTCATATTCTGCATCATAGCCTGGGTATAAAAGGCATTTGTGCCCACTGTGGCACAGCATCTTATGATCTCATCTAAAGGAGCATCCTTGTGTAATCCTAGTATAATTCTTCTACAAACCTCATTACCATTTTCTCTAGCAAGTTATTTTATCATTATTCCTGTTGCTGCATTTTCACTAATAGTTCATATGACAGCTGTCTGCAGGTGTTCCACAAAATCAACAAAGGGTTCATTTGGACCTTGCTCTATTTTTGTGAAGGGTTCCCCTCTATCTTGTTCCTGGGAGAGAGCCTCATCCTTTGATAGCAGCAGCAGCAGCAGCAACTTACTCATATGCTCTCAAAGGGTAATTAATCTGTGCTAAAGTGTCTGCATAATGACCTATACCTGCTAGTTAATCAAAAGTGATTTGTATATTAACTCCAATTTGCCTATTTCAAATAAACTTGTATCCTACATAGTTCACTATATTCTGAGAGCCCCAACAAGTTTTTTCCAGGTTCTAAACATGTCCTTGCTATAATATGAATGAATTCATATGGATTGAATGAATGAAATAATATGAATGAAATCCAATTTCACATAGATATGAAATGGTCCAGTGGATAGATCACTGGACTTGATATTAAGAAGACCTGAAATTAAACCAAGCCTTCAAATATTTACTAGCCATGAAATTCTGGGCAAGTTTTTTCATCTGTAAAATGAGGGTAGTAATAACATATAATTTTCAGGGTTGTTCTGAGCAGCAAATGAATAATATATTATATTGCAATAAAATTATAAATATTAGCCACCACTGTTATTATTTATTTTTACTCTTATATAATATAGCAATTATAATAAAAATAGTTCTTCTAAACACATTTACACATTTATCATGCTGAAGCTCACATCTACAAAGTTCTTTACAGGTTAAAAAATGTAAACTCAACAGTTCTATAGGAACAGAGTGCAAATAATACCATTGCCATTTTATAAGCAAGAAAACAATGTCTCAGAGAGATTAAATGATTGTACTATAAGTATTTCACTTGGTATCCATTGAAATTTATAATACACCACTAATTACTTATCACATTGTCTG
The DNA here is from genome assembly GCF_016432865.1 of Antechinus flavipes. Classification (NCBI taxonomy): domain Eukaryota; kingdom Metazoa; phylum Chordata; class Mammalia; order Dasyuromorphia; family Dasyuridae; genus Antechinus; species Antechinus flavipes. Next base: position 174,984,956 of record NC_067402.1, read on the forward strand.
TAGGGTTTCAATGTGAATTAAATGAAACCAAGGTCAACTTTTAGAAAGGAGGTTCAAGTTAAGTGTTAAGGCTTCTGTTTGTTATAATGGATAAAATGATTGGTTTCTTAAACCAGGGATTAGATTATTAATTTAGAGCTAGTCTGGGTTATGAGAAGCAATATGGTATCACTGGAATTGCATTAGGTCTGGAGATGAGAAGTCCTACCGTGTTTCCCCGATAATAAGACATATCCCAAAAATAAGCCCTCCCATTACTGTGTAAGATTGCTCTAAAATAAGCCCTCCCCCGAAAATAAGCCCTGTTGAGATTGCTACTGTAGTGAAGGTGATCCCCTGCACTACATGCTACATTATGGTACCCTCTGTATGCACCATTCCCCCTACCCCCCCACCCCAGGTGAAACACACATGCTCCGAGCTGCATCCAATCAGAGCTGCAGTAGTGAGCATGTCATCCTGTTCTTCCCAATGATTTGCTTGCTGGCGCCATTGAGAGCAGTGCCGCGGAGGAGAGTTGAGGCAGGACAACATAAAAACCCGGTATGTAAGTGGGAGTGAGGGGGCATGATGGAGGATAAAAGGGGCATGATGGAGGATAAAAGAAGAACTCAGGGGGCATGATGGAGGATAAAAGAAGAACTCAGCCAGCACTCACCACACTAAAGAAATGAAGAACTTCCTTGCAGAGAGAAGAATAGATCAAGTAATGATTCCTGCAGGAATGACTGCCTATCTCCAGACCCTTGATATTGCAATAAACAAGCCATTCAAAAACCATTTTGAGCATGGAAGTCAATGACTACATTGAAAATAGAATGGAAAGAAATCAGCATGGAAACTTTATGAAGCCCTGTCTGCAAGAAGTCGTGACTTGGGTGAAGAAGTCATGGGATAAAATTACTGACAGCTGTGTCGCCAAGGCACTACGAGCAGGTTACCTGGACAAGACATGTTCATTTAAAGAGAGCTATATTGCTGGACATGACAGATTGGGTCCACTTCTTCTGAAGGAAATAGAGGTGCAAAACATCCAGGACAGAATTCAGGGTATAGACACTTATGACGATGTTGTTGAAGAAGATGACATGACCATTATTGAATAAAGGTACTTTTTTTTGTTCACATTTACCTGTTTATTAAAATTGCTGTCAATGTTCATTAAAATAAGCCCTCCCCTGAAAATAAGCCCTCTAGGGTTCTCTGTCCAAAAAAAATAATAAGACCGTGTCTTATTATTGGGGAAACATGGTAGATTTCCAATACCAGTTATGTATAATTGGGCAACTGACATGATACCTCTTAATCTCTATTCCCCCAGCATTTAAATGAAAAAAAAAATGTTATTTTGGATCAAAAATCATAAGATAAGATCTTTTATAGTGCTTTCAGATTTAAAATGTTTCTCTTCATTTTATTATCAATTGTGGTAATAATAATTTATTGCCCCTCACTGAACTAATAGAAAGATGGAAAACAATCCCTTTTTTTAGTGAGAGGTTGTGAAGCTGCCACAATAAATCCCAGATTATAATATTTGTCACCATAGCTTCATGTATAAGGAAATCTGCTGGATTGAAGTCCAAAGACGTGGGGCCAAATCCAAGTTCTGTCACTCTGTGTCTTGTTAACTTTATGATATTGATCAAATCTCTTCCCCTCTCTGAGTCTTAGTTTGTTAATATATAAAATAAGATGGTTAGACCAGATGATTTCTAAAGTTCCTTTATATTCTAATTTTTTTTTTTTTACTATTCTTTAACTCTCTTATCCACATAATTACAATTAGATAGCTTTGTGGGAAGAAGGAAAGAAGACCTTACTTGTTTTATAGCAGCTGGGAGAAAGAAAGTATACATCTGTTATACCTCAGAGTTATTGCGATACTGAAGGACTGAAAACCAGAATAAAAGTTGTGTAGGAGGGGAAAGGTTACTGAGGAAGGAAGTGAGTATAAGAAGGAGACTGCTATTACCTGGGAGGATGCCATTGTAGGAAAGGGGAAGAAACAAACCACAGGTTGGTGCTGTTGGTGCACACTAAATTTTGGCATCCTTTTTATGGTACAGCTTTGGTTACCCTATCATACTCCTCTGCTGATTCTCATTACACTAAACAAGGACATTCAGTAGAAATCTCACTCATTCAAATCCAGATTTGGAACTCACTCTATATGGAATCAGTGTCTAGTTTGACATTATATGCAACACATAGCACAAACACATATATAATAAATGTTTGCTCATAAGTAACAAATGATCTCATGAAACTGAAGCCATACATAGGCAAGCATCAAAGAGGATAAAGTCAAAATATTTGCAAAATATTTGCACTGGCTACTTTATTTCAGCCAAACATATGTTCCTAAAAACATCTCAGTGGTCCTGACTGCACAAATATTTTTGCTTACAAAAAGCATTTGTAAGCATTTGGACTAGCTGCTACTTCACATTTATAAAATCACTAGAATGCTTTGAAAAATAATTTTGAGTCCTCCTCCAAAAAGATGTACAATTGAACCACATATTCAAAATGTTTATTCATAAGAAATATTGCCCCACAATATATTCTTGATTTAATACTCATGACAATTAGAGAATCACACTTTATGAGAAAGATATATTACAAAAGAAGTAATTGGAAAATGGAGTTTAGTAAAGTATATTTCAACAGAAAAAAAGTCTTTGGTTTTAAAACATACTAAATTCATATTTTATGAGTCCAACTTTTGAAAATCACAAGTATAAAAGAAAATCAATAAATTCTTCTCAAATAATGGAAGATTACTCAAAATGGTTTAAAAGACAATTGAATGTGTTTTATGTACTGTACTCTTGGAGACTTGGAGACTCCCCTTCCTACAGGGGAAATGTGATGCATATAGTTTCCATCTCTTTTGCTATGTTACTTTGATAATTCAATTCAACTCAGCAAACATTTATAAAGCAACTATTATATTTCAGGCTCAAAGACTAGACAGGAAACTATGTTAATGGTAGAGGAGTCATTCCTGCATTCTTTGTTTGTATTAATACCTTTGGCACAATACAAATCTAGAAGCAAGAATAAAAATGCAAAAAACTAAATGGTGTGCCACGACTCCAATGTGATTTATTTGAATGTGTAATTAATGCCAAAATGTGAAATAGATATAGAAAATTTTGTTGGTGTTGATGAAAAAACAATAAATTGCATAAGAAGTTCAAGTGATTTAAATCATCATGAGACCCCAAACATCATTATTCAACAAATATTTGAGATTTATTTTGCAGAGAAATATGGCAGTCACAGAAATATCAGTTTAGAATTATAAACATTTGTAAAATCCTACAAAGAAAGATAGTGGAATGTTATATGTAATATATAGCAGAGAAAAGTTAAACTAGCTTAAAAAAAACTTTGAAAAAGACACAACTATGAACATAATATGGATGACATTAGAAGAAAACAACAGAAGGAAGAAAAATGGAAAAAATCTGCATTTTTTTTGTTCACTATTAAAGACAGCGAAGCCATGATATTTGAATGCTAACCACACATTACCAGTTGTTCTTTTAGAGGAAAAGAAATGGAATTGAAGAAGATAGGCAGGAAAACAACTGAGCTAGATCATGTGAATATAGAGTGAGTCTGTGCTAAAAGTAACACATTGAAGGCATTAACGCACTGAAAATCAAAGTATCTTAGAAATAGAAAGACGACAAAAATGTGTGGCAGGAAACTTATTAGAACATCAATAACTGTGATTGCATATTTAAAATAAGCCGGAGTCAGGAATTCAGGTTAAAGGAAAAATCTTCAATCTTTATTCTCAGTAGAGGTGAAGAAGGATTGCGATAACAATATGGGCAGCTGCGACAGGAAGCCAGCTAGCAGAGATGAAGGGGGATTGCAGGTGAAAAGGGGATCAGAGGTGAAGGGTGGTTGTGATAGCAATGTGAGCAGCCGTGACAAGACGCCAGCCAGAAGTCTCTCTTTCTGCTTCCCTTTTCACTCCCCTGCTTCCACCGACCAAAATTATCATTTCCTATGCAACACATCAGGACATGCACAAAGATTGGGCAGGGGCCATTCTTTCTCCAAGCATGTATATTAATAGAGTATGGTCCAATTACTATTTAGCCTCACATGCTTGGGACCTCAGTGCATCAACTCAAGCCTCAGCCCATTACAAATAATTACTGACCCAAATATTTGATAACAATATACTCACACATTGAGAGTGTCATTGATGAGGATATTAGATGGAAGTAAGAAACAGATTTTTGTCAGTAACATTAAAAAGGAAACCATTAACTGGGGAAAATCTTTGCAACAAATTTATCCCCAAATGATTTCATTTTCAAGAAATATAAGGAACTGATTCAAATTGTTAGACTATCTAAAGATTTAAACAGTATTCAAAGGAAACTGAGATTATTTATAGATATTTGATAAAATATATTCTAAATCATTCCTAATTTGAAAAATGCAAATTAAAATAATTTATAGGTTCTGACACTCATCACAGTGGCAAAACTGACAAAGAGAATGATAAATACTGGAGAGACTATGGAAAAACATATATATTAGTTCATTGTTTGTAGACTTATAAATGGGTACAAACATTAAGAAAAAATAATTTAGAATTATTCACAAAAATAACTAAACAGCATAGACCCTTTGACCCAGATGTACTGTTAGCCTATATGTAAAAGAAATCAAAGAAAGAAGAAAAGTTCCGGGTTATATAGCAACATTTTTTGTGTTAGCAAAAAGTTGGAAATTGAGAGGATGCCCAACAATTGAGAAATGGTTGATTAAGTTTTGGTATATGGATGTGGTGTAGTATTATGCAATACGAAATAAGGAAGGAGATGATTTAAAAAAGATTGAGATAGATAATATGACTTAAAGAGTGAAGTGAGTACAAACAGAGGAGCAATTTATACTATAACAAATATAAAAATGAACAATTACGAGGATATCTATAAATTGATAAATAATGGAATGAGAAAAACCTGGACTATTTAAGATGATAACAGCATTGTAAAAAAAACACTTTTAAATATGAAATTTATGATCAAGACAATGATCATTGATGATTTCATAAAACCAATAATGAAATATGTTATCTGTTTCAAATAAGGTTACTGCATTTTATTTTATATTTTAAATTGTAGCAAGTTTATTTTTAATACATATAGCTTTATGAATCATGTTGGGAGAGAAAAATAAAAAAAAGGGAAGAATTCTACCAAACTTTAAAAAAACATTTATTTCCAAAACCATGTAAACTTTTTTTCAAAAATAAGTAAAGGAGTACTGCCAAATCACTTTTATGACACAAATATGGCAATAATACCATATCAAAGCCAAAACAAAGAAAGAAAGTTATAGATCAATCTCTCTAATGAATATTGATTCAAAATTGTTAAATAAAATATTAGCAAAGAGATTACAGCAACTTATCATCAGAATAATACATTCTGACCAAGTAGAACTTATACCAGGAATGCAGGGCTGGTTCAATATCAGGAAAACTACTACCATAATCGACCAATCAATACCAAAACCAATAGAAATCATGTGATAATATCAATAGATGCAGAAAAAGATTTGGACAAAATACAGAACCTATTCCTATTAAAAACACTAGAAAGCATAGAAAAGAAGGGAGCTTTCCTTAAAATAATAAGCAGTATCTATCTAAAACCTATAGCAAGCATTATTTGTAATGGAGAGAATGGAAGAGATAAAAAACAGAAAAAAGAAGTGGCCATAACATGTGTTGATTTACATTCAGTCTCCTTAAATCATTTTCTGGATGCAGATGGCATTTTTTCCAAAGTCTATTGGGATTGCTTTGGATGACTGAGTATCTAAGAAAAACCAAGCCTTTCATAATTGATCATCACACATTCTTGCTATTTATTGTATACAATGTATTGCTGATTCTACTTGTTTCCCTTAGCATCAGTTTATGTAAATTTCTTCAGGTTTTTCTTAATATTCCATTACCTTCATGTACCACAGCTTGTTCAGCCATTCCCCAATTGGTGGGCATCCACTCCTTTTCCATTTCTTTGCTACCACATAAAAAGCTGCTGCAAACATTTTTGCATATGTGCGTCCTTTTCACTCCTTTATGATTTCCTTGGGATATAGACCCAATAATGACACTGCTGGGTCAAAGAGTATGCACAGTTTGATAGCCCTTTGGGCATAGTTCAAGATTGCTCTCCAGAATGATTGAATCATTTCACAACTCCACCAACAATGAATATTGCTAAAGCCCACATTTAATAATAGTGGTGATAATGGGCATCCTTATTCCACCCCAATATTGAATTTGCATCCAGTTTCTCTCCATTACAAATAATGCTTGCTATAGGTTTTAGATAGATACTGCTTATTATTTTAAGGAAAGCTCCCTTCTTTTCTATGCTTTCTAGTGTTTTTAATAGGAATAGGTTCTGTATTTTGTCCAAATCTTTTTCTGCATCTATTGATATTATCACATGATTTCTATTGGTTTTGGTATTGATTGGTCGATTATGGTAGTAGTTTTCCTGATATTGAACCAGCCCTGCATTCCTGGTATAAGTTCTACTTGGTCAGAATGTATTATTCTGATGATAAGTTGCTGTAATCTCTTTGCTAATATTTTATTTAACAATTTTGAATCAATATTCATTAGAGAGATTGATCTATAACTTTCTTTCTTTGTTTTGGCTTTGATATGGTATTATTGCCATATTTGTGTCATAAAAGTGATTTGGCAGTACTCCTTTACTTATTTTTGAAAAAAAGTTTACATGGTTTTGGAAATAAATGTTTTTTTAAAGTTTGGTAGAATTTATTTGTGAACCCATCTGGCCTTGGAGAATTTTTCTTAGGGAGCTCATTAACGATTTAAATGTCTTTTTCTGAAATGGGACTATTTAGGTATTTTATTTCTTCTTCTATTAATGTGGCTCATTTATATTTTTGCAAATATCTATCAATTTCAGCTAGATTTTCAGACTTGCTGCTATGGAGTTGGGCAAAATAGCTCCTAATTATTACTTTAATTTCTTTTTCATTGGTGGTGAGTTCATTCTTTTCATTTTTGATGTTGATTTTGGTTTTCTCCTTTCCTTTTTCTGATCAGAATAACCAAAGATTTATCTATTTTGTTAGTTTCATAAATCCAACTCTTAGTTTTATTAGTTCAATAGTTCTCTTAGTCTCTATTTTGTTAATCTCTCCTTTGATTATAAATAAAAATTTCTAATTTATATTTAATTGGGGGTTTTAATTTGTTCTTTAGGTTTTTTTGTTTGTTTTTGTTTTAGTGGCATGTCTAACATTGACTTCCTTTTCTCTATTTTATTAAGTAGATATTTAGAGATAAAAAAATTACTTTAAGGACTGCTTTGGCTGCATCCAATAGGTTTTGGCATGTTGATTTATTATTCTTATTTTCTTGGGTAAAATTATGAATTGTTTTGGTGATTTTTGTTTAATCCACTCATTCTTTAGAATTAGATTATTTAATTTCCAATGGGTTTTTAGTTTATCTTTCCCTGTCTCTTTATTAAATATAATTTTTATTCCATTGTGATCTCAAGAGGAAACATCTACTATTTCTGCCTTTTTACATTTGATTGTGTGGCTTTTATATCCTAATACATGATCAGTTTTTGTGTAGGTGCCATGTACTGCCAAAAAAAGGTATATTCCTTTCTGTTCCTGTTCAGTTTTCTCCAGAGGTCTATTATATCCAGGTTTTCTAGTTTCTTTTTTGATGATTTTGTGGTTTGATTTGTCTGATTCTGAGAGGGGAAAGTTGAGGTCCCCCATTAGAATAGCTCTGTTATTTCTTCATTTAACTGGCTTAAAATCTTCTCTAGGAATTTGCCTGCACTACCACTTTGTGCATACACATTTAGTATCATTACTACGTCATTTTTTACTATGCTTTATCAAGATGTACTTCCCCTTTTTATTTCTTTTAATAAGATCTATTTTTACTTTTGCTTTATCTGAGATCAGAATTGCTATCCCTGCTTTTTTTTTTTTTTTTTTTACTTCAACTGAAGCATAATAAATTCTGTTCCATCCTTTTACATTTAGTCTGTATGTCTTTTTGTGTCAAATGTGTTTCTTATAAACAACATAATGTAGGATTCTGGTTTTTAGTCCTCTCTGCTATTTGTTTTTGTTTCCTGGGAGAGTTCATCCCATTCATCTTCACAATTATGATTACTAGTTCTATATTTCCCTTCATCTTATTTTCTCCCCTGCATAAACTTTTGTTCTCTTTTTTCACCCTGTACTGAGGCATTTTTTTTACCCACCCCATTCACTACCTTATCTGGTATTATCTCTTTTCTTGTTTTGTAGTTTTCCTACCCTCCCTTCTTTCTTGTCCCTACCCTTTCTTTCTTCTTTCTTCTCCTACTTCTTTATAGGGTTAGATAAATTTCTATATACAACTGAATGATTAAATTATTTCCTCTTAGAGCCAAAACTGATGAGATCAAGCTTCAGACAATGCTTATCCCCACTCCCATTTTTCTGTTTCTTGCTGATTTTCTTTCCTTTTCTTTATTATTTCCTCTTTTTTTTTCTTTTAAGGTAAAGCTCTCTCCTGGGATAAAGGTGACACTGTCCCAAACTTCTTGTGCAGCTCTGACTCTTGGCTTTGAGTACAGGGACTTCCTATGTTTGTAAGATATAGCTTTGCCTGCTCTGTTAAGGAATCAGCCTGATTTCCCAAAATTCGACTTTTTAGCTGGAACTGAAAGTTGTCCCGCTTATTTTCTTCTCTATGAGCCAGGATTGAGGGTCTTAGTTGCTGATTTGCTATGATTAAGCCCCTCTCATTGGCTTTTCCAAAGTCTATCTGACTTGAGTCAAACACCCTTTTGACTCTAGTAAGAGTGACATTTCTTGAAGTTTTTTCAGTCTTTCTTGAACTGGAAAGTGGTTTCATTTCATCAGATTCTGTTCAGAGGCTTAATTTCCCATGGTTTTTGAGAAAAACTAAGAGAGCTCAAGCAGCTTTCTAACTTTACTATACCATCTTGGCTCTATCCCCTGGAACTCTCTCAGGGTACTACATTTTTTTAAAAAATGGGATTAAAGCAGGAAAATAGCAAAGATTAGAAAGGGATTAAGAAAGGCTAGAACAAATAGAGGGTTTTTATTTCTGTATCTAACCTAGTGTTCCCTACAGATCCTTAAGTTCATACCACATCATCTCAAATCAGAAAGAATACAGCACAGCGTTCAGTAGTTCCACTCTCTGTGCTTCATGGAACTCCAAGTCCCATATTTTTCATTCCTTCATCTAATGACCATTCTCCTGGCTATGTGAGTGCATTTTTTAGGAAATGCATTATGTTATTTATAGTCTTTCATCTACCTGAAAGATGAGAAGCCACAAACATTAAATAAGCTGGAATTGAATATCTCATAGGATTGGTTTCAGAGAGATCCCAAGTGCTATGTGGAAATTGACTGGGTCTAGGAGAAGGTATGGAAGTATAGCTAAATGGTAGATATTTCATTAGGTATTATTTATCATTTTTATTTTATTATTTATCACTATTTTTTCTGTGCTGAGTAAATACTCTGCAGTTAATGATTTTTTTTTTGGGGGGGGGGTGATTAACTCTATTATGCCAGTCATGTAGTGAGGTTACATGAAATAAAGCAGATTCAGAGAAGGGGGAGAAGAATTGCATATCAGAGGGTGGCTTGAAAGTTGAATCTGACTGGGTTAGTCCACAACAATCTATACCTCCTAGATAGCAGGTAAGTGCTGCCCTGCAGAGAGAGGCAGAGCTGAAGTATAGAAAGTCATCTACTTTCTGAGAATCACAGAGAACTCAGCACTTCTGACCAGCAGGGTGCATGTATATAACCGTCAAGGTGAGTGAGGGGCTGACCACCTAATACCTAATTCTTCTGCTAAACAAGATCAAGATAGAAATACCCTATGTTACCTAAGGGTTAAATGTAACATAAGTGAATTGGACTATTTCATCTCTAATATCCCTTTTAGTTCTAAATCTCATGATCTTTCTTTATTTCATGGCAGTTTCTTTTTTACTTCTTATTTTTTTGGTCCAAACTTGTGATTTCACTGGCAGATAAAATATCTTCTATTAATACAATACACCAGTATATATTAGATATGGAACTTGAAACTGGATCATCATTGACTGAGTGCCCAACTCTATCCACAATACCATGGTTCATTTATGTGTGTGTGAATATGTGTGTACAAGAATAAATAACTGTTTTAAAGACATTTATTCAGTTTCCTTTGAGAAATTTATCATGTTCCCACTCCCAATAACTCTAAATTATTGATTTATTTAACACTAAATTAATATTGTTAATAGTACAATTCTGTTTTGCATGATTGTAAAGTTTGTTGTTGTTAAATTACAAATAGCCTCTTTTACATAGCAAATTCCATGAAATAATTATTTAAATAATGCATTGTTTTTATAAAATAAAATTTCCTTTAAGTCAGACATGCTTGTAATTTCTAGAATATTTGAACCCAAGAGAAAAACATATTGAATGGACTCCCATTTACCTAAAAAAATGGGAAAGACTTAAAGGAAGAAGAAATACAGCTGTGATTCCCCCCTCCCCCTCAAAGGAACAAATAAGGCATATGTGCAATGGGACACCAGTCAATAATTTCATTTTCATTGTTGTAGGCAAGTTTGTGTCACAGAAATCCAAAATAAAGCTAACAAGAGTCTCCATTATGACCAGTCTATGGCAAGTCTCCATTAAATTTTTCAGTAATATGAAAAGTGATGTAATTAGAAGGGAAAAAAGGAGCTATATCTATGTCTGAAATATAGGAGTGAAATAGTAAACCAAAATCTGAACTCTCAAATACAAATGTACATCTACAATGGATAAAGCACCAGCTCTGGAGCTAGGAGGACCTGCTTTCAACACTGACATTAGACACTTATTAGCCATGATGCTGGGCAAGCAATTTATCCAAATTGCAACCATTCTCTCAAAAAAAAAAGGTAAAGGAGATTTTATTATTTGTTTTGTCAGTATTAGAGAAGATAGATATTAGATATTAATTGAAGCTGAACTTTGAGGCCCAAGTACGATAAAATAACAAAAAAGTTTTAAGGTTACTGGTTAGAAAAAACATTAAGGAGTTTTTTCTCCTATTCTTTGAGGTATTTTCTAGTTAGCAATTGAAATCAAGTTTTTCTCTCTCATGAAGAAATATATGATCACTATTTGGTTCTGGGGGAAACATGACTATAATTTTTCTTCCATATAAATGTGATCAATGTGATTTTTAAGGCATTCATTCACTTTTACTATATTGGTAATATCACTTTTGTGAATTTATAGTAATTCACTACTCCCTAAGTTAAGTATCTACAGAAAAGAGAATATAAGATATATCTATAATTTTCAGGAAAACTGGAATGTCACCATATGTCATATATTTAGGCTTTTTCATGATTGAAATTGATCATTGTATGCAAATGAAATATTTGACAAAAGTTATCTGAATGAAATTATTCATCATTTAATTTGTGTTAACAAGACAAAAAAATTACAAGCACCTACTATGTGCAGAACATTTCACATAGGGTAGATACAAAGTTTAATTTAGTTACAGGTCAAATCTCATGGACTTTGAAGTCTAGTAGGGGACAATATAAATGTAAATAAGCATATTGCATAATATTATACTATAAAAGCACCACAGAGTCATTCCATAAAGTGTTATAGAAGTTCAAAAAAGTCCTAAGTAAGGAATGTACAAGAAAAAAGATGGATGCCAATTTGGAACACAAGATATCATCAAGAAGATCATATTAAAAAAAAAGATCATATTTGTTTTGGGCTTTAAAGTAAGGTCAGAATTCAAACACATAGTAGAAGGTGTAATGACCGCGTATTTAAAATCAGCCGGAGTCAGGAATTCAGGTTAAGGGGAAAATCTTCAATATTTATTAAGGTGAAGAGGTGAATAAAGATTGCGATAGCAATATGGGCAGCTGCGACAGGAAGCCAGCTAACAGAGAGCGATCTGACCTGAGCAAACCGTCGCAATTGCAATCCCAAAAGTCTCTCCTTCCCCTTCCTTTTCCACTCCCCTGCCTCCACCCACCAAAATCATCATTTCCTATACAACACATCAGGACTTGCACAAAGAGTGGGTGGGGGCCATTCTTTCTCCCAGCTTATATATTAATAGATTATGGTCCAATTACTATTTAGCCTCATGTGCTTGGGACCTCAGTGCATCAACTCAAGCCTCAGCCCATTACAAGAAGGAACAATGGATTTGGTAAATAGAGGAGCTGGATTTGAATTCTAGTTCTGTTGCTCCTTTGAACAAGCCATTTAATCCCTTAGGTTTCAGATCTAAAAATGATGGTGTTGAAATAGATGATCTCTTATTTTTCTTAAAGCTTTAAACCATATGGGTCTATGAACAGATAAAACCAATGAGTACAGAGGGCAGAAAAAGAATAAATATTTATTAAACACCTACTTTGTAATAGGCAATGTGCTAAGCACTTTCCAATTATTATCTCATTTGATTATGACAACAATCCTTTGAAACAGGCACTCTGATTATTCACATTTTGAGTTGAGGTAACTGAGGAAGACAGAGATTAAGTGAGTTGCCCAGGGTCACAGAGCTAACAAGTATCTGAGGCCAGGATTGAAATCAGGTCTTGCTGATTCCAAGCTGAATGAAGACGAATTTGAACTCAGATTTTCCTGATATCAGACCTAGTGCTCTATCAACTTTGCAATCTAGCAGCAAATGATAAATAAATAATTTTTTCTGGGCCATTTTTTCTTCTCCTCTACAACACCTGAATTTTCTAGTTAGCAATTGAAATCAAGTTTTTCTCTCTCATGAAGAAATATATGATCACTATTTGGTTCTGGGGGAAACATGACTATAATTTTTCTTCCATATAAATGTGATCAATGTGATTTTTAAGGCATTCATTCACTTTTACTATATTGGTAATATCACTTTTGTGAATTTATAGTAATTCACTACTCCCTAAGTTAAGTATCTACAGAAAAGAGAATATAAGATATATCTATAATTTTCAGGAAAACTGGAATGTCACCATATGTCATATATTTAGGCTTTTTCATGATTGAAATTGATCATTGTATGCAAATGAAATATTTGACAAAAGTTATCTGAATGAAATTATTCATCATTTAATTTGTGTTAACAAGACAAAAAAATTACAAGCACCTACTATGTGCAGAACATTTCACATAGGGTAGATACAAAGTTTAATTTAGTTACAGGTCAAATCTCATGGACTTTGAAGTCTAGTAGGGGACAATATAAATGTAAATAAGCATATTGCATAATATTATACTATAAAAGCACCACAGAGTCATTCCATAAAGTGTTATAGAAGTTCAAAAAAGTCCTAAGTAAGGAATGTACAAGAAAAAAGATGGATGCCAATTTGGAACACAAGATATCATCAAGAAGATCATATTAAAAAAAAAGATCATATTTGTTTTGGGCTTTAAAGTAAGGTCAGAATTCAAACACATAGTAGAAGGTGTAATGACCGCGTATTTAAAATCAGCCGGAGTCAGGAATTCAGGTTAAGGGGAAAATCTTCAATATTTATTAAGGTGAAGAGGTGAATAAAGATTGCGATAGCAATATGGGCAGCTGCGACAGGAAGCCAGCTAACAGAGAGCGATCTGACCTGAGCAAACCGTCGCAATTGCAATCCCAAAAGTCTCTCCTTCCCCTTCCTTTTCCACTCCCCTGCCTCCACCCACCAAAATCATCATTTCCTATACAACACATCAGGACTTGCACAAAGAGTGGGTGGGGGCCATTCTTTCTCCCAGCTTATATATTAATAGATTATGGTCCAATTACTATTTAGCCTCATGTGCTTGGGACCTCAGTGCATCAACTCAAGCCTCAGCCCATTACAAGAAGGAACAATGGATTTGGTAAATAGAGGAGCTGGATTTGAATTCTAGTTCTGTTGCTCCTTTGAACAAGCCATTTAATCCCTTAGGTTTCAGATCTAAAAATGATGGTGTTGAAATAGATGATCTCTTATTTTTCTTAAAGCTTTAAACCATATGGGTCTATGAACAGATAAAACCAATGAGTACAGAGGGCAGAAAAAGAATAAATATTTATTAAACACCTACTTTGTAATAGGCAGTGTGCTAAGCACTTTCCAATTATTATCTCATTTGATTATGACAACAATCCTTTGAAACAGGCACTCTGATTATTCACATTTTGAGTTGAGGTAACTGAGGAAGACAGAGATTAAGTGAGTTGCCCAGGGTCACAGAGCTAACAAGTATCTGAGGCCAGGATTGAAATCAGGTCTTGCTGATTCCAAGCTGAATGAAGACGAATTTGAACTCAGATTTTCCTGATATCAGACCTAGTGCTCTATCAACTTTGCAATCTAGCAGCAAATGATAAATAAATAATTTTTTCTGGGCCATTTTTTCTTCTCCTCTACAACACCTGAATCTTCCAGTTAAAAAAGAATCTCAGAGTCTATCTCTCCCTCAAATAATATAGATATATTAAAAAATGTGCTAAATTATGAATTATTCATGTTATTAATTTCCCCTGGATTTGGCTATGTTTTCTGCTGTACTTTTTTGTCTCTTATTTTGTTTTTCTCAATTATGAGTATTGATAATGAATATTCTTTTTTCTCCTTCTTTGAGAAGGCAAGCAATTTGATATCAATTGTACATGTGAAATCATCTAAAACTTATAACTGTATTATCCATGTTACAAAAGAAAATAAAACAAACAAATGAGCACTGGAAAAATGAAGAAAGTAAAATTATACTTTGACCTGCATTCAGACACTATTAGTTTTTTTCCCCTTTGGAAGTAGAAGCCTTCCCTCATTTCCAAAATATATAGAGAACTGACTCAAATTTATAAGAAATCAAGCCATTCTCCAATTGATAAATGGTCAAAGGATATGAACAGACAATTTTCAGATGATGAAATTGAAACTATTACCACTCACATGAAAGAGTGTTCCAAATCACTATTGATCAGAGAAATGCAAATTAAGACAACTCTGAGATATCACTACACACCTGTCAGATTGGCTAAGATGACAGGAAAAAATAATGATGAATGTTGGAGGAGATGCGGGAAAACTGGGACACTGATACATTGTTGGTGGAGTTGTGAACGAACCCAACCATTCTGGAGAGCAATCTGGAATTATGCCCCAAAAGTTATCAAAATGTGCATACCCTTTGATCCAGCATTGTTTCTATGGGCTTATACCCCAAAGAGATACTAAAAAAGGGAATGTATGTGCCAAAATGTTTGTGGCAGCCCTGTTTGTAGTGGCTAGAAACTGGAAAATGAATGGATGCCCATCAATTGGAGAATGGCTGGGTAAATTGTGGTATATGAATGTTATGAAATATTATTGCTTTGTAAGGAATGACCAGCAGGATGAACAGAGAGGCTTGGAGAGACCTACATGGACTGATGCTAAGTGAGATGAGCAGAACCAGGAGATCATTATACACTTCGACAACGATATTGTATAAAGATGTATTCTGATGGAAGTTGATTTCTATGACAAAGAGACCTAACTGAGTTTCAATGGATAAATGATGGACAGAAACAGCTACACCCAAAGAAGGAACACTGGGAAACGAATGTGAACTATTTGCATTTTTGATTTTCTTCCCGAGTTATTTTTACCTTCTGAATCCAATTCTCCCTGTGCAACAGGAGAACTGTTCGGTTCTGAAAATATGTATTGTATCTAAGATATACTGCAACATATTTAACATATATAGGACTGCTTGCCATCTTGGGGGGGGTGGATGGAGGGAGGGAGGGGAAAAATCAAAACATAAGCGAGTGCAAGAGATAACGTTGTAAAAAATTACCCTGGCATGGATTCTTTCAATACAAAGTTATTATTAAATTAAAAAAAAAAAAAGGAAGTTGAAGCCTTCAAATCAAAAAAGAAATTATTTAGTATTTTATTTTTCCTAAATTAGATGTAAAAAAGATTTTTACATTTGTTTTTAAAATTTTGAATTCCAAATTCTCCATTCTTCTCTCCTCACTCCCCTAATTGAGAAGGCAAATCATTTGATATAGATTATATATATGTAATTGTGCAAAACATTTCCATATTAATCAGGTCATTAAAAAAAAGCATAGATTACGCTCCCCCCCAAAAAAAAACCTATTAGAAAAATAAAGTTTAAAACATGTATGCTTCAATCTGTATTCAGATACCATAAGTTCTTTTTTCTGTGGATGTATAGAATTTTTTCATTGTAAAGCTTCAGAATTAGCTCAGGTGATTGTATTGCTGAGAAAAGCTAAGTCATTCACATTGATCATCTAATAATAGTACTATTACTATGTATACAGTTCATTTCATTTTTCATTAACTCATGTAAATCTTTCCAAGTTTTTTTAGTGCAATAGCTTTCTATCATAATCACATATCACATATTGTTCAGCCATTCCTCTACCTGATGGGAATTCCTCAATTTCCAGTTCTTTGCCACCAGAAAAGAGGTGATGTAAATATACTTGTACATATAAATCCCTTTCCTTTTTGTCTTTTATCTTTTTTTGGGGGGTATAGACCTAGTAGTAGTGTTGCTAGGTCAAGGGTATGCATGATTTTATATCCCTTGGGACATAGTAGAAAATAGCATTTTTCATCAAGAAAGTTTAAAATGTAGGTAAATATTGATTCTAGAAAATTCATATAAGGACCTCTTCAAAGATAGCTGCATAAATAATAGTTTCTGTGTCATTCCTCTTTGTTAGTTCATTATAGCAAGAAATGAATCATAAAAACTGTAAAATACCATTTATTACTTAACCATGAGCAATCACTTCATTTGAGAAAGCCCTAGCTTTACTTGGTATTTTATATTGCCTGTCTTTCTTAATTCCCAGGGTGTCAGAGAATCCTCTGGCCATTGACCTTTGCAGTGTCAACTAATTTTACTTGACTTGCCTCTTCTGAGGCCTTCAGAGGTCTGCAGCTATGATTTCTTGAATTGTAGTTTAATAACTGATAGCATGCTCAAGAACAGCCATGTGCAAACTTAAAGTCTTTATTATACTTGCTCACATAATGCCCTGACTTGTTAACTCCCAAGTGAATACCTGGTCTGTGAGAGACTCATGTGTTCATTATCAAGCTCCTTACCTCTCTCAGCTATCCATTTACTTGGCTTAGCTACCCCAGGATAGAGAGAGCGACTTCTTGCTGTGATGGGCTTAAAAAGGGTCTGTGAGGTCACACACACAGCCAATCAGAGAGGGAGCATTCTCCCTTTAAAAAGTTATCTCATTATGACTGGGATCCCGCCCATAGGGCAGTCCCTAGACACAGAAATTACTTCCAGGCCTCTCAAACTTCCTGTTGCACTGTGCTGGCCCATTTAAAGGATGCTTACAAAAAACAAATAGTCTATTATCTAAATATTCCTCTTTAGGAAACCTCTCAGGGTAAACTAGAGGTTATAGAAATAGGCAAAGGAAAAAATAAAGATTAAAGGAAGATAAAAGAATACAATTTGTAGCTCAAAAATGATATATAAGGGGAGGAAACTTAAGAGAATAAATTCCTTTGACTAGTGATCAATATTACTAAAACAGTAGATATCATGAGAAAAAGAGAATAGCAGAATTGAAGTACAAAAATTCAAAAATATAATGGCAAACAAAATAAAATTGAAATCCACAAAAATTGTAAGGACCTCTTGCTTTCAATAAAATACAGCAATTGACTATAGATTTAAATTTATTAACAAACAATCAGAGCTAGTGTTATTCTAGAAAAACACAGTGAAATATACCTGGATTTCACATTTTAGGAAATAATACTAGTTCCCAGAAGTATTAGAAAGTCTTTAGCCTCTCTGCTAATTTACCCTGAGAGGTTTTAGGGGAGGAGGGAGTAAAGAGAAACTTTTTTTCTGCCAAGAGCCATTTGTATACTATACAAAATAATCCACTTAAAGAATTCAAGCAGTGGGAGGTTGTACTTAACTTTCAGCTCATCATCATCTGTGATTGCCTTAGCCTTATATACCCATAGGATGCTTTCCCCACTCTTACTTTATAGACTCACCAATGTGCCCTCAGACAGAAATCCCAAATTTAACTCAATGAGAAATGTAATCATCAAAGAAAAGAAGTTCTTTATCAAAGAAAGGCCATGATAATTATTCAAGAGAAGACAATAAAGTCATAGGCAAAAAATATCAGATCATTCAAGAGTGTATATTGGGAATAAAAAGAAAAAAAAATCAGAAAATGATATATCAAAAAGTAAAGAAAATCAACTTGCCCTTCCACTTAAATTTATCTTGGGCAGCTAAACATATTCTTTGTGGTAGCTAAATGGTACATGAGATAGAACAATGCTCTTGAAATCATGACGACCTGATTTCAAATAAGCCCTCAATCCTGGGTAAACCTAAATGAGGCACTAAGCAAGTCTCTTTATATTTGTTTACCTCAGTTACCTCAATTGTTAAATAGGGTTTATAATAGAACCTACCTAGTAATTTTGCTGTGAGAATCAAATGAGTTAGCATTTATAAAGTGCATCTCACAATACTGGCATATAATGGTATTAAATAATCATCCCAATCTCTCACCCAAATAAAATGAGCCTTCTAATCCCTAGCTCAGACCATTCCATTAGAGAATTTGGGAAGGATATCAGAATTTAGCCAAGACCAAAGTCAAAGGTCTTTCTGTTACCTAAAATTTTTTGGAAGAGGAATTATTTCCTTTCCACTCTTCACTTGGTTGTCTATTTGGTTTTAAAGTTCATTTCCTACTATCATAAATTAAAGATTAGAGGTGCTTAACAATTATGACTCATGCAGATCAACCCCATCCAAAGTTGTAGAAAAGGCCAATGCTCAGAAACTATTGTCATCTAGGTTTTCTGAGTGCTATATCATAAACCAAAAACGCCTAGTTAAAATTACACAGGATTATATAACTGTGATTGTAAATAGGATGAGTATAAATATACTTATGTACTCAAAGAGTACTTAAAGAGTCTTTGTCTGAGTCACCAAAGATTAAATGACTTGTTCATAGTCACATACACCATATACTTCAGAGGCAGCACTGGTTAAACTCCATTCTCCTGACTCAAGGGTATACTACCACAACATCAAAAATGCACTGACTGGTCTTTTTTCCCTCCAAGAGTCCCACTAATTTACTCTGCATTCAATATGCTCTCCATTTTTAAAATTTAAACTGTGGGATTATCTGTTATTGACAATGTGGGGAGGCAACCTTTCTCAGTAATATAATAGAACAAATTGTCAGTCTCCAGGGCAGCAGTTGTCTTGCTTTTCTTTTCATATATCTCTGTTAATACTTGGTATACTTCTTTTAAATTGAAGATAATAAATAGTATTGAAGGTATTATATGGATGACTAGATGGTACTTTGAATGGTTTTATATATACACACACACATGTGCATATTTAATTTTTCATGCTAAGGCCGTCAAATTGCCCTTCATAGACTAGTATAACTTTGAAAGTTTCATATTTTTAAAATCTAAGAGGAAGCATGTGTAGACAAAGCTAGAAGTATGCTTTATTTTGTGATCCCAATGAAGTTTAAGAGAATATTCCGAGAACATGGGTTCAAAATGATGGAGTGATTTTTTTTTTTTGACCAAAGATCCTGCTGGTTGGCAACTTGAAAGGAGTCCTTGGTCCAAAATAACATTAAGCAAGTGTTTCTTCAAGATGAGATCATTATGTTTCTTTTCTGAATCCAAATACTAATTGCAACCTTGCTGCGAGGTCTACAATATTAAGACTATCATAGTCATGGCAACAGAATTCAACATTCAGTGGAATTTGTATCATCAGCCCAGGAATTCTAGTTACTTGGGTGGTAGATGAGCACTTAACAGCATCTATAATGCAAAAGTCAAAAGAGAGAATTTACATTGTCATTGCATACCTTTAGGTAATTTTGCTACACAAACTCTGTTCAATCTTTTAACATTTTGTATATCTATATAATTAATTTTCATATAGGATGATTTCTTAATCCACAGACACAAATAAAAGCACAAATTAAAATTTCAATAGGCATTTTACAATGGCCCATTTACATTTCAAAATTAAACCCATAATAAAAACTTTTGTGTGCTTATAATTGGAGTGATTTTTTAACATCCAATGATAAACATCTATGTAAATAACCTCCCAAAGATTTTACACTTAAGAAGCACTTCAAATGAGTTGCTTAAAGTCACCTTCTCTGCTTTGCATGATAATTGTAATGCAAAATAATAAACAGCACAGGGCACCAAGTACAACACTTCTTGGATGATAGGGTGTCATTTGTATAAAGATAATTAGGCATTTAAAATCGACCAATACCAATTTTAAAACCTACCAATTAAAAAAAAAACTAGCATGCTTACAGTAAGCCCATTGAAATAATTTTCCATTTGCCTTTGCTAGGCTTTCAGAGGAAATCTGTCCATAGTTGTTTATATTGAACCAAGGATTTTGTTTATGTGCAGGAAGTGAGATCTAGCTAAAAGTTCATAAATGGAGCACAAAATATTTTTGTCAAAAGAGTATTTTATAGAGAGATGCAGTGTGTTTTGAATACTCTCAATTATTAAAATTAAATTGGTAAAAAGACTTGTTGCTATTAGAGACAGTGAAGAGTTAATAGAACAATATGTTTACTTTATCCAAGGTTAAGATGGAAGGAGTAATAAAGGCTTGTCCTCCATATAGAAATGAAACAAAACAAAACAATAATATGACTTTCTCTCATGTCTGGTGAAAATGAATATACCTTTTCAGTAATGTGTTATATAAAATGATTCTTGAACTTCATATGCCAATTTTAATAATAATATATTGTTCCAATGATTTAATAAATCCAAATCTAAATCCTAGTATTTGGAAGAATGGAAAAACAAAACCATGCAATTCAAATTGGTTCCTGTCCTTTCCTAATCAATGATGGATACACATGTCTATTCATATATATATGTGTGTGTGTGTGTATATATGTGTGTGTGTGTGTATATATATATATATATATATATATATATATATATGTACTTACCTACACACACATATACGTATATAATTTTGTCCCCTAGAAAACATGAAGAAGCTGTCAGGGAATCTAAGAGATTGTAGTATTGTAATGATAAGACCAGCCTCTTGTCTCTTACCCTGGTGAAGGTGATACAGTTAAGATGTAGAAAAATAATATGGGACTTCAGTTCAGTAAGGTCTGAAATCTTGTGATGATGTGACCAATAAATCAAAAGTATTTGAAGTGTATGCTTCACTCTATGTCAGGTACTATGGAAGACTAAAGAAATTTATGTCATAGTCTTTTCCCTTGAGGAACTGATAATCTACATGGGTATAAAAGATTAACACACAAGAACAAAAACCTATAGACAGGACAACAGATAAAATAGATATTATGTCACTAAATGCTAAATTGTGCACTATGGGAATTTAAGAATGACAACTATTGAAAATTGAATGAACATGGAAAGCTTTCTTGATGGAAAAAGCCATTCCTTGAAGGATGGCTAAGATTTAATAGAGCTGGAAGTGATCAGAATGGTTATTCCAAGGAGGAATAATAGTATGACGGAAGGTATAGAGGTACGTATGATCTTGGTCCAATAAGGCAATCAATCTAACAAGGGTATGCAAGGGAAGAGTAGGAAATAAGTTTGAAGAAATAGGGTGAAGCCAGATTATAGAAGGCTTTGAAAGCTAGATATGGGCTGTTAGATTTTATGTACTATGTTATAAGGAGTAATAGAAGCTTTATGAGTCAAGTAGTAACATGAAAATAAGTACTTTAGAACAATAAGTTTGGTAACAATGCGTAAAGTAGATTAGAGGAGAAGCAAGACTAGAATCAGTGAGATTAATTATTGTAGTAAAGGCTGAAAGAGATGACTAAAGTATTTTTAGGGAGGGAAAAGAATGGTTATATGACAGCCATTTTGAAAGAATTAATGGGACATAATTTTGATATAAAGTAACAATGTAAGACAAGATGAAAAGGTTCAACTAAACAACAAATTTGATTTAAAAATCATCTGTCAAGCAGCATGGTATAGTGGATAGAGAGCTAACTTGAGCTAACTCAAGTTCAAGTCTCCTCTGACAAATATTAGCCTTGTCATCTTGGACAATTCTCATTACCATTTAAGCAAAGATCTTAACCAGTCAGCCAATAAACATTTATTAAGTACCTCCTCGTGTGTAGAGTATGTTCAGGCAAGATCAGTACCTATATGGGTGCTAGGCACTGTGTTAAACCATAAAAATACAAAGGAAAACAAAAATCTGTTCCCTGATCTCAAGGAGATAAAGGACTCTAAGGAAAAAAATAACATGCAAACAAATATGTACCAGCCAGTTTTCTACAGGATAAATTGGAAATGATCAACAGAGGGAAGACACTAGAATTAAGAAGGATCAGAAAAGGCTTTCTATAATAGGTGGGATTTTAGCAGGGAACTGAAGAAATCAGAGACACTAGGAGTCACAAATGAGGAGGAAGAGCATTCTAGAAATGGGGAACAGGTAGTAAAAACACCAGGAATTGGGAAATAATTTTCCCTCTCTTTAGGAATAGCAAGGATGCTAATATCACTGGATCTTAGACTTGTTGGGGAAATAGGATGGCATGAAATATAAGAATACTGGCCTGATTGTGGAGGGTTCTGAATACTTTACAAAATACTTAATCCCAGAAATGGAAGGGAGATGCTACAATTTATTGAATAATGGTGGGGCTGTGGCTGTGGATGTATGGGTAAGTGACAGAAACAGAATAAGAGCGATAGAGAGAGATAGGGAGACGGAAACAGAAAGAGTGAGAGAGACAGAGAAAGAGAGGGAGACAGACACAGAAAAGTAGAGAGAAAGAAACAGAAAGACATGGTCAGATCTGTAATTTAGGAAAGTCAAGGAAGAGCCCTGTGGCAAGAAGATCAACCATCTAGTTATTTGCTGAGTTAGAGAGAAGATACTACCCTGATTTGAAGGGCCTTTTTTTCCTCTGCTAATGAAATCAAAGATCTAGTTCTTATTCTTACCTTGGCAGAGAGATGGGAGTGGGAAGAAGACCAAGGAGCAATAGAGAAATAGCAAAACAGGAGAGAAAAGCAGGAAGAGAAGATTTCTTTTAACTTCTGAAAGCTGATCATAGGGAAAGAGGATGAAGAAGTGTGAAACTAGCAAGATTCCCTGTGCTGTTTTTATTGATTCTCGGACAGAAGGCTATTAATCCCCAGGAAAAGAGTGTTGAACAAGTTACCTAAAAGTGAAGAGAAAATGCTGGAAGATTGCCATAAATAAAATTTTACTTCACTGGAAAATTAGCCCCTAGTGAAGTTCCTGAAGAGTTGGCCACAGCATGCTTAGTTTAACATAAAAGCTAAGAATAATAGAGGGAGACTAAGAATTTGATCTAGTTTCTATCAAGATATCAAATATCTATGAAGAGTAAGGGGAAAATGCTTAGTGACTTTTCAATGAATAATTTCTGTTTGTTTTGCCACAGTCAAGTAATCCTTTCTCTTAGAATCAATCAAGTAGTATTTATGACGTGCTTTCTATGTATGAGCATTTATGCTAAGTATTGAGTTCTCAGACAGAATGAAATGCTAATTTATCTTTTTTAATGTAAAAAAACTCTAAAAAGTAAATTAATTTGAATGGTATAAAGGTATATTTTCAGAAGGTTGAAAGGTAAAGAATGTGACATACATAAGAAAGCCAAGAAATGGGAAAAAAATAGGAGTTGAATTATGAGGTAAAAAGAAATCATTCCTAATGGAGATGAGTATGTTGTCTGTGATTCAGCAGAATCATGGCAAGGACATTAGTAGTTCCATAGCACTGGAAGTATGAGTTACTCCTGCATTAAATATACATTGCCCTCTCCTCTACATAGTTGTCTCAGCAATAAGTGAATCCTCTTCTTTTTGATGCTGGAAGGAGTGTAAATTTATGAAAGAAAAGTTTGTTGTTATTTTTTCTTATTATACTATTTCATTACATGATTTAGCTTTGAGTGGTGTCCTTGAGATATCTGGATAGATACACAGTTAGAGATTTATAAGCTATAGTTTTAGGGATGTGCAGAGTCCCTTAAGCCTAGAATATCAGTCAACTATAGGGAGTACCAAGCCACTAAATATTAACAAGAGTAATGTGATAAAATTCTACCACTCCAGGACTTCTAAAAGCTTTAAAATTCCTCTACAATCCTTTAAAACAAAGGAATAATGTAGTGGTATGTTGGCAAAAGTTTTAAAACCAGTTCTTTGGGGGGGCACTTTAAAATTTAATCTATATTATTAACATTTTCTTTATTACTTTCTTAAGTCTAGAGAAGCAAGAAAACCATAAATCAAGCCTAATCTTTAATGTTTGCTTATTATAATGCTGCAATCAATTGTTTTTCAGTTGTGTTCAACTTTTCATGACTTGCTAAAGAGACTAAAGCGATTTACATTTTGTTCTGTAGCTCATTTTATAGATGAAGTAAATAGGGGTAAGTGAACTGCCACAGCTAGTAAATGTCTGAGGTCAGATTTGTATTCTTGAAGAGGAGTATTCTTTACTTCAGGTTCAGCATTCTATCCTCTGAGCCACCTGGCTTGTTGATTTACAAGGTTTAAATGTTCCCAAAGAAAATTTAAGAATCAGCTTTCTTGAATATGTTCAAATTAGTTTCTGCATACTCCTTATTGTGAAACTAATGTTGGTGTTGTGACACAGTTCCCTTCTAATTGTCCTGCCTCAGTTCCCCTTAAATTGTTCTGCCTTGGTTCCTAATTGTTCTGCCTCACTCCCTCTGGTTGCAACACCATCCTTCTCTCTTGAAAACCAGAATTGATATAATTTAAGGCTGGATACACTAAGATTATAAATTATAAATGTTTAATCCAAATAAGGAGAAAGACCTTCTAGCTTAGATATCATAACCCCAGACCTTCCCTACTTATTAGAATGTCCAGTGCCTTCCCCGACCCTGTCAAAAAAGGATTGATAGTCCATTCTGGTTCTCAGTGCTCTGACCCCATCCCTGCCTCAGTCTACCCCAATAGCTTGAGACAAGTGTGTGTGTGTATATATATATATATATATATATTTCATGGGAACTTCACATTTGCTGCTGCATTTTTGGAGATGATAGTCTCATTCAGCCCTGGACCAAACCATAAATCCATTTGGTCCCAGTAAATCTCTCCCTCTCAAACAAAACATTAAAAACTCTCTAATCTCTATCTTGTCTCAGTTTCTCCAGCATTATATTGGGAATTTCAAGCATAGGCTGATGGGGAACAAATATTTGAAGAAAAACAAGACCTTCAAATCATATCAGGTAGATTTTTTTTAACTGTGCCACAGTCATCTACTCAACATAGTTATTAGTAAGTCTGCCTTTGAAAAGCAGTTTCATGCAGATATATCCACAGTATGACTTCTTAGTAAATGATCCTCAACCCCAATCCTTTGCTACCACTTACACTTTATTTCTAATTAAATGTTAAAATTAACAGAGACTATTTTTATATAACTTTATATATACCTGTTTTAGCAGCATGTGTCTTTCATTAAAATGTTTAATACATTTTACTCCGTATTACTTTAGAGTATTACTTGGGCTATTCTATTACTTAGGGCATTAGAATAATGTGAAGGATTATACATATCAGGGCATGATAGTAAGTTGCATAGATTAAGACAATGTTAAAAAAAAAAAAGATTGGTGAGAAAGAAAGATGTCCTTGGAGAAAGAGGAAGGGAAAAGATAAATGAGAGAAATTATCACACATAAAAGAGGTGTTCAAGGAAGAACTTTCACAGTGGAAGGAGAAATGGGAGGAGAAACAATGCTTTAACCCCATTCTTATCTCAATTGGTTTAAAGGGGGGAAGTATATATGTACTTAATTGCTTATAGAAATCTATCGTATACAGAAGGGAAGTAGGAGGGAATGAGATGAGAAAAGTTATATGCGGGTGTATGTCTGTGATAAAAGGACAAATAAAGAAAGACTGTGGCCAGATGCAAAACTCACTTTAGAGGAGAGACAGGATAAAAAAGAGAGAGAAGGATAAGAAGAAAAAATCAGATGAAGGGGAATGCACAACTAGAAATCAAAACTATGAATGTGAATGAAATGAACTCACCCATAAACTGAAAGTGGATAGCACAATGGATTAGCAACCAGGATCCAACAATATATTATTTACAAGAAACAAACTTGAAATCAGGCTGGAGCAAACACTTCAGCTGAAGGAAAAATAGGCAGGGGTAACAATCATGATGGTAAACAATAAAACAAAAACAAACTTATTTTTAAAAGATGGGCAGAAAACCCATTAAACTGCTAGAACATATAGACAATGAAATGATATCAGTACTAAATATATGTGGATCAAATGGCATAGCATACAAATTCTTAAAATTTAAGTTATGTGCATTAGGAAATAGACATTAAAATTATATTAGTGGAGGATATTCATTATTTCCAATCAGAGCTATATAAATATAGCCACAAAACAATACAGAAGAACTTAAATAGATGAATAGAATCTTAGAAAAGTTACATATGATAGACTTCTGGAGAAAACTGAATGGGCACAGAAATGAGTTTACCAATTTTTTTGTCTGTACATGGTATCTTTACAAAAATAACCATATGTTAGGGCATTATTTCCCTCTCCCCATGTAGAAAAGCAGAAATATTAAATGCACTCTTTTTAGACCATAATGCAATAAAAATATTCAATAAAGGGCTATGGAAACATAGAGTAAAATTAATTAGAAAATAATCTAATCCAAAAGAGTGAAAAAACAAAACATAGAAACTATCAATAATTTCACTATAGAGAATGACTATGAGACAGCATCCCAAAATTTGTGATATGAAGCCAAAAGAGTACTTTTAAAAAATTCACAATCTCTAAACCTTTATATCAATAAAATAAAGACTAGATCAATGAATTGGACACACAATTAAAAAATTAAAAATCCCCAATTAAATATCAAAATGGAAATCTTAAAAATTAAAGGAGAGATTAAAAAAAACTGAAAATGGAAAAGAAAATTGAAGTAATAAAAAACTAGGTCCTGGTTTTATAGGGAGGGCAACACAATAGTTAATGATCAATTCGTTTTCAAAAAAAGAAAGAAGAAAACCAAGTTACTAGTATCGAAAATGAGAAGGGTGAATATGTTACCCAGTGAAAATGAAAAGTCAATTTTAGGAGCTATTTTACCCATTTAAATGCCAATATATTTGATAATTTAAGTTAAATGAATAAGTATTTACAAAAATGTCAGTTTCCCAGACTAAAATAAAGAAAAAATAGAATACTTAACTCTATTTTAGAAAAAGAAATTGAAAGTCATTATTTACTTCCCTAAGAAAAACATCCCTAGGATGCATTGGATTAACAAATGAATTTTGCCAAACATTTAAGGAACAATTAATACCAATACTATTAAAATTGGGAAAGATAGTAAAGAAGTCCTACAAAATTTCTTTTATGACATAAATGTAGTTTTGATATCTAAGTCAGGTAGAGCAAAAACAAAGAAAGAAAATCTAAACCAATTTATTTACTATTGATGCAAAAATTTAAATAAAAAAATTAGAAGTGAATTCAAGCAATATATTAATAAAGAAATACACTATGAACAGGTAGAATTTGTATTAAGACTGTAGGACTAATTCAGGATTAGGAAAACTGTCAGCATAATTTATCATACAAATAATAAAAATAAAATGATTATTGCAGAAAGAGCTTTTGACAAAAAACAATGTTTATTCCTATTAAAAACACTAGAAAACATAAGAATCAATGGATCTTTTCTTAAAATCATAAGTAGTGTCTATCTAAAACCATAAGCAAGAATTGCTTGTAATGGGGATAAACATGACAACATCCTCCATAAGATCAAGGCTGAAGCAAGGATGTCTAACATCATCACTATTATTTAATATTGTATTAGACATACTAGCTATAGCAATAGAACAAGAAAACAAAATTAAAGGAACAAAAATAGGTAATAGGGAAATAAAAATATATTTTGTAGATGATAGAACAATAGAGAATAAACTAAAATTCTAATTGAAACAGGTAACAATTTAAGTAATGTTTTATAATATAAACTAATCCCCTATAAATCATGTAATAACAATAAAATCTAGCATAAAGAAATAAAAAGAAAAATCTCATTTAAAATAACTGCAGACAATATAAAATATTTGGGAATCCATGTGTCAAGATAAACCAAGGAAGTATAAAAATTTCTCACAAATGAAACCAGATCTAAAAAAATTGGAAAATATTAATTGCTCATGGGCAAGCCAATACATTATAATAAAAGTAATAATTCTACCTAAATTTTTCTACTTTAATGAGTGCAAAAATTAGTTTAAAGAGCTAGACAAAAAATAAAATTCATCAAGATGAACTCCAAATCAAGAATACTAAGGGAATCAATTTTAAAAATGTGAAGGAAGGTTTCTTAACAGTACCATATTTCAAATTATATTATAAAGTAATCATCAAAATAATCTTGTATTGTCAAAATAATAAAGTGATGAATCAGTAGGATACATCAGGTATGTAATGAACAGCAGGAAGTGCTTATAGTTATCTTACTATTTTTATAAATCCCCAAAATCAAGCTTTTGGAGCAAGAATTTAAAATTACTGGGAAACCTGAAAAGTCATTTGGCAGACACTAAGTATAGGAAAAAACCTCACACTGTATACCAAAATAATGTCAAAATGAATAAATGATTTAGACATAAAGACCATCATAACTGAATCAGAGTAACATGGAAATATTTACTTGTCAGATATATGGATAAGAGAATAGTTTAAGACAGACAAGAGAGAGAGATCATAGGAAGTAAAATGGATAAACATGATTATACTATATTAAAAATGTTTTGTATAAACAAAAATAGTATAGACTAAATCAGGAATTTTGGAATAGATTAAAATAGGAAACGTAAAAATTTGCAACAAATTTCTCTAATAAATGCTTCATTTCTTAACTATCTAGGGAACTAAGTCAAATATATATAGATATATATATATATATATTAATGGAAATAAATATATAAATATATAATGGCCCAATTGGTCAGTGGTTAAAGGATTTGGATATAAACAGGCTGTTTTCAGAAGAAATTAAAGTTATCAATAGTCATTATTATAAAAAGTATCATTTCTAAAAAAGAGGAAAAAGCTACCTTTTATATATCATCATAAACAAATCTTTTTGGCCTCATTTGAAATTTTTTATTTAATGTTAAGTTAAATGGGCACAAAAAAGAATTTACCTTTTTCTTCTCTGTATATTGTACCTTCATAAACGTTGACCACATATAAGGGGATTATTTCCCTTCCCCTCATGTAGAAAAGCAGAAATATTAAAGGTACTCTTTTTAGACCATGATGCAATAAAAATATTTAATAAAGGGCTATGGAAGCATAGATTAAAAATTAATTGTAAAATAAATACATTTTCCCAATTACATGCTGCCATACCTGAAATTTTTGTGATTATCCTATATCTTTTAAAAACTTTTAGATACTAAGTCTTTAATAAAGTCAAGTACATAATACATAAAGTAAAGATAGAGATCTTTATTCATATAGAAGAAAAGTTAAGTATCCATTATTTGAAAGATTAAGAGAATTTTTGAGTTGAAAGGGCCTATTACTGGACATTTAACCAAAATTTCACAATTTACAATTGATGAAACTGACCATAGGCTACAAAATGATTATGGGATGATGATGATAATAATAATAATTATTATAATATTTATATGATGTTTTAAAGTTCACAAAAAACTTTACAAAAATTATTTTGTTTTATTCTCATAAAACTCCTAAGAGTCACATGCTATTATTATCCTCATTTTGCAGATTAAGAAATGGAGGCAAGTAGAGTGAAATGACTTGCCCAGCTTCACTAAGTTAGTAAGTGTCTAAGGCTGAATTTGAGCTTAAATTTTTCTGACGCCAGGTCCTGTGATCAACTTTATCACGCAACTGCCTATTTTATATTAAAGGAACTGCTTTTGGTGATTATCAGTTTTAGATATCTATGTAGAAGAATCAATAACTTATGACTTAAAAATCTAGCTTCAGACACTTAAATAGCTATGTAACCCTGGAAAAGTCTCTTGCTCTCTGCCTTGTTTTTCTTAATAGAATGAGGATAATAGCACCTAGAATTATGGTGAGAATAAAATGATAAAATATTTTAAAAAGCATCATGAACTTTAAAATACTATATAAATTCTAATTTTTACTTTTTTAGATAGCTATTAACAATCAGCAGGCTAAAACAAAAAATTATATCATGCTGAATTTTAGTTATTAACAGTCTATTCATTTATAATTAGATTACCAGTAGAGTAGACAGAATTTGATGGTAATAAGAGATCTGGTGGATGGAGATTATTCCAATGAAAAACTTGACTATGTGTGAGTGACACCCAAGTATTTATATTGAAAGAATACAGGAAAGTACTTTAACTTCCCTTGAAATAGGTGCTAGTAATGATAATTAAAATACTTCTTTTGCAAATAGATAGTGGTAAACAGTAAATTCATTATTCCTTATTTTAAAGTTTGTTTTTGTTTTGTTTGTGTTTAAAGAAGTTAGTAAGCCTTTGTCCCCAATTAGTTCTTCTTTTTTTTTTTTAATGACATCACTGCAGGTGGTAAAATCATTGCCATTTGAATTTGCCTTCTCTCCAAACTTTTGACCATATGAATAGCTCAGTCTATTGTTTCACATTTACAGTTCATTCATATTAAGAAGTCCACCAATATACATATGTATATATATATTTATATTTATATATAATAAAAAAGGGAAAAATTAATTATCCTTGAATAGCAAAATAATTTGTTTACTAACAATAGTGCAAATACTAAATTATCAGCAGAACTTGAATGTAATTTATGCTGCCACAATTTAAGCTTTTTTTTTTTAACATAGTCATCATCTTCCAAAAGAGGAAAACTTCAAATAAAATTAAGAAACATGAGTATTGGTACAATGTTAATAATAGTTGATATTTAATTGAGATCACATCTTTAATCTTTTCTTTTTCCTGCCAATGGTGCATCTTTATTCTTATTATCTTGTTTTCTGTGCAGAATTATCACCCACTGGTTTTCAATTACAGAGATACCCATATTGATTCTACTCTTGATTTTAACTCACAGCTGAAAAATTACTCATTTAGGCCAATAAAACTGGATTCTGTAGCTAGTTTAAGCTCTTTTTGAAACAATATAGGCTCAAAAGAAAGAAAGACAAAACTCATAAACAGGACTATTATATGAAGCTATTGAGGAACAGACTTTAAATTATTTTAACACAGATCACTCTTAAAATGTAAGAAGACAAATAGTAATCAAAAATGTCATCACCATATGGAGAAAAACTGGATGTCAGTCACAGCAGTTATAAAGAACAGGTGGCGCTTAAGCAATCAAACCCCCTTATGGAATTATACAAATGTAACCTAAATTCCATAGATCTGTAGTAAAGTGATGCACATAAATTAGACAAAAGATTTTTCATTAACACATACTTTATTAAGTTGTTTGAGTGTTATCTGAAGCCCTCACAAAAAGAAAGAAAAATATTCTTATAAACATATTTACTTTGGTAATTTCAAAGGAAATTCTGAAAATAATAATATAAAATATAATTCTTCTTTGTTTCTTGTCAAAGACTGAGCTCATTGTAATATCATTCATAATACCAATTACATTATATATATTGCTGAAACATACATTTCTTCAAATATCTTAATTATTAATATGTTTCCACAGCAATTTTCTCAACAAGTTTTCTATTTTTTTTTTACCTTGAGACTTTTAGTTTCTTATTTTGGAGGTCAATTAGTAATATTACAATAAATCTTGATCGAGATCCAGTTCTGGTTTGGCCACCAAGAACCATGCAGTCCACGTGAAGAGGAAGCATAGAAGTTAGTTCTCCCATGGAGCATAGTCTCTTCCCCTCACAGACACATCAAATTGTTTTTGTTTGTTTGCTTGTTTTTTTAATATAGAAATCTGTTGACCCAATGCTGGGTACGTCTTTGTTTCTACACTTCATTTTCCATTTAAATAGTAATCTATTAAATAGTTTGTACAATGCACTGTTCTAGGTTTAACAAATATAAAGATGAGAAATGATACATTTTTATTTCTGAGGAATTTATGTTCTATTAGGGAGATAAAATAAATGATATATAATAATTAAGGTTTCTTATAGTTCTGATGCTTTGACATCAGTCCTAATGTGGACTGAGGTATTCTAAATTGTCATTAAACAGAGGAAGATCTTTATAGTTTTGTCTCAACATTATGTAAAATTTAGGAACCAAAATATTACAGTCATAATCTCAAGACTACTGGAAGCTATATTTTTTGTGCCTGCTCTAGAACTGACTATTCCATTTATTCTGCATAATGTTCCTTTTAGCTGAAGCCTTTTTTATTGCCCTTAAGAAAAGTTACCACCTCTATCCTTGGAGCTTAGAACCCAGAGACATCAGACCAGGGAAATAGTGACTGGCATAAGGAAAGATTTTAGTCAGTAGTCAGAACCTTGGCCAACAAATTAAATAAAAAAGAATTTAAGTGCCTACTATGTGCCAGGCATTATGGTAAGTATGGGGGCGGAATGAAAGATTAAAAAAAAAAACAAAAAAACAGAACAGTCCCTGATATCAAGGAACTGACATCTAATGGGGGAGACAATATGCCAACAACTACATACAAGATAAATTGAAAATAATCTCAGAGGGAAGGCAATAAGATTAAGGAGGACTTGTAAAGGCATCTTGTAAAAAGTGACACCAGAGGGGCTGAGTTCTTTTGAACATTGGACTACCTAATTAAAGCCCACAGGCACTTATTCTCTCTTTAAAACATCCTACTGCTATGAAGATCAATTTCTATCTCAAGTCACCATCTGACTTAGAAAGTTTCTATAACTTCCATTTAACCCTGAGAAAATAGACACCATATACCATGAAGTCCTTCTTTCCTACTTCACAACTTGAAACTACATTACAACTCACCTGTTCTCTTTTGCTCTGACCCTTCTCCTTGCCAAAATTAACCCTTTTACTTATGCCCATACTTTTCTGTCTCCTCTGTGAGCTTATCATTCTTATAATTAACTCTTTCTTATCTTTACTTTCTACACTTCTTTTTCAATTTATATCTCTTATTCCCTAAATCCTTTCCTGTTGCCTTCTATCATAAGCAGACTTCCCCCATTAAAAAACAAAAATACAAAATAAAATAGAAAATTTGATATGCTGCCTCTTATCTCTATACCTCTGCATGGACTTGTTCACATGCTTGGAATGCATTCCTTCTTTACAATGAAATGGAAAGTTCATGGAATGGAGAAATATAAAATAATCCACAAATGCTACAAACTAGTATTCAATTCATTGTTTGGTTGAACTTAGACTTCAGAAAGTTATAGACAAAATGTTACTAATGCATATTACATTTGAAAATGGATTGTACATACTTTTCCAACCCAGAGAGTTAGTTATTAAACATTTATCAGCACTTTCCTACATTTATCAGGCCCACTTCTAAAACAAATGAAGTAATTGGGAAACTGTCAAAGAAGCCATAAGCTGTATTGCATTTTATGAAAAAAACTAATCCTTCCTTCAGGGCATGGAGAGAACCCTGGTACTATTATACCAATTGCCACATGGTAGACAAGGTTGGTAAGTGTGTGTTTGGGTTGGGGAGCAAAGTAGGGTAAGCATTGTCAGGCTAGTACTATGCCCCAATTAATTAGTAACTAGTAAGTGTTCAATAACTGTTTAATTGATTGATTACTTAGCAGTGGGAATACATTGTCCTTTAGAAAAGCAATCATATACATGATGACTACCTTCCTGAGAAGTTATTTGGTTAATGGCCTAAGAATGATGTCATCTTTGTCCAGAGTATATATATTATACTTCAGATGCTTAATTAATTAAACAGCAGCTTGCCTTTTTTAAGTAGCAGAAAGTAAAGAAGTGAGTTTATTATGGTTAGATTTTGCTACAGCAGCACACGTGGAAATGCTGGTGTATACATAAGTATATATCTAGCCTACAACATCCATCACATTGTTATTTTCCAGTTAACTGCTGACATAAAAAATAACAATCTAGTTTATGAACTGATTTGCTTCTGAACTACATCTGGGTTTATATCCTAGAATCTAATAGTGACTTTTTGAGCATGACCAAATCATTTAAATCACTGAATTTTGCTTTTCTCACTTATAAACAAAGATAGTATTTTCACCATTTGCCTCAGAGTTGTTATAAGGAAAGTCTTAAAATACTGTATCATATATTTCAGGAAAACTTGGAAAGAAAATAAATAAAAAATTGGAAAGAAAATATATAAACTGATGCAGAGCAAACTGAAAAGAACCAAGAGACTGTACATAGTAATAATATTGTAGATGATCAGACTAAATTATTTATAGCAATACAACAATCCAAGACAATTCCAAAGAATTCAAGATGAAAAAAGCTATCTTTATCTAGAGAAAGAACTGCTGGAATCTGAATGAAGATTGAAGCATACTCTTTTTCTACTTCTTTTCCTTTTTTTTTTTTTCTTTTTTGTGCGATGTCTTCTTTTACATGACTAATATGGAAATATATTTACATGATTGCACATGTTATATAACATATCAAATTGCTTACCATCTTAGGGAGGGAGAGAATATGTAACTCTGAAACTTTAAAAGTCAATGTTAAAAATGGTTTCTAAGGAGAGAATTTTGAAAGATGACAAAGTAGGTGAGAAAATTCTAAACTCTCCAGATTTCCTCACAAACAAGACAAAATAGAACAAACATGGAGCAGGTAAAAATAAACAAAAGTTGGAGCAGAACAGATGACCTCCTGAGACAATTAAAGAAGATCTATAGAAAGATATAAGGACCAAGATTTGGCCCAGGTGAAGTATAAATACTTTCAGGCTAGTACCAGTGAAACAAAAAGCAAAGAACCCTGGGGCTGGTTGAATTAGAAGGTAGTCTCAAGCTAGACACAGAACTTTTTACCTCCTGGACATATAAGAAGTCCAGCTTCTGAGCCAAGGAAGACTGAGGGAACCTCTACTTCAGATCCAGTTGTACTATGGAGATACAGCCCTGGATGAGAAGGAATAAACATAGGACTGGTGAGAGCAGAAGCCATGGGCCCGGATGCCGCTGGCTGTGGGTGGAGTTCTTTGTTTGGAATTCCAGGCCAGAAGAAAGAATTAAAATGGTTTGAGGCCAAAGATATCATTCCTCCACAATCTAGAACCAGAGGTAATTACATAACAATCTGCCATTAAAAAAAAAAAAAAAGCAGAACTCAACCATAGGAAGTAACTATGGGAATAAGGAAGATTGAGGTTCATCTTCTGAGGAAGATACTAAAGTTAAATTGTTACTTGCCCAAAAAAGAATTCATAGAAAAACTAAAAAAACAAAAACAAAAACAAAACAAAAAAACACTTTAAAATCAAATAAGAGAAACTGAGGAAAAGCTAAAACAAAATAATAACAATCCAAGGAAAATAAGAAAAGAAAGTCAACAATGTAGAAAAGGAGATCCAGAATATTAAGGAAGAAAAATTACTCCTTGAAAACTAGAATTGGACAAGGGGAAGCCAGAGAAGTTATAAGAGATCAAGAAATAATAAAACAAAATATAAAAAATGAAAAAAAAAATAGAAAAAACGATGAGACATCTCATAATAAAAACAATTGATCTGGAGAACAGAAAAAGAGAAAATGTGGACTTTGGGGAGCCAAGATGGCAGAGTGAATAACTGTAAGCCTCCCATGTTTACATCCAGGCAATAGCACTTCAAGACAGGTCCTAGGGAAAAGAGAGGGTAAAACATTTGTTTTATTCCAGGAAACTTGAAGGATCCATAGGAGGATTCCTTCTCAGTTGGATAAGGGTAAGTGGGTGGAGTAAAAGACTGGAAGCTTGCCAGGCAGGTAGCAACAAATCTTTTTTTTTTTTTTAATAACTTTTTATTTACAAGTTATATGCATGGATAATTTTACAACATTGACAATTGCCAAACCTTTTGTTCCAATTTTTCTCCTCCTTCCCCCTACCCTCTCCCCTAGATGGCAGGATGACCAGTAGATGTTAAATATATTAAAGTATAAATTAGATACACAATACATATACATGACCAAACTGTTATTTTGCTGTACAAAAAGAATCGGACTCTGAAATATTGCACAATTAGCCTGTGAAGGAAATCCAAAATGCGGGCAGGCAAAAATATAGGGATTGGGAATTCAATGTAATGGTTCATAGTCATCTCTTAGAGTTCTTTTACTGGGTGTAGCTGTTTCAGTTCATTACTGCTCTATTGGAACTGATTTGTTCTTCTCATTGCTGAAGATGGCCAGGTCCATCAGAATTGATCATCACATAGTATTGTTGTTGAAGTATATAATGATCTCCTGGTCCTGCTCATTTCACTCAGCATCAGTTCATGTAAGTCTCTCCAGGCCTTTCTGAAATCATCCTGCTGGTCATTTCTTACCGAACAATAATATTCCATAATATTCATATACCGCAATTTATTCAGCCATTCTCCAATTGATGGGCATCCATTCAGTTTCCAGTTTCTTGCCACTACAAACAGGGCTGCCACAAACATTCATGCACATACAGGTCCCTTTCCTTCCTTTATGATCTCTTTGGGATATAAGCCCAGTAGTAACACTACTGGATCAAAGGGTATGCACAGTTTGATAACTTTTTGAGCATAGTTCCAAATTGCTCTCCAGGGTAGCAACAAATCTGTAGAAGATCCTGAAATCCAGAGTAATAGAGAAAGTGAATGCCAACCCTAGGATCCTCAGGTGCTTCTTCGTAGTCTGGGGAGTCTGCAGACTCCAGCTGTGGGGAATCACCAGTATAGCCCTGGCCAAATCTAGTCTGTGTGACCCTGAGCAAGTCACTGAGACTGTTTGTTTCAGTTCCCTCAACTATAAAATGGTCTAGAAGATGAGCTAGAGAATTGTGTCTGTCTATAATTATCTTGTAATTTTGTCTATGTTTGTGTGTTTGGAACATGTAAAATGTCTTTTGTGTTTGTGTGAGGAACTGTGTCAAGTTACCTTGAAAACAACAAAAAAAATTTAAACTAAAGAGACCCTAGTGATCATTTTCATTTGAATTTCTTTGCAATTGTCAAAATGAATAGGGTGGTTTACAGATGTATTAAGGATGAGTCAACTATCCCGTATCAAAAGTAGTTTTAGTTTATAAGTAAAGGATAAGTAAAATGTTAATTGTTGGGGAAGTATCAGGAAAGGTATTCTAGCCTTATATTGTGGAGTAAAATTTTGCTATTTAAAGTAAAAATTCCTGGAATTGTAATTTACTATTGTTTTGTAGTTTGATTATTGGAATAGTTATCTGGATTGTCAAGAAGCCAATAGTAGAAAATGATATGTGCCATAGTCTGGGAACTAATAAAAGTGGATATGTGTCTGGGAAAAGTTTTGGGAGTGACGTAGGCATGGCTTAGATAAGATCCTCCCGAATCTATTTTCCTATTGTGCTGTTTCCTTGCTGAAAATGAAATTTCCTCACTTGGACTAATCCTAAGACTTGTTTTTAATACCCCATGACTACATAATTAGGTCTCAGATATGCCTCCTATCTAGGATCAAAAAAATTAAGGAGTTTTTTTCTCTGTTATGGTATATGACATTGTTATAACATTCACGCTCCCTTTCATTTTATAGCAAATTTCTATAATCAAGAAGTTTTGTAAGTATAATACTATATTAAATAATAGATTAAAACATCTGAAACATCTCTGAGTTACTATAATAAATGCAAATATCAACATCTTAAAATTTAAATCTGTATTTGTAGTCAAATTATACTATAGGAATGATATCCTTCTAAGGGGGATATGATTAGACAAAAAATAAGATAAAAATGTAAAAAGTTTTCTAAATAAATGTAACAGTAAATTTTGAAAAAAACAATGGTATTCGACTGTTTTTTCTAAGAACTAGATACATATAAATATGATTGATTTATATTTTGGTAATAAATTCTTAAAATTGAATTAAGGTCTTTACACATAAATTGTGCTGATAATGATAAGGAAAGAGAAACTATTTTCCCATTTTAAAAGTATGTATTTGATCATTTTAAAGGGTAGA
This sequence comes from Antechinus flavipes, assembly GCF_016432865.1. Taxonomy (NCBI): domain Eukaryota; kingdom Metazoa; phylum Chordata; class Mammalia; order Dasyuromorphia; family Dasyuridae; genus Antechinus; species Antechinus flavipes. The sequence goes on from NC_067402.1 coordinate 175,023,350, forward strand.
AGAGTTCATTTTACAATTTGACCCTCATAAATTTTGTTTACACTACGTACAGGTAGAAATAGAAATAACAAATGATATATGAATTGAAATTCTCTGAAGTTTCAAGATTGGAGAACCACATTTATTAAATTGTATTAACAGTTAATACTGTTGTTATTAGCAAAATTATCTAAAAATTTCTAGATTTGGAACCAAAGAAGCAGAGCCCTTTTCAGAGCTCTCCTGAGAATAAAGCTTATTGTCCAAGAAAAGATATCAAGGAAGAAAATAACTATATGAGATGCCTGGGACTCAAAAATATGCTGGTTAATTTGATCCAGCAGTGTTTCTACTGGGCTTATACCCCAAAGAGATATTAAAGAAAGGAAAGGGACCTGTATGTGCCAAAATGTTTGTGGCAGCCCTGTTTGTAGTGGCTAGAAGCTGGAAAATGAAAGGATGTCCATCAATTGGAGAATGGTTGAGTAAATTGTGGTATATGAATGTTATGGAATATTATTGTTCTGTAAGGAATGACCAGCAGGATGAATACAGAGAGGACTGGCGAGACTTACATGAACTGATGCTGAATGAAATGAGCAGAACCAGGAGATCATTATATACCTCAACAACGATACTGTTTGAGGATGTATTCTGATGGAAGTGGATCTCTTCAATAAAGAGAGCCTTAATTGATCAAAGATGGACAGAAGCAGCTACATCCAAAGAAAGAACACTGGGAAATGAATATGAACTGCTTGTATTTTTGTTTTTCTTCCCGAGTTATTTATACCTTCTGAATTCAATTCTCCCTGTGCAACAAGAAAACTGTTCGGTTCTGTACACATATATTGTATCTAGGATATACTGTAACCCATTCAACATGTAAAGGACTGCTTGCCATCTGGGGGAAGGGATGAAGGGAGGGAGGGGAAAAATTGGAACAGAAGTGAATGCAAGGGATAATGCTGTAAAAAATTACCCTGGCATGTGTTCTATCAATAAAAAGTTATTTAAAAAAATATGCTGGTTAAATGGATTGGGTTACTAGGATACAAAGATACTTGATGTTAATTAATATTGGTGATTACTATTGTGTTGCTTTGGTCTTTTGTTTTAATATTTGGTGACACATAAATCTTCCTTCTCAGGACTAGTCCATTGTGAGACCTCAATGTAGTTTACCTGTACCTGATTTAATATAATTATGTAATTATGAGGATTATGAGAGAAAGCTTTATGGCATTGTGTGAACCTAGCCCTTTATGGCTGGGAAACTACACTTTCTTTATGTGCTATTTAGAGACTCTTAACTGAAGACCTATGTTTTGCTAACCAGAAATTCAGATTAAAAGATGGATGCAAGGAGTTTTCTCTAAGGCCCCCTATCAGGGTCTTCTGACTACTCCCACAGTTGCCAAACTTTTATCTGAAGAAAGCCCTGCTCCTTTTTCCTTCTGGGAACCTCAAGGTTCATCTAGTATGGATCCAGAAGCAGCTGACATCTAGATGAGATAGCTATCCCAAGATTCCAGATGAGGGCTGAGTATACTGCTCTAATTTATTTTTTTTTAAGTTTTTTATTTTCAAAACATATGCATAGATAATTTTCAACATTCACCCCTGCAAAATCTTGTGTTCCAATTTTTTTCCTCCCTCTCTTTCCCCCACATCCTCCCTTAGATGGCAAGTAATCCAATATATGTTAAACATGTGCAATTCTTCTATACATATTTCCACAATGTTTGTTCGGTTTTGACTCTTCCCTTTTGCTACATGCCCAGTCACCAAGATCCTGAGTCAGGCATGTATTGGCATTTTCTCCCCTTCTTCTTGGCCCCTCTTTCTTTTCTGTTTGAAAGTAAATAATCGCTAATAGTGATACCTGGGATACACTTCCCCAAAAGGTGCCCTCAAGGAACTAAGTGAGTCCCTGGGTAACATCTCATCTTGGCACAGTTGCCTATTCCTTCCTCTTCATCATTGACTAGAAGGTTAGAGACTTTTTCAGACCCCCTTCCCTTTGGCCAAGAAGAGGAAATATCAAAATATTAGGAGATACTATTTTCCAGAGCTAAGGACCAACAAGCAGACAGTACCCTGAGTGTAACAACTGTCCTTGTGCTCACCTTCTATATGATATCAGCCACAGGAAGTGAGAACCTTGATATGAATTGCATTTCACATTTCTATAGCTCACTGTGTAGCCATAGGTAGAAGTATTGAAATCTGTCTATACTAAAATAGATCCCTCCCACAAGGGGCAGGGCTTTGAGATGTCCTTGAAAGTAATTTTCCTCACTTTAGACTTCTATTTATATCTAATTATCCTGTCTCTTGCCTGCTTTATTCAGCTCTGGTCACCCACAAGTAAGAGACTGGTTCTGGTCCAGTTGGTATAAAAAAAGTACTTATGTCTTAAGATTGTTGAGGATTAAATGAGATAATATTTGTAAAAATATTTAGTATATTGACTGGAACATATGAATCCTTATTCTATTTCTTCTCTTTCTTACACTGAATCCCAAGTTTTACTTCCTGTAACTTCTACCCTTTAATCCTAGTTGGACCCTCTGCATCTGAGCAGATTAAATTCTATAAGATTAATTCAGATATTTCTTTTACATAACAGCCTGTCAGATATTTGAAAATATTTGTAAACATGCTCTGTTATAATGTCCAATTCCTACCCTCTTCCTTACACATAGGATAGTGCAAGATAGTGCTTTCCATCCAATTTCCAGTGACTCTATAATACAAATCTCTGAAATTTCTAGAGGGAGAACTGAGTTACAGTTGGAAACCTGGAAGGCTCTGGGCTATTCATCCTAGCTTACCTAAAAGAACTTGTAAAGAATGCCCTTCTGTAAGACAAAGGGGAAATTAAGCTCAGTTGGAAAAGTAACTTATTTCTGGTAATTAGATCTCCACCTACCAGGTTCAAAGGGTTTTCCTCTTCTTTATTGTGCAATTTGAAGTCTTGGGCAATACATAAAGAAAAGATTGAGAACACATCATTACCTTGGAAACTGCTACAGAATTTGACAGACTGTAGGTTGTTCACCAACAAATGTGCTGCTGCTGCTGTTGCAGCATGTAGCTCATCCATATGGAAGCCTTGACTGCAAAAGTGCCTGAATGCTCATCTATTGAGCTCTCTGTAAAGTTCAACTCTTCTGGCCTCATCCAAATGATAGGGCAAAAGGTGCTTGCTTACTAACTGAACATTTCAAAGGTCATTGCCAAATATAGATGAAGAAAATGAAGAATGCACTACTGTATGGTGCTTCTCTAAAGCCGTAACACATTTCCCCCACTAAATGATATCTTAATCCAGGGAAAATATGATACCATAATTCTGACAATGTGAATATAATTCTTTACTCAAGAGAAAAGAGAAAGAGAAGAACAAGTTCTAGTCTTTGCTCTCCTACTAATTCCCTAACTGAGCAATTTACTTTTACTTCTCTAGACTTTAGTTTCTTCCTTTAAATAATAAGCAAACTATAGTTGATCTCGAAAGTACTTCTACTTCTTACATTTTGTGAAAAGTAAAGGTAGTATCTGTGTTTAAAGATGCAAAATCTAGGGAATCTTACTAAGATATTTAGTTTAAAGATTTGGAGAAGCTATTTATACAATGGGAAAGGATCTAGTTGGACAAGAGAAGATAAAAGGAACATCTTTGGTAGGTATTTATTAAAAATCAAATGCATTTCTGTCTACTCATAGGTTTTTTGTTTTTGTTTTCTTTTTTTTTTTTTGTTAGTATAGGGTAAACATGAGGAATAAAAATAAGTGATCCCTTTGTGATCCTTTATGGTCATGACAGATTCCTTCTCCATTACCATAGTAACTGGAAAAAAAAGTATATTTATGCATAGACTTAGAATTCTAAGTCTTGTGTTTCCTGCCAAGAGAGAATGCTGGGTGAAAAAAAGGGTAAAGTTAAGGCAAAGTAACAAAAAAAGCTGTTGATTTCAAAATTCTCTGATTTAGAGATCTATGTAAAAAATGTAAGCCCTTGTTAAATTGGGCTTTTAAGTTCACCAAAATTCTTTCATATTTAATGTGCCCCTTTCCAAGCATATTGATTTAGTCAATTTCCTTATCCTTCTTGATACCAGCAGGATAAATACAATTCTTTAAACATTAATTTTTAATATTTAATTAAATTAAATTAATTAAATTAATTAATTTAATATTTTAATATTTTAAAATATTTTTTGCCCAAAAAGAAAGGAAAAGATGGGTAAGGATGATGTGATAGGCCTATGCTTAGGTAATTTTAAAAATTAGATTAGTTTCTCCAACTCTGGACTCTAGCTTTCTGTTACCTTTAGCAAAAAAAAAAAAAAGTGAACAAAGATGGCATAGTCAAGGGATAAAAGAATTGTTGTCAGATATTCAACATTTATTATGTGCCAGACTCTGTCCTAAGTGGGGGATACAAATACAAATTTAGAAAAAAGATAGTTCTCATCTCCAAGGAGCTTATAATCTAATGGAGGAAGACAACATGCAGCAGGAAGCTAAATAGACAGGGATGGGGTAAGGAAAAAAAATTCATTGGCATAAGGACATGATGGACAGTTCCAAAGAAATCCAAGAGCATTATAGCTCGTAGAAAGTGGGGAGAAAAACTGTTCAACCCTCTCTTTATTTAGAGGTCCTGAAGCTCATGGTCATACTTTTCAATTATAGGGCTCAATCAGAAGATTAGATAATATAGATGTGGGCACCAGGCAGATCCAATCTTGATCAGAATGAGATTTCTCGGCGATTAGTTTCCTGGGGAATGAAGACATGATGGAAAGTTTTTTTTTTTTTTAAATCCAAAAGCAATGTAGCTGGCTATGAGATACAAATAGCCATAGTCCCTCTAAGGCAAAAGCCTGCCAGAGGTCAGAACCTCATATCACCAAGGTGACAAAGTTTAAATTGCTGATACCAGGGTATACAATTGTGCAGCAAGATATAGTGCTTTAGAATCAGTGCCACAAAACTTGGATTAACTAATATCAGGCCAAAGAAGTAAGGAACAGAGAGAGCAAAACAGGCAACTAATGTTGGGGGGAGGGAACCTGAGGGAGAAGTACCATATAGCATTTAATCAAGTCTGAAGAAAGAAGCTCACCATCTAGCTGGGACATGTTCTAATTACCCAAAAGTCAATTGGGGCACCTGGATTGGTCAATAGTAAATTCACCAGCATGGGAGGAGGCTGAGATTGAATTCTTTGAGATCCAGCTCCCAAGGAAAACACAGTCAGAGAGGAGGGAGTTGGAAAGTGAGTGACAGAGAAAATAAGAGCCAAAAAAAAAAAAAAAAAAAAGGCCAAAATTACCAAAGACTTTAGAAAGAATAAAATTCAAAGATCCAATATTTGATGAGATACAGGACCCTCTGGAATATTAGAAGAACATAACTACAACCTGCTGTTCCTGAGTGGTTCAAAAGAGAAATAAGACTTACTAGAGCATAATTTATGGCTTGGATAGCAAAAATAATTGGAAAGCATAGAAAAGCTGGAATCTACAATGGTAAGTTTCACCAAAAAAGCAAAGGCAGAACAACAAGTTGAGAATACATATACACAGAAGTGAAAAGCAATCTTCATTAAAGGACAGTATGTTTACCATGGATGCAAGATGTACTGATATTGAAAATAGGATGCATAGATACAAGATCTCCCAGAAGAATATGACAGGATAAACACCCTTCACACCATAATGAAGGAAATAATAGAAAAGAATTGCCTAGAACTTCCAAATATAAAAAAATAAAATTCCAATTGAAATAATTTATAGAGTGTCTATGGGCAAGGAAAAAAAAAGAAAATTCAAGGCTGCAAACTCTAAGACACAAAACAGTTACATTTCACAATTCAATTCAGAAACAAGTTCTACAAGTGATCATGAGAAATACCTTTACATAAAAATGGAAAGGCATTTAAAAAACAATAGATTGTTCTGCAACCACCAGAAAACCTAAGATGTAATTAAATAATGTGTCTGAAGAGCAATGAAGCTCAATATGTAGCTCAGGGTGACCTACCCCGCAAATATGGGCTTAATTATACATGAAAAAAAGATAGATATTCAATAATAAGGCAGGCTTTGAAACATTTTTAGAAAGTAAACTCATGCTAAAGAGATTTTTTGCTTCTCAAACACCTCAAACAACAAATGCACCAGGCAAGGACAGCAACATCAGCAAAGTGACAAGAGAGAACAATAAGGAATTTCTTTCTAAAAGTACACAAGGAAATAGGTAAAGGCAAAATAATGATAGAAATAGCAGTGAAAAAGCATATGGAGCAATATGGGACAGAACATGAAAACACTATAGATATCGATGAATTGATATTTTTATCTGGTAGGAATACATTGGAATACGAAAAAGTATGTGAACATGAGAGGGGAGAGAGAGAGGAGAATGTGATGTGGAGTGTGTGTGTGTGTGTGTGTGTGTGTGTGTGTGTGTGTGCAGACACATCCATGAATGAACTTGCTCAGGGTTCTAGTGAATAGACATAATGAAGGTATAATTCTTAGTTACTGAGAACACTTCCCTTCCACTCCTCTTTATCATTTCTGATACTTATCCTTTTATTCTGGGGTTTGAAGAAATTTTATTATGGAACTTTTGGGACCTCAGAAGAAATTTTAATATTATTTTGATAATTTCCTATCTCTGGGCTAGTCCTTTTGACTTGTATGTTGGTGACTCTATTCTATGGTGGTGAGTACTTTAATCATACCTTTGACTTAATTTTGTCTGCACCCTTTGGTCTTCTCAAGAGCTATATCACAGGAGCAGGGGTGACTAGTAAATTTGAATACCCCACTATTGAATATGGCTCAGAAAAAATGATGGTCTTGGGTGACAGCTCTGAGAGAGCCTGAATCCCAATCTGTTGCCAATTTTATTTGTGGCCTTGGATAAATCACAGAAGCTCCCTGCTTGTGTTCTACCAGCTGTAAAATTGAAATAATAATACCGGCTTCACAGGGGTCTTTTGAGGATTCATTCATTCATGTTAGTACAATTCATTGAAAACGTTAAGTGCTAAGTAGTATTATGCCTAATTAATTAGGTCCTCATCTCCCTGATGTGGGTTATGGTACCTGCCTAGTCATTAATAATATATGCTTGAAGCTTTGCTGATTTTCTATTTTATACCTCTCTTAATGGGTACACAAGCAATCCAGGAGAAGGATATCCAGCCTTGTAGTTAAAACACACACAGCTGCTGGTGGTCTATCACTCTTCCATTTATTCAATTCCCAAATGATACAAAATTGGAAGGTGTTGAAAGTACCAGTTAAGACAGAGAAATACTACAAAGGAACCTAGGGAGATCAGCTATAAAGTCAGGAAGTAAAATTTAGAGTCAATTTTATACCAGAAGGAAACCTAATCCTACCATCTCCAAAAATCATTAAATGAGAACAAGATAATCGTATGATAATAATAATTATTATAATAGCATACAAATAGTATTACTAATATATTAAGAAAGCCCAAAGGTGACGACAGAGAGCAAATTGAATTTGGCATCAGATTAACACTATAGTAATGAATAGTATGACAATATTTAAATTAAAGCTATTACATCAGAGGTGAACAAAGTAATACTATATAAATAATACCTTTGAGACTATAGTTATGATAGAATATTAGAATTGCTAGAGATATTGAAGATTTCCTAATGCAAACCCTACCTGAACTTTGTAAAACATCTATAATATCACAGATAATAAAGAATTTACTACCACAAGCTGTAACCCATTCCATTTTTGGATAACTAGCTCAATTGTTAAAATGTGCTTCCTTATAAAATCTTCAATCTTTCTCCCTGCAATTTCCTTTAACTAGACCTGTCCTACTATCAAAAAAAATATATAAGCACAGTCCTGGCAAAGGAACCCATGTCACTGAGGAGATGAGAAGACAAGATGTCAACACTAGAGCTATCTGGCATCTGCTAGTCTGAAAAGAAGAAGTAGATAAACACAAAACATACTGTTAAAAAGAGCAGGACACCAGAGAACTTATAGTTAAAATGAAGTCATTCTTTTTTTGTTTGTTTGTTTCAGCCAGCTCCTATGCTACAACTTTTAATTGACTTTTGGTACCACTTGTGGAATGCATAAAGGTTCTGCTAAAAAAAAAAAAAAACAGGTGGAATTGCCCCTTTTCTGCACAACATCTTTGCATATAATTGGAGACTATAGTGTCTTATTAATTATTCTCTATGTTAAACATTTCAGTTTGTTTTAGTCATTCTACATATATATTTTCTCTATCTATTAATCATATTGGTCACTATTCTCTGAGTCTACTTTAGTATGTCAATGGCCCTCTTAAAATGTAGGACCCACAAGATTACAGATATCATGTTTTAGGATTAATCTTCTTAACTTAGAGTGCTTATATGAACATAAGTTTTAAAAAATAAATTTTCATAATTCCATGTCAGTATATTTGTTTTTCTTTGTAATTCTAGGTATTCAAGAAAATTATGAGAAAGAATCTTCACCAAACTTTACCAGACAGCCTACAGGGGCCCATAATCAAGTCTATCATTAAACCAAGTACATAATTAACATGTTAACTACATTTTTTTTAAGGATTTCAAAGTAGTTTAGATTATCTAATTTGATTCTTGCAACTATTCTGAGATAGGGCTTGGCCAGTACAGATTGTAAGAAAATGCTGGGTAGATGATGAATAGTTGAATGGATTAACATAGTTATAGTAGGAAGTCTAATGATGAAGCATTATTTACACAGCAACTTATAAAGTTTGAGTTCCCTTCAAACCTGGGGGTCTTAGATCAGTTGGACTCATTTGTCATTATGTTAGTTTGTTTCTGCCTAGAAATCCCCTGGCATGGACTAGCTACACTATGTGCCATCATCTCACCCAATGTATTTTTCTTAGAGAGCTAGATTAGTTGGGAGTACATCTGTATAGGAAGGAAAATACATGACTTGCACAAGGACATGTTATATTTGTCACATGCAATTTCCCTGAATGAAAGGACATATCATATGACCTTGTCTTTTATCATTCTTCAATCCTTCCTTTTTACAAAGAGATATTAAGGCTCATTCTTTACTCTAGTGATTTAGGAAGTTAGCAAATTTTATTAGCTTTATTTATAATGACTTAATATTTATTGAGCAACCACAATGTACTAAGTAGTGCTTTATTTTAGAGATAGAAAAATTGAAGCCCTAGTGACCCTGAGAAAGCATCTTGCTCTATTGTCATCAATTCATTTGCCAGGAAAATAACATAGGCTTTTAATTTCCTATTTTCATTGCTTTTTCTACAATATATTATTTCATAAAAGGCATAATTTCTTTGTGTGGAAAGAGTACTTTCTTGGGAAAAAGATAAGAAAAGTCTTCCTCTGCCACTTCCTAAGTTTTCCTTTATACCAGAAGAAAGAAAAATTCCAATTAATCAATCATCAAGTTCATATTGAACACCTGCTTTGTGCCTAGAACTTAATAGCAAAGAAAGGAGAAGATGTGGTTTCTCCCCTTAAGGAAATTACAGCACCCTAACTATTGATTTCATTAACATCCTGAAGATCTAGAGGTTAAGCTATGTGCAGTGATTACTTAATATGTAAAGGGAATGGTAGGAGTTGAGAATTGTAGTAATAATTATGTGATGGGCAAAACCAATTGTGTCTTTGTTATGTGAAGTTAGGTTTAATAACAGAATATTTATATACAAATGATAACATAATTAACAGAAAGATGACACTTAAACTTGAATATTAAATAAATTTTCTTTTTGATATTAAGAATATCAAGATATATGACTAAGAGTAAAAACTTTTTTCAGGTTTTTGATTTTTTTTTTATTATTCTGAACTTACAAACACCAACAAAATTTTCTATATACAAGGAAGAGAATAAAAAAGAATTTATGAACATGAATATGAGTAAAAGAGAATATGAAATGTATGGAATCACAAATCTGTATCAGTTAATTTATAAAAAAAATCATACAGCAATGTCAACATGTTACTTTTATCCTTATTATAAATTTTAGCATTGGAACTTTCTTCCATTATGTTTTGCACATTAAAAAAAAAGTTTCACGATTTCCTTCCTTCCTTCCTTCCTTCCTTCCTTCCTTCCTTCCTTCCTTCCTTCCTTCCTTCCTTCCTTCCTTCCTTCCTTCCTTCCTTCTTTGCTTCCTTGCTTCCTTGCTTCCTCCTTCCTTCCTTTCTTCCAATTCCTTCTTTTCTTGAAGCACTATCATTAACTTCCTTCTTCTTTTTCCTCAAGTTCTCTTTCATCCTCTAAAGTCAAACACAACAAATCCAAATATTGACTATCTCTGAACATGTATATCTCATTCATGCCTCCAGGTCATGCTGATCCTTTTCATCATCCCTTGATGTTTCTCACTACATTTTTTTTTTCTTCTCAATATTGCTACTGAATTTCTATATTTTTCTATATACCACTGATCTGGGTAAAGATTTAACAGATGATTTTCCATTTTTCTTTTTTTGCTAGTTAATAGTATGTTTATAGATTTTTTTCTAGGGTGTTTGTGGGAGATTAGGTACTAGCACACCACCATCTTCATATAATCCCCCATCAGATTCTCTTAAAAAACAATTTCACTATGTGCTCTGGCCCAAATAGCTTATTTATAATTTCTTGAAATATGGTATCCAAGCCCTCTTCTCCCCAACCATGAGTTTCAGATAATTTGATATTTCTTATATTATCTCCCATTGATCTACACCAAGTCAATTGTTTTTGATAGTGGATAAGTTATTTTTCTTTTTTTTTAAACCTTTAATAACATTTTAATATTTCTTGTTGTCTTGTGGACTCATTGCTTCTTATTTGACCCATTCTAGTTTTTGGAGAGTTTAATTTTTGGCTAAGCTTAGTTACTGTCTTTTAAAAAACTATTATTTTTTTCCTGAAAAATTTTTTTTCACTCTAGACCATTCCCTTTAACACTGCATTTTGTATCTCTTGCTTCATTTCTGTGATCTGCCTTTTGACCAGGATATTTTCTTTTCTCTGAGATTTACTTTTTTTTTTTCAAGTTATTATTATTCTCTTTATCTATATTTATCTCTTGGAATTCCCTCAGGATATAATGTTTTTTTCATTTTATTCAGCATTTTCCTTAGCTTATTCATATTTCTAGCCTCATTTTCTGGACTGGGAAGCTTTGTCCATAGGCCATATTTTGTTCTCTTCCATAGTTTTTGAAGGTATAAGTAGATTTTTTTTTTTGGTGCTGGATGTAGTAAATAAGATGAGACTCCAATGTCAGAAGAAATTCTTTGATTTTATTTCAATCTTCTGGGAGTTGCACTTAGGTTTTGGTTTTAGGTACTTTTGCATCTCTTCCTTGCATAGTTCTGAAGGTGGAACTGGCTCTATCTGAAATGGGCATCAGCCAAATGTTTTTGATTATATTAGTAGCAGGTTTCCTGCAAGATTCTACATCATGTTTTTTTTTTTTTTTTTTTTTTTTTTTTTCCCTTTCCAGGTGCTATCCTGATATGGTAAGTGATACAACTCTGCAGTGGGCTGCCTATGTCTTGGAAATGCCTGAAGGCTACATTACTGTGTCTAGGTGTTGAACAGGTTACCTGGGCACTTTCCAGCTGCTGTATTTCATAGAGGGCTGTCTGGATATGGTGTTGTCTGATCCTGGACGCTCTTGCACTGTCTGGGCCACTGTCCCAGAGCTTCCTGAATGGTGTCTAGGTACTTTACTATTTTTGTTTCACATACTAGGTGTTGGTCTCAACCTGTGTCCTGCTTTGGGTCTCTGTGGTCTGCCCTGTCCTCTTTCCATTCAGTAAGTATATCGCAAGTGCGTGTGTGTGCGCATACACACACTTAATTGCTAATGCTTATTCTCTCCTATTCCCCTGGAGGTATCTTCACTTCTAATTTTTTAATAAAAGTGTGAAAGATCTGGAGGAAAGGAAGGGAAGATAATGTCAAAGTCTTTGCTGATGTCACTCTCAGAATTCTGATTTTGGTAGGTTGAGAACACTAAGGAAAGGAAGCAAAAGGATCAAAGAAGTCCTAAGATAATTGTAGAGAAGCTGGAAGGCAGAATTTGTTATTGTTGCTATTATTTTTGTTTTAATTTTAATAATAATAGTGACTATTATTATTTTGTGGAGATGCCTATGCATTGTTTTATGAAGCCTGAGGAGAGCTAGAATTTCAATCTTCCTTCCAATGCTTTCATTACTCATTACTGATTCCCTCTTTATGTAAAAATTATTCAAGTAACATCTATTTATCTATTTATATACATATACATATGTGTATATATATAAAACACCTGAATAATTCTTTATCTTTTACAATAACAAAAAGTGGGGTGAGATTATGTGTTTCATTCATTGGAGAATATTTCAGCTGGGAGGCAAAAACTGAACTGATTTTTTGTCAGAAATTTCCTCATGTTATCGATTCCATGTGTCTACTTTAAAATAATAATAATAAACCATCAACACAATCAAACAAAACAAAGAGTTAAATTCTATAAATTCCTGAGTTGATAGTAAGTTAGAACCAAAAGAATCAACAAAACAAATACAATTCTGTTCTGTGTCTCTCTTCATACTTGTATGAAATGACATCACCTTAGATTTTATTTTACTTGCTTTTATTTAAAAAAAAGTGACTAGAGTAAACATAATTTTAGTTCTGTTGGTGTTTACTCAACCAACTTATAAATACTTTTTCATATTTTTCATATTTCCTTTGGTATTTAATAGTTATAATTCTTATAGAACCAAAATCCATTAAATTAATATACCCAAATAGGTACAGGAACTCATTAATGTGTTTACTTACATTCTCCAGTTATGCAAATAACAAGTCATCCAAGTCTACCCATCCTTTCAAAATCCCATCTATGCTCTGCAATAAATTCCTTCCTTAAATGACCTTCAAGACATAAAACACACCACAGGGGTTCTACACAATCTGTTAGGTTCTTTCTTTTAGAACTTTTGAAAATGCATAGAGACCAATGGACTATCACAGCTACTCTTACATTATCCTAAGGTAGCCATCCATCTTTTCTCTGGCCATACATGCCTCTGATGAGATCCTTTGCCACACTTCTTTTGAACATTAATTTCTTTACAATGTGTTCTGTCCTGCTCATATCCACCACTGCAACTTTAGGTGATTTAAAATTTTAATTCTTTGGAGGTTCTGATTAAGTCTGAATATAATATTTCAGTGCTATAAGACTTTCTCCATGCTCTCTCAGCAACATGTAGATAAAAAGCTGAGAAGTCAGATGACTTATAGGGTTCAGGTTTAGAAAATACTAAATGATAAAAGGTCAGAGAGACAAGTGATATGATGTGCAAAATAGTGAAGATTCTTTTTAATTACTCATTTTCATTGTTATTTATATCTTCAATTTATTTAGTCATTTCCCAACTGTTGGACACATAGTTTGTGGCCTTTTTTCTGCTGCAAAGGGAACAGGAAAAGGATAACATGAAAATCTTTGTCCAGAGAGGTTCCTCTCCTCCTCCTTCCTTGTATTATTTTTTAGGATAAAGCCCTAGTGAGACAATTTCTGAATAAAAAGGTATTATTTTTGGCTCATCAAATATTCCCATATTGCTTTTCAAAACATACATAGTTCTTTACATATCTACCAATAATTTGAGTGTCTATATCTCCAAAGCCCCATAAATATTGACCTTTATTAAAATTGTACCATCTTTCAGTAGCTATTATGAACTTATCCTCAGGACACTCCTTCATTTGTCAATGAATTCAGTGCCTAACTCATAGTTTTCCTCTTTATCACATCTCCTTCCCTCATTTTAGAGGACTTCACCATATGTTAATATTTCCTCAAATACCATATTTTCCAATTTCTTGCATATATTTAACTACATGACCTGCTCTTCTACTCTATCTCAGAAACAAAAAAAGTATGGTCATCACTTTCATCTTGCCATCATATTCAAATGGTCCATTTTCCGATATGGGGACTCTGAATTTCATTTTTTAAAATTGTATTTTTCCCTAATTGCATGTCAAAATAAATTTTAGCATTTACTTTTTTTATTATAGCTTTTTATTGACAAGATATATAAATGGGTAATTTTACAGCATTGACAATTACCAAACCTTTTGTTCCAAATTTTCCCCTCCTTATCCCCACTCCCTCCCCCAGATGGCAGGTAGACCAATACATGTTAAATATGTTAAAGTATATAACATTTATTTTTACAAGGTTTTGAGTTCCATTTTTCCCCTTACCTCCCTCCTCTGTATTCTTCCTAAAATGGTAGGCAGAATGATTGGTTAAGTTCATAACTATACCAACAGGGTATTGGTATCCCAATTCTCTCCCCAACATTTAATATTCTCATTTTTTGTTGTATTAACCAAAGATTTAGGTGAGGTACTTTGACAGCTCAGAGTTGTTTTAATTTGCATTTCTCTAATTAAAAGTGATTTAGATTATTTTTTTCATACACCTAAAGATAACTTTGATTTTTTTCATCTGAAAACTGCTTATTTATATCCTTTGATAATTTATCTATTGGGGAATGGCATATATTCTTATAAATTTGATTCCATTCCCTCTGAATTTGAGAAATGAGGTCTTTTTCAGAGATGCTTGCTATAAAGTTTTCCTTGCTTTCTGCTTTTCTTCTAATTTTGGTTGCATTAATTTTGTTTCTGCAAAAGTCTTTTCATTTGATATACTACCTTACTGTTAATCAATTTTGTTTATATTTGGTGTTTCTCCTTTAATAATGTAAATTCCTGTACTTTTGGCCAAGATGGTAGAGAGGACACACACATCTACTTAAACTCCATCTTTTTCTCTCAGAATAATTTATTTCACAACAAGCCTCAGAATTAGTGCTTGACTGAAAAAAACCACAAATAATTACCAAGAGAAGAAATCCTCGAAATTTGCCAGAAAAGGTCTATTTTTGCTTGTGGGTGGAGACGGTTAATTCAGGCACAAACTGAAGGCAGGTAGCAGCAGCATAGCAGACAGAGTAAGGTAGGCAGCTTACACCAGAGCAGACTGGAAGGGGGTGGGGTGTGATCTTAGCCATTTCTGCAGGGATATCTTTACTCAGTGTTGGCTACTTTGCCCTGGCAGCAAGCCAGTAGACAAGCAGAAAAGCTAAAAACACAGGGGGTAAAGACTATAATCCCAAAACGCTAGGGTCTCTTGGGACCTGGCCACACCTACCCACAGTGTCTCAGCATGCTCTCAGAGTCTCAGAGCGCAAACACAGCACAGCTATTGCTGTCCTGCTAGTGCCTCGCTGCTGCCTCTGCAGTTTCTAGAGGAAGCTCGGTAAAACCATCCAGCGCCCCCCTCTCTTCCCCTCCCCCAAAAAGCAGACTGCATTTGTTTTTCTTGTTAGTTTGTTTTCTTTGATTCTTCTTTGACAAAATGAGCAAAAAATTAAAACAGACTCTAACCATTGATAGTTTCTATATGGCTAGAGAGCAGACTAAAAACAGATTGTCTCCAGATGAATCTCCAAAGGGGGATATGATCTGGTCCTCAACACAAAAGACTCTCATAGAAGAAATTAAAAAGGCTCTTACACGAGAACTAGAAGAAGAATGGGAAAAGGAAAGGGAAGCTTGGCAAGAGAGTCTGGATAAGTCATCCCACTCATTTAAAGATAGAGTAGATAAAGAAATCAAATTCTTGAAAAACAGAATTAGTGAATTGGAAAAAGAAAATAACTCTTTAAAAAATAAAATTGGTGAAATGGAAAAACAATTCCATAGAACAAAACAAATCACTTAAAAACTCAATTGGACAATTAGAAAAAGATATAAAAAAGTAAGTGAAGAAAATAACTCATTAAAAATCAGAATTGAACAAATAGAAATGAATGACTCAAGGAGACACTAAAGATCAGTCAAACAAAACCAAAAAAATCAAACAATGGAAAAAAATGTCAAATCCCTTCTTGGGAAAACAACAGACCTGGAAAATAGATCTAGGACAGATAATCTGAGAATTATTGAACTTCCTGAAAAATATGATGATAAAAGAGCTTGTGCACTATTTTCCAGGAAATTGTCAAAGAGAACTACCCAGATGTTATAGAAACAGAGGGTAAAATAGACATTGAAAGAATTCATTGATCACCTACTGAAAGGGACCCTAAAATCAAAATTCAACGAAATATAGTGGCCAAATTCCAGAACTATCAGACAAAGGAAAAAATACTGTAAGCTGCTAGAAAAAATCAATTCAAATGCAGAGGAGCCACAATAAGGATTACTCAGGATCTAGCAGCATCCACATTAAAGGATCAAAGGGCCTGGAATATGATATTCCAAAAGGCTAAGGGACTTGGTATGCAGCCAAAAATAACTTATCCAGCCAAAATGAGCATCTTTTTCCAGGGAGAAAGATGGACATTCAGCAAAATAAGTGAATTCCATCTATTTTTGATGAAAAAACCAGAACTAAACAAAAAAGTTAGATCTACAAATATAGAACTCAAGAGAAACCTAAAAAGGTAAAAAAAAAAATCTTGGGAATTATATTTCTGCTATAGAGATATATAAAGAACACATATATACTTTATAGAGTCTTTAGAAGTTCAATACTCTGATATGATCAGTTGGCAGAGAAGCAATCAGATGGGAAAAAGAGATTACAATTGGGGAGAATACAGGCTTTTTAACCCAACAGAAGGGCAGTGTCCAATGCAAGCAGCTCCAATATAATTGCCAGGTAATGCAGAGAGATCCAGAAAGTGGTAAATGGAAGGGACCACATAGGCTAATTGCTTGGGGGAGAGAGTTTGCTTGTATCTCTACAGATGGAGAAGGAATCAGATGGGTGCCAATGAGCACCTTGAGAGAGACAAAAAAAGAGAAAAACCTTGAAACAAAGGAGAAGCTTTAAGAAACATCTGACACTGAAAGGGCATGGCTGATAAGGAGACTGTTAAAGAATTTCAAAACCAGCAGGAATCATTGGATTCCCTGAAATGAAAATTTGTTGATAAGACTCATGCAGGACTTCAAAATCTTCAGGAATCATTGGATTCCCTAACACAAGATGAGACTATTGCAGGACTTTAGAACTTGCAGGAATCATTGAATTCCCTGACACATGAAGTAATGGACGATAGATTGGTTTTAGACTATTTCTAGGACTTACCAATATGTATCATGGAGGGGACCAGATGGGTTGATTGCGTGGGGGAGAGGGTTGGCTTGTATCTCAACAGATGGAGAAGGAACACACTGAGTGTGAGCCATGTCCACCTTGTCCATTGGAGAGGAATGGCGGCAGGGAAGACCCTTGAGGTGAAAGGGAAGACCAAGGAGGCATTGGTAGTTCCATCTCTGACTGTGCCCACCACTGAAGGGTGTACATCAAAAATAATTTTCAATAAGACTGATAGAGGGCTTCAAAATCTGCAGGAATCATTGGATTCCCTGACATATGAAGTGATAGACAATAGAGTGCTTTTGGACTATCTCTTGGCTGCTGAAGGAGGTATATGTGTGGTTGTGAATTGATAATTATTTTTTTATACCTTCTTTCTGGGACTCATGGAAATCTTTATAGTATTTTGTTTATTCATATTGTCTGTTATGTTACTACTTGCTTGTATGATATGACAACTTGCCTGTGTGATCCCTCCCATGGTAACAGATTTAACCACTGGTATATACCTACTTCAATTAAAACAACAATAAAAAAAGAGCGAGATGTAGAGGGTCATAGACAGTGGAGAAACTCTGAGTGAGGTATAAGACCTTTCAGCCCACAGGGAATCTGCTAACAATGTCTGGTTCAGCTCCCCATCTCTCCTAAGGGCTCTCAACCTTCCTGAGAAGTAAGGGGGCAGTGACAACCTGTTTTGTAATTGAAGCAGAGTGATACCAGATGGAAGAGTGATACCAGGTGCTGTACAATAGCAAGTTGTTTATATGGCCCCATGTGCACAGTGCTGTTTTTGTTAATTGTAAAAAGGGGAAAGTCCTTGAAATAAATGGATTCCATTCTTGGGACTTGCCTCATCACTTCTCCACTAAGATGGTATATTTTAATCACCCCAATGTGGGAGCTCTAGAAAGCACAGTATGTTTTGTCACCTCAGCTTGGGGGCTCTAGAAAGCAGGACACAACACTATAATGTTCTTAGGTAGGAGGAAGTTTAAGTTGTAGAGAAAGTTCCAAAGTTCTGATGGAAGCCTCCTTAGTTGGGAGTGAGGGAATGAAAGGAATACAGAGTTATAGCTGAAAAAGTCCTAGACACTTATGGGGTGAACTATAGTTTAAGGAAGCCAAGACCAAGAACCAGGAATGTAGATCATGGAACTGACAGGACCAAAAATAAGGGAAAGTTTTGATGAAGCAGGAGGATAAAAATAAGATCACATAACCAGGGGGCAACTAGAGGGAAGTCATATCAGGGTTTAAAGCCTTAATGGTTTAACAGTTAGATAAATAACATGGTTCTACACAGACAAAGAGTTATTATTTCAATTTGTTCCAAAGAAATTTCATATTTATATATCTGGTCTTGTGCCAATGACCCTACCTTCTAATTTCCTCTGAAGTACTTTCAACTGGAGAACTGCTAACTCCATTAAATTTTAAAACAATGGCTGACTCTTAGCAGCAGTAGCAGATACCAGTCAAAAAGTTCTATCTATCTTGTCCAACTCTCATTCTGTCCTTAGAAGGAGATAACATATGCTTACCACTTACATATTCAGTATATATTTATTAACTCTCTCTTTCTCTTTTCCAAAACAACTCCAATTCTACTTTTCTTTAGAGATATTACTTTCCAACTCTTTAATATTTTCTTCATTTGAGGATGTTCACATTATTTAATATAACAGATAGAGTATAGTGGAGAAAGCCCTGGCTTTATGAGTACTCTGAGAGAAAGGTAAAGAAAGTGAATGGGACAGGGGAATAAATATTTATACAATACTTATGTGGGCAGTATTGTGCTATGAATCTTAATCCTTACAATAAACTTGAGAGAAGTGCTGTTATCTCCATTTTGTAGTTGAGGAAACTGAGGCAAATAGAGGTTAAGTGACTTGCCCCGGATTCACAAAGTTAATGTCTGATGTCAAATTTGAATTTTGACCTTCCTAACTCTTAGCCCAGCATTCTATCTACTGTGCCACCCAGCTAACCACAAGACTCGAGCTCTAATACTACCTCAGATGCTCATTATCAGTGTGACTTTGGGTAAGTATCTTGACTCCTCTATACCTCATTTTTCTCATCTGTAAAGTCAGGGGATTTATATCTGTGGTCCCTTTTAGATTTAAATTTATGATACCATAATCTATAAAATGAGGGTATTAGTCTAGATGTTCTTTGAGACACTTTTAAGTTGTAGATCTATGATTTGAATTCTAGTTCTATCTCTGCCAGGGATGTTTCACATGCTCTTCAGTAAGGTATTCAATTTCCTTTTGCCTCAATTTACCCACATCCAATGATTATCTATAGGAGTCAGTCATAACTATATCATAGAAGTCCTATGATTTCATTAAGCCAAGAATATTCTACTCTCTCAGGAAAAAAATAACATAAAACCTTAAAAAAACTGTCTGTTTTATTATTCATACGGATTCGATCAAAATAACATAAGAAATGGATAAAAATCACAAACAATAATTTGTTTTCAAGAATTCCAAGAGAGGCCCTTTATCATGAATATTAAATTCCATTATTCAAGATAAAAATAAAGTAAATCTTATGTGAGCTGAATCATTTTTTTGTCTTACCACACAAAAAGATAGCTAGATAAAGAAATTGACCTTTGTTAAAAGGGAAAAAGAATTTTCAATACCTGGTGTTCTGTAACAGTGGGTGTCCTAATGTTGGCTCTTAAAGGAAGCAGGAATCTTATTGTCATTCCTTCTGGCTTTAATGATGAAATTTGCTTTCAAGTTTGTGTTTAGTTATCAGACAACGCAAGTTCAGTACCTCCCCAGCACTTGATTCTGGGTCATTTCTTGTAGACTCTCATCATATTATGAAGCAGCATAAGCATCTGCAGATGAAAAAGCACTGAGCTTCAGCAGATGGGCGTCAGAAGCTGGAACAAGAGCAGTGCTGTTAATAGCAACCAAATTGATTTTGAACTTAGGGAGATCTGGCTTCCCCCCGATTCTCAAGGCTCAGAAATCTGACATGAAAATACTCACTATTTAAATGAACACATGCCATACTTTGGAGTGGAGAGATGGGAAAGGATGAGGAGAAAAGAAAGAAATTGTGATTATACAAATACTCACCCTTGCACAAGCAGCCACAGACTTTTCAGGGAAGAAAATGATTTTGTACATTATCTCTAGGTATTAAATCAATGTTGTCCTTGAGATTGTGAAAAGAGCATTGATTGACTGGGTCTGTTAGTGGTTAAAGGTGAAAGCATAAGGATGATTTTATAAAATGCTTGAAATTTTAGGATTATAGGGTTTAGAGTAAAAAGAAACTTTAGTAATTATTCAGTCTACCTCTCCTTTTAACAGACAAAAAACTGAGGCCCAGGAGATTAATTGATATGCTTTAAATTGTACAGGTAGTAATTAGCAGAGCCAGTACCTACAGAATCCAATATATAAATTGGAAGAGACTTTAAAGGTTATCTGCTCAACACTACATGAACAAGAATCCTAGCTACAAAATCATTTCTAAATCATCATCCAGTTTTTGCTCGAAACCTATAGTAAGAGGAAAACCACTATCTCCTGAGGTTCCTCATTTCATTTTTTATATAGGTCTAAGTAATAGGATTGTTTTTCTGACATCAAATCCAAAGTTTCCTCTCTGAGACTTATTCATTTCTTCTAGGCCAACTATTTAAATATTTGAAGACAGTAATCATCAACCATTAGATATGAGGGCTTGTAATAGTAGTGAAATGGGAAATGAGAAATGATCAGGAATCATCAAAGATGTTTTGACATTCTAGATCAGGTAGCAACAAAAAGTCAGGGATGATTTCTAAGCCTTTTTGGCTGTTAGCTAAGCCAGAGGATGAGATGTTAGCTCTTGAGACAATTTGATATAATCACATAAGAAAATATGAGAGCTTTAAGAGATCAGAAAGGTAATCTAATTCATCCTAAACTCAGGAATTTCCTCTATGATAGTCCCAATAAGTCATGATCTGGATCTATTTGAAGACCTCCTATGATGGAGAATCTCACAAACTCTTGAGTCAGTTCATTTATCCATTCATTCTACAAATTGTTGTTCTTTTAGTCAAATATTTTTTAAAGCCCAAAAGTTACTAAGGCAACTAGGTAGCTGTGTGACCCTGGACAAGTCACTTAACACTGTTTGCCTCAATTCCTCATCTGCAAAATGAACTGAAGAAGAAAATGTAAACCATTCCAGTGTCTTTGCCAGTGGAACCTCAAGAAGTTACAAAGAATTGAAAACAACTGAAACAAATACAAGATTAAATTAGATTTTATCTAATCTGCCTTCATGCAGATTAAAGTGTAGCAGAAGGATGGATCAAAGTATACAGATAGAAAATGAGATAAAAGATAATCCTTGCCCTCAAGACACTCATCATTTAATAGGGGGAGACAAACAACTACTTGCCTACAAAAATAGCAAATAAATAAAAGAAGGAAGAAACTAGACATTATAGGAGTTGGAAAAGACTTTATATAGATAATAGGATTTTGGTTGTGACTTAAAGGAAGCTAGTAGTTGGTGGAGATGAGGAGGGACAGCATTCCAAGCACTGGGGACACCCAGAAAAAATACCTAAAGCCAAGAAGAAGAGTTATCTTTTTGTGGAAAAGGAGCTAGTGTCTTTGAATCCATAAGTATATGGCAAGAAATAAGGTATAAGAAAACTGGAAAGATAAAAGAGAACTAAATTTTGAAATGTTTTTGAATGTCAGAGGAATTTGCACTTGATACTGGAGGCAATTGCAAGTTTATTTGATTTTTTTGAGTTTATTAGAGTTTATTGAGTAGAAGGGTGATTTGTGCTTTAGGAAAATAACTTTAATATCTGGATGGCAGATGGATTAAAGTGGGGTGAGGCTTGAAGTAGTCAAATCTACTAGCAAGTTATTGTGATAGTTTGAGTGTAAGGGACTGTCCCAATGTAATGGCGGTGTCAGAGGAAGGAAGGAAGAATATTTGAGAAATGTTGCAAAGATGAAATCAACAGGCCTTATGTGGATATGGGATTTGAGAGATAGTAAGGAGTCAAGTGAATGAATTGAATTGTGAATCTGTGGGAATGGCTAGATGATCTTGCCTTTGATTGTAATAAGGAAGTTAAATGAGGAAAAGGGTTTAATTAAGGGGAAAGAAAATGAGTTCGGTGTTGGAAATGTGGAGTTTAAGATATCTGTTGATATCCATCTTGAAATGTCTGAATGGTAATTTAACATGGGAAATGGGAGATCAGCAGAAAGTTTAGGGCAGAATAAATAGATTTGAGAATCTTCAGGACAGATATGGGAACTGAAAAAAATCATGAAGTGAAAGAAGAAACAACAGAAGAGTGTTCAGAACATTAGAAAAGAGAGAAGATAAAAGGGCCTAACATAGCCTAACATAGAAGGCATACATTTCTACCATGGTTAGTTCTTTCTGTGGAAAGGAAAGCAGGATGACCAGAAGTTCCCTGAAGGTAACAGAAAACCATACTGACTTTCCCTGCTATTTAGTAACAAGGTTTTAGGCAAATCAAAAATAACCCTTTGGGAAAATTTAGCAGAAATTTAATAGGCACCTACTATTTGTGAAACATTGTTAGGGGCTAAGGGATATATAAGACAAAGAATTTATAGTCTCATAGTAGAGATAAGAGAAATAACTAATACACATTTAAATATAACTAACACAAAAGGCTAGGAGAGACCTAGGGATGGCATTTGAAAGTGTTTGATACATTATTGGTAAATCAGGTCCTCTCTTCTCCAGGATAATAGAAAAGAAAAATCACATCTGTTACATTTCATACAATGGAGAACATTTAAAAATTGTTAGGTAAAGACAGATAAAAGCAGCTCATTAAAGCCCTAACAATTGTAATTTGTATAAGAAATGAAAAACACTTGTCAAGTGGAGCAAAGGTGTAGTTAGTGCTTAATTGTAGGTAGAATGATAATTGGATATTAATGACATAATGCAATCTCTTGTCAGAAATTAACAAACAACATTAGGCTTTGTTTCCATTGTTATTTCAAGCTGATTTGATGCTGGTGACAAAGCACTGCTCAGAGGGTTTCAGGTAAAGTGGCAATACCAAAACAAAGCCATGCTCAGGAAGTTTCAGGTAAAGTGGCCACACCATAATCCAGCAGATTGCTGGAGCGTACAGGCAAATTCCACTTTGAGCATATTCAATTGGCTTTGATTTAATTAATATATTTGATAAACCAAGGCAGAGATATAATTTGCCAGGATTTATTCACTCAGAAGTCATTGTTTGCCTTGGTAGAGGAACTCCTTCTCAGCATAACAGAAACACCATAGTCCATTGACTAGAAAAATGAATTTAGAACCCTGGAACCCATCAGTTCAAATATCTACTCTGCCACTTATTCTCTGTCTGAGTTTATGTGGACAAATCGCATAGTATTTGTTGGCCTCAGTTCTCTCATGTGTAAATTGAGTGAAGATGGGTGAGGGTCATTGGGTTAGCTAAAATTCATGGTGTCCTTCAGTTAAAAAGAAATATGATTCTACTACCCATAGAAAAGGTTTTTTTTTTTTTGGTCAGGTACAACAATCTCTCTGTCTTTTTTCCTGCCAAATTATTTTGAAGGTCAATAAACAAATTCTGTGACAACTTAAAGTAGTAATACCACTTTTTTTAAGAATAGGAAAGGTTTACTTGGCTATCCTATGGGGAGCATACTTTATATAACACAAGAGAACACTCAAGTGTGTTAGGAGAAACAAAAATGCAAAAATGAATGTACATTGCCCATTTCATTTACTTCCTTTGGTGTACTCTTTCACTCCACCTTGGCCAAACATAGGACCATAATTTTGATTTTCCTGTCACCCCAAAGTGTTCTCCTTCCTTGTTCAAGAACTTTGAAATCATTAATCCTTGATGACTCCATCTTTCCATCTGCCTTATAAAATTGTTTTTTGGCCTCATCATGACCTCCATTCTTTCTTTTTCCTCAGATCATCATCCATGAATTAGCTCCATTATTCTTTTATATATATGTATGTATATATATATATATATATATATATATATATATATATATATATATATATATATATATTGACTAGTTGATGAACCAATCCAATTCTATACTGTTTTCTGCTCTCAAATCCTATGCCCCCTTAATGACTCCTTACTAAATTCCAACCTATATTATTCCTATCCTCTATCCCTTTGCTACTGAACATATTACTAAATGGTACTAAAAGAAATCATGAAACTGTGATGAGTGGGTCCAATATAAATTTATGTTATCTAATCTCAACTGGGACCTCATTACATCAAAAAAAATTATTGTAATCAATTTCCTACCTTATTCTTCACAGTAGCTGTTTCAAATCTCCTTGTTTTTTCCCAGGCTTCATATTGTATTTTTCCATTCTATTGCCTAAGGATCTCAACTCATATTTCAACAGAAAAAAGTGAAATGTTTTGCTGAGAGCTCTCAATTTTTTTTTTCTCCTTATCTCCTATCTCTCTGAAATCTTCCCTTATCTTAGATAGAGGTAGCTTTTTCCTTGCCAGGGTCTAACACTCTATAGGTTCTCATACTATCAATCTTCTCTAGGAAATTGCCCTCACTATCATCTTCACTCTGTCTACTTATTATCTCTTTACTGCCTGTAAACAGATCTATGGTTCCTTATCCTTAAAAAAAAATTTAAAAGATCATCTCTTGATTCTACTATCGTAATTGTCCATCTTTGTAAATCTCTCATCTTTGGGGCTAAATTCCATGAGAAACACATTTTTACTTTTCCTCTTTCCCTTTTGTTTCTAAATCCTCTGCAATTTGGTTTATGATCTCATTCAACTGAAATTTCTCTTTTCAAAGTTGCCATTGACCCTTAATTTCTAAATCCTTATGATCATTTCTCATTTTTTTCATCCTTATTTCTTGACAATATTTGACATCATTAATCACTTTCTCTGCCTGGATGTTTTCTCTTTTCTAGAGTTTTATGAAACTGCTCTCTGCTGTTCTCCTTTCTAGTCAATTGCTCCTTCTCAGTCTCCTTTGTGCCATCTGTTATGCCCATTTGTCATGAGTGTCTCTCAAGTCTCTGTTCCGAGCTGCCATCTCTTTTCAATCTATATTATCTCACTTAGTGTTCTAATTAGTTTTGTGGGTTTCATTGATATCTTTTTATTCAGATGGTTCTGAGGTGCTCTTATCTAGTTCTGTTCTCTCTCCTGAGCTCTAGTCCTACATCACCACTGTCTTCTGAGTATCAAGAATGATCTTCAATTCTTCCATGTCACTTCAAGCATAAGAAAATCAATTGTTAAATCTAATCATCCCCACCTTCACAATTTCTTTATAATATTAAATATAAATTTTATTATATGTGTGTGTGTTTGTATGTGTGTGTGGAGCCAAGATGGTAAATAAAAACAGGACTCACCTGAATTGTACAAAATTCCCTTGTAAACAACTTTAAAACAATACCTCAAAATGGATTCTGTAGTGGCAGAATCAACAAAAGGTTGTAATGAAACATTTTCCAGCCCCAAACAACTTAAAATATTGGCAGGAAAAATCTATCTCATTGGGGTATGAATAGTCAAGACATGCACAACAAGTCAGCAGGATTCATGATAAGTGATTGAATCAGTAGCAATTTCCAGAGTTCTGTATGGGTGTCAAACAATTGGTCAAAAGGAGATTGTCTAGGACTGTTTTTTGGATTCTGTGTGATTGTCCATACTCAGCTCTGGATCATGATCCCATGGTGATGGGTAAAATCAAAATACAAACTCAGAAAAAGATAAATCAAAGTGGCTACATGTCATCCTCAAAAAAAAAATGAATAGGCCTCAGGACAAAAAAAAAAAGAAAAGAAATGAAAAGAAAAGAAAAAGAACTACTGGAAGATCTTAGAAAGAACCTTGAAAACCAGAGAAGTGGAAGGAAAAAATGGGAAAGGAAATGAGAGTTATGCGAGAAAATCTTGAAAAGAGTCAACGGCATTACTGAAGAAAACAGTAGAGCAGCTAGATGGTACAGTAAATAGAGTACAGATTCTGAAGTCAGAAAGATCTGAGGCCTCAGATACTTAACACTTACTAACTGTGTGACTTGAAGAAAGTCACTTAACTCCAATTGCAAGAAAGAAAGCAGGAAAAAAGCATCTTAAAAAAAAACAAATGATAAAAATTCACTCAGGAAAACTCCTTAAAAAATAGAATTTGTTAAATGCAAAAAGAATTATATAAGCTCAATGAAGAAAATAATTCCTCAAAAATTCAGAATCAAGCAACTAGAAATTAAGGACTCCATGATTCATTAAGTAGAAATAAAACAAAATGAAGAGAATGGGAAAAAAAGAAGAAAGTGTGAAACATCTTATTGAAGAAAAATAATGACCTAGACAATAGATTGAAGAGAGCATTTAAGAATTATTGGATTGCTTGAAAACCAAGATGAAAAAAAGAACCTAGACACCATATTTCAAGAAATTATCAAAGAAAATTGGGGTAGTAGGCAATACTTGATCTTTATTCTCATTGAAATTGATTCAAAGAGACAATAACACACAAGATGAATTGGATAGAAATCCGTGTTAACTTACTAGGAAGAAGGGGATTGGTGGAGGCAGTGATCAGAAGTAAAATACTTTCAAGTAGATACAGGGTAAAAGGAGAAAGAAAAAGAAGGATGAATAGTGGGAAAAGCAGGATGATGAAAAATACACAATAAACATAATTGTGAATATGAATGGGATAAACTTAGCTATAAAATGGAGGTAGATAGCAAAGTGGATTAAAAACACAACCCTACAATATGTTGTTTACAAAAAATACACTTGAATCAGAGAGAGAGAGATACAGGATAAAGGTATTAGAACAGAATCCATTATGCTTCAGCTGAAGTGGAAAAAAAAAAGCAGGGATAATGATGATATCAGACAAAGAAAAACAAGAATATATTTAATTAAAAGAGATAAGTAAAGAAACTGCATTTTGCTAAAAGGCACCACAGAAAATAAATTAATATCAATAGCAAATATACATATATATAACATATATATAACAAATGGATAACATCCATTCTTAAAGAGAAAGTTAAATAAGTTACCCAATGAAACAGACAGTAAAGCTATATTAGTACAGAGTGGGAAAGGGAGGAAAAGGAAGGGGAAGGTTTAACTTTTCCCTTTAAGAACTAGATAAATTTAATGATAAAATGAACAAGAAATAGTTAAGAAGAATAATAGAATTTGAGAAAAGTTATATATGATAGACCTTTGGAGAAAAATGAATGGGAATAGAAAAGAATAGACTATTTTATCAGTGGGATATGACACCTACACAAAAATTAAACGTATATTAGGGCATAAAATCCTCACAATCAAATGCAGAAATATTAGATGAATCATTTTCAATTCATTGGATTCAATTAAGGGTTGTGGAAACAGTTTAATAGTCAATTGGAATCTAAATAATGTAATCCTAAAGAATGAGTGGATCAAAATATAAGTCATAGAAGCCATTAATAATTCCAATAATAGGATTAACAACAATGAGATAACATACAGAATTTCAGGGGATACAACCAAAGCATTACTTAAGGCAAAATATATATCTCTAAACACATCAACAAATCAAAGAGCAAATGAGTGGATTGTTCACGCAACCACAAACGCCAGAAAAAGGACAAATTAAAAATCCCTAATTATTACACACCAAATTGGAAAACATGAAAATCAAATTGATATCAATAAAACTGCAAGTAAGAAAATTATTGAACTAAGAAATAAAATTAGGAATTGGTTTTATGGAAGAAACACCATAAAATAGATAAACCATTGCTCAATTTTATTTAAAAATAAAAAATGAAATCACTAATATCAAAAATTGAAAAGGTTAAATTCACCACCAATAAAGATGAAATTAAAGCAATTATTGTGAGCTATTTTGACCATTTATATGTCAACATATCAGACATGAATGACAATAAAATGAAAGAATATTTACAAAAATATAAATTGCCTGGATTAACAGAAGAAGAAATAGAATACTTAAATAAACTTATCCTTCAAAAAGAAATTGGCAAGTTATCAGTGAGCTCTCATAGAAAAAAAAAATCCCAAGGACTAGAGATATTCACAACTGAATTTCTATGAAACATTTAAAAAACAATTCCTGCAAAATTCTCTTTTATGATACAAACATGTTACTTACAAATATCTAAAGCAGGAAGATAAAAACAGAAAAAGAAAATCAGAGAGTAATTTCCTTAATGAATATTTAAAAAAAAATAAGGAAAAGGACCTATATGTAAGAAAATATTTGTCCCAGCATTGTTTGTAGAAATTGAGAATCTGTTCATCTGTTAGAGAATAGTTAAAAAATTTTGGTATATGATTATTTTGAAATACTATTGTTTTATATATAAGAAATAATGACAAAGATGTTTTCCAAAATACCTGAAAAGATTTATATGAACTGATTCAAAGTGAAGTAAGAACCCGAGGAGCATTGCACCTAGTCACAACAATATTGTGTGATAATCAACTATAAATAACTTAGCTATTCTCAGCAACACAAAAATCCAGGACAATTCTGATGAAATTAAATGAAATGCTATCCGTCTCCAGAGGAGGAAAAATAGATTGAATTATACTTTTTTTTTTAACTTTAAAAGATTTTCCTTATTATTGGGTGGTTTTTTTTTTTTTTTTTTTTGGCCTGGGAATCTGTTTTCTTTTACAACATGACTAAATATGGAGATATGTTTGCATGACTACACATATATACGCGATATCAATTTGTTTGCCCTATATTAAATTGAGAAGGTAGATTGGGAGGGAATTTGGAAATCAATTTTAAAATTTTAAAATTATTTTACATATAATTGAGAAAAAAATAAAATATTAGAAAAAATAAATTCCACTGGGCAGTTAAAGGTCTTAAAACCTGATCCATTTTTATTTTTCCAGTCTTTCAATACTTTACTGTATGTACTCTTCAATTCAATGACTTTGGCCTACTTGCAGTTGCTTAAAGGTGAAATTATATTTTCTGTTTTCATGATTTTGCACTGCCTATTTTGTATTTCTAGAACACACTGCTCCCTCACCTCTATCTTTAGATTTTCCTATGATTCTTGAAGATTCAGTTAAAATATCATATTCTTCTGGGAGACTTGTCTTTCACCTACTCCTTTCTATAGTGAGTTGTTTACATTTTGTCCCCCTTAGATTGTAAGCTCTTAGAAGACAAAAACTTTTTTCTTTTTTTGTTTCCTTACTGTTTAATATAATGCTTAATAGTTGGTGGCTAACTTACTGATTGAGTCGTAATAGTAAACATGTGTCCCAGAGAAGCATGACTCGGATTATGTACTATTTAGACCATTTACAAGAAGGAGGGTCAGTCAAATTTTGTGAAACAGGAAGAGGAACAATAAAGTCCACAATTTCATAGACAAAGTCAATTATTACTATTCCTATAATTCTTGATGATCAGCAAAGTCAATATTGCAATGGTAAATGTAGAAAGGTTAAATTAAAACGACAGCAACAACAACAACAACAACAAGAACAAGCTTTTAATTGCCTTGTAGCAAATTCTAACAGCACTTTCAAATGTTCTCAGATGTCACAAAAAGCTTTATCTTGAAGCTTAAGCCTTATAGTATAGCTTCATCATATAGGAAGAAGCTCTAGTGAGGATGATTGTATGCTATGCTTCAAGGGATGCTATTTTTTTTCTGCAATATCCAGTAATCCTAGTTATATTACATGCTTATAGAAATTGCTTATCCAATGCATTCAACTCTTATGGAATAAATGACAATTACCAAATTAACTGGAAATTGTGTGACGTATTTCAATATATAGTAGAAAGAAGTATTTGATTCTAGACAGACAATATGAAGTACTTTTGCATGAGTGCTTTTGTCTCTTTTGCAGGGTTTGCAAAGAAGATTGATGATTCAGTGATCTACCTTGTACCTTGAGAATGGCAAAACTGCCCTTTGGATCATTGAAAATAAAACCTCAAAGGGAATCTTGAAATCACTGAAGCCACTTTATAGATAACTATACCAAGATTTGAGAAGGTTGTGAGTGAATGGATTAGTAACAGAGCTAGAATTAAAACCCATGTGTCCTGAGTCTTTTCTTTGGACTTTTATCTCTATATGAAATTGCCAATCAGAGTATAACGTTAATAGCCTTAAAGGTAATTCTCCTTTACATGTTTGTGATCTTTAAAAATACATTTAGAAATTATAATGAGATTTAATAAAATTATTTTATGTGAAAGATTTGCTATCTTTAAAAATAAAATGTTAGTAGTGTTGATTAATTTTACTTGTATTTCAACTGAAGTTCTGAGGAAACATCTTAGAAATTACAATGGGATTTAACCAGAAAAAGATGCTTTGATTGGAAGAAATGATTGAAGAAAAATTCAACTTTTGAGAATTAGATGTGAAATTGTTGAGTTAATTTACAATCATCTTGGCAACAATAGGCTAAGAGGTAGCAAATCCAATGCTACCATGAAATATTATACTAATGTTGCTTTGTAGATTATAGGCTCATAAAGTAGATAGTCCGTGTATAATACATAGGAGAAAAGTAAAAATGACAAAAGGTTTGAGAATTAAGTCCTGTAGGGGAAGCACAAGGGAAATGATTTTTTTTTTTTTGATCTACCAAAGAGAAGTGGAGCACTTAATTAAAATCTTCAACTCTATATTTAAAAAAAAAAAAAACCCTGCAGAAGTGATCAGGAATTATACTTTTCATTTTATATTAAAGATAAGATACAAGAGAATGAGTATGCCATTCCAGAAAGAATTTAGATTAGACTCTAACTAAATAAATATATAATATTTATATAGTATGTTAAGTAATAGTAAAAAAAAAAAAATAGTAAAAAAAAATAGTAAAAGCCCCTTGGGGACCCAACCAGCCAATTTCAATTAGGCAATGTTGTTATTTCCTCCTTTTCATCCTCCTCCTCCTCCTCCTCTGCTCACTGTTGGAATACACAGGAGCCACCTGATAGTGACTACTGGAGGTCCAACCCAGAATGGATTTCCTCTTTTGAGAGGATGATGCAAGGAAACTAAAAGGCACTTGTTCTCTGACCTCTCTGATTGAGTGGCCAGTGTGACTTCTCTCATCTTCCTTCTGCCTCCAATTTACCTCATTTTCAGTCCGCAACACCTCGGTCAGCAAAGGATACTCTGCAACTCCTTCAGATGTTATGATCCACAGGTGTAGAGGCTCTCAGAAAATTGACCTGTCCCTTAACAGTTCACATAGGGAATCATATTCTTACCATGTGGGTACTCTATCTAAAGGAATATAAATTTTGATTGTTTTTATTTCACAAGATAGCTTGAAGATTGGGAGGTAGATTTCTTTTTCTTCTTCTCTATGCTATTTTTTTTAATTGAGCAAATTAGCTCTTTTTCACATGTCTTTTTCATTTGTTATTTCTTGAAATATAACTCTGGAAAAACTGGCTTTGCTAAAGCCCATTGTGATTCAAATGGAGCTACTTGACTATGTCTTTAAACTCAAATCATTTTGGCTTTCACTGGTTGGCTTATAACAGGGCCCAGTCCAAGTTTTACTTGCTTATTATTTGGATTTTGAGTCACTCAGAGTGACTGTAAATAGCAATTTCTTCTATTCTGGTCTGAAATTCTGAGGGTCTTCCTCTCCTATATTCATTCTTTTATGAAAACAAATTAGGCCCTCTTTTACCTCAAATCTTACCTAGTTCTTAATTATGAATGGGCATTGCCTCAGACAAACTGATACCTGGGAAAGACTTTACTTTAAAAAGATCAAAGTCTCCCACTACATCTGGGACTATCAATCTATGTCTTGCTCATTGGGCTCTTGACTCTGGAGAGTAGTGAATAGCTGATGACTTTGTATCTTACTTCACTTAAATCCAATTCACTTTCAAAACTCCAGATATCAATGATCATCTTTTAAATAACTTTTTATTGATAGAACTTATGCCAGGGTAATTTTTTACAGCATTATCCCTTGCACTCACTTCTGTTCCGATTTTTCCCCTCCCTCCCTCCACTGCCTCCCCCAGATGGCAAGCAGTCCTTCTATGATCATTTTTAAGAATGAAGGACAAAGGGCAGCTAGGTGGTGCAGTGGATAGAGCACCATCCCTGAAGTCAGGAGCACTGCAAGTCACTTAACCCCAATTGCCTCAGAAAAAAAAAAAAGGACAAACAACAATAATGTTGCGTTTTTACCTTATTTGATCATTGAAAATAAGGCAAGAGCTATGATTATAATTATTATTTATATTTTACAAAAGGACTGAGCTCAGGTCAAGTTACTTGATCAGAGTCACACAGTGAGTATGTTTAAATAAGACAAAATTCTAACCTTTTGACTAATAGAGGAGTGAAGCACATTAGTTATAGAGGAAACTTGTGGAGTTTCTATTAGAATTATTTTTGAGGTTTTCTGTAAGGCAGAAAAATGGACTGAATAAAATGTGAACAATGGATTCTGAGTTTCAAAGAAAGAAATATAAGAATTTCTGAGATTTTAGGAATTTGCTTCAAATAGGGAAGCAGGTTTTTGTGGTTGCTATTGTTTTTTAGGATAGTGAGACTTGAGATATGTATGAATATCATACAAATGAATCTCAAAGTCTCAATACAGTGTAATAAATTATCACTAAGAATAACTATAGCCAAAACAATTGCATAATCTTAAGCCCCCTTGATGAAAAGTTTTCTTACCTAGACCTATCTTGAAATGACAGACACCCACCTTGTTATGAGGCTTGGACTCAAGGCTTTTCCAGCCTGGTAACACTTGATAGAGCATACCATCTAATGGATTGACCTTTGGGGACCCAGATTCACTGGTATACCATGGGGAAACATGAAAAGGGATGCTTAGTAGAGTTAATATAGACTTATGCAGAATTATCACAAGAACCAATAATGAAATAAAGCAACCTTCTAATAAATACGAAAATATAAAGTGAAAAATAACATGAAAAACAAGCATGGACTAATGATTAAGAAAAGGTGCTAGAAGTGAATATCTTGGTTTCTTCAAATACATGAATGACCATCATGAAATAGAAAGATT
The DNA here is from genome assembly GCF_016432865.1 of Antechinus flavipes. NCBI lineage: Eukaryota > Metazoa > Chordata > Mammalia > Dasyuromorphia > Dasyuridae > Antechinus > Antechinus flavipes. The sequence goes on from NC_067402.1 coordinate 175,056,695, forward strand.
AGCTCTGTGGTCTTTGCATGGGGCAGAAATAGGGCAGAGAACAGAAGCAGGAACAAGGGGCAAGTAGGAGTTTCATAGAAATAAATTTATGCTTAAAGTTAGTAAAAAATAAACAAAAAGCCTTCCAAATAATTAGACCTGTCCCAAAGTGAAATGGACTGCCTTGAGAAGTAATAATTTGTACTTCGTTATAAGTCTTCATGCAGAAGGTAGAGGATCATTTATCAGATATATTAAACTGGGATTTCTTTTAGGTGAACTAGGTAGCTACTAAATTCTATTTCAATTCTAAATTTTGTGATTCTATGAGGAGGTAGGAAAGGGCAAATATATAAGGTGACCACTTGATACTGGAGCTTAATACCTATTCGATCTCTCCTGCTTTTACTTGACTGTGTAACCTTACTAAATTAAAATGCAGGTAGGTCTTTCAGAAATTCCATCTGTTATTTTTAAGTAGCATCTGCAATTAGCTTATTAAGGTTGTGAAGTTTGCTTCAACTGACTTGCTGTGAATTTACATGACCTCTAAACATGTATAACTCTGAAATCTATACTTAGATCAATGCTGCTATATATTGTAAGTAAAATATATCAAGTGGAGCTATGTGTGACCACTTGTCTATACATAAATACTGATAGAAAAAGAACTGACATTTTGAAAGCTATACTATACAGTATATACTATTAGAAAATCATTTCTAAATATCTTCAGTTCCAAATGATTTTTTTTATTAAAAAAAAGAAAGAAAGAAATGCTTTTAGTCAAGTTGCCTACTGTGCAGAAAAGGGCATTAGTTGGAAAATATTGATACAACTGGGAATAATGGGCTTTTAAGATGTTTAGCTCACCATTTATCTACATGATAGTCTCTCCTTTTGGATACCTATAAGTATAATACATTTTTGAGTTAATTCAGCAGTCACTGGAGACAGAGTCATTCCTTAAGATGTTGGTCTAGGAGTACATGCTGTGGTAGTGTTACCCCCTGAATAGTGAGATATATTCATTAAAGACTAAGCATCATACAAATTAAGTGATATTGTTTGACTAAATATTACCTTTTTCAGTAAAAATAGTTTTTCCTATAAGATCATTTTCCTCTGACCTTCTGAGATTAATGAACTCATTAGCCACCTTCAGTTTGTCTTTCCTGATTTTTTTCCTCTTCATTTCCCTACATTATTGGAGATGCAAGCTGATTCAAGTGCATGTAACTTTAGTAATTCCTCCTGAAACATTAAGAGTCTGGGTTCAATTTAAGGAGCTCTCAGTTCTTTGGTTTATTGAATTGAACTAAATTAAGAGGATATTTTAATATCTCCTAAGAATATGAATGATTTTATTTCTAAGTTATTGCAAACTATAGGACACACAGCTGAACTCTTAAAACATTATCTATTAGGTTATGTCTTTATAAATTATACTTCTACCTAAGGTATAGCTACAGTCATTGTCCTTTAAGATTTGTTCTTCTATATATGCTTCTTTTGATGACTTACTCCTTTATCTTCATGGTATCGATTGTTTCTGACAAAGCTTGCTTCTTCTCCTCTCTATAAATGTGACATTGCTATTCCTTGTTACTGTTTTGAAGTCATCTAACTCATCTCCTCTCCTTTTGTAGCAGAGGAAATTGGGATTTAAGGGGATCAAATGATTTGTGAAAAATCATAAGTAGTAAACATTTGAAGAAGGATTTGATCCCTAGTCAAAGGTGATATTTCCATTTTTGCTCTTCATTAGCATTGCCTCCTAAGGTCAGTTGTGACTTTCTCCATCTCCTTAAACAGAATCAGAAGTTCAGAAATGTGGATGGGAGGGAGGCCCTAATGTCCATTTAGCCCAGCCCTCTCATTTTACAGTTAAAGAAACTAAGATGGGGTGACTGGAAGGCACAGTGAATAGGGCACCAGTCTTGGAGTCAGAAAGACCTGACTTCAAATCCAGACTTAGACACTTAGCACTTATTATCTATGTGGCCCTAGGCAAGTGACTCAACAAAAATAAAATAGAAATTGAGATCCAGAGAAATTCAATAACTTGCCTAGGATCACTTGGGTACATTAAGTAGTAGAACAAAATTCAAATCAAGGCCTCTTTACTCCACACCCAGTGTTCTTTGTATTTACTTTGTATTTTCTATTTGCTACCAGAAAATGCTTAGGGGCCTAGACATTTCTGAAGAAAAAAAGATTGAATATTAAATAATTCATATTAAGAAACTTTAAAAGTTGATAGTCACATTACCTTTTCAATTGTTGCTATTGAAAAAGGGAGAGCTAACGCACAAAATAAGAGTCTGGTATACTGGAAAGATGGCTGGGTTTAGAGAACATAGCTTTGAGTCTTTTGGGTCACATGACCAAAAAGATGGAAGACTAGACATTTCTTCCAATCATCTGAAATTCTCAAATATAAGAAAATAGGAATTATGCATGAAAGACAAAGCAATTTCATCAGTCTCTTGGTTTAAGACACCAGAACCCTAAAAAAACTAATAATTCAATGAACTATTTATTGTCAACTCCCTCATTTTACAGTTAAGGAAATTGAGAATGAGAGAGGTTGAATGATTCAAGTCAATTAAGTGGTCAAGCCAGTCTTCAAAAAAAAAAGTCTTCCAATTCCAAATTCATTGTTCATTGCATTTGCCATTTCCTTACTACCATCATTTAGGTAGTACTATTTATTTAGCAGAGAAAATCTAATAATCCTCCTCTCCCAATTTAAGAGCACTTTATTTTTTCCAATTACATAGTCTTCAACATTCACTTTTAGAAGATTTTTGAGTTCTAATTTTTTCTTCCTTCCTTCCTCCCTCTTTTCCTCACTTCCCTAAGAGAGCAAGGAATCAGGCATAGGTTATGTATATAGAATCATATTAAACATATTTACAAATTAGTCATATTGTGAAAGCAGAACAAAAGGGAAAACTTGAGAAAGGGAGGAAAAAGTGAAAATAATATGCTTTGATCTGCATTCAGATCCAATAGTTCTTTCTCTGAATATGGAGAGCATTTTTCATCACGAGTCTTTTGGAATTGTCTTAGATCACTGTATTACTGAGAAGAGCTAAATCTATCAAAGTTGATCCTTTCAAAATGTTGCTATTACTGTGTATAATGTTCTCCTGAATCTGCTCGTTTCACTCAGCATTAATTCATGTGTATCTTTCCAGGTTTTCCTGAAATTTGCTTGTTTATCATTTCTTATAGCAAAATTATATTTCATTACACTCATATATTACAAATTGTTCAGCCATACTCTAATTGATAGGCATTCCCTCAATTTTTAATTCTTTACAACCACAAAATGAGCTGCTATAAATATTTTTGTGGATTCTTTTCCATTTTTTAGGCTCTCTTTGGAACAAAGACCTATTAGTGGTATTGCTAGATCAAAAAGTATGCATTTTTTTAAGGGCTAATAATCCTCAACTCCGAACACACTGAGCAATGTACTAGCAACCACCCCCATGCCCACTCATCATACCGTAACTTCAGGAGTTGACCCACAAGTTTGAAACAGAACTCACTTCCTCACAGACCTCCTCTTCACTATGTTGACAGATAGTAAAAGGCTGAAGCTTGCTTTAGCTGAGACAATGACATGGTAGCGCACTGTTATACAAAAGCACTCAGCCAGAAAACTGAGGAATTGAAGGAACTTGGATAAAATGTGTGTGTGTGTGTGTGTGTGTGTGTGTGTGTGTGTGTGTGTGTGTGTGTAACCCACAGAGACAGAGAAAGAGGGAGTGAGGGAGTAAAGGAGGGAGGAAGGAAGGGAGGGAGGGAAAAAAAGGGAGGAAGGAGAGGGGGAGGAAAGGAGAGAGAGAGAGAAAGAGGAGAGGAGGGAAGAAGAGAAGAAGGGAGGGAGAAAAAGGGAAAGGGAGGGAGAGAGGAAGCAACTATGAGTATTTTACTAAGCCTGAGGAAAGGGGTCAGAATCCACTTAGGACCAGTTCTGCCCAATCACACCAAGTCACTTGAGGAAGAGATCATGAATTATGAACAAAGGGAAAGCAGAGATGGCTTTGAGTTCTGGTCTGTAGAAAAACTTTTCTCAAAACGGAAGGAATGAGAAAATGAGTGTTTAAGAAATAAAAATAAAACAAAAAACACCATAGCTATTACTAAAGATGATAGGAGGGAGAAAAGTCAATTAAAGATCTTGAGTATTAGCAAATAAATCAATAGAGAAGATATTAATAACAGTGGGTAATATTGCCTCCAGATCAGTTACTAGAGCTTATCTATAGATAAATATTACAAGATAAAGACAAATGAACTTGGACCCTGGGAATTATCAAGAGAACAGGATATTCCTGAATGTTTTAAAAGAGAAGTAAAAATCGTGATAGCAGAGGTATGGATTCAAGAGTTGGTTCTGTCATTTATTATCTATGTGACCTTGAGCAAATCACAGCTCCCAGTTTGAAATGTTAGAATGAGGCATTGGGCAGAGTGACTGCAGAATTTTTTTACATCATTTCTGGAGCTACAATTGTACATTACATTACTACTATAACCTAAAAATAAGCTCCTGACTGCATAGTTTTTGTAGTTTTAAAACATTTTTTTAAATTTTAAAGTTAAATTTAAATTTTCATATTTAAATTTTTAAACATAGCTTTCACGTTTTTTATACATTCAACTAGTCCAACTTATTTTATGGATGAAGAAACTATGATGATGAAAAAATCCAGAGATAAAAATGGCACTGGGCATAAAGGCAGAGTTATAATCAGAATTTATTGACATCCAGGGTGATGCTGATTCCCTTTAGGGCTGTAGTAGAACCAGTCTCCTAGCCCAGCTCCCCCTTACCCTGACACAACTTTGTTCCTATCCACTCAACCTTACACACACCTTCCTTCTGTCCAGTTTCCCAAGCCTAGAGAGTTCCCTGGTGAAGCTTTCTTTACCTTTCCAAAACCTGATTGGCCTTAGCTTCTCTGACACACACCCTTACTTGCAGACAATTAAAAAACCCAAACCAGGTGAATTTGGGGTCTCTTAGTCTTGGTGGGTGCTGGGAACTTTGTTTTTGTCCTTAATGAATGACTGATTAGAGACATTTCCAGATAGACATGAGGGGAGCCCTATCAAGAAAAGCTAAGTACCCCACTATAACATTGTTGCCTAATTTTTCTGTGTTAGAGCAAAGTAAAATTTCTCCTTTGTTAAATACTTAGTGGCACTAGAGAAATCCTTTCATTCCAAGATTTAACCTGACCTAAAAGGGTGCTGGTAGGTCTATAATAACTGCCCTGACCTTTGTTAGAGAAAATGATTTAAGTCAACTTGAACCTTTAACCTAAACAAGCTAATGTTCTGTCAATTAATCATGTTTGGAGTGAATGTGTTATTTGGATGAATCAAGATCCTTCCTAATTTGATATCATTAGTCAAACCTCACTAATCATAGTAAAGCTTTCTATATATAGCAAATATCACCTCTGCCACTTGCAAGAGTAATTTGAAATTTGTGATTATTCAAAAAGGTATTCTGATAAAGTTTACAAAAACATTTCATACTAAAAAGGGTTTTTTAAAATAAAATAATAGAAATGAAGAATACACCTGTCATAGGAACAGGAAACCCTCTCTACTAATGCAGATCAATACATTCTCTGAAATTATATGATCTTAGAAAGTTATCTAGAGCACTCAAAATTTGCTTGACTGGCCTAGTCATATAGTTGGTATATGTTATGGGAAAGAGTTGTACCCAAATCTTCCTGGATCTGAGAATAGCTTTCCACTCCCTCACTATACCACAATACTTAATTTGAAAAGACAATAGACTAAATTACAATCCATTTTTAAATGTCAAAAGATTTTAAATAAAAAACTAAATGAGACATACTGTCATATGTCCATTTCTCTTTCTTCCTTATTTGAGACTCTTTATGGCAGTTCCAAATTAACTTTATAAGAGATCTTCCTTAAATATAAATAGATTATATGACCACAAACATGAGAGAATACTTACATTTTTAAGTTCCTCCACACCACAACCTCAAAATAAAGGAATTATACACGACATGAAGAGTAATTAGTATTGAATTCACAAGGTAAGACAACTCCTTTAGAAGGAAAAAATCTTTTGAATTAACATTAAAATATCCTAATATTTAGAGCTCTAATTCATTTCCCTCTACCCCCAAATGATCCTGCATGCCAGCCACAATGACAACAAACAAGTTTTTCCATTTATAAGTCAGGGTTCAACTTAATAAGGATATCCTAGAGCAGTGCTCTGGGTTTAGCTCTTCCATAATCCTCAAGAAACAATAGATAACAATTCTGTTCCATCATATTAAAAAAAGACACAGGGACTATAGGTTGGGGTATATTTCCACAAAGCAAAAGTCGCCTCCAATGTTATGAATCAAAAGCTACAGAGAAGCAGTGTCAGACCTAAAGTAATGGGTAACTGTAATATTCTTTCCAAAATGTAATATTCTCTGTTGAGGTTTTCTTGGGGTCTCTGGGAGCAGCCTTAGTTTCAGTTCAATAATCACCACAAGTGCAGCCAGTGGTTAAAGTCCAAATCCTTTATTGTCTCTTTCCAAGTCTTGTCTCCTTTCCTGGGGCCCCATTAGCTTTCTTAGAGGCCTATCTCTCTCCTTGGTTCTAAGAGCTTGAGCTCCCACCTGCCTTTTCTGGCTTCTGAATCACTATATCACTAGTAAAATCATTATTTGTCGTAGGATTAAATCAATACTAAACTAGATTTAACCATTATCTCCTCAATTCTACTTAGTACCTTGTTTAAGTTCTGGCCCATAATATCTCCTTGTAGGATTAAATCAATCATACTGAACCATGCTAAATTAGATAATTATTGTCTCTATCAATTCCAATTCTTACCTTGTAAGAATCCTTTGTTTCAAGTTCAGAGTTCTGGCCCATAACAGGTAATGAAAAATATATTTCAAATGGAGTTCAAGTCCTAGATAAGTATCTTCGGAGTTAAGGCTAATCTACCTAGATAAAATTCCCAAGATACTTAGCTAGGGATTGTTCTTGTCTCCATAAGCTCATAAAGATGCTCATAAAGAATGAAAAATGAGCAGAACATTAAAGTGCACAAACACTTTGAACAAATAATGGAATATGAAGGGAAAGTAATCAATATAATCCAATAAAAAAAAGAAAGAATATTTTCCTGTGGACTTCTCTGGAGATCATGGAAAAATAGCAAGAAGTTACAGGATGATTCAAAAGAGAAATGAACTCCTAAACTAAGAAATTAGTAATGTCTTTAGGTCAGAAATCAGAGTTCTCAAAAACAAAGTCATCAGAGTATAAAAAAATGATAGAAAATCTCTACAAGTCAAAAATTTGGAAAATATGGAAAAAAGCTGCAAGGTTAAAAGAAAAATATGAATTCTATACAATTTATTGTATAGAATTGCCTAAAGATAGAATACTAATCTATAGGGCTCCAAGAAAAAAAAATACAACAAATGTAATTGTAAAAAAGTCCTTGGTACCAAAACCTCCTCTTCCACAACTTTTGAACAGACAACTAAATATTGATATATCACATCCATGAATTGTTGCTGGAGTTTTAAAAATTTGCATATTTGAAAATTCTGTTAAGTTAAATTAAGTTTAATAATTTAAATAACAAACAACTAATTTTGCGAATAAACAGAAGCCCTTAAAATATGAATGAAAGGAAATTTGAATTATGCAAAATAATTCCATGTTTACAAGAAATCAGACAAAAATTGGAATATCATATTCCAAAATCAAAGAAACTGGTTACAATCCAAAATATTATATCTTACAGCTCTGACACAAATAATTAATGGAAAAGATGGCTATTCAATAAAATTGGGGCATTTGAGACATTCTTGATAATCTTTTTAAAATATTATCTATGATGCCCTAAACTGTGTGTACCCTTTGATTCAGCAGTGCTATTACTGGGCTTGTAACCCAAAGAGATACTAAAGAGATACTACTCCCTAAAGAAGGGAAAGGGACCTGTATGTGCCAAAATATTTGTGGCAGTCCTTTTAGTAGTGGCTAGAAATTGGAAAATGAATGGACGCCCATCAATTGCAGAATGATTGGGTGAATTTGTTATGGAATATTATTGTTCTGTAAGAAATTACCAGCAGGATAAATACAGAGAGGCTTGGAAAGACTTACATGAACTGATGCTGAGTGAAATGAGCAGAACCAGGCAATCATTATACAACAACAATACTGTATGAGGATATATTCTGATGGAAGTGGATATCTTCAACAAAGAGAAGATCTAATTCAGTTCCAATTGACCAATGATGGACAGAATCAGCTACACCTAGAGAAGGAACACTGGGAATGTGGACTGCTTGCATTTTTGTTTTTCTTCCCAGATTATTTTTACCTTCTGAATCCAATTCTTCTTGGGCAACAAGTTCTGCACACATATATTGTATCTAGGATATACTATAATATATTCAATATCTATAAGACTGCCTGTGGAGGGAGAGAAGGGAAAAGTTGGAACGCAAGTGAGTGCAAGGGATAATGTTGTAAAAAATTACCCATGCATATATTCTGTCAATAAAAAGTTATAATAAAAATATTATCAATTTAATATTTTCACAGTTACATTTAAAAATTTTTACATTTATTTTTAAAATTTTTGATTTCTAGGTTTTCTTCATCATTCCCACCCATAATTAAAAAACCATGAAGTTATACAAAACAATCCCATAAAAATCAAATTGTGAAAGAAAGCATAGATCTCCCACCCTAATGAAAATAAAACCCTCAAGAAAATTAAGTTAGAACAAGAGAGAAGAGCAAGAGCAATAGTGAGCATGAGAGTGAGAGTGAGAGGAAGAGAGAAAGAGAAAGAGAGAGAGAGAGAGAGAGAGAGAGAGAGTTCAATATTTATTCAGATACAATCAGAACCTTTTATGTGCATGGATAGGATTTTTCATCATTCTTTCTGAGTAGTTGTGGATGATTGTACTACTGAGAATAGCAAAATCATTTATAGCTGGTCATCCCAGAACATTGCTATTAATTTGTATGCGATACATTTCACTTTGCTTGAGTTCATGGAGGACTTTCCATTTGTTTTTGGTTTTTTTTTCCCTGAGAACATCCTGCTTATCATTTCCTATGAACAATAATATTCCATATCAAATACATACCACAGTTTATTGAGCCATTCCCTAATTGATGAGTATCCCCTTAATTTCCATTTTTTACCCTGAAAAGAGAATTAGTATGAGTATTTTTTTGTACATATAAATCATTTTCCCTTTTTTCCTTCCTGAATCTTTTCTGGTATTCATGTCTAGTAATAGTGTTGTTAAGTCAAAGGATATGCATGAATTTATTACCTTTTGGACATAGATCATATCTTTTGATCATTTATTGATTGGGGCATGCATCTTAAATTTTAGATAAATTTAACTCAGTTCCTTCTATATTTGAGAAATGAGACCCTATCAGAGAAACTTCCTTCATTTTTTTTTTTTTTTACAATTACAATTGCTAACTATATTATTCTTCATTTATTCTCACTCTCTTTTCACCCTGTCTCTCCTCAAAAGTGTTTTGGTACTGAGCACTCCCTCCTGCAAGATGCTCTCTCTTTCATCACCCTCCCCTCTTCTCATATCCTAAAGCCCTTCTATTTTCCTGGAGGGTAAGACAGATTTGTATGCCCTTATTGGGTATGTATGTTATTCCCTCTTTGAGCCTCACTTCCCCCTCAATTGTAAAAGCTTTTTCTTGCCTCTTTTTTAATGGCAGATAATTTGTACTTTTCCATTTCTTCCTTTCCCTTTCTCCCAATACATTTCTTTCTTACTCCTGAATTTCATCATTTTTAAAAAAGATATCTTTTCATATTCAATTCACAACTGGGCCCTCTGTCTATATACACTCCTTCCAACTTGCATAATAATGAGAAAGTTTTAATAAGTTACAAGTATCATCTTCCCATGTAGAAATGTAAACAGATAAACCTTATGAATTCCCTTATGATATCATTTTCCTGATTATCTCCTTATGCTTCTCCAGAGTCTTGTTTTTGAAAATCAGATTCTTCCTTCATCTCTGCTCTTTTCATCATGAATGCTTGAAAATCCTCTACTTCATTGAATGACCACCCTTTGCTCTGAAGGATTAAATTCAGTTTTGCTAGGTAGGTGATTCTTGGTTATAATCCTAGTGGCATCACTCTTGATTTCTCATAAAATCATTAGCTTCCACTTACTCAGCTCAGAATTTTAAGGAATGTTTTTCCTCAGTGAGCTTTTGTGCCTCCTTTCTCAACTGGTCAACTTTGGTTTTTAAAGCATTTCTCTCATTAATTTTTTGTATTTCCTTTTGCACTACTCTCAATTTTTTCTCTATTTTTTTCTCTACATCTCTTATTCAATATTCAAAATTCTTTTTGAGTTCTTCCATGACCCGAGCCCAATTCTTATTTTTCTTGTAGGCTTTGGATATAGGAGATTTGACTTTGTTGTCGTTTTCTGAGTGTGTTTTGATCTTCCTTGTCATCACAATAACTTTCAATGGTCAGAAACTTTTTTTGTTTTCTTCTCATTTTCCTAGCTTATTACTCAGGTTTTAATTCTTTTTAAAGTAGAACTTTGATGATACTGGGATTAAAGATGGGACCAGGGCTAGGCTGGCACTGGAACTGCACTTTGGACTCCCATGATTTTGCCATTTCACTGACCTTCCAAGTCCTGCTTGGTGTCCCCAAGCAAAGAGGTTCAGAAGCTGCTACTGATGATTCAAAGTTTTTCTCTGTCCTCAGGGGTCCACTACCACCTCTCCCTCCTCAGGGCTGAGGCTGTGTGGGTATAGCTAGTACTAGGATTGCGCTGAACTCCCACCCTGGTTCCAAAGACCTTTTCTGATGATCTTCTAAGTTTGTATGTTCTGACACTCTAAAATTTATTTAGAATCATTATTTAGAGAAATTTGGAGCAGTTTGGCAGAGAGATTGGGCAAGTTCCTACTTTTACTCCACCATCTTGGTTCTGCTTCCCAATTCTTTGGAATTCTTGATAATCTTAAGCTCAAAGGTGAGCCAATTATTTATCTTTTAAAAACTCCAAAAACAAGAAAGATAAACAAATATACCTATCAAGAAAATACCAAGAAGAAAAATCTCTCATCATGATTTTTTTTTTAAGAGACAGCTTGGAAAACAATTTCTGATACAAATCTCATTTCTAAAATATGTAGAGAACTGAGTCCAATTTATAAAAATACAAGTAATTCACCAATTAATAAATGGTCAAAGAATATGAACAATTTTAGATGAAAAAATTAAAGCCATTTCTAGTCTTGTGAAAGAATATTCTAAATCACTATTGAATAGAGAAATATAAATTAAGTCAACATTGAGATTGACTTTGTTTCAGATTGGCTAAGATGACAGGAAAAGATAATGATAAATTCTGAAGGGGATGTGGGAAAATTGGGACATTAATGCGTTGTTGGTAGAGTTGTGAAATGATCCAACCATTTTGTAGAATAATTTGGAATATGCTCAATGGGCTATAAGGCTATGCATACCCTTTCATCCAGCAGTTTCCCCTACTGGATCTGTATCCCAAAGAGATTATAAAAGAGGAAAAATGTTATGAGCCGGAACTTGAAACAAGGTGTTAACTCACTAGAGTTGATAGAAACAATGCTTAGGCAATTGGTTCACACATTAGACCTCACACCTTTAAGAGAGTTTACACATTAGAGCTCACACTTTAGAATTCACAAGTCCAGGAAATTTACAAGTTACACTTCCCATAATCCCACTCTCTCAGAGGAGAGTCAACCTTTGGGTTCACACCTTTAAGGGATCATATATAAAAAGCTCTTAGAGCTTCAGTCAGTCAGTCAGTCAGTTGAGGGGATTGAGAAGCCAGGAGTCAGAGTTGAGCTAAAGGCAGAAGCTGGCAGAGGCAAAAGACTAGTAACGAGACCTCTCAGAACTAAAGAAAGCTAACTGGGCTATTTTGGAAGAGACAATAAAGAACTACTTTAACAGCTGGCTGCATTTGAAGTGATTATTGATTTGAACTGAAACTAAGGCTACCTCCAGAAAACCTCCCCAAGAAACCTGCTCCCAGAGAACCATCATATATTATACAAAAGAAGAGAACACCATAGGAAAAGGGTCCATGTGTGCCAAAAAATGTTTGTAGCAATTCTTTCTGTAATGGCAAAGAATTGAAAACCGAGTGGATGCCCATCAGTTGGGGAATGGCTGAATAAGTTATGGTATATAAATGTTATTGTTCTATGTAATGTTCTGTCTAGCTTTCTGGAGGTCCTCCGAACTGAGCCTTGGTCTCAGCAGAATAATCACCACAAGAATAGCCAGGGATAAAGTCCAAAGTCTTTGTTTATTTCCTTCACAGTCTGTGTCCTTCACCTGGGGCTGGGCTAGCTTTCTGGGGGAACTTCAAACAGGCCTTGGTCTTAGTGGAGAAATGCAGAAGGCAGGAGAGCCACCAGGATGGTGGGAGATGAAATGTCTCTCTTCCAGTTCTTGTTAGCTCTTCTATACCTTATTGTAATTATATCATTACAGCATACTGATTATGTGTGAACTTAGAGAACCATTATATCATCACGCTAAGTTCTAAGTATACATGTAAACTAGATAACCATTGTTTCATTAATTCCTTGTTTCAAGTATACTTCTCTAGAGTTTTGGCTCTCTACAATTCTATAGAAAATGATGAGCAGTCTGATTTCAGAAAAGCCCAGAAAGAATTATATGGTCTGATGCTGAGTGAAGTGAGCATAGCCAAGAGAACACTGTATACAGTGACAACAAAATTATGCAATGATCAACTGTCTCTTCTCAACAATGTAGTCATTCAAGGCAATTCCAATACATTTGTGATGGAGGGTGCCATTTGCATGTGGAAAGAGAGAACTTTGGAGACTGTGTGTGGACAGGGGCATGGCATTTTTACCTTTTTATTTGGTTTGTGTTCTTTCTTTCTCGTGTTTTTTTCCCTTTTGGTCTGATTTTTCTTGCATAGCCTGACAGGTGTGGAAATATGTTTGAAAGAACTGTTCATATTTAGCCTTGCTATCTTGTAGAGATGGGTGGGAAGGGAGAGAGAGTAATTTGGAACACTGAGACTTGCAGGGATGAATGTGATTGGCTGTCTTTACATGTTTTTTTTTTGTTTGTTTGTTTTGGTTTTGTTTGGAAAAAATAAAATGCAATTAAAAATAGACAGCTTGATTTAAGAGACAAAGCAAAGGACAAAAAAAGTGGACCACTGACTGTTAAAAGACTAATGATTTCAAAGAATCAAGAAAACGTAAGGCAAAAATTTTGAATTAATATTTTTTGCATGAAATCCCCTGTAACCCTATTAATGAATCAATATTTATTTTTTGTGGAAAAGAATAATGGGAAATTGTAGGAATAGAGAAATAAGGGAGAAATAAAAAGTAGGTGATATATCTCTATGAAGTCCACAGGTAAACAGTAGAGAAATGATAATTCCTGTAGCTTACAAACAAGGTGAGACTTTTTGGAGAATAGGACAAAAGCAATCAAGAAGAGGGACTGAAATTGATGCTAGGGTGGTATTCCTCATTCCCGAATAAAAAAAGAAAATATTCCCCTCTTTAACAGGGAAAGTGTTGGCATTTAGGCTGTGATGAATGGCACCAATGGTATTGCTATTGCTTGGTCTGAGCTCTCTCTTTCCCCACCTCCTCATGCCCATGCTAGGACTGGGTCCTGGGCTGTTGCTATCAGGGAATGCCACTGGCCCCTTATTCTAAGATCTGTTTTGAGACCTCTCATCCATTCTTCCATGAAAGTTACCAAAAGAAAAAGACAAGTGGAAACTTTCTCCTTTTAACATAATTCAGATACAATGTTCTCAGGAAACCAACTGGAGGTACATTTGTCACATTTGTCCCTATCTCTACTAGAAAAGTTTCTGAGATTTGGGGAAACAATTTAACACTAACCTCTCCATTGCATTATACCAAAGAATCTCTACCCCAGTCTTCAATTCAAGTGATGCGGTTTCCAGTAGCCTTCCAAGTTTCATATAAAATAGTAAGACTTTCCTTCAACACAGGTTTTTGAAAATTCCCCAATTCCAGTTTTTAGGAAAGATCCAGTTCATTACCACAGATTGTACTCTAGTGCAAAATTTTTGCAAATTCAGCAAATAAAAATTTATAGCATTTATTAAATTCAGGATACTATTGTATAAAATAATGACCTTTGCAATTAAATAAAAATTACTAATTAAATTTCTCTTCTTTAAACTCACCAAATGCATCTTTGAGACATCAGTAAAAAAAAAAAGATGATAAGAGATATTTATAACATTGAAATTGCACTCTCTTATGTATTAAAATGTACTTCACATTGCTTATATGCCCTAAATGAAAAATTACATGCTGTTCCATTTTCTATAACTACTAAAAGATATATTTGAGAGTGACTATTGTCTGAAACTAACTAAATGACTAGTAGGTGACTAAAAACTCACTCTCTAATGGCCATTTTAAAAATAATGTTCACAATGACATGAAGAAAATTACTACTTAGTGGTATTTTGGTATGGCTGGAGAGATAGGACCTATAATTCTGATAAAGACTTCATCTATAAATTGGGCCTAATAATACTGACCCACATCACAAAGATTTATGTGAAGATGAACTAAAATGTTTTTACAGCATTTAAAAAACACAAATTGCTTCTTAGATCCAAATTTTTTAGACTGACAGGAAAATTTACAAAATGTGAGTTTTCTTTTTAGCTATTTGTGTGTGTGTGTGTGTGTGTGTGTGTGTGTGTGTGTGTGTGTGTTGGCTTCTTATTTATATGTTGATTCCTGTGTACTGTGTGCTTTGGGGAACATGGGAAATATCTTAGGGATTATTGCAAAATGAAAAGAGTTTGAGGGGTTTATGCCCCATAATAGCATGAGATCTTAAAGACATGTGATACCTTTGAATTTCAAATTTTGACTATGTTCCTGGAAGCATCTAAAGTTTTTTAAGAGATGTTTGAACCGTGAGATCAATTTCCTTTTCTAGATGGAGTGATTTGGGGGTCAGTACAATGCCACCTGCAGCTTTCTAATGACATCTTTGGAATAAACACTTCAAGTTGGAATAGTCTGGTACAAAGAGAATTAATTTTTTCTACAATCATCATCTATAGCACTTCTTACTTTCCAATAAATTACAGAGTTGCTGTCCTTTGGACTTAAGAGGTCTATCATAATGTGAGTAATCTTTCTTGGAGCAATAGATTGAGTCTGTCTAAGCAATGTTTCTTTACACAGCGATGCAGACAAGAAAGCATTCTCTGTGTTTGGCTCTATTGTTGGTATAAATAGAAAATGACTACTTACAGATACAATCATTGTTCTCTTCCTTAAAAAAGTCTGGTCTAAATTTTTTTTCCTCAGATTTGAAGTCCATGCACTCCATTTCCTGAAGTGTATAATGATTCAGGCTCTTATTCAAATAATTTAAGTTACAATAAAAACTATGTACTATTAATACTTTCTGGAAATTAAACAAGTACAGTTTTGTCTTTAAAATACTCACCTAGTTATATGCACAATATTTGATCTCTTTGAGGCATTTTAGCTGCCTTTGAAGCTATAGGCTATTTGGAAATGATTCATAGAAAGTGGCTTGTTTCTCCTTGAGTTTCCCTGTATTGAGTAGCCCCTCAGGGATGCTAATAGAAAGGAAGGGGAACAAGCTTGACTGGCCATAGTCTAGTCAGTTTACAGTTTAATTGAGTAATGGACCTTTATGTTTTACATCATGACCCTGGACCAATAATCACTTCTCAGTACTGGATAATTTGAATGCATGCTCTAGTGTCAACCAAAATGGAACATAACATAATCTCTTTATTCCTTTCCAGCATAATTTGTCATAATTACATTAAGCTACCTTCAGGAATGGCATAAAGATTTAATTCATTGCTTGCTAAATTTTATTAGTTTTACACAGTAATTGTTCATATAAAATTAACTTTTCTTAATCTTTTCTAATTTTATTTAGAGGCAATAAGAAGTTTTTCTTGCCTCTATTTCCTATTTTAAAATGCTAATCTGTAATCTGGATTTAGTTTTAATGCTTTTTTGTTGTAACACCTAATGCTATATAGATACCCCTGCCATTTTTCTGAGAAAGATAGAGTTTGGGGCATGCAGAAGGAACACAGGTAGCACAGTGCAACAGAAAAAATATAGATTTCAAATCCAAGTTCCACAACTTAGTTCTCTGACTCTTCAACAGTTCACTTGAGCTCTGTCAGCCCTAATTTTTTATTTGTAAAATGATACCTTTGGATTGGATTACTTCTGATATTCCAGATTGAACTTCATAGTATCATAGCTGAAAAAGACTCAAACTGTTGTCTAGTCTAACCCCATAATTTTCTAGATGAGATAACTGAGGACCAGGGAATTTGAATACCTTGTGTAAGATACTAAGTAGAAAATATTAGAAGTAGAATTTGAATTAGGTTTTCTGAGTCCAGAATGAGTGTTCTTAATACTATGTAGTGACAGAAAAGAATAGTCAGACAAATCAGAGTGAAAAAGCTAATCAAGGATATATGATGGTGACATGAGTCATTTATGAGATTAGCATTCTACTTGCTGCATGGGTAATCTATATGAAGAAGATATCTAAGATTCCCCTTCTTTTCCCCATCTTCACCATGACAATATATCTGAGATAGAGAAACCACTAAACTTGACTTATATTTCATGCTAGATCCTGTATTTTACCTCCTATGTTTTGAATGATATGACATCTTGATTCTATATTTTCTGCACTTGCCCTAATCAATCCTGAGAAAAGTGTCATTTGAACATCCCACAAGAACTGTCTTGTTGCACTCCTTTATCTACTCAAGGAAGGGGTAAATTTTTGCACATCTTGTGTATATTACATATGCTTGAGTACAGAAAAATTTAAGTTCAGGTGACTTCTGGGATCTAGGGGAGTTGCAGAATTTCAGCTGTAGAGCTTTCTCATTAGCTCCTTGTTTTTATTATTGATATTGTTATCCTTGTTATTATTATAAGCTCTTTGTTATTATATTCTATTATTAATTCTATGTAAGTAAAATACTTTATGCAGCATTCCAAAATGTGTATTAGCTTCCAATAGAAGAAGAATAATCCAGTGGGGTTAGAGTAAGCAGAAGACTTCTAAGTTATCTATGCCAGCTGTTATCCACTAAGAAGACTGCTCTATTCCCCCACCCAGAAGAGATCAAGTACAAAAAAAGGGCGAGCATTTGATGCTCTGTCCACAAAAAAAACAAAGATGTTTGAAGACCAGATATCATACCAGTCTGAAGCATTCAAATCCTTGCAAGGAGACATTTATCTAAATGACTAGAGCAGAGAGTTGGGGGAGTGGAGAGACTTAATAGGGTCATTTTTTCCAAGGAGATTACCAACCATTTTATAGAAAGTATTGACAATTTAAATCACATAGTTAAGTCAACTAAAATGGCATTTTTCTCCCCTCATCCTTTTACCTCACCAAAGTAAATAGTAAGACCTACACCCAATGTAAATATAGGACTAGTATAACATAAAGAAATCACCTAAGTTCACAAATCAAAAGACAGAAGTAACAATTGAGTATCATATTCAAATATTACCCACTTAACTTCATTTACTCATATTGTGCAAAGTCATTTATTGTTTTCCCATATGGTCAGGATCAACTATACTTCCTTCCATTGACAAATCCTCCTTGCCTTTCAGGAAAATTATTTTCCTTAAATAATTTAGATGAAAGGTGAAGACAGGGTTGAAAAATAATGTGACTACATTTTCTGTTTTCAATATCTGACCAATGACTCATAACAAAGCCAAGTGAAGAAAAAAAAATATAAATCCATACTAAGTTTGTGAGCAGTAATAAGTCTTTGCTATCCACCCAAGAAGTACTTGGCCAAAGGTCATCCTTTTTAGGGAGATGATGATAGCTATAATAGATATTGCCTTTTCAAGGAAGCCAAGCCATTTAGAAAAGGAAGTTGTCAACAAACTGGTCTTTAAAAAGCCTATTCCAACATGCAATGAAGCCAGTTATGTGAAGATGATTAATCAAATGAATACCAGGTGATATTATGAGATTTAGGCTAAAATCCTACAACATGCTAAAGAAAAAGTGGGACCCTTTGTAAAAATAAATAAATAAATGAAGGTTGGAAGCCATGATGAAGAAATCTATCTACTGAGTGGTTACATTTATGTAAGTCTTGGTGAACACTGGTATAGCCAATACAAGTATACAAATAAATCCATCAGGGAAGTTCTGCCACTGATCTTTTCCCAGTGGAGGTAAGAAGGTGTCCTTCAGTCACTGAGCCTTCTGGTTTCCCATAACATAGTAAGAATCTCCAAATTCTCTATAAATGACAATTCTCACCTCTAATTAACTCAACCCCACAATTTATTCAGGTGGTCCAGAGTCCACTCCATCAAGAAGACTGTTCTGCTCTCCTACCCAGAAGAAGGTTGAGCACTTGATGCTCACAAAAGATGTCCACAGAAAACGAAGATGCTTGCAGACCAGGTATCAAGGAAGTCTGAAGCATTTAAATTCCTGCAAGGACACAGCTATCAAAATTACTGGAGGGGAGAGTGGAAAGTAGGAGGCCGGGAGAAGAGGCTTAATAGGGTCATTTTTTTCAAGGAGATTAACAATCATGTTATGGAGAGTATTGGCAATAAAGACTATGGAATTAACATATTCCTGAATCCTGTGCATCTTTTAAAGTCAGTTTGAGAAAAAAAAATCTCAGAAATGCTTCCAGAGATGTGATACTGTTTAATACAGGACGACTGTGAAATCAAGAGGATTCTAGTGGGATTTCATCCTTGGAATAAGCCTGGTTGATACATGGAACCTCAAGCCAGCAAAAAGTCCCTCAGTAAATTCAATGAATCCATCTTCATAATAAATTCAGAGCAATTTATGATTATAATAGGCATATATAGCTGGTCTTCCTTTATCTAGTTTATGTCCTTTAAAACCTCCTCCCTCCTTCCCTGGAGTTCAAAGTCTACCCCTAATCAGGCGCTCAGGTGTGAATATCACCTGACTATGTTCAAGAGACCTCTGAAAGCCTGATCCCCAGCTCCCAGAAAGAAAAGGCTGTCACCTGGGCATGGGGCTTCTGATCTGCTTTGAATCTGATGGAAAAACTGAAGGACATTCAAGAGTTTGGCCCCACATCCAGTCTTTAAATTCCATAAAATCCAAAAAAGATGGAGGAGGGGGAGGTGTCACAACTTCTTCCTCCTCCTGGTATCTGCTAACCAGTGCACTAAAATGCTAGCTGCCAATCCCCTTTATCAATCTTTATTTTAACAACCATATCCACAAATGATTCAAGACAAAATCTTTTGTCTCCTTTTTTAGGATGCGCTCTCTGAGAGGACAGGGTTATTTGTATTTGTATATCAAGGAGAACCAACCTATGAAACTATATTCTCTGGGGAGAGCAACTATATACTCAAATATATACTCTATACTCTGGTATAGGCAAAAATGAATGGGAAGAGTCATTGCAGGAGTCACCCTCTTGTCCCTGCTCTACTGCCAAAGTTGAATTTCCTAGAGTAAGGAAATAAGAATTCAACTTCTTCAGGATAAGAGTGAATTAAAAGTGTTTTTGCCTTCTTGCTTCCTCTTGTATCAGACCTAAAGGGACAACAAATGTGGATATGCAGGGATTCTTCATTTATTCCACTAGGTAAATCCACCCCACAGAGCCCATAATTCCTACACTCTTGAAATAAAAGGGACAATATCAAGTCATCCTGATGATAAGAATGCCTCATTTTTCCTTATGTCTCCATTGCTATCCCTCCTCCTTCTAAAAGGAACATAATAATATCAAACTAAAAACCCTCTGGCTTCATCAAATGTTTTTGTCCAGAGCACTTTGGCCCCATATGCAAGGTCAGGATTTGTAAGGATTGACTCATTGAGGTAAATTGCAAACAAACAAACACAACCTCCTTTTACTGAAAACAAACTAACACATCATAAATACACATCCACAGCTGCTGTTTTGAAGGTCCTCTCCCACCAAAACAGACTCAAGTTAATAAAAACTGTTAGCACAGAATACAAAGTCCATCAAGTCTAAAGAGCCACACCCTTTTGGTGATACTATTGTCAAAGATACTGGTATAAATGGGATTCACTATAAAATGAGTGGACCTTCGTACATTTTGCCTCTTCCCCTTTCTCTCCCCATCTCCATGGCTAAGGGCTGTATGTATGTTTTAAATTGCCAACACCATGGAACCTCCTCAACCTTTTCTGATTCAAAGAATGGAGGGAGCAAGAAACTTGGGAATTTCTACCTGACTTAGAGCTGAAATCCCTATGTATTGTGTTTCCCCCATTAGAAGGTGAGGCCCTTGAGAACAGGGTTGTTTTGCCTTTTCCTTTTTATCCCCATAATTTAGCACTATGCTTAGCACCTAAATAAGCACTTACTAAATGTTTTACTTCAAGTAATTTAGCTAATCAACATTGGAAGGAACAGGCACAAAAGAAAAAAAAAAGTGAAATTACTCAACAGAATTGGAGAAGTAATGGAACAATAAATAGTCAATAATGACTCTTAGAGACAAAATGGAATGGTTGTCCCCAAGTTTGCCCTAGGACTCCCTTTTAGGTCTTAACAAGATGTGACAAGTAATAGTCTTTATTAGTTTACTAATTAAGACTTTGCTTAGCCACTGACCTATTTCACAGGACTAAACTATGTTGAACTTGGCCTACCTACAGGCCTGGGGGAAGGAAGTACTTACATATCAAAGGGGAGAAGGGTATGACTAAATTTTATGTCATCTGTGCCACTGGAGGTTGTACCCACATTGATAATATTTTGTATCCATAACAAAATCTTAAAGGCTATTGTACTGATAATACTGAGCCTCAAAATACTATTAAGTCTGCTCAGCAAAATACATAGCAGAAGGAAAGATTTGACTTAATGATCCACATTAGAAAAACAAAATGAAGAAAAACATGTCTTCTCTAGACTAAAAAGTATAGCTATCATTTAGGTAGTGTTTTGAGACATACACTAAGTCAAATAAAGTCCATATGCAATTATTAAGCTCTTATTATGTACCAGGCAGTATGCTAAATGCTGGAAATATAAAAACAAGCAAAATGAAAGATAGTTTTTATCCTAAAAGAGATTACATTCTAATGTGGGAAGATAACAAATAAAAGGGAGCTCAAAACCTGGTAACATTATCATGAAGAAGCCCAAAGAGTAAGGAACAAGCATGGCTAATTCAAGGGATATCCATCAATTGGGGAATGACTAAACAAATTGTGGCATGTGATTATGGTACAACTATCATGTGTAAAATTATTGTTCTACCAAAAAAAAAAAAAAAAACCAAAATGATAAGGGTGATGGTTTCAGAAAAAACCTGGGAAAGTTTATATGAAAGTTTATATACAAAGTGAAGTGAGCTAAACCCAGGAAAACATTGTATACAGAAACAACGATAATGACAATGATCAGCTCTGAAAGATGTGGCTCCTCTGATCAATACATGGATCCATGACAATCCCAAAAGTAACACCCACCTTTAGAGATAATGAACTGAGAAACTCTGAGAACAGATTGAAAGACATAATTTTTCACTTTACCATTTTTGCTTTTCTTGGAACATGGTTAATATGGAAATAATTGGAATAATTAAAAATAAATATAATATTTATAAAAATAAATATAATAAAATAATAAAATATTTTCATATTAATATGTTTTGTATGAGTTCTCATGTATTAGTATCATATTGCTTATCTCCTCAATGTGAGATGAAAATGTTGAAGGGAGGGAATTTAGAACTCAAAAACAAATTTCAAGTGAATTATTTATTTATTTATTTATTTATTTTTTATTTAATAATTACTTTATATTGACACTCGTTTCTGTTCCGATTTTTTTCCCTCCCTCCGTCCACCCCCTCCCCTAGATGGCAAGCAGTCCTTTATATGTTGGATATGTTGCAGTATATCCTAGATACAATATATGTTTGCAGAACCGAACAGTTCTCTTGTTGCATAGGGAGAATTGGATTCAGAAGGTATAAATAACCGGGAAGAAAAACAAAAATGCAGATAGTTCACATTCGTTTCCCAGTGTTCTTTCTTTGGGTGTAGCTGCTTTTGTCCGTCATTTATCAATTGAAACTCAGGTCTCTTTGTCAAAGAAATCCACTTCCATCAAAATATGTCCTCATACAATATCGTTGTTGAAGTGTATAATGATCTCCTGGTTCTGCTCATTTCATTTAGCATCAGTTCATGTAAGTCTCGCCAGTCCTCTCTGTATTCATCCTGCTGGTCATTTCTTACAGAACAATAATATTCCATAACATTCATATACCACAATTTACCCAGCCATTCTCCAATTGATGGGCATCCATTCATTTTCCAGTTTCTAGCCACTACAAACAAGGCTGCTACAAACATTTTGGCACATACAGGTCCCTTTCCCTTCTTTAGTATTTCTTTGGGATATAAGCCCAATAGAAACACTGCTGGATCAAAGGGTATGCACAATTTGATAATTTTTTGGGCATAATTCCAGATTGCTCTCCAGAATGGTTGGTCAAGTGAATTATTTAAAAAATTAAAAAGAATGAGTGCGGATACTTTGGCTACTTTCTCAAAATAAAGGTTCCAGGAAAAGTTCATTAATGGGAAGAGAGAGCATCATTTTCTAGGATGAAAATGCTGAGAACCTGACTGTTTACTGCTCAGGAGTCATTTCCTCTAATCTTACTCATTTTCCTTTAACTCCTCATCTTCTCCTCGTCATTTTCCATTCTCTTGCTTTGGAGAAGTTCAGAGTCTAGAAAACACTCTCACAGAGTTTAATGTTCCCATGATCAAATAACCAGTATATATTAGAGCTGATATCTGAGCACGTCCCCTGATTTCAAGTCCTCAATACCAAGCTATCTTTGGTTGGCAACTTGTTGATCAAGTCTACATACCTATATATTATATGGAAACTAGAGAATAGCAATGAGCTGAGTGAAGAATTAAGTGAAAGGATCATATTTAGGAAATTACATGGTGCTTACAATGCTCTTAGGCTGCTCACTACTGCAAGAACCCATCACTTTAATACCCCTATTCTTCTGATGATATGTAGCACTGAATCACAGAAAACCCTAATCTGAGAAGAATTAAAATTACAAATTACCCAAAGGGCATTGAGATGAGTGTGGTGGGAGTAAGTAGGCTGTAGAATGAGAAATGACATAACAAACAAAATTTTGTTCCATGTTATCAGGATATAACTGACAAGAGGAAATCTGATTTATAGAATTTCATAGCCTGTGATTTTGTAAGCTTCTTAAGAATGATGATAACAGTAGTGTTAATAACTTTAAATTTCAAAACAAATTGAAATTGAAATATCAAATAAGCAAATAAAATTTTTTCATGTTAAAAATCTTTGTGGTGCTTCTCCTAGTATAAAATGTTTAATGGTCTGAAGATCAGTCACTGCTAATGCAGGCTAGCTGCATTTAAAGCATCAAAATCACATGAGGATATTAAATGACAAACACCAAAATATTCATCAGCATTTATAATTAGAAAATAAAAACAATAAAGTATTAAAAAGTGATAACAATAAGAAAATTTTGAGCTTTTATTATTATAATACTGAAACAGTTTCAAGAGGTTAGCTTTAGATTAAACAGGAAACTGATCAAATAAATATCTGGCTAGATTTAATGAAGTGGTAAAAGGAGGGGAATGTGATAGCAGGAGTGAGGGAGGAAAAAACTAAAGTCATAAGTTAAGAACTAAGACTATGGAAACTGTATGTTCACTTACAAGACTGGTCCTAAAAAAGTGCTTTAAATCTCTCCAACTGGTGCTCACGAAAATCCATAGTATCTTTGGGAATGGGTATAATAAAAAATTAAAAACAAAACAACCCCCCCCTAACAAATAGGGCCAGTTACATATCATTTTTTAAATACATTCCTATTAAATCCACTTATTTTAAAATTAGGGGAAAATAGCTATTACAATGAAATTAAAAAGAGACTTTTCTATATGGAATCATGTTAATATTGATATTGTTACCTTACTTTCTCCAGGTCTTAGGGGTTCTTCTGATTAATGAAATAAAAGTTGAACAACAGAAAGGAGAAACAGAATTTGAGACAGAAGGTAAGCCAAAAGCCAGGATTTGAGGCAGGATGTCATGGCCAAAATAGTAGAAATTGAAAAAAAGTTTTCTATACTCCAGCTAAGTGAAAATTTCAAGGTTTGTGTTCTATTGTCCATTATAGATTTTGAATCTTTATTGTAATACATGCAATTTAATATATTCCAAAATAAATACATGCTATGGAAAGTAGAATTACCTGGTATCAAAAAAATATGTCATTTTATAAAGAATTGTAGAAAGGCAGCATGCTATAATAAAGAACTAGGGCATGTAACTAGAAGACCTGAGTTCAAGCCTCTGACAGATATTGGAATCTTGGGTAAATCCTTTGTCTTCTCAATATACCAAGCAAGTCTCTAAAACAATATGTTGCAGAACCTTTAGTTGCTCCATCTGTATCAATTAAGGGAGTTTCCTTAAAACAATGGTATTGGTATCAGTTATCCGGAGTAATATTGAAAATTGCACCTATTGGTGTTTCATTTAGTTCTATGCCCTAAGACCATGATTAGCTCATCCAACTTTATTTCTAGCTCTATAAGGCACCACAAACAAGATATCTAGCAAGATTAAAGAGAGAATACAATCTGAAAAAAATCCTAGCTAAGGCTATGAATACTAGATAGAGTCAACCAAATTACAATCAGAATACACATTCAAGATCATAAGTGAGAACAAAGGTAAAGATTGGAACATCAGGACAATATAAATGGATTGAACCAACAATGGCTTTAGGCTCTCTCTCTCTCTCTCTCTCTCTCTCTCTCTCTCTCTCTCTCTCTCTCTCTCTCTCTTCTCTCTCTCTCTCTCTCTCTCTCCCTTTCTCTTAATGTTTTTCAACTATCAAGTATGATAGGATCAGTGTTTCATTGAAGTGATTTCTTTCCTCCCGCACAAAATATGGGGAATTTTTATCTAAAAGAAGACAAAGATTTTCTCTCAGGATCTGATTAGTCTATTTCCTGGGCACAGCTTTTTAATTACCTAAGGGTATAAAAAGACCCAAGTATGGAGAATCTAGACCCTTTGAAATGGATGAATTTCTGAAACCCTTATGAATAACTAACATTGCCCTGCATTGCTATCAATTCATGTTTCCAGATAGAGAAGAGGGGGGTCATGTCCAGAAAAGGGAAGTATCACTATGTCTTTGTTGTATATCCTTGCTATTTGTCGGGATTAGGGGTGGGGAAGAATGAAAGGGGGGAATAAAACTAACTTGTATTCAATGTTCAATGGCTTGCCTCCATAGCATTAATGTTCACCTTTTCCCATTCTAATATCATATAGTTTTGGTTTTTTTTCAAAGTGGAAAGACTTAAGAATTCTGATTGGTTAAATGATTTACCATGATGAGGACTGATAAAGAAGGACATTGATCTCCTCGTGACAGAAATGATGGAAATGCAGAATAAGAAATATATTTTTGGACCTAATCAAAAAAGGATTAATTTTTCTTGGTCTTTTTGCAAAGAACTGCATAGTACTCTAGAATTCAGGGGTTGTTGAACTACTGCACAAGAACCAAATCCAGCCAACTACCTTGAAATGTTTAAAAAAAATAGTTCATGGGAAGTAAACAAATCAAAAAGATGTTATAGTCTGGATTTGGTCTTTGTGCAGAACTTTGAAGACCAGTGTTCTATGTAACAGCTTTGATATGAAATGCCTCAACAAGAAATTTCCTGGTTGTACCTCCAATGCAATAACTTTTCTGTTATGGAGGCTTGAAATTGAATTGTACTAGATCTTTGAAGTAACATCAATTAATTTATGTATTGCTGAGACAGAACATGTAGAACATTTTATATATTTATAGGCTTTAATGTATTGATTAGTTTTGCTGATTACTTTTTTCTTTCTTTTTTTTTTAAAAATTAAACTATATTTTTATAAGACATGGCTCTTGGAGATAGTGGAAGCTATTGTGGGAAGAATACTAGAAAATATTTTGGTTATTTAAAAATAAAAGATTTTTAAAAAGTGTTTTTAAAAATGTGTATGCTGCTGATGCACAAGTGTCCCAGAGCCAACTTCCCCTTTATTTATACTAATGCGATTTACAAAAATAGGGACTGGCCTGTGATTTCATCCATATCAGAGACTCTTAGAAGAGGAAGTTCCCTTACAATTGCAGGTAGGCATCTTCTCTGTAATTTATAATTCCATAGAGTTATTTCGGAATACATAGAAGTTAAGTGATTTTGGCCAAATCACAAAATCAGCTATTGTCAGAAATAGAAGTTAAATTACTCCCCAAACTGGCTCACTATTGCTCTACTCTGCTCTCTACACAAAACATTTAAATTGGATGTATATATCAAGTTATATGGAAAGGGAACAAACATATTATTCACACGCCATGTGCCAGGAGATGTGCTAAACACTTTACAAATATCCTATTTGATTCTTAAAACCACCTTGGGAAGTAGGTGCTATTATAAGTATAATTATAATCACCAGTTTAGAGTTGAGAAAACTGAGATAGACTCTGGACCCAGTATCCTATCCACTGATAGATATACTATCATTTATATGGATATTTATATACATAGGTATATAACACTTCTACTGGGAACTGCTAGGTGCCATAGTGACAGAGTTGCTGGGACCAGAGTCACAAAGACTGATCTCATGAGTTCAAGTATGCCCTCAAATACTAACTATATGACCTTGGGTAAATCTCAATATTTTGTTTTGCCTCAATATTCTTATCTGTAAAATGAATTTGATAAGGAAATGGCAAGCCACTCTAATATTTTGCTCAAATGAAGTCACAAAGAGTTGGGCATAACTAAAATAACTGTGTACGTATATGTACATATACATGGAAATACCCAGCACAGGTCTACATATACACACATGCTTATACATAATATATACAGCTATGTGCATACTTATAGCATATTGCATAGATACATATATAATCACATATATCTCATATGCATAATTCAGAATTTAGGAACCAGTTATTATATTGCCATAGTGGCAATAATCTCTAGTGCCTATTACTAGAAGACTGAGCCTAGTAAATCACATGTGCTTGGGAGTTCAGAACTACACTATTCAAATCAAATGTTCATACCAAGTCAGGTGCTACTATGGTAACCCTGTGGCATGAATAGTGGGCTGAGAGTAGGTTGCTACTCTCAGTGATCTTGGGTCTCTAATGTTTCTTTATATATTAAATCCCTTAATTTTTTTATGATTAGATGCATATTAAAACTACAAATGAAACAAACAGAAAAATATTAATTATAATATTTTGGCTTCAAGAAATGCCATAGCCCAATATTACTCCAAATTTTCACTGTAAAAACAGATTTTTAGTTATTAAAACAACTTCATCAAAAAAGATGATTTCTTCATCTTGTTCTTCTCTTGTTTTCAGCCATAACAAGAAGATGTTGTCTTGAACAAATTGACTCCTCAGAAAATGTTGTTTATAATGTTTCTTCACAATTTAACAATTAATACAGTTCTAATAAGACCTATTTATCTCCTTTCTTTCTCTCTCCTCCACAGATTATTTCATGGAGCCTTACAGATAAAAATGTACCCACACTTTGTCCCTGATTCCATGTCCCCTTCCTCCTCAGAGGAAGACACTTTCAGGTATAAGAACCATCTTGCCACAATATCCACTGGGCTTTGAGAGATAAAGTAACAATATCTATATTCTAAATGCCTCAAGTTTCAGATCCAGGGATTCAATCACCTGTACTTAGAACCAAAAGGACAGCAGAAAAAGATCAAAACACAAAGCTTTTTTCTTGGGATACAAGGCCTCAATGAGAAGGAAAAGGTAGTTTTTCCTCCCACTCAGCTTAATACATGGTGCCCACGCTGTGGGTCAATGGGGCCTTCACCTCCTGGACATAATTGGGTAGAAAAATAGAAACTGTTCCCATTTGGTAGAGGTAGAAGGCGCAGTCTATTCCAACCACTGAGCCAATAGATAGAAGATTCCCCTCCTCACATGATGGAGGAAAGCAGAATGTCTTCTCCCAGAAATAATTCTGTTCTGGCTCCTCTTCTTTCTATATGCTATTTTACTTAGAGATCTCATAAATTCCCAAATTTATCTTTTCTGCCTCAATTTCTGTGTTGATCTCCAATCTCGCACCTCTCACTACCTTTCAGATATCTCAAACTGGATGTCCAGTAGATATCTTAAACTCAATATGTACAAAAGAGAACTCATTATTTACCCCACAAACTCCCACATCTCTCCTACTTTTGCTATCACTGTAAAGGACAATATCATCCTCTTAGACGCACAACCAAGAAGTCATTCTAAATTTCTCATTGTCTTTCACCTTCCCTACCCTCAACATCCAAGCTATTGCCAGGATCTTTTTTTTTTTTCTTTTCAACATCTTTTGAGTGTGTCTACTTAATCAAGAGAGAATTTTACATTATTTGCCAGCTACACTAATATTGTTTTAGATGCATCTTTACATATGGGTAAATGTGTGTGGATATATATATGTGTCTGAGTATATATATACATGTAGTTCTATGTAGGTTTTATATATATATATATATATATATATATATATATATATATATATATATATGCCATGTGGGGGATGTATGTGTATGTGTGTGTGTATGTAGGAAATAATATATCCATATAGGTATATATAAAGATTTCTGTGCTTAATTATAATCTGCTTGGGGGAGATGGGTGGGATGAAAAAGGAAAAAAAAAAGAATAAAGTGAAAAAAAAAAGTACACGGCAGAGAACAAAAGAACAATCTACCAGGAAGCAAAGTTGGACACTCATGAATATAGTTTCTTCTACTGCTATATAGTCTTTATTGAAATGAAAATTTATTGTTATATATTTTGAATCCTCTCTGATGTTTTTCTGGGCACATGACAATGTTTTGTTTTGTTTTTATTTTCCTTTTCTGTTTTTTTTTTCTATTCTGCTTTTTCTTATTTAACAAAATAAATAGAATAAAAAAATGTCTTAAAAATATGAATATATCCCTTTCTCTTTTCTGACATTATCACCACTCTAGTGTAGTCTTTCATATATCTCTTACTTTGATTATAATCCAGAGAGGAAAAGATATTTGTGGTAGGAGATAATCTTTCTGGGAACATTCCTATTCCTGGAGGATCACTGTCTCTCGAAGCACTTCTGATCTCTAAACATGACTGAAATGAAGCCTTCTATCGGAGATAATCTTTCTGCGAACACTCCCATTTCTGGAGCTTCTTCTTTCTTAAAGCACTTCTAATCTCTGAATATTCAGAGGAAAAGACACTTGTGGTAGGAGATAATCTTTCTGGAAGCACTCCCATTTCTGGAGCAGTTAGCCTATCTGGTCCCTTCCATTCACCACTTTCTGGGTCTCTCCACATCACCTGGCGATTATCTAAAGATAGTGGAGCTGCTTGCACTGGACACTGCTCTTCTGGTGGGTTATAAAACCTGTCTGCTGCAGTCAGTGCATCTTTATCAAAGATTAAAAAATTAATGGTATAGAGAACTAAATTTAGAAGTTCTCTAGGGTTACCCGTGGCTCCCCCTTTCTTTTGTTTTTGGAGGAGTGTCTTAATGTCCCTGGTATGCCAGTAGTGTGTAAAATCTTATACTGTGCACAAAAATGTTCAAAATGTTTGGAGGTATATGCCGGTCCATTATCTGTTTTTATTTCTTGTGGCACACCCATAATTGCGCGAATTTAGTCAGTCTATCATCCTACTCTAATCCATCCCTCCATTCAGCCTCTAAGGGGATTTTCCTTAAGAGGTTTGATCATGTCACCCCCACCCCTCTATTCAATAAACTCCAGCAATTTCTTGTTGCCTTCAGAAACAAATACAAAATACTCTGTTTAGCATTCAGAATCCTTCATAATCTACTCTCCCTTTTCTACAATCTCTTTACACTTTACTCCTGGACACATATTCTTTGATTTTTTGATACAATGTCATTAGTACTCTTTAATCCAGTGAAAATGACTTCCTGGCCTTTATTATTGTTTAACTGTTTCACTTGTGTCCACCTCTTTGTGATTACATTTGGGGTTTTCTTGACCTAGATAAGAGATTCATTTGCCATTTCCTTCTCTATCTGATTTTACAGATGAAAACACTGTAACAGATAGGGTTAAGTAACTTGTTCAGGGTCACACAGCTATTAAGTGTCTGAAGTTAAATTTTAACTCAAATCTTCCTGACTCCAGGCCTACCACTCTATCCACTGTGCCACTTGGTTGTTTTATACATATATAAATATATGAAAAATAAATATTAAATGTAGGTAATTTCACTAACAAA
Source organism: Antechinus flavipes (assembly GCF_016432865.1). Taxonomy (NCBI): domain Eukaryota; kingdom Metazoa; phylum Chordata; class Mammalia; order Dasyuromorphia; family Dasyuridae; genus Antechinus; species Antechinus flavipes. Next base: position 175,087,265 of record NC_067402.1, read on the forward strand.
TATTGGCATCTCAAAGGATCAGGAAAGTTTTCATGTACAAAGTAATATTTCAACTGAACTCTGTAGGAAAATAGGGATTCTAAGAAGTGGATGTGAAGAGAACTATGTGGAAAACAAAAATCTAGGCAAAAAATGAGAAGAGCTATAATAATGTGTGAGGAAGAAAAAAAATGAAAGTTTGGCTGTGAATGGAAGTAGGATTTTAATAAATAATCAATAAGATTTAATATATATAGGATAGATTAGAGCTAGAGAAGAGCTTTCAATACTAAAAAATTTATATTTGACCCCAAAGCAAAGGGAGCCACTGGGCATTGCATAGCACAGAAGCAATATGCTTAAGATCTGTTCATTGGTACTGTGTGATAGATTAATCATAGAGAAATAGATTTGAGACAAGGAGACCAGTTTAGAGCACATTGCACAGTGCTTTACACATAGTAGGTACTTTACTGTTATAGGTGCTTGGTGATTTGTTGTCTATTACACTAGCTTTTTGTGATCACCTTTTCTTTTGTCTCCCCCCTTTTCTATTACATCCTGAACAAAGCTAGTATATTAAACTTTTTTTTAATATCAGAGATGATGAAGGAAACTGACAGAGTTGAGAAGTTTAGCAAATTTTCAGATGACATAAAGCTGAGAGGGATAATTTGATAATAGAAGCAGAATTCAAAAAAAAAAAAAAGGCCATATCAGAATAGAATTTAATAATTATACATGAACAGTTTTACACTTTGGTTCAAAAATTAACTTTCTGAATACAAGATGAGAGAAATTTAGTCACCCAACAATTCATCTAAAAAAAAATTGGAGCAGGGGTAGAAATAGGCTAAAAAAACAATATGAATGAAAAATATTTTATAGAAATCATAAAATTAATGCTTATCACAGGATAAGAAAGGTGACAGTCCTACTTTGACCTGGTCAGGTCATACCTGGAGTAATGTTTTTAGTCTGAAGGACTATATTTTAGGAAGGACATTGATAATGTGGAAAGAGATCACAGGAAGCCATCAGGAAAGTGAATGGCTTTATAAATTCATGCCAGCTGAACATTATCTAAAATACCTATCTTCAAATATTAGAAAGGTTGTATCTTAGAAGAGAGATTATATTTTGTCTCCTTGCCTTCAGGGTATAGAATTAAGGCAAGTGGAAGTTTTAAAAAGACAGATTTAGTTTTGCTATTAAAAAAAAAAAAACTATACAAAACAAAAAACATAAAACAAAACACCTTCCTAACACATAGACTTAACCCAAACTGGAATAGGGTGGCTTGGGAGAGAGGCAGTTCTCCTCCCTAGAGAACTTTAAACAAAAGTTGAATGAATATTGATGGGAATAGTGTAGTAGGGATTTTTGGTACTTTCTTGGTTAGGTTTCTTAAATCTATAATTCCTCCTTTTCCCAGCTCAAATCCATCTGTTCAGTTAGGAAATCTCATTGATTTCTTCTTTCAAATTTCATATATTCCTTCATTTCCCTTCCTGCTTCCAGTCCTCTAGTTCATGACTTCAGTATTTTCCTCAGGTGCTGTTTAATTTTTGTTTTAGTTTCCTTATCATTTTTCACAGTGCTTTGCACGTAGTAGGTACTTTATTGTTATAAGTGCTTGATAATTTGTTGACTACTACACTAGCTTTTTGTTATTTTTGTTATTGGTTTTCCTTCAGTCTCCCTCTTCTCTTCATCATGAACAAAACTAGTATGCTAAGCTTTTTCAAATACTCCCTTGATCTTTTCAACCCTTGGTCAAATATTGTCAATAGCTCTTCATAGCCTAAAGGATAAAGTCCAACTTCCTCAGCCATTCATCTAAAACTCTCCTTACTCATCAATCTTTCTTGCTTCAGTCAATTTTTTTTCTCTCCCCAAACATTTGTTGTTTTGTTTGTTGTGGGATTTTTTTTGGACCTCTGTACTGATTTAACTCTTCTAAATTTCTCTTCATTCCTTCATTATGTTTCTAAGTCCAACTCATTTAAAATCAATCTCTCAATTGGCTTTCTCCATAAACTTTACCAACTAGTAAAGGCTAAGATTCTCTTTGTCTTTTTTTCCCTTAAATATGATGAAAATTCTATTCTATGAATTCATTTCATGGTTACTTATTTCACATCACTTATAGCAGCTAGATGATGCAGTAGATAGAGCACCAATTTTGGAGTAAGGTGGACCTGAGTTCAAGTCAAGCCTCAGATATTTGTTAGCTGTGTGACCCTAAAAAAAAATCAAACCACACAATAACTTCTGAATTACACATTTCATTTATAGTATTGATTTGAATTGAGATATTTATAAAGCACAGCATAATGGCTGACATAGAATAGGTGCTATATAAATGCTATTATTATTATTATATCATTTTAAAATGTCATTATTGTTGCTTAATTTTTTATGTGTTAAAGTTTTGTCATTTTAACTAGATTGTAAAACATCTTAATGGTAAGAACTATTTCTTATATTTCTTTTTATTCCTTCTTGACTCCCATCCCCAAAATTTACCTTATACAGTCATATTATTTGTCATTATTTCATTTATTTCATTTACTTTATTTATTTATCTATTTTATTTATTATGTATATATGACACATACAAAACATTATATTGGGCCATTAAAAAAAAGCACCAGAATCCTTAATTTTTTTCCCTTTCTTCCTATCTCCTTCCTGACCTTTTTTTTTTTTTTTTAATCTCAGAAACCTCAATGAAGGCTATAATCACACAGTTAACACCTGAAACAGAGATTAACAAAATAAAGTGATAGGCAGTTGTCTTAGATAACAAGTCATAGCTTATAGGAGGCAGAATCTATGGTGGAAAGAGTACTAGATTTAGAGTCATAACCTGTACTTCAAATCTTGACTTTGACTTTGAGGAAACCACAACTTTTTTGGCTCTCATTTACCTGAAATATTAATGGAAAAGATTGGGCTAAATCGCTTCAGAAGTCTCTTCCAGATCTAACTAGATTATCCTATGATAAAAGGCTATTATAAAGATACTGATCTGTGCTTACATATGCAGATCTGTGTGGGAGTGGATGTGTGTGTATAAAATTTAATACACTATGTGTACACACACACACACACACACACACACATAAACACACATATGAGTTGATCTGTTTTCAAAGAAATGTATCCAGATTTCAATAGGTAGATCTGTCCTAATAATATGCAGAAACATTAAGAGCACTTGAAACTAACTGAAATATCAACATCCTTTGAGAGAGGTCTATTAATGATGCAAATGTGAAGTTACCTGCACTTATGATAAGCAACAAACAAAATAATGAGAGATACTTATCAGGCATTAGGCTTTGATGAGCAGAGAAAGAAAGCTTATCTGAACTCAAAGCCAACAATCTTAGTGGTTGTGAAAATCCCTAAATATCTCTCCAAACTTGAACAAACCTAATTGGCCCATTTTTCTGCAGTGTTAAATCCTTATTTTAGGTTTTTATTCCTTATAACATCATAGGTCAATATAATATAAAATAAATTAATGTATATACCATGTATATTAATCAACTCCAAAAAACATCTTTGTTACATTTTCAGAATAGTATAAGAAATGGTGGACATCAACCCATTTATTTTGAGAAAGGAAACTTAAAGGAATAGGGGGAATATTTACCCAGGCAACTTTAAAGAATACTTTTTCAGGCAAAACTCAAAATTATTATTTTTGTTTCAATTAAGTCAATTTATCATAGTATTCTTATTTGTTAATTGCTATCTAAAGTAGTAGTTTTTTTTTTTTTTTTTTTTTTTTTGTTTTTGTTTTTTAGATGTTAACAGTATAGGGTGGTTCGAATGAAGGCCATTCCTTTTTTAAGAATGGAACAAGATATTTGGCCTGAACCACATTTCCTTCATTGCTTTGTGCTAAACATCAAGTGCTTTTTCACATCCTAATATAAGAAATAGGTATGACATAGCACCTTTTGCAATACAAAATGTTTAAAATGAATTATGATGCAAAGAATTTAACCCATTAGCCATTTAGGAGGGGATAAGACTTAAGAAAACTTGACTTATATGATGGTTAGTCAAGAGACATTAGGCTTTTAATCTTCCACTAGATGGGGTAATGTTCCTCTAACCAATAAGTACAAAGGGAAACATGAGCAAATGAGACTGAGATGGCAATAATTGCTTCCTCTCTCTTAAATGTAATTGATTCTAAAAAAAAAAAAAATCTAGCATTGATGCCAAAAATCTCATAGAACATAACTCTTAAATCCTTTGAAGAAAAATCAGAACTTTGCTCTACATTCTATAATTTTTCAAAATCAAATTAAAATTTTAAGTTATAATGATGAAAAGGAAAATATACCTGAAATTTTGTTTTCTTGGATCATTAAGAAAAAGCGATTTCATAAGAAAAGGATTAATTTTAACTATCTTAGAGGTGGTAATCAGCTTTATTCACTATGAAAGAAAATCATTCTTCAACTTACTAAGAATACATACAAGAAATATTATATGATTTAATATTCAGGTTTATAAATATTTATATTTAAATATCTTGAATTTGCAATGAGTATGAGGAATAATAACTAATTTTTCTTGACTTGAGATATAAAACTCAAAAAACTTTAAGAATAATGTACATATTATTGTTGTTGATATTGTTTGGGGCAGCTAGATGGCACAGTAGATAAGAATGCCAAGCCTGGAGTCAGGAAGACTTATCTTCTGAGCTCAATTCTGCCCTCAGACCCTTAGCAGCTATGTGAAACTGGATAAGTCAATTAATCCTGTTTGCCTTAGTTTCCTCATTTGTAAAATGAGTTGGAGGACGAAATGCATTTTTGCCAAGATAACCCCAAATGTGGTTACAAAGTCTTGAAAACAATGAACAGCAACAAAAATACATATGTATACGTATACATATATTCAGTGGTCACTACAGTGACTCATTATTTCCAGGATCAAATATAAAATCTTATTTTTGCCATTCAAAATCCTTCCTAAATCCCCATAAATCCTCAGCATTCTTATACACCACTACCAAAATCCAAGAGCAAGAGATACAAAGAGAAATTCCATTCAAAATAACTGTTGATAGCATAAAATATTTGGGAATCTACCTACCAAAGGAAAGTCAGGAATTATATGAGCAAAATTACAAAAAAGTTTTCACACAAATAAAGTCAGACTTAAATAATTGGAAAAATATTAAGTGCTCTTGGATAGGCCGAGCGAATATAATAAAGATGACAATACTCCCTAAACTAATCTATTTATTTAGTGCTATACCAATCAGACTTCCAAGAAAATATTTTAATGATTTAGAAAAAATAACAACAAAATTCATATGGAACAATAAAAAGTCGAGAATCTCAAGGGAATTAATGAAAAAAAAAATCAAATGAAGGTGGTCTAGCTGTACCTGATCTAAAATTATATTATAAAGCAGCAGTCACCAAAACCATTTGGTATTGGCTTAGAAATAGATTAGTTGATCAGTGGAAAAGGTTAGGTTCACAAGACAGAATAGTCAACTATAGCAATCTAGTGTTTGACAAACCCAAAGATTCTAAATTTTGGGATAAGATTTCATTATTTGATAAAAACTGCTGGGATAACTGGAAATTAGTATGGCAGAAATTAGGCAAGGACCCACACTTAACACCACATACCAAGATAAGATCAAAATGGGTCCATGACCTAGGCATAAAGAACGAGATTATAAATAAATTAGAGAAACATAGGATAGTTTATCTCTCAGACTTGTGGAGGAGAAAGAAATTTGTGACCAAAGACGAACTAGAGACCATTACTGATCACAAAATAGAAAATTTTGATTATATCAAATTAAAAAGCCTTTGTACAAACAGAACGAATGCAAACAAGATTAGTAGGGAAGCAACAAACTGGGAAAACATCTTTACAATTAAAGGTTCTGATAAAGGCCTCATTTCCAAAATATATAGAGAACTGACTCAAATTTATAAAAAATCAAGCCATTCTCCAATTGATAAATGGTCAAAGGATATGAACAGACAATTTTCAGATGAAGAAATTGAAACTATTACCACTCACATGAAAGAGTGTTCCAAGTCACTATTGATCAGAGAAATGCAAATTAAGACAACTCTAAGATATCACTACACACCTGTCAGATTGGCTAAGATGACAGGAAAAAATAATGATGAATGTTGGAGGGAATGCGGGAAAACGGGGACACTGATGCATTGTTGGTGGAGTTGTGAACGAATCCAGCCATTCTGGAGAGCAATCTGGAATTATGCCCAAAAAGTTATCAAACTGTGCATACCCTTTGATCCAGCAGTGTTTCTATTGGGCTTATACCCCAAAGAGATACTAAAAAAGGGAAAGGGACCTGTATGTGCCAAAATGTTTGTAGCAGCCCTGTTTGTAGTGGCTAGAAACTGGAAAATGAATGGATGCCCATCAATTGGAGAATGGCTGGGTAAATTGTGGTATATGAATGTTATGGAATATTATTGCTCTGTAAGGAATGACCAGCAGGATGAATACAGAGAGGCTTGGAGAGACCTACATGGACTGATGCTAAGTGAGATGAGCAGAACCAGGAGATCATTATACACTTCGACAACGATATTGTATGAGGATGTATTCTGATGGAAGTGGATTTCTCTGACAAAGAGACTTAACTGAGTTTCATTGGATAAATGATGGACAGAAACAGCTACACCCAAAGAAGGAATACTGGGAAATGAATGTGAACTATTTGATTTTTGATTTTCTTCCTGAGTTATTTTTACCTTCTGAATCCAATTCTCCCTGTGAAGCGGGAGAACTGTTCGGTTCTGCAAATGTGTATTGTATCTAGAATATACTGCAACATATTTAACATATATAGGACTGCTTGCCATCTTGGGGGGGGGAAGGAGGGAGGGAGGGGAAAAAACGAAACATAAGTGATTTCAAGGGATAATGCTGTGTAAAAATTATCCTGGCATGGATTCTGTCAATACAAAGTTATTATTAAATAAAATTAAATTAAAAAAAAATCCTTCCTAACCTAGCCCCCTTCTCTCTTTCCATTTTCTTACACCTTGTTCTGTACCATATACTCTGTGATTCAGTAAAATAGATCTTATTGCTCTTTCTTAGATAAGAGAGTCCATATCCTAAAATGAAATGGGCAATTTTTTTTTTTGGCTGTCCAGGCATGGAACATTCTACCTCCTCAACTCTACCATTTGGCTTTCTTGGATACCTTCAAGTCTCAGTTGAAGTTCTAGCTTCTACACGAAGACTTTCCCAATCTTCTGTTTATATATACCTTGAATACAACTTGTTTACACATAATTTGAATGTTGTCTCCCATATTAGACTGTGAGCTCCTATAAAGCAGAAAATTGCTTATTTGTTTGTTTGTTTTAAGGGGGGATTGTATTTTCTGCATTGTCAATGGTTTAATAAATGTTTATTAACTTGACTTATAACATGTCTACATATTATTTATATATAACCATTGTCTCATCAATTCCACTTAGTTAGTACCTTGTATATTTAGATGCTATCTTGTGAAATGCAAATGGCAGTGGAGTGCAAATTCTGTTTGGCATTTAAAGCACTTCATATTCTGTCCCATCTGTCATATATCACTTCATTTCATTCACTTCATTGTCTAGACAAACTAGCTTTATTATTAATGGTATCTAATATTTTCCTCTAGTTTCTATGGCTTTATATCTGGAATAAACTCCATCTTCACTTTCACCTATTTGAATTCCCAGTCAGCTTCCAATATCAACTAAAGGAGTATCATACTCCTCATTATTATCTTTCATTTATATTGTACCTGGAACACTTTCTGTGGGATACTTTCCCAACTTATATTAATACTATCAGATTGGGTTCCCAAATGGCCACTCTGTAGGTTTTTTAACCCTACTATTGTTCGTCGGTGTTAATTAGTGTGTTTCATATTAAACAATGGGACAGCAAACAACTAATTTTTAGTAAAGCTATTTCTAACAGTCCATCAAAACACCCACACAAAATCTTGGACTGCCCTTTTTTATAAATACATTTAGTGTACATGTGAAGAATGGGCTGAAACAATAAAACAATAGTGAACCACATGTGCAGGATACACACGTGAAAAATTGTGACCAACAGCTTTTTGTACTAGAAGTCTTTCCTCTCTTTGAAGAGTCGCCATACAACCTCCCTTGAATATAGCTTTCTATAAGAAAGCTATTGAGCTAGGCTTTCTTAATGCTTTCTTATGTCCAGACCTGGCACTTCTCTTTGTCATAATCACTCATTCTTGTGAAAGATGCCTGATTCTTTGAATGCCCATTTCTCCTCATCTGTGTCTATCCTAAGTGAGCCTCTATGCTCCCAGTTGGATTCTTTGTTTCCTATTGGTCCAGCATTTCTGGTGATATGGTCATTAAAGGATAGAGAAAGTCCTCTTCATTCTCTCTTGCTGCTCTCTGGTATAAATGAAAGGATCTTTCTCCACAAAGTTCTCCCATGGATATTAATCTTTTAACTCATAAACTGGCTTGCTATTATTATATGTAGTCTCAAAGGGCATGACTAATTCTCTCAGCCAATCACATTATTTTCTTTCTTGCCTCACTTAGGTCTGTATCTTATAAAGGGATCACACTATGTATATGTATCTTGTTTATACATTAAAATCTAATTATGTACTATCATTTATAGGAAACTTCCTAAACTCCTACTTTGTACTTCATAGTCTAGGCTTCTTTTGATTATTTAACTGGAGTGAGAGGTCCTTCCCTAATATATATGTTTTATCTACTGATTCATGTACATGTGTTTCCTGATAAAATGCAAACTCCCTGAAAGCAATAACTATTCTACTTTGTCTCCATATTCCTAGCATCTAGCACAGTACCAGCCATGTGGTAGACACTTCCTAAGTGCTGCTGGATGGATTATCCTTTGGGGCCAGAGAAGTTAAAGTTGAACAAGCTCATTACAAAGTTTTCAACAAGGTGATTATGTTTTTGGCCACAAGAGTTTTAAAAGAAGAGAAATATGTCTCAGTGAAGAGATTCTCTGTGCCAAAATCCTTAGATTATGATTTATAAAATAGGAAATTTTTCATTATAATCTTTTAAAATTTTCAAATTTTTGCTTATCTTCCTATTTAATTAAGAGATAATTTATCACAAGAAAAACTAACAACCAAAGTCCAAAAACAGTCATCTGGACATAAGGGAATGAATTCAGATTCTTCTATTTGTTACTTCTGTGACCTTACACAAATTATTCACTTTTTCTGTGCTGTAATGTTCTTATTTCGGTTGTCTTGGGGTCTCTGGGGCAGCCTGTGTTTCAGGTCAGTAATCACCTCGAGAACAGCCAGGGATTAAAGTCCAAACCCTTTATCATCTCTTTCAAAGTCTTGTCTCCTTTCCTGGGGCCCGGTTAGCTTTCTTAAAGGCCTTCTGGAGTCTTGGTTTCAGTGGGAAAACTAAGGAGGACAGCCTGCCACCAGGAGTCTGACTGAAGGTGGAAATGAATCTTTATCCAAGGGCTTGTGCTTCAGCCTCCAGTCAGCTTGTCTTCTCTGCCTCTCAATGAATCTAGCTGAAGCTCCTAGCTTATATGCTCTACACTGAGTATAAACCAATCATTATATGACTAGGAAACCATTATTTGTTTAAGATTAAAGTGAACTTAGAGAACTACTAAGCACCATGCTAAACTAGATAACCATTGTCTCATCAATTCCACTTAGTTAGTACCTTGTAAGAATCCTTGCTTCAAGTTCAGAGTTCTGGCCCCAACACTGTGTCTCAGTTTACTCATCTGTTAAAATCTTGAAGTTATATAATATTTTATTTTTGTTGTGTTCCTAGTGTTTAGAATTCTGCAAGATATATTGTAGCATCTACTGACTCATCAGTTAAATGGAGAATGTGAACTAGATGATATCAAAGGCTCCATGTAATTCTAGATTTAAGATAATGTGCTGCTCAAAACAACCGTAATATTATTTCCACCTCATAGATATGGAAAATAAGGTTCAGAGAGGTGATATGATTTTACAGTTAGTGCTTCTATTCATATGATCAGACCAATATGAAAAACAAAACAAAACAAAACAAAACACCCCAGTGTTCCTTCCATATAATTCCGTTTTTTTTTTTTTTTTGATGCCAAAGCAATTGGGGTTAAGTGACTTGCCCAGGGTCATACAGCTAGGGCCTAATAAATGTCTGAGGCTGGATTTGAGCACAGGTCCTCATAACTTCAGGGCCAGTTCTCTGTCTACTGAGCCATCTAACTGCCCCCTTATGATTCTTTATAGATAGTTGTGAGAGCTAGGATTTGAATCTACCTTTTTCTGACTAATATTCTTTCAGCCATAGCATGTTGATTCTCATATGTGTATTATATAGATGGTCAAATACATCATTATCAACATGTATGACATAAACTTATAAGACTAAATGCCATGGGATGATATCATTTCAATTATGTTTATATCCGTATTTAACATAGTATTCTACATAGAGTAGGTACTTAATAAACATTTGAATTGAGTTGAAATGCAAACCTTGGCAACAAACTACACAAAAAAATGCAATTGAATATAGAATCTAGATTTCTCTCCCTTATAGTTATACTGTTTACTGTTGAACCCCATGAAATTACAAAAGAGAAAATGATGGTTTTATCAAAAAAAGCAATGGAAGATGGCTTCATGTGAGTTATGTGTTTTGTGTAACTTCTATATTTTGGAAGTACTGCATTAATTCTTAATAATCTGTGCTAATTGAAGATCTTCCAGCTAAGTCCAGCTAAGAAAGGACTCAAAACATGATGGAATTTAAAAAAAAATAGTACAACAAATATTTATAAACAACCATTCCCAGTGGAATAAGAAACTTTATAAATAACTGTGCTCCTTTAAAGGTATTAATATACAATTATACTTACATACAAACACTGAGTAATGTATTTATCTTGAATATAAATTAAAGCCTTTTTTAATGAAGGCATAACTTTTTCTTAATTTTCCCTGAAACCCAAAATGAAAATTATAAGATTTCTAAATAGCTTTGTTTGATTCACTTCCTCACAACAGTGATTACCTACATTAAAAATAAGGAATAGAATTTATTGAATATTCATAGATTATATATTGTTTTCTTAAATATATAATAAAAACCTCTTTTAAGAAAATCATTGATTAAATGCTGTTTTCCACACTTCTCTATTTCACCTTCCTTCTGCCAAACAAACTCTTACCCATTATTCAAGGTTTAGCTCCTGTCCTGTCTTCAATTATTCGGTGATCCCATAGTCTTCTTTCTGAATGAATATGGCTCTCTCTGTCACAAGTCTATTGGAACTGGTCTGAATTGCCTTGCTGTTGAATAGAGCCACATCCATCAGAGTTGATGATCACATAATCTTGTTGCTATGTACAATGTTGTCTTGATTCATATAAGTTTCTTCAGTCCTTTCTGAAATCATCCTGCTGATTGCTTCTTATAGAACAATAATATTCCATTATATTCATCATTATATAACTTTGTAATGCTTATAAAGAGCCTTCCTCACAGCAGTCTGATTTCTTCATAAAAACTGCTATGAACTAGGTTGTACAAATACTATCATGCTATTTTACAGATGAGGAAACTAAGGTAACAACATTGAACATTCTTTGCAGAAAAAAAATAGGTCATAAATATCCTGGAATATTATTTCTTTATTTTTTATTAAAGCTTTTTATTTATAAAGCATATTCATGGGTAATTTTCCAGCATTGACCCTTGCAAAACCTTTTGTTCCAAATTTTCCCCTCCTTCCCCTCACCCCCTCCCATAGCTGGCAAATAGTACAATACATGTTAAATATATTGAAATACATGTTAGATCCAATATATGTATACATATTTGTGCAGTTACCTTGTTGCACAAGAAAAATCAGATCAAGAAGGAAGAAAAAGAAAAAGAAGCAAATAATAACAGAAAGAATGAGAATGTTATGTTGTGTTCCACACTCAGTTCCCACAGTCCTCTCTCTGGGTGTAGATGGCTCTCTTCATTACTGAACAAGTAGAACTGGTTTGAATCATTTCATTGTTGAAGAGAGTCATGTCCATCAGGATTGCTTATCATATAGTCTTGTGTAATGTGTAATGATATCCTGGTTTTGCTCATTTCACTTTGCATCAGTTCATGTAAGTCTCTCCAAGCCTCTCTTACATCATCCTGCTGGTTGTTTCTTACAGAACAATAGCATTCCATAGCATTCATATGCCATAATTCATTCAGTCATTCTCCAATTGATGGGCATCCACTCAGTTTCCAGTTTCTTGCCACTACAAAGAGATCTGCCACAAACATTTTTTGCATACATTTTGCCCTTTCCCTCCTTTAAGATCTCTTTGGGATATAATTCCAATAGAAACACTGCTGGATCAAAGCAGTTTATAAAGATTCCAACAGGTATGCACAATTTGACAACTTTTTGAGCATAGTTCCCAATTGCTCTCCAGAATGGCTGGATCCATTCACAGTTCCATCAACAATGTATCACTGTCCCAGTTTTCCCACATACCCTCCAACATTAGTCATTATCTTTTCCTGTCATCTTAGCCAATCTGACAGGTGTGTAGTGGTATCTCAGAGTTGTGTGGCTACAAATAGTTTCAATTTTTTCATCTGAAAATTGTCTATTCATATCCTTTGATCATTTATCAATTGGAGAATGGCTTGGACTATTATGAATTTGAGTCAATTCTCTATATATTTTAGAAAGGAGGCCTTTATCAGATCCTTCAGATGTAAAAATGTTTTCCCAGTTTATTGCTTCCCTTCTAATCTTGTCTGCATTAGTTTTGTTTGTACAAAAACTTTTAAAATTAATATATTAAAAATTATCTACTTTATGATCAATAATGATCTCTAGTTCTTCTTTGGTCACAAATTCCTTCCTCTTCCACAAATCTGAGAGGTAAACTACCCTATGTTCTTCTAATTTGTTTATAATATCATTCTTTATGTCTAGATCATGAACTCATTTCGACCTTATCTTGGTATATATGGTGTTAGGTGTGGGTCTATGCCTACTTTCTGCCATACTAGTTTCCAATTTTCCCAGAAGTTTTTTGTCAAATAGTGAATTCTTATACCAAAAGGTGGGGCCTTTGTATTTGTCAAATACTAGATTGCTATAGTCACTGACTATTTTGTTCTATGAACTCAATCTACTCCACTGATCAATTTCTCTGTTTCTTAGCCAGTATCAAATGGTTTTGATGACCACTGCTTTATAATATAGTTTTAGATCTCTTACAGTTAGACCACCTTCATTTGCTTTTCTCTTCTTTAATTTCTTTGAAATTCTTGCTCTTTTGTTTTTCTAGATGAATTTTGTTATTTTTTCTAGATCAGTAAAATAGTCTGCATCTATTGAGATAGTCATATAGTTTTTGTTAACTTGGTTATTGAATAGTCAATTATGCTAATAGTTTTCCTAATATTGAACCAGCTTTGCATTCCTGGTATAAATCCTACTTAGTCATGGTGTATTATCCTGGGAATGATTTTCTGTAATTTCTTTGCTGATATTTTATTTAAGATTTTTGCATCAATTTCATTAGGGAGATTAGTCTATAATTTTCTTTCTCTGTTTTTGTCCTACCTAGTTTAGGCATTAGTACCATTTTTGTGTCATAAAAGAAATTTGGTAGGAGAACTTCATTCCCTATTTTTTCAAATAGTTTATATAGTATTGGAGTTAATTGTTCTTTAAATGTTTGGTAGAAATCACATCTAAATCCTTCTAGTTCTGAGGATTTTTTCTTAGGGAGTTGATTAATAACTTGTTCTATTTCTTTTTCTAAAATGGGACTATTTAAGTAATTTATTTCTTCTTCTGTTAATATGGGCAATCTATATTTTTGTAGGTATTCCTCCATTTCACATAAGTTGTGAAATTTATTGGCATAAAGTTGGGCAAAGTAACTCCTAAGAACTTCTCTAGTTTCCTTTTTATTGGTGGATAGTTCTCCCTTTTCATTTTCGAGACTAACAATTTGATTTTCCTCTTTCCTTTTTCTAATCAAATTAACTAAAGATTTATCTATTTTTTTCATAAAACCAACTCTTAGTTTTATTTATTAATTCAATAGTGTTTTTAGTTGCAATTTTATTGATCTCTCCTTTTATTTTTAGAATTTCAAGTTTGGTATTTAAGTGGGGGTTTTAAATTTGTTCTTTTTCTAGCTTTTTTAGTTGCATGCCCAATTATTGATCTTTTCTTTCCTATTTTATGCAAATAAACCTCTAGAGATATAAAATTTCCCCTTATTACTGCTTTGGTTGCATTCCACAAATTTTGGTTTTTTGTCTCATTATTGTCATTCTCTTGGGTGAAATTATTGATTGTATCTATGATTTGCTGTTTCACCCATTCTTTCTTTAGGATGAGATTATTTAGTTTTCAATTTCTTTTTGGTCTGTTTTCCCCTGGCCCTTTATTGAATGTAATTTTTATTGCATCGTGATCTGGAAAAAAATGCATTTACTATTTTTGCCATTCTTCATTTGATTTTGAGGTCTTTATGTCCTAATTTATGGTCAATCTTTGTATAGGTTCCATGAGCTGCCGAGAAGAAAGTGTACTCCTTTCTGTCTCCATTCAATTTTCTCTAAAAATCTATCATATCTAGTTTTTTCAGTATTCTATTTACCTCTTTAACTTCTTTCTTTATTTATTTTGTGGTTTGATTTATCTAGTTCTGAGAGAGCAAGGTTGCGATCTCCCACTATTATAGTTTTGCTGTTTTATTTCTTCTTGCAACTCTCTTAACTTCTCCTTTAGAAATTTAGATGCTACACCACTTGGTACATATGTTTAATATTGATATTGCTTCATTATCTATAGTACCCTTTAGCAAGACATAGTTTCCTTTCTTTTTTTTATTTTTAATTAGATCAAATTTTGCTTTTGCTTAAACTAAGATCAGGATGGCTACTCATACTTTTTTTTTTTTTTTTTTTTACTGCACCTGAAGCATAATAGATTCTGCTCCAGCCTTTTACCTTTACTCTATATGTATCACTCTGCTTTAACTGTGTCTCTTATAAACAACATATTGTAGGATTCTGGCTTTTAATCCAGTCTGCTATCTGCCTTCAATTTATGGTAGAGGTCATCCCATTCATGTTTACAGTTAAAATTATTTATTTTGTATTTCCTGCCATCTTATTAACCTCAAATCATACTTTTCTCTTTCCTTTTCTTCTTTCCCTCCTTCCCAGTAGTTTACTTATGTACACTATTTGTCTCAACCAGTCCTCCCCCTTTAGAGACCCTCTCCCTTTCTTATACGGTTCCCCTACTATTTCTCTTTTCCCTTCTATTTAGTCTACCCTTTCCCTTTCCCCTTTTCTCTTTTCCCCTCCCACTTTTCTATAAGACAAGAGATGGTTCTCTGTGAAACAAAATATCTAATATTTTTTCTTTGGGTCAAATGTTGAGAGTAATATTCGTCACCTTCTTTATTTCCTTCAATAGTAATAGGTTTTCTTTGCCTCTTTCTGAGCTGTAATTTCCCCCATTTTACCTCCATTCCCCTCCCCCCTTTTTTTTCTGTTACAATCCACTTTCCAACTCTAGTTTCTTTTTTATATTATAACAGTAAAATCAGATTATATGTGTACTCTCTATTTATACCCATAACAATAATAGAGTTCTCAAGAGTGTTTTTTTCTTTTTACCTTTTTATGCTTCTCTTGAGTTCTATATTTGGAGGTCAAATTTTTTGTTTAGCTCTGCCTTTCAACAAAAATAAATGGAATTCACCAGTTTCATTGAATGTTTATCTGCTTCCCTGAAAGAAAATGCTCAGTTTAGCAGGGTAATTTATTCTTGGCTGCATTCCAAGTTCCTTTGCCTTTCAGAATATCAGATTTTAGATCCTTTGATCTTTTAATGTGGAAGGTACTAGGTCCTAAGTAATCCTTAGTGTGGTTCCTCAGTATTTGAATTGTTTCTTTCTGGTTGTTTGTAATATTTTTTCTTTGGTCTGATAATTCTGAAATTTAGCCACAATATTCCTTGGGGTTTTAATTTTGGGGTCTCTTACAGGAGTTGCTTGGTGAATTCTTTCAATGGTTATTTTACCTTCTGATTCTTTGATATCTAGTCAGTTTTATTTGATGACTTCCTGAAAGGTAATGCCTAGGTTCTTTTTTTCATCATGTATTTCAGGGAGTCCAATAATCCTTAGATTGTCTCTCCTATTTCTATTTTCCAGGTTGGTTGCTTTCTTAATTAGATATTTTACATTTTTTATTTTTTCATTTTTTTGGTTTTGCTTGTCTGATTCTTGTTAACTCATTGAGTCATTCATTTCCATTTGTTTAGTTCTGAGTTTTGGTGAATTATTTTATTCATTTTTTTTTTTTACTTCTTTTTGCATTTGTCCAATTGAATTTTTAAATGAGTTGTTTTGTTCTATGGACTTTTTTTTCCATTTCACAAATTCTGTTTTTAAGGAGTTATTTTATTTTTCTGTTTCACAAATTCTGTTTTTCTGGGAGTTGCTTTCTTTTTTCCCTTTATCAAATCTATCTTTTAATGAGTTATATACTTTTTCCAAACTCTCTTGCAAAGTTTTCAAATCCTTTCCCCATTTTTCTTTTAGATCTCTTTTAAGATTCTTTTTAATTTCTTCTAGGACAATCTTGTGTTATAGGGATCAGGTTATATCACCTTTTGAGTCTTCATCTGGAGACAATCTGCCTTCAGTCTTCTCAGAGTTTGAAATTTGTTCTTCTCTTTCACCATAAAAGCTATCATCAGAGTCCTCTTTACTTTTTTACTCTTTTTAAAAAAAAGTTATGATGTGCTTTTAGGGTTGGAGGAGGCTTTTCAAGCAGTTGCAGCTGGGCTGGGTCAGTGCTGATTCACTCCCAGTACTGGGTGGGCATGGCTAGGTCCCATGAGATTCTGGTATTTCGGATTCACTATTGTTCTTTTGTGTTTGTGTTGGATGTTTTATAATTTCTCTGCTGATCTACTGGCTTGCAACCAGGGCATAGTGGCCAACACTGCTGTAGATTCCTGTAGATTCTTCCCCATAGATTCTCTGCCATGTGGAGTTCACACTTCCCTAGGACTCTGCACTGTTTGTGTTGGCATTTGTGCTCAGCTGTTTGTGTTAGACTGCCTTCCTCCTGTTTCCAATTGAAACAGATTTTTTCTGGTCTGTTTCCTCTCTGTAGATTCTCTGCCACCAAAAGACTATACCACCCTGGAACTCTGTGCTGTCCATGCTGGTATTTGTGCTCAGCCTTGTGCTTGGCTGCCTCGCTCCCATTTCCAATTGAAACAGACCTTTTCTGGGGATCTCTGAAATTATCTTCTACGGATAATTTGTAGCATTTCCAATATTTGTGGGTTCTGTTGATCCAGAGCTAATTCAGAGGCTGGATTTGCTAATTAGTCTGAGGGTTATAGAAAAGGTCAGAGAGAAATGTGTGTAGTCTCCGCCATCTTGGCTCCACTCCCGAAGTCCCCACATTTCTATTTTTTAGAAAAGATTTTTATTTAAAGTTTTAAGTTCCAAATTCTTTCTCCTTTCCCCCTCTGGCCCTCCAATCAGATAAATAAGTTATAAATGTGCAATTATGTAAAACATTTCCATATTAATCATTTTTATAAGAAAATTCAAATTAAAAAAAAAGGAAAAAAAGAAAGTGAAAAATAACATGCTTCAACCTGTATTCAAACAATATCAGTTCTTTCTTCAGAGGCAGGTAGTATGGTTCATCATTAGTCCTTTAGTATTATCTTGGACCATTGTATTGCTGAAAATAGCTTAAATCTTTCACAGTTCTTCATTGAACAATATTGCTGTTACTATGGTTCTATTCCCTTGGTTCTGTTCATTTCACTATGCATCAGTTTATGCAAGTCTTTCCAAGTTTTTCTGAAATTATTCTGCTTGTCATTTTTTATAGCACAATAATATTCTATTACAATCATAAACTACAACTTGTTTAGCCATTCTCCAATTCATGGACATCCCTTTGATTTCCCATTCTTAGCCACCACAAAAAGAGCAGTTATAAATATTTTTGTACAAATTGGTCCTTTCCCCCCCTTTTTTGGGGGATAAGGTCTGTAGGATATAGACCTACCTACCAATTCTAATGCTGGACCAAAGGGTATGTAGTTTTATAGCCTGAGCATAATTCCAAATTGTTCTTCAGAATAATTGAATCAATTCACAACTCTCTTCACAAGCATCAGTGTACCAGTTTTCTCACACCCTCTCTAACATTCAACATTTTTATTTTTTGTCATAATAGCCCATCTGATAGGTATGATATTGTCCCCAAGAGTTGTTTTAATTCACATTTCTCTAATCAATAGTGATTTAGAGCACTTTTTACGTGCCTATACATATTTTGATTTTGTCTGCTCATCCCCTTGATCATTTGTCAATTGGGGAATGACTAATTCTTATAAGTTTGACTTAATTCTCTATTTATTTGAGAAATGAAGTTTTTATCAGAGATAAATGTTGCAAAATTTCCCCCAATTTTCTGCTTTCCTTATAATATTGGTTACATTGGTTTTGTATATCCAAAATGTTCTAATTTTACCAAATCAAAATTACTTATTTTATGTTTTGTAATGCTCTCTATATCTTCTTTGGTCCTAAGTTCTTCTCTTATCCATAAATCTAACAGGCAAATGTTTCCATGTTCTTTTAATTTATATATGATATTACTCTTTAGGTGTAAATTGCATATCCTTTTTGACCTTATCTTGGTAAAGAGTGTGACATGTTATTCTATACCTAATTTCTGAAATACTGTTTTTAAATTTTCCCAGTTTTTTTGTCAAATAATAAGCATTTGTCCCCAAAACTTGGATCTTTGGGTTTATCATACTAGATTACTAAAACCATTTATCATAATATAATTTAAACTTAATCTGTTGTACTGATTCACTACTCTGTTTTTTTTAGCTAATTACTAGACTGGTTTGATAATTGTTACTTTATAACACAGTTTGAGATCTGATACGGCTAGACTATGTTCTTTCAGGTATTTTCCCATTGATTCTCTTGATATCTTTGAGCTTTTGTTTTTCTAAATGAATATTGGATTTTTTTCTATAAAACAACTTTTGATAATTTGATTAATATGGCACTGAATAAATAAATATAGATAGCATTTTCTTATATTAGTACATTGCATGAATTAGGTATATTACAGAATTATTATATTAGGTAGAATTTTTATTATATTGGCTCAGCACACTCATGAACAATTAATATTTTTCCGATTGTTTAGATCTGACTTTATTTGTGTGAAAAGTATTTTATAGTTATATTCATGTAGCTCATATAGTACAGGTAGTTTTTCCCAAGTATTTTATGTTGTCTACAGTTATTTTGTAAGTGGAATTTTTTCTTTCTATCACTTGCTGCTGGAGTTTGTTGGTCATATATAGAAATGTTGATGATTTATGAGGATTTATTTTGTATCCTGTAACTTTGCTAAAATTGCTAATAATTTCAATTAGTTTTTTAGTTGATCCCTTAAAATTTTCAAAGTATAATATCATATAACTTGTAAAGAGCGATAGTTTTGTTTTTTAATTGCCTATTCTGATTCCTGTAATTTCTTCTTCTCATTGCTTTACCTAACATTTCTAGTCCAATATTAAATAATAGAGATGATAATGGACACCCTTACTTTTCCTGAATTACATTGGGAAGACTTCTAGCTAATCATCATTACAGATAATGTTTAGTCTTGGTTTTAAATGAATATTACTTATCATTTTATGGTAAGTTCCATTTATTACTATGCAATCTAGTGGGTTTTTAAAAATAGGAATGGATACTAAATTTTGTCAAAGGTTTTTTCTGCATCTATTGAAATAATCATAAGGTTTCTGTTGTTATTGATATGGTCAATTATGTTAATAGTTTTCCTGATATTTAACCAGTCTTGGCATTATTCCTGGCATAATATTCCACCTGGTCATAGTGGTTGACCTTTGTGATATGTTACTCTAGTCTTTTTGCTAGTATTTTATATAATTTTTTTGCATCAATATTCATTAGAGAAATTATCATTTTCTGTTTTTGTTTTGGATTTTTCTGGTTTAGGTATAAACACCATATTTGTGGCATATAAAAAGGATTTGGTAGGACTCACCCCATTTCTATTTGGAATGATTTTAACTCTCTTTCTCTCTCTATCTCTTCCCCCCTCCCCTCCCTCCCGCCTGTGTGTGTGTGTGTGTGTGTGTGTGTGTGTGTTTGTGTGAGATATGTTCCTTTTTGGAAGTCTGGTAAAGTTTTAGATTTTTTTTTTAATTACACAAAATTAGCTAAACAAGACTGATTATAAAGGAAACCAATTATTTTGAAATAGTTATTTAAAATTATTTTAAAGTTTACAGACCTTAGTTTAAAAATTCCTAGTATAGACCAATGTTTACCAAACTTATTTGATCACAAACACCTTTGTGTTTGACATATATTGAGAGAACCCACACATTCTCATCCCAGGGGATTTGGAGTTTGGGGATAGGGGAAATGTCTTCAAATATTTGAAAGCCTATAGAATGGAGAAGGGATTAAACATTTCATTTGATCCTAGAGATTAGCACGGGGAGCAAAGTTTTGTGTTTGTTTGTTTTTCGGTCATCTGATTCCTCACTTCCATTTGGAGTTTTCTTGGCAAAAACACTGAAGTGGTTTGCCATTTGTCTCTCCAGTCCATTTTATAGATTAAGAAACTGAAGTAAATAAAGCTGAGTGATTTGCCCAGGGTCACAAAACAAGTAAGTTTCCAAAACCACAACTGAATTCAGGCATGTGAGTCTTCTTGACTCTAGTACTGGCACTCTATTCATTGTACCATCCAACTGTACCACTAGGATCAATGGGTAAGAAGTTTAAAAATGATGGTTTTTGATTTTGTGAAAGGAAACCTTCCTAAGAAATTGTGTCATCAAAATATGAAGAGACTGCTATGGGAGGTAGTGGAAGTTAGTGGAATTAGAGTTCTTAAACTAATATCTGGATAACTTGTGAAGGTTGTTATAGGAGGGCACTTGCACACATCCTTTCCAATACTTTAAACTAAGAATGTCCAGGAAATTTTGGAGCAAAATTGAGGAAATTGATTGTCATATTAAAATTTTTTTCTATATACATTCTGACCGCGATTTCATTCAACAGATGTGTTATTTATATCTATCTATCTATTTTTGATAATATTTGTTTTCATTGGTTTGTGGAGCTCCAAATGAGAAAACTCACTTTATAAATACAGCCTAATGTTTTGGAAAGTTGCCTGGAGATACTAAGAGGCTAAGTGATTTTACTACCATCACAGAAAGGATTTGAACTCAGGTCTTCCTGAGTTCCTGATTCTGAGGCTGAGTCTATCTATCATGTCTTGGTGATACATATTACATTATGAAACTGACATACATATATATATATATATATATATATATATATATATATATACATCACACATATCTTATTGTAAGTATATATACTTGCAATATAGTGAAAGCCATTGTGGACAGTATATAAGTATTACTCATCACATTTTAGAACTCTAAGGAAATTTAGCTAGTTTCCTAAGTTCTAGATCTTATCTCAAAATAAAAGAGCTCTTTTCTAAGTCTTGGGCCTAGTATAGTGAGATTGATAGTTTGTTCACAGTCCAAAGATCACTTTGTTCATTTGTTTGTATAGCAGGTCTCTGGCTACAAATGAAGTATATTAAATGGTAATTTATGATTGTTACTCTAAGTGTATTTGATGCCTTTCTTCCCTCCGTTCCCCACACAATGAATCTCAAAGGATATCTCATTTGGCTTCACAGTCTATGAGAAAGATAGGGAATTTGTCAATCCCATTTTTTCAGAAGGGAAAATTAAATAAATCCCATTTTGTTTTAGTTCTATTCTCTTCTGGATGACCCATTTATTCCTCTTATTAGACTTTTTTGAACTATGACCTGCAGCTGGTGGCAGAAATGTAGAAACTACAGGCTTCCTTGTATTGGAGCAGAGCTGGAGGAGGGAAGAGGGGGGCCAACCATTATTCTAATGGTGTGCCAGTTCCACAATGCAATGAATCAGTCACTCTGAGCCCATCCCCCCTCCATTTTCTAGTGCATTACAACATAGACTATTGCTTCATATTTTCCCAAAATGAAAGTGGACCTTGGAGACAATTTGTGTGTGTGTGTGTGTGTGTGTGTGTGTGTGTGTGTGTTTGACTACTTCCTTGACATTTACATTTTAAAAAAATTTGTAAGTTTACTTTTTCTTTTCACACATGAAATAGACATGAGTACAAGTGTCTTTAAAACATTTCAGCTAGTTTATTTTAACTTTGTTTTGTTATAAAGCAACTCTCTCTCTCTCTCTCTCTCTCTCTCTCTCTCTCTCTCTCTCTCTTCTTTCTCTCTCTCTGAGATGAATTGAACAATTTCAAGAATGATTTTTCATGATTCATGGCTGCATAGCAGTATGTGCATTCCTAAACCTTCTTCTACTACTGCAGAGGCCAAGTCTGGAAACACTAACAAAGCTTTAGGTATCTAGAGGGGGGATGGGGAAGAGGCAATCTATCCCTGAAAACTATTACAGGGAATTATGAAGAAGACCATGGCCTAGTGGAAGAGATCACTATTAAAGACTTTCTGTAGTCAAGTTTTCTGAATTTCTTTGTAGAAAAAAGACAAAAATATTGAATATGTCCAGAACCACCCTATGATGCCCTCCAAACCACCTCTTTAGCTTTGTCCCATCTTCCTCTCATTCTAACAACACTTTTACTCCTATGGCCTCTTTGTCTCCTCTGGTGAGTTCCATTTTGAACATCCATTTGAAGAAACATTTGTTTGAAGCCATTATGGGCTCTTCAAATCTAGACTAAACTATTATGGTCCAGAACACCTCTCCATATCTTTGCATGGATAGCTTCTTTGTTCCTCTCTCCTACTTGCTTGTCAGCAAGCTTTTTTTAGGTATTGTCTTTCTCCCGTAAAATTTGTTTCTTTAGGATGGATACTGTCTTTTTTTAAGTAGTATGCCCAGCACTTATGTATGTCTGACATATAGCACTTAATAAACGCTTTATTTCTTGGTCTGTCTTTCTCCTATTATCTTTCTACCTGTCCATCCATTTCTCTCTCTCTCTTTCTCTCCCTCTTTTTATCTATTTTTGCTCTATTACTTATCTTTATCTCTTCATTATTTTGTTTCATTTTCTTAATTTAAATTTGTTACTTTTTAAAATTTGAGTCACTTTATCATAACTGGATCTAAATTTTCTATGCTTCATCTCACAGAGTAAAATTCTGTGTCTTAGAGCATAGCTTGCTTATAAACACAAAAAAGAAAGAATATAGAAAGAATTTTAAAAGGATGAAAGAAAGAGAGAAAGAAAGAAAGAGTGAAAGAGAAAAAAAGAAAGAAAAAGAGAAAGAAAGAAAGAGTGAAAGAGAAAGAAAGAAAGAAAAAGAGAAAGAAAGAAAGAAAGAAAGAAAGAAAGAAAGAAAGAAAGAAAGAAAGAAAGAAAGAAAGAAAGAAAGAAAGAAAGGAAGGAAGGAAGGAAGGAAGGAAGGAAGGAAGGAAGGAAGGAAGGAAGGAAGGAAGGAAGAAAGGAAGAAAAAGAAAGAAAGGAACAAAAAAGGAAGGAAGGAAGGGAGGGAAGGAAGGAAGGGAGGGAGGGAAGGAGAAAGGGAGGAAGAAGGGAGGAAGAAAGGAAGGAAGGAAGAGAGGGAGGAAGGGAGGAAGAGAGGGAGGAAGGAAGGAAGGAAGGAAGGAAGAGAGGAAGAAAGGGAGGGAAGGATGGAAGGAGGGAGGGAGGGAGGGAAAGAAGGAGGGAAGGAGGAAGAGAAAGCAAGGAGGGAGGGAGGAAGAAGAGAAGAAAGAAGGCATCAAGAGAGGAATAAAAAGAAAAAGAAAGAAAAGAACAAAGAGGAATGAAGGATATGTGTTAATGTAAAAGGAAATTGAAGGTCTCAAGGACAGATAGATGAGAATGTAGAATGGCAGAGTCAGACTTGCCCTTCTAGGTCTGGCTGAAATTGTTTTTCTATAGTGTTAATCTGACCATGAGATTCTACCCTTCACACTTCCACTAGATACATTTTATTGCTCATTCATTTTTTCAGTCGTGTCCAACTCTTTTTGACTGGATTTAGATTTTGCTTGGCAAAGATACTAGAGTGGTTTACCATTTCCTTCTCCAACTCATTTTACAAATGAGGAAACTGAGTCAAACAAGATTAAGTGATTTACTTAGAGTGACACAACTAGAAAGTGTGAAAGGCCAGATTTGAATTTAGGAGCATGAATCTTCTAACTCTAGGCACAGTACCCTATCCATTGTACTACCTCACTACTCTAAATACACTTTAGTAACTCTTTGTTATCAGTAAGATCAAATATAAAATCTTTTGTTTAACTTTACAACCAGTGAAAAATTGGCCACATCTTACCTTTCCAGCTGGGCAGTAAGGTGGTGTGCATTAGAGAAGATAATGGCAAACAACTCCAATATCTCTGTCAAGAAAACTCTAAAATAGAGTCACAATGAGTCAGATACAACTCAATGACAATAATTACAATAAGGATAAATCTTTCCAGTTTAATAATCTGTTAGGATTACATTATTGATTTATAGATGGAAGAAATATCAGAAGCTATCATTTTACAGATGAAGGAGCTAACTTGGTAATTTGTCTTCAGGCACATAGCAAATATGGGCATCTTGAGGCTAGATTTGAACTCAGGTCTATCCTCATTCCAAATCCAAAACAGTCTCCACTACTCCACACTGTCTCTAATTTATTACTCCTATGGTTCAAACACATCGATCATCTTAATGCTCCTCCTTTCTCTCTATGTCTTGTCACTTGATGTCACTCATGTCTTGAATCTAGTTTCTCCTCATTTCTACTTCTTGGAATCACTGTTTTCGTTCAAGACTAAGTTCAAGTTCTATTTTTTTTTGTTTGTATGAGGTATTTCCTGGTTCCTTCAGCTTCTAGTATCTTCCCATTCTAGATTATTTTGTATTTCTTTTATATGTGTGTTGTGTATTCTTATATAGATGGTGTATACTTCAACAGAATGTGAATCGTTTGGGGGCAAGGACTCCTTTACCATTATCTTTGTATTCTCAGTTCTTGAGCATGTACATAGTAGACAGTGTTAGGATACACATACACACACACACACACATAAACACATACATGATATATACAATCCATACATGCACACACATATACATGTATACACACATGCATATGTGAGACAGTACAGAATAACTAAATCATTTGATGTAATTTAAACATATTCTTTAGTTCTATCCTATGATGGCTAAGAAAAACTAGCTTCCAGATTATAATAACACTATAAAGAAAATTATTCACTTGGCTCTCAGCTTTTTCTTCTTCCATTCTCCAAATTTTATAACCTAATAGGAAGGAAGGATTAGTTAATTCTGTTTTTTATCATGGTTAGACAGTAAGCTTCAAGGACTGGGGCTGTAGCACATTTAAGCTTTTTCAACCCCCAGCACTTAAGACAGTGGTTTATGTAAATCAGGTACTTAAATAAAGCTTGTTGTCATCTCAGTCCAATTTGTATTCCCTTTGATTCACATAGATTCAAACTAGACAAAGTATACTGTCTAAAGATAAATTGATGCTTACATGCTATATTTTCAAAGTCTTATTTCCTACTTGGTCACTCCCAGATCTTCTAGCCATACTGTACACGTGTCTATATGTCATCCTCAAAGTTTATTTTTCCCCCATGCTGTGTATATAACCTTGATTTGTTCCTATCATCCTCCAACATACTATTTTAGACAGGGCATTTCATTCATTCTTAAGGTTGAAAATGTTGTGAAATTATATTGTCTAGTTTCCAGCTATACAAAGACAGTGAATTGCTAAAACCAAGTACATCTTAGCAACAATTTACCATTTTACAAAACTGCCTGCTTGCAAGATTCAAACATTTTCCAGTTGATTTTTATTTTGGCAACAATAGCAGCCAATTGTTGAACAATCCATGGTATTATTTTGGTTTTGCATTGATACTCAGGTTGTCCCTAAGAGTTGAAAGAAATTGAGCAGGTTAGGTTTCTGGATACTTTAAAGATTGAAACAGATCAGCTGGATGGCAATCTAATCGATTGCTCAATCATGGGCCAAATCAATTGGAAAGTACTTTCATCATACATATGGGGTTGGGATGCAGAATAAAATTTCAAGTGTATCTCCTTTACAAGTCCATGGATTGCATTTTAACTCTGTTCAACAACAACAATGACAAAACTACCCCCAGGAGTGGGGGGGGGTGATTAAATACAAAGATAAGACATAGTTAATTTCTTTTTCTAAAGGTTATTTATTTTCAGGATTGTTCATTTATGTTATCTTGATCTTTACATGATTTAATTAAAATAAAGTGGAAATTAAAAAGACCCTTTTGGTGATGTCCTCTTTATTTTATGTGACTATTTCCCTATCCTACTTCACAAATTATATAATGCAAACAATAAAACAACATTAAAATAAATATGGGAGAATAAAAGATCTGTTCAGAAATAAGAATCACAAACCTTTTTCATTAACATACAAATACAGAAGCGTAAATGCTACTGTAAACATGTTTAAAATATTATTTTCCAAGCATAGCAATTATTTTTGAAAGTCCTTCTACTGCCAATTTTAAATCAGTGAAATCTATCAGTGACTGTCCTGTTACTTACAAATAGAATCAATGTATCTTATTACATGTAAACCTTCCTGTCTCATTTTTATGATAGTAATTTAGTAGCATTAGATTTCAGACTGAATCAAGAGTTTGATTGAAAACTGTTTTTCATAAAAGAAACCATTTTTACATCTTTTGCCTAAATCCCCCCCAAATTGTTTATTTAGTATCATTTTAAAACGCTGGGACAAAAAATAATTAAAGAACAGAACTGATTTTGTTACAGTACAGATATAGTTGTTATTTTTTAAAAAATATATTATTATTATCCCTTGAATCAGTAGTAAAGTTCAACAGTCAGAAGAAAAATAATTTCCCATAACTAACAATGTAATTGTAATCTTAGACAGGTAAAGTAATTAGCTTTAACATATCACTCTTTTGAGTTGAAATTAAAAAAATCATATTAATATTAATTATCAAAAAGGATAACTTTTAAAATTATAAATCACTTTTCATTGTCCACATTTCCTAATAAAATATTTCATTCAACTTAGATACTGAAACCAGAGTAAGTAGCTGTACCAATTGTTTTGAATTCAGTCTGGCTCTCTCTCATTAACATAGACTATTTACTAAGCCTTAATTCCCAGAACCACAGGCAAATGTTTAAGTAAAAGAACATACATTATAGTTTTTTAAAATAAAACATATGTATCTGTAATAGAGCTGTAACATTTTTCCAGCAGAACCCTAATGTGTGGCATCTGTGAAATATTTAGTGCCTTTTCCAGTTTCCCTGAAGACTGTGAAGTTGATAGTTTTGGTGATGATATCCTTGGAGTCACCTGGATTTAAATCAGAACCTCTGAAGGAAGGTTATCAGTTGTTCTTTTACTAGAGAAAAAAATTTAAATCTTATTTTTTTATTTATTAAAAAACACAAAAATATATATTCAGACACTTGGAAAACCCCTAGCAACAGTTGTGGAAGCCTACCTTTATAATATGATAGACAGAGGGCAATTGTTCAGGTGGATAAGCCATCCATAGACAGAACTAATAGGAAAATAATCATCAAATCCTGGGACTTCATTAAATCCTATCAGACATTGTGAGATAAGTTTTTAAGTGGACATATATACATATCATATATTTCCATATATCATGAATGGTATAGAATATTGAAATTTTCTCGATATCTCTTTAGCACAAAATCTAACTGACCAAATTTCACTCACCATTTTGTGTCTGTGTCTTGACAATGTGGCTTTCAGTGTACTGTGTACAATGTATTCCTGATTCTGCTTGTTTTGCTCAGCATCAGTTCATGTAAATCTTTCCAGGCCCTTTTAAAAATCAGATTATTCATCATTTTTTTATAGAACAATAATATTCCATTGCTTTCATATACCATAACTTATTTAGCCATTCTCCAAATTATGGGTATGTACTTATTTTCCAATTTTTTGCCACCCCCGAAAGATTGTTACAGAAATTTTTGCACATGTGGGTCCTTTTCCCTCTTTTGTGATTTCTTTGGGATATAGACTCAGGAGTGGCACTGCTGGGTCAAAGGGTATGCACAGTTTGATAGACCTTTGGGCATAGTCCCAAATTGCTCATTTCACAATTCCACCAACAATGAATCAGTGTCCAACTTTTCCCACATCCCTCCAACATTTATCATTATCTTTACCTGTCATCTTAGTCAATAGGAGAAGCGTGAGTTAGTATCTCAAAATTGTTTTGATTTGAATTTCTCTAATCAATAGTGACTGAGAGCACTTTTTTCATATAGTAAAGATGGCTTTAATTTTGTCATCTGAGAATTGTCTGTTCATATACTTTGACTATATATCAGGGAATGACTTGTATTTTTATAAATTTGACACAGTTCTTTTCTAGATTTTAAAAATGAGAACTTTATCAGAAACACTGGCTGTAAAATTTTTTTCCCAGTCCCCCCCCCTTTTAATCTTCTTTCTGTTGGTTTTGTTTGCATAAAACTTTTTGAATTTAATGTAATCAAAGTTATTCAATTTACATTTCATAATATCCTCTAGTTCTTCTTTGGTCACAAATTCCTCCCTTTTCCAAAGATCTGGTAGGTAAATTAGCTCTTGCTCTTTTAATTTGCTTATGGTATTACCCTTTATGCCCAAATCATGTACCCATTTTGACCTTATTTTGGTATGGTGAGAAAGATATAGGTCTATGCTGAATTTCTCATATATTATTTTCCAGTTTTCCCAGCAATTTTTGTGAAATAGTGAGTTCTTATCCCAGAAGCTAGAGTTGGGGGGGGGGTTAGCAAATACTAAATTACTATGGGTCTTGATTACTGTGTCATGGATATCTAATCTATTCCACTGATATACTACTTC
The DNA here is from genome assembly GCF_016432865.1 of Antechinus flavipes. Classification (NCBI taxonomy): domain Eukaryota; kingdom Metazoa; phylum Chordata; class Mammalia; order Dasyuromorphia; family Dasyuridae; genus Antechinus; species Antechinus flavipes. Next base: position 175,116,397 of record NC_067402.1, read on the forward strand.
TTAGTTAATATCAGATTGTTTTGATGGCTGCTGCTTTATAAAAGAGTTTTAGATCTGGTACTGCTAGATCACTATCCTTTGTAGAAATTCATGTTTTGGGAGATTATTTGATACAGTTAAGGTCACACAGGTTGTAAGCCTCAGAAATGGGACCTGAATGGGCCTTGTGTCTTCAGATGATGTTCTCTTTCCACTATACCATTTCCTAGAAAAGATAGTTACCATAGTTATCAGAATTAATCATTTGATTTCTTGTGTGACATTGACTATTTTTTAAGTGAACAAAAATGATTGAATGGGGTTGACAAACTTTTTATAAGTGTCACTCCTTTCCTCTTTCTTCTTTTCTTTCTACGCAGTTTTATCTTCCCACTCCCTATTTCTCAAGATCATACACTGACTATCTAATCATCCCCAAATATGTGGAAGTCAATCTGGGATATTTATAACATCTCCATCTTGAAAAGGTGTATTGGATAGAACATTAGATTTGAAGTCAGGAAAATTGATTTCAAATTCTGCCCTAGAGTTTTACCAGATGCATGATTCAGGAAAGTCACCTAATCTCTCAGCCTCAGTTTCCTCATCTATGAAATGACTCTCTCAGGGTTGTTGGGATCAAATGGGATATTTCTAAAGTATTTTGCAAACCTTAAAGTTCTCTATAAATGCTAGGCATTATTATCACTAATAATCAACACAATGTAGTGGGAACTGAATGAGATGAATCTAAGCTTTATTCCTTAGTTAATATTAATTATATTGGAAAATCTGAAGTTTCTTTGAATGTTTTTGGAGAATTTGAGGCATTTGGGGGTCACTTCTTTCCAGAATATCTTAAATTTTTATTGAGAATATCTCTAGTAAGGGACCTGTATGTGCCAAAATGTTTGTGGCAGCCCTGTTTGTAGTGGCTAGAAGCTGGAAAATGAAAGGATGTCCATCAATTGGAGAATGGTTGAGTAAATTGTGGTATATGAATGTTATGGAATATTATTGTTCTGTAAGGAATGACCAGCAGGATGAATACAGAGAGGACTGGTGAGACTTACATGAACTGATGCTGAGTGAAATGAGCAGAACTAGGAGATCATTATATACTTCAACAACGATACTGTTTGAGGATGTATTCTGATAGAAGTGGATCTCTTCGATAAAGAGAGCTTTAATTGATCAAAGATGGACAGAAGCAGCTACACCCAGAGAAAGAACACTGGGAAATGAATATAAACTGCTTGCATTTTTGTTTTTCTTCCCGGGTTATTTCTACCTTCTGAATTCAATTCTCCCCGTGCAACAAGAAAACTGTTTGGTTCTGCACACATATATTGTATCTAGGATATACTGCAACCCATTCAACATGTAAAGGACTCTTGCCATCTGGGGGAAGGGGTGGAGGGAGGGAGGGGGAAAATCGGAACAGAAGTGAATGCAAGGGATAATGCTGTAAAAAATTACCCTGGCATGCATTCTATCAATAAAAAGTTATTTAAAAAAAAAAGAGAATATCTCTAGATATTAGATCATCTCTGGTCTCATCAGCAGAAAATTAAATTCTAGTGACCTGGAATATGGGGCCATAATATAGAGTGGTGGGATGGCAATATTTTAGGTATTTGGCATTTACTCAATCCATTTAAGAATATACATTTTACACACAATTATTATGTAATACATGGAATTAGCAATAACTACTTTCTAAGTTAATGTGTGAAATGTTATCATGATATGGCATAGTAGGAGGAAAACACAGGGAATGAAGGACTAAATTGTAGTGTTCTCGCCAAAATGTAATGTTCTCTTGTTGGGTTTTCTTGGGGCCTCTAGGAGCAGATTTCGTTTCAGTTCAGAGTAATCACAAGAGTCGACAGGGCTTAAAGTCCAAATCCTTTATTATCTCTTTCAAAGTCTTGTCTCCTTTCCCATGGCCTAGTTAGCTTTCTTAGAGGCCTATCTCTTTCCTTGGTTCTGAGAGCTTGAGCTTCTGCCTTCTTCTCTGCCCTCTGAATCTTTCCGAATGAATCTTGGCTGAGACTCCTAGCTTATATGCTCTACAGTGAGTATAAATCAATCATTATATTACTAGGAAACCATTATTTGTTGTAAGATTAAATCAATCATACTGAACCATGCTAAACTAGATTACTATTGTCTCTATCAGTTCCACTGACTTAGTACCTTGTAAGAATCCTTTGTTTCAAGTTCAGAGTTCTGGCCCATAACACTAAATGATTCTACTTATAGTCCTATCCTCTACAGGTTTTAAATCTGTGCATTTAGCTCTTTGAATTTCAGTTTTCTTAGCTATAAAAAATTAGAATGATAATAGAAGCTCTACCTATCTCAGAGTGCTATTATGAAGATCAAATGAGATACAAATGCCATTATATATTTCAATATTTTGCTGGATCTATAATTTTACTGGTCTATTTATAATCCTCATCTTGTATAAATATAGTCTACGTCCTGGGCATCCACACAGCATTTTAGAGAAATTCCTCTAGATCTTTTAACATTATGTGAATGCCAATATATCAATGAGCATGCCCATCTGTTTGTTATCTCTTGCTCTCCCCACAAGGCAGAGCCACCTCTTTTTTTTTTTTTTTAACTGTGAGTTCCAAACCCATATGGGGATCTCACAAATGAATTTTGGGATCATGAAATTATGATTTATTATCAGTGCATGTTTGATTTGTGTTCCTATTTTATATACTTATATACCCAGGGTCATGGAAAAAATTTTCAGGTGAAAAGAGGTTATGAGTGAAAAAAGTTCAAGAAGTCCTATTTTAGAATATTGAAAATTTTCAATATGTTATATTGATACTATTGCTTTGACTCTCTTAAGAATTTGAAAAGAATCTAATAGACAATGATAATGGTCTAAAAATGGTCAATTTAAACCTCCCATTTAATGAAAGAACTGAGGTTTACTTGAATTAATATATCATTCAACAAGTGTTTTAAGTACCTTTCATATTTCAGGTCTTGTGCTAGGTACAGAGTAGATGAAGACAAAAACAAACAAATGTATGAATAAGTAAATAATCAAACAACTAAATAAATAAATGCAACAAAGCAATTGCTACTGCCAAGTACATATATATATATATATAATACAAATACAAAATAAATAAGATATAATTATGATAGTTGTTAAGGACAGAGGGCAATAGGAATTAAGGAAATAGGAAAAGCTTTATTTTTAAAGTGGTAAAGGATTATTGCAGCATGAGGGGAAGATGAGTATGAAAATACAGAGATGGGAGAATAAAAATGCTATGTGTGAGAAATAAAGGTGTAAGTTTGTCATGATTGTATTATGGAATGCATAATAATATATAATGAAGTTGGAAAAATGGTTTGGAATTTTTTGTGTAGAATTTTAAAAATTAGTTAAATGAAGATTTTGTATTTTATTCCAGAAACAATGAAAGCTAATATTTATATAGAGATAATAGCCATCACATCATTTATTCTCTTTGTGACTATTCCCTAGACCCTAGGACAATGTATGGCACATGGCAGGGTTAATAAATACTTATTTATTGATAATGCTTTAAAATTTGCAAGGTATTTTACATATTTTATCTCATTAATTTCCACAGCAACCCTTTAATCTAAGGAATTATTTTAGCCCCTATTTTATGGATGAGGAAATTGAGGTTGAAAGGGCAAGTGTCTTAAGATCTATAGCTAATAAGTGTCTGAGGCAAGAGTTACTCTCAAATTATCCTTACTCCAAGTCCAATGTTCTATCCACTAGGCTAGCAAACTCTCCCTAATGGTAAGCCACTGGAATTTGTCAAATAAAGAAGAGATATTGACAAACTTGTACTTAAGGAAAGGGTAGAAGAAGAATTGGGGAAAAGAAGTGAGATCAATTAGGAAGACATTACTACTGTCCAAGTAAGAGGAGATGAAGGTCTGAATTAAGATAGTTGCTATGTAAACAGTGAGAAAATGAAAATAAAAGATATAGTAATAGAAATGGAAAGATTTGGTAATGTATGTGGTACACCTGAATCTATCTGGTTCCTACCAGACTATTTGGCAAAGGCTAAAAGTCAAGTTTCCTTTGCTTTCTACATTTTTTCCCGCTCTGCCCCAGTTGCTTCCAATTAATAGACCCATGACTATGCCTCCTCTGCTTCCTATCTCGGTTCTACTCATTATTTCCTTATCCTAAAATTATCTGTTGCTTTCTAGTCTTTAGGATTACTTCCCATGGTTTATGTCCTGTTGAGACCATGATCCAAAAGCCAATTCCAAAAGACCCCAAGATGGTACTTAAGAACCCTACTCTTTGTGTTGCTGGCCTCTTCTCAGACTGGCACATGTGTACTTGCTGCAGAATGTGTGGTTCATCAATTCCAATCATAGATATTCAGGATTGGTAGCTTCAAATGAGTCAAATATAGACAACAATCCATGCTAAGTTAGTAGATTTATAGAGAAGCCCAGACACAATTAGTGCCATTGGGATAAGAATTGAGTACAGGCTTGAGATGCTGACTGTACTAGTTACTATCTATATGATTTAGAGTAAATCATTTACTTTTTATGGCTCTCAGTTTATTCTTCCATAAAAAGAGAATTTGGAACAAATAATCACTAAGCTCCATAACACAGACTTATTAGGACTAGATTCAGACCAAATTGACAGAAAACAACAGTAACCAAGATAAGTCTAGGAGAATGGGAAAGTTATGAATTTTGGCAGTTAAGTAAGCATTATCATTCATTCAGAGGCAGTGTGGTTTAGTAGAAAGAGCATGGGATTTCATTTCAGGTTGAGTTTTAGTGCCACCTCTAATACCTACTAGGCATTACCAGTCAGTAATTAATCACTAAAGTTCTCTGAGCCTCTTTTGTCACCTATAAAATAAATGGTAGTCTTCCATCTCTAAATTCCATGATCTTGAATCTGTCCTTCAATTGGCACACAGGGTATAAAATATAGAAAATTACTCACTTTAAAATGTATTAAATGGCACAAATAGCAATTAATGAATTAATTTAGAAGCAGGTAGCTAGCATAATGGATTGAATTCTAGTTCTGGAGATAGAAACAACTGAGTTCAACTCCCACCTCAGACACATACCAGTTGTTTAACCCAGAGACCTCTGCTTCAATTTCCTCAAGTGTAAAATGAAACTGTTTAATAGCACATATCTCACAGGCTTACTGTGAGGATCAAATGAGATAGTACTGGTAAAAGTACTGTTCATGGAGGACTAGAACTTCTGGTGTGAGGACTTTTCCAGTTCTTTTCAGGACTTTGATGTCCGCCTTTCAGTTAGTTTTCACCTGTGGTTCCAAGGAGCTGTAGCACACACAGTGATCATAACCTGTTAAAACTGTTTGGTTAGATAGACTAAATCAGGTTGAGGATAACTTTGATGAGTTATAAGAATATCTACCAAACATGTGGAGATGTCAAATGGGCAGATGAAGCAATTTATTCCAATGACTATGAAGATGGCTGAAGCAGGTGCTGTGGAGCACTTAGAACTTCACCAGACCATGAAGATGCCAAGGTTATCTACTGTACCCTGGGACACTGCCAGTCATCCCGACTTTTGTTTTGTCAGTGGACTTTGATGTCTCTAGAAGAGAATGATATTGATAACTATGTAACTCTGCTTCACTTAAATCTAATTCATGCACAAGTCAAGATCTCCTTGTGTTGTCATTGGTCTTCTTTGAAAGTGAAGGATGAACAACTTATCACAGCATCTAGTACATAAGAAGCTCTTAATAATGCTTATTCCCATAATTAAAAAAAAAACCAAATGTTTTATCTTATAGATAGACTACATGGTTACCTTGCATTTTTTTAAGGAACATGAATAGGGATTAGACCTATGATTTCCCTGACATGAGAAACTTCCAGGAGAACCTAATTCCCATCTAAAAATCCATCAATTCAGTTTTATGGCTTCTCTGCAACATAAAGTCTTATAGAGTTGCCTAGAGGGCTAAGAGACTAATGACCTTGTCTGGGGTTCCATAATTTGCCAAAGGCAGATCTAGAATCTCAATCTTTGTGGCATGTGGCCCTTTATCCACTTCATCAAGATTTTTCTCCAAGAAACCATAATTGTACATCTCTACCTCTCACAACTCACATTTTCTGAATGGAATTGTATCTGGGGCTTGATGAAGAGACTTTATTTTTTTTTTGTTGTTGTTGTTCTCATTCTAAAAAGGGCTTATAATAGGGATTTTTTTTGTGATGAAGTGTGTGTGTGTGTGTGTGTGTGTATATATATGTGTGTGTGTGTGTGTGTGTGTGTGTGTGTGTGGTTGTAAGAATGTACATATAATATATACTAGAGAATGATTAGAACATGAGCTCTTAGCCAGAAGTCTTTGAAATTGATTCAGAAAAATCATTCTGATAATTGCATATCGATGAGATTATTTTCCTTTGTAGTCCTATGTGTTTTATTGTAGAGCATGTTCTCTCTCTCTCTCTCTCTCCTCTCTCTCTCTCTCTCTCTCTCTCTCTCCTCTCTCTCCTCTCTCTCTCTCTCTCCTCTCCTCTCTCTCTCTCTCTTCTCTCTCTCTTCTCTCCTCTTCTCTCTCTCTCTCTTCTCTTCTCTTCTCTTCTCTTCTCTTCTCTTCTCTTCTTCTCTTCTCTTCTCTTCTCTTCTCTTCTCTTCTCTTCTTCTCTTCTCTTCTCTTCTCTTCTCTTCTCTTCTCTTCTCTTCTCTTCTCTTCTCTTCTCTTCTCTTCTCTTCTCTCTCTCTCTCTCTCTCTCTCTCTCTCTCTCTCTCTCTCTCTCTCTCTCTCAAAAAGAGCTTATATCTATTGGGGCAAACCTCTGATTTAACACTGTTTTTGGTAGGTAAGTGCTTCATTTTTGAAGAGTGTTGAAGTCAGACACAGACCCATATGTATCCTTCAAAAACATCCACTGGGTCTAATGCATTGATTTGTTGTGCTTAATCCACACATAACAATTTTTATTGTAATGTATCTCATTATTCTGAGAAAGATTCATAGGCTTCACCAGACTGCCAAAGACATTCATGTCACCAAAAGAGTTAAGAGCCACTACCTTAGCAGGAAAGTAAAATTAAAATTTGAGTTACTTCAAAACCTCAAGTTTCCTTGATTTTGTTAATATCGATATTTCCTCTACTGATCTCTTTTAACTTGAATATAGTATTTTCTAGTACCAGTACTGTGATCATCTTTCTGAGCTGATGGACAAACTTTTGGTGATCAGTTTCTCCAAATTTAGCTAAGTTGTTCTTTCATCAAAAATATACAGTTCATCCTTATGCAAATACTTAGAAACTTCTTTTTTTGTTGTTGTTTTAAAATTTTTTGTCTTATTTGCCATAGAATGTATCCAGTGCCAAAGCTTGAAGAACCTAGGATTATCTCAAGGCTATGATGAAGAATCAAAGCAGCATTTTTCTTGGAAGAAATTCAACACAGAATACAATTATTCTTGTCTTCTTAGGTCATGTTTGCAAATAGCTCAGACCTGTAAATGAAGAAAAACATAGATAGTTCCATGCACAAATATATAGGAGTCTCTTCAGAGTTTGTGAGGCCACACTGACCCAGTAGTTTAGATTTTGTTATCTGCAATTGCAGTTATTAAACAATTAAGAAAAAATAATAAAATTTAGAATAACTATTACAAATACTATATGCAAGGTGACATGAAAACAGAACATGATTATGATGGTACTCATGAATTCCAGGTAGATAATGATTTAGCATCAACATGAATGCTCTGAACTTACATGATCTTTCTGTTGTTTACTGGACTTTACACCACAGATATTTATGGAAGAGGAAGCTTTTCTCTATGAAAGTGAATATTAATTAACTGTGCTTAAACTTCTTTTTTTTTTAAATTGACTTGTGCATTCAGATTTGCATTTCTCACTTTTTGTTCCAAGTAAAGGTGTCTAACTATTTTTAGAAAACATCTAACAAATAATCAATCATCAAATATCCCAGTGGGACAGCTACATCATCATGCCCACCAAGTGCAAAGTCTCAGGTATTAGCAATCCACCTCCAGAAACTAATAGATATAAGGTTGGTGTTGTAGAGAGAAAGGATGTATCACTTTTCTTGGTGAATGTAATATGAATGAGTAATATGTGTTGCATTTGTTCAGGAAATGTATTTGCTGAATCCAACAAGAAAAGTCTGCTTGAGAAACCATATATACACATACATGCAAGCTCTTAAAAATATCCCTCTTACCCTTCTTAGGTGGTATTCCATTCCAAGCAGTATTAAGACAAAACAGTATGTGGTCATTGATCTCCTGGTGATGTTGCACTCTGGGAAATGATAATGCTCAGAGACATGACTACAGTCAATAGATGAGCTTTTGAAAAAAATTTAAGAAAAGGGGGAAAAGGAACATTTAAATCAGTGCGGACAATTAGTAGAGAGATCAATGAGAAACAAATCTAAAGCACATAGTTTATTTTTTCCCTTTCTAGACCCATTCTCCCCCTTTCTCTGTCACCTATCCTTTAGTCCTCCCCTGTATCCTTCTGTACGCTAGGTCTAGGAGTTTAAATTTGCAAAGATTTCTTCTTCCTTGTATAGGGCATGAGATTAAATGGGACTTTTTTATTTCTTGGAAAAAATTAGCAGCTGCTGTAAGTCAATGAAAAGTAAGATTAAAAGATATAGAGCTGCAAGGATTCAGCGTGTAGTATATGCTGCTCCCTTCAGAGTCAGCACATACTTTAATCAACTCAAACAGTTTATGCTCAGCGCATTACCTAAGGGTTTTCTGATGATAATGTAAGTTTGTAAAGGACTCCTTTGAGCGTTGTCTCTCTGTCTCTGTGTCTCTCTGTCTCTCTCTCTGTCTCTGTCTGTCTGTCTGTGTCTGTCTCTCTCTCTCTCTCTCTCTCTCTCTCTCTCTCTCTCTCTCTCTCTCTCTCTCTCTCAAAAGAGCTTGTATCTATTGGGACAAACCTCTGATTTAACACTGTTTTTGCTAGGTAAGTGCTTCATTTTGAAGACTGTTGAAGTCAGACACGGACCCGTATGTATCCTTCAAAAACATCCGCTGGGTCTAACGCATTGATTTGTTGTGCTTAATCCACACACAACAAATAAAAACTAACCGAACTCCCCCAAAGGCGGAGATGGAATAGCTTCAAAACTTTTCTTTTCTTTTTTTTCTTTCTTTCTTTTTTTTTTTTTGGATTGAGTAGGTAGACATGAACTGTAAACAATAGCTGCTCTTTGGTGGGATCTGTCGGGGGAAGGAGACAGAGTAAGAAGACAAGAGAGATCTGGAGAAAGATCCCCAGAGACTGGTTGCAGTGATCTTTCTAAAAAAATCAAACCCTTTCCTTCTTTCAGCCTTTGCACCCAGCAGACAATTGCTCCCTTTACGGAAGGTTTTGTGGGGACACACACAGAGACACACAGATACACACATATACACACAGAACGATGTTTACTGTTGGCAGATTGAGAGAGGGGCTCCTGGAAGGAGATAAGGTAATGATTTCACAGCCATGAGCGAGGATTTCTGCGCGGGGAAGAAGTTGACAAAGGGGACTTGATTAAACATCCATGCATATTTATAGGTGCATTGGAATCGAGATATAGCTATCTAGATATATTCTTATAGTCATGACTCTTCAGCCCTCCTGTGATTTTATTTTATTGCTCCTTTAAGTATCAGACAGATTTAAAAAAAAAAAAAATTCCTACACCGTGTTAGTAATCACTATGTTATTTTACAATCTAGTTACTCTGCAGCAGATAGGAGAGAAAACTCTCTCTCTCTCTCTCTCTCTCTCTCTCTCTCTCTCTCTCTCTCTCTCTCTCTCTCTCTCTCTCTCTCTCATTTGGCCAGACTAAGCGGGAGACGGGGGGAAAGAGCTCCAATAAGGAGGTCAGGGTTTGTTTAAGAAACATCAGAAGAGATCTGAAGTGAGAGAGGGAGTCCCCCCCCCCTTCCCCTTTTCCTTCCCCTCTTTCCCTCCCCCCGCGCACCACCTCTCCAGCGTGTGTTGAGGTGACTGGCGAGTGTACAGAGAGCTGGTGCGGCTGCCCTCTCCTCCCCCATTGTTTCCAGTGTCTTTTTGCCTTTGTTATTTGCACTCGCATTGTGTTGTTTGTCTCTGAAGCCGCCTCATGACCAGCAAAGGGATTTCACCTCGTCCTTGAGAGCAACACAGAAAGAGTGAGCGAGCGAGAGAGACAGAGGGAGAGACACACACACACACTCTCTCTCTCTCTCTCTCATACACACACACACATACACACATAGACACACGGGGGAAAAGGCGATCTACCAAAATCCATCTCCAATCTCCTCTTGTTTCCCCCCAGCCCATCACTGTTCCACTTTGCATCCCACGCAAGAGGAGACTTTAAAGAGACCGGGTAAGGTGCCTGAATCTAATCATTTTAACTTTGTTGTTCGTACAGATATTGTTGTGGGCAGATATCCAAAGCAGAAGAGCTTCCCTCTGCTGTTCACAGTGCTCTCCACTCAGCACTCATTTTCAGCTCCAGCTGGAGAATAAGGAAAAGGAAGCGGGCTGGGAGGGGGGGGGGGGTGTAGGAAGAGGGGGGTGGGGATCGGAGTTTCATGAAGTGCTTTATAGGAGGGGGATTGAGTTGAGGGTAAGGGAGGAGGCGAGAGGGGGGCATCTGGAAGCTTTAAACCTTAATGTCATCATCAGGGACAGCTGCCCAGTGGGATGCTTCAGCGTATGCGTCAATCCAGCCTAGAAAATTAGATAACTTTATATTTTCGTTGAGAGGCTTGTCTTTTATCAGGGGCGCTGGTGGTGGTGATGTGGTGGACCGTATTTTGGGCCATCTGATTTTTTTTTTGTCCATCTCCGACACGTCAGGGGGCACACCCTGAAAGTTGGACAAAGCCTTCTACTCCCCACCCTTCCTCGAGTTTAAGTGCCCCCTTTTCCCCCTAGCCCCAACCTTTCTTTTTCACTTTTCTTTTCTCCGCCATCACCCTCCCTCTTCGCAATTGAGGGACATAGCTCATCCTTCATTATTGAGCTCTCTTGAGACAGGAAGCTTTAAATTATTTTAATTGCAACTACTTTCTGAGTATGTGTGCAAAGTGAAAAGCACTCACGTGTTTGTGTCACTTTAAGATATGATTTAGGAACACTCCCTTATACTTCGGAGCTTTAAAAAAATAATAAGAGGAAGGGAAAAAGAGGTTACAGCACTGAGACCAATTCCAAACTTGTGTTTGGAAATGTTTGAGAATGCTAAGTGCAGTTTTTAGATTATTGATCCACTTGGCAAGAATTCACCCAAAGCCCGTTAGAGGAACCGATTGTATTTTAAAATAATGATAACAACAAAAATAGTTATTATCCTAAGAAGTATATAAAATAAGTATTTTCCCAGTAAGATTTACACTTTCGAGTGTCTTGAAATAGTCCCTCAGCATGAATTAAGTTCAAAATGTTAATCATTTTAATCTTTCATTCTAAACTAAAGCAGGTCAAAATGAGAATTTTCTAAATCTGTATAACCTCTTTCCCCTTTCCTTCTAAGGTCTAATGGTGGGAGTCAACCCTGTCCTTTAAGAAAAGTTTCAAGACTTGTTTTAACTCAACATAGATTCTAGAATATCTATAACAATTTGTCAAGAAGGGCATGGTCAGATTTCCCCAGGGACTGCTTTCAGTCTCAGCACTGTACTTTTTGCAAAGGCAGGACTAGAGGAAATCTGTGGGATTGGGGGTAATAAGTGTGGGAATCTGCAAGAGGACTAGACAGAGTGATTTGTTTCCTTACTGCTCATAAATAATGACTCTTCGCATCCTTAAAAAAAAAAAAGAGCCCACACAAACAAAACAGGCCAATGAAGTAAAGGCGTGGGAGATTTGTAGGCATTGGACATTTCAATTAGGAAAGCAAGGAAGAGTTTTTGATCAGGATTAGAGGAGAAAACCTTGATTACAAAGAGAGATTTAGCTAAAAGAGAGATGGTTTTGAAATATGTTAAATTGTCTTCAAATTTTAATTTCATAACCTTGAAAATGAGGGAGCTTTTTAAGAGTATTTTCAGAGTTGCTGGATTTTGATCTGTCTAATTGTAAAGGAATTCAGTTGTGTGTAGACTGCTGTCAGCTCTGATAATGAAGGAATCCAGTCTCGATTGCAGATGCATAGAACAAAGTTTTTTGGCGGTGCTTCTTCTGGACTTAAATATAGCTCTCATAAATTCAGCCACAATGATTTAAAATCATAAATACTTTCGTGGAAGTTATGTTTTCTTAAGCATCTTTGGAAAGTTCTTTTACAAATTATGTCATCATCTGTTTATTTATCAGAAATATACAAGATAAAAATCACAAACTGCATTTTTAACAATTTATAATTGAAGCAATAGTCCTAAACCTTTATTCTAATAGAAATTTCTTTTTTTTTTCCTTAAAAGATAGCTCTTTCATCACATGAGGTGGTTAAAAACATTTAATTTTGGGGATGGGAAAGAATGTGCACAGTTATTTAATTATTTGTGATAATCATGTAGCAACTTCTTTGCTTGAAATTATTCTACTGTCTCCATGCCTTCTGATCCCTCTCCCCCAAATTCTCCATGTAATGGTATGCTCTTGTAACAGTCTTATAAATAATAATAAAAAAAAAGCAGGAATTTTTCTTTCTTTCTAGTTGGCTCTCCTTTGTGAATGGACAATGTAGCTTAATCTGACCTAAACAAGAAAACTTAAAAAATCTAGTTTCATTTCACATGGAATTCATATATTAATTCTGTTGTTGAATTTAAACTGTTCTGGTTGAGTGGTATGCCATATACAGAATTGAAAACTCTCAAACATGTTTGTAAATAATCTGGCATTTTAGATCCAGGGGTTATTTTAAGTTAACTTAGTTTTACTTTATATATGCATGAATGCATATCCTGTTTAGTCTGATATATGTTTTTGTCAAATGTTAAAATAAATTTATGTATATTAAGATGCTATCTTTATAGAATATATGGAAGTAAATAGAAGATAATGAAAAAAAGTTTATAGTGTTTTTGGTAAATTGTGTCTTTGTCTTATTCCTTGTGTGGGATAAGGGCTGAAAGTGATGGAATTTAAAATTTTCAGCATATTGGTCAGAAGTATAAGAATAAGCAAGTTCAATATTTTCCCATAAGGCAAATTAGAAACACAGTGCAATGCTTATAAAATAAGCCTAATCACACTTTAAAAAAAATTCATGTTCACATTTAAACAAGTCAGAATACCCTGATTAGGTTTATTCAGATTGTATAAGTGTGTAATGTTTCCCTATAGAATGAAATTGTTCAGAATATACTATCCCCCAAATGCACAGAATTTCAAATAGAATGTATTTTTAAAATAAAACAAAATTCATTTTTCTAACAACTATACCGGTTTGATATTGATATATTGTTGATATATTATCATAATCATCATTATAATTCTTATACCTACTTATTCATGAATTAGATTGTTATGATAAGAATTTTGAAAGTGACTTGAAATGCATAACTGCGTAGGCCTTATTTTAGGGTTTTGTTATTGAAAGGAAGGATTCACTTAGCTCCTTTAAGAAGGAAAAGAAGATCTGGACTTGAACTTTAGATGATTAATATAATGAAAATTAATTTTTGGTTCATATGTTGTTTTAAAACTTCTTTGGTAAGTTGTCTACATTTGATTTGCCATGCTAATGATTTGTATTTTGAAACTTCTCTTAAAAACAGCATTTTGGTTTATTTTAAAAATGCCACACTAAATTACTTAAATAACTCTGAATAAAATCGATAAATGTCTCAATTCAGTGACTGAATTAAAGAATTATGATACTTAATCAAATTATGATATATGCATTATTCCATTTTTCATCTGGAGATGGTAGAAGAATTGGCACTGTAACTTTCTTATATTTGAGAGTATTTTTTTTCCTAGGTATGATGTAAAATAAATAGTAGCCCATGTCTCCTATTCATCAGCAGGTTTTAAAATATGGAGGGATAGTTTGTTGCTCAATTAAGTTTTGAGTGCTAATCCTCAAATAAATTTTAAAAAAAAGTTTTATTAAAATATAAAGCAGCAGAACCTTAAAAACAACAAATATGATGATTAAAAACTACTGAACTATTGAAGGGTGATGTGCATCTTAAGATTATAGAATAATGTTGAAATGTAGGGGTCATGAACCATAATTTGAGGGAGGTCATAATGTGACTTTGAGGGCAAGCTTATTTAGCTTTTCTAAACTTTAATTTCCCCCACCCATAAAAGGGTAAAGGGCCAACTCTAGACAAAATTGTGATGTAAGAAGAATTGATTTTCAGTATGCCTTTTTCTTCTGTTTAGTAGCTTTCTAGATTTTCTGGGTCTTCATGTTACCTAAGTGCCCCACTGTGTTACTTCATTAAGATTTACCATCATTCAGTAGCACAATCAAGACATTTCCTTTCCTAATAACTAACTCCTACCAATGTTGCTGGAGAGGAGAAGACTTAGTAAGGGCAGGATAGATACCTTAAAGTATTTTAAAAGACTATAATGTAGAAGAAGGATTATGCTTTCCTTGTTTTGTTCCAAAGTAATAAGAGAAGTGGTAAAGAGTTAGATTTAAGCTTAATGTAAGGAAAACCTTCCTAACAATTAGAACTTTCTAAAAGTAGAATAAACTGGCTTACAAAATAATGGGTTTCCCCCTTAAGCTAAAGTTAGATGACCACTTGTTGATTCTCTTGTAGAGAGAATTCATTGTTAAGTATTTAGTTGATTCTGAAATTGTTTTCTACTCTGAAATTCTGTGAATTTTGTAACAAGAGTTTTAAAATGAATTAGTTGCCCCAGATTTGATCATCTCCTTTTCTAGTCATATAGTTCTCTGATCATATCCTATATATCATCTCTCTTGTGCAATTTTTCTTTTGGTAATATTTGTAACTTACTCATGCAAGCCTTGTATGTTCCATTGCCTCTTGGGTGACCTATAGCCATAATTCTTTAGAGATTATAGTGTTCCATGAATCAAGGCCATACTGTATCACTGAAAGAATATTGATGTTTAAAACAAAAAAAACCCTTTGTTTCAGGGAGAAACTCAGGATCATTACAAAATATTGTGCAATTTTTCTAAAGCAATCTATCGCCTTTCCTACTCCTTTTCAAATATGAACTTAGTCCATTTTCCATGTGCAATATATGTTCAAGATTTAGGTATTGATGGGTTATCCATCCTATTTCATACTCTTGATAGGTGTTGCTTATTCTTAGTAGTTCTATCCTTAGAGCCATGTACATTGTATGCACATAGTGGCATATTATATTTAATATATTTAAATACTTTTAAGATACTAAATACTTTATTATAGGAATAATCAGATTGAACACTTTTGAGAGATTATAAAAATCATTAGGGAGACACTCTTCAATATTCTAGGATTGTATAAAATTGACACAATTTCATCTGAAAGGAGGAATTTATGTAGGAGCATATTATTTATTATTATATATTTCCTTGTTCATTTGGATGCTTTTTCTGGTAATATTTCATGATGGTGGCAAATACTTTTGATAATCATGCAGTTCACTATTTATACTTTATGGAACTGAAAGAAATAATGAATGTGACTGACTCCATTATGAATTTATATTATATAATCCCAACTAGTGCTGCACTGAATCAAGGCAAGCTTGTTACAAGTCAGTAGTCAGTTTGTGATCCTACTCACAGTACCCTTTCTAAACATTCTAATCTCTCCTCAAGCTTCCCAAAGGATCCCTTCCTTACCCCACTATTTCAGATGATGAAAACCCCTTATATTTTACTTAAAAATTATAGCTTTTTGTTGGGTTTCTTTTTCACTTTTCATCTCACATCAATCAGACATCTTTCCTCAGTATTTTTTCCCTTAAACTCAATCTCAAGTGGAGAAGTATCTATTCTTCTTTCTGAGGTGCAACTCAATATAAACCCTTGGTTGCATTCTATCCCTTCCCATCTTCCTTACTACTATCATTCTTATTTGCTAATCTTCAATCTCTTCCTTTCCTAATTATTCTCTATGATTTATAAATTCACTCAGCCTTTTTTATCATTAAATGCCAAAAAGCAATTCCCCCCCCCAAAAAAAGCAATCCTGTCCCACTATCCAATCATCCCCACTGGCTAGTCTCCTATATCTCCTTTGTACTTTCTCCCCTCTCATTTGCCTCCAAACCCTTTGCACTCTGTCTTCACACTTTATCATTCAAATGAAACTTTTCTTTAAAGTAACTAGTGAACTCTTAATTGCTAAATATTATCATCTTTTCTCAATTTTCATCCTTCTTGTCCTATATTTAATTTAATATCACCCTCCTTCTAGATATTTTCTCGTTGTCACCTAGATTTAGGTGAAATTTCTTCTCCTGGTCCTCACACTTGTTTGATTACTTTCTTTGTTCCTTTTGCCCTTTCAATTCTCTACTCTTCCTTTACTTTTTTGCTTGATGAATTCATTAGCTCTCAACTATTCTCAGATTTATATTCAGCCCTCATCTATCTTGTGCTTAAATCTTGCATCACCAACAATTTTTGGTACATCTTAAGCTATCCTATAGACATGAAAAAGCCATCAAATCCAAATCCTCCTTTCCCCCAACTTTTCTGTTACTTTAGAGGGAAATGTTATTCCCTTAATAATCTAGGCTCTTCAACTCCTTATTTACACTTACACTCTCTATCTAATCTATTGTCAAGTTTTGTTATTTCTACTTTCATAACACCTCTATCTTTCTACTCACCAAGATACCATTTTGGTGCAGTCATTTATCACTTCATACCTGAACTATTGCAGTAACTTTCTAATTGGTCTCCCTGTCTTGTCTATCTCTATTCCAATTCATTCTCAACTCAGATGTCAAAGTAATTTTCTATTCAATAATCCCCAATGGTTCCTATAATATCCAGAATCAGATAAAAAACACTCTGATATTTGAAGCCCTTTAGAACTTGCTTCCTTTATACTTTTCTTAAACTTTGTACTTCGCTATGTACTCTGTAATCTACACTCATCTACTTGCTATCAATATTACAACTTCCAGCTCACTAACTTCTCATTAGCTGTCCATTATGATTGGAATACTCTCCTTCACCATTTATGCATCCTGACTTCTTTGGCCTCCTCCAAGATAGCTCAAATCCCACCTTCAGCACCTGATCTTTTCAGCTGAACCCCACTCCATCTCTGATGCCCAAGATCTCACTGTCAGTGCCTTCCCTCTCAGATTATACTGTATATATCTTGAATCTACATGGTTATTTGCACAGTTCTTCCAGTAGAATTTAAGAACACTGAGAGAAGATACCATATTTTGGTCTATATTTGTATCCTTTGCACTTGAGCATACTTAAATGCTTGTTGACTGACTGAATGAACTGATATTAATAATCAGAAAATAATCAAAAAAGCTAGTTTCATAATTATGCCTTTTGAGGAATCTTATCTGATTTTGACTTTTGTATGGAAGACATATTGTTTCAGGAGGGGGTTTAAGAAAAAAAATTTGCTCCATTAATTATAAATTCAAACAACCAATAGGCAGAACTATATTTTCTATTTCCTTTCCCTTTTAGTTAATTGTATAAGTGCAAAAATGTGTTCTTATATAGTATTATATGTGAAATCCTACCTGTTTCTATTCAAATCTCCCTTGTAGCTACTTTCAATGTGTTTGTATTTTATACTCATAAAGATTTTTCCAAAGTAGACATTCATTCAATGAGCATTTCTTATATACCTACTATATGCCACTCACCAAGCTAAGTACCTGAAAAACTCAGATTAAAAAACAAGCAATCCTTTATCTCAAGATATTTGTATTCTATATTTATATTTTATTTATATTCATTTACACAGCTAAATCACTACAATGCTATGTACATACAATTGTACAAACATGTCATAGTGGATAAAAGATGGTACATATTGTATCATAATGTGGCATTAACATGGCTTAGTGAAGCAAGAGCTGGCCTTGAAGTCAGAAAAATCTTGGTTCAAGTCCTGTTGCTAGCATGTTTTTGATACTGAACAAGTTACATAACTTCTTAGTATTCAAGGCAACTTTATAAGAATATTTCTCATAACAATTAGGTGACACAATGGATAGAGTACAAGGCCTGAAGTAATAAGTTAATTTATTTTATTATTTTAATTAGTATTTATTATTTAAATTTATTTAAATTATTTAATTTAGTTAATAATAAGTTATTTAATTTAAGAGTTATCTTTTTCAGTTCAAATATGACCTCAGATGCTTACAAGCTGTGTGAACCTGGGCAACTCATTTAACCATGGTTTACTCATCTGTAAAATCAGCTGGATAAAGAAATGGCAAACAATTTCAGTATCTCTGACAAGAATACTTCAAATGGGATCATAAAGAGTTGGATATGACTGAAATGATTGACTACCACCAAGAAGTCTCAAAGGAGATACTGATATGTATTGGATGAAGGGTTTCCTCAAAAAGGACCTGCTATATTAATGAATGATAGATTTGGTGATATGTGCCTTGTGTGATATATGCATATATGACAATATATTACAATATACAATATATAATAAATTATATAATATGATATATATTATATTAAGTTATACACAAATGCATGTATATATACATAACACTTAGTATATGCTACTTATTGGACTAGACACTGGGAATTTATTGTTCAGTCATTTCAGTGGTGTCCAACTCTTCCTGACCTCACTGAGAGTTTTTTTGGCAGAGATATTGGAGGTGGTTGCCATTTCCTTTTCCAGTTTGTTTTACAGATGGGAAAACTGAAGCAAAGTTAAGTACTTAGTTCAGGATCACACAGTTAATGTCTGAGGATGGATTTGAATTCAGGACTTCTTGACTCCAGACCCAGCACTCCATCCGCTATACCACTTAACGGCACAGACACTGAGAATACACATATTTTTTTTTTTAATAGCTCTAACTAACAATAAATAAAATAGCTCTAACATTATTCAGAATGGCCTTGTATAGACTGACCCTTTAATTGAACTCTAAAGGAAGATAAGTTGGATCTAAGGAATGCAATGCAAAGGCAAAAATAGAGAATGAAAAATTGTATATGGAGAGCACCACGGAGATTCTCTTTTGACTGGAGTATTAAGAATAAGAGGGGAACTAATGTGCAATAACATTGAAAAGATAGGCCAGAGAGAGTCTGATTGGGAAGGATTTTAAATGACAAACCCTCTTGTTTTATTTTATCCTCAAGATATTATGGAATCCTTGATGCTTCCTGCTATTGTCCAACCTGTACCTTGGAAATATCAGTTTGTCTAGTATACGTCCTGGAAAGAAGCGGTTAAAGCTTGCACTTGAGTGCTGTCTGTGTAAATGTAAACAAGGATGTAAGAAATGTGATGGAGATAGAATTAATAAGATTGGCAAGTGATTGGAAGTGGGGGTGTGATGGAGAGAGCTGAGTTGAGGATGACTAATTTTATAAACCTGGATTACTAAAAGAATTATGCTGCCATTAATAGAAATAGGTTAGTTAAGAAAAGGAGGGGATTTTTTTTCCAGTGGAGATAAGATAATAAATTCTATTTTGAACGTATTTTCTTGGTATAGTGAAATAACTTAAGTGTGAAGACAGTACATGTTAAATACTTTGGTTTAATTCAGATAAAACCCTATAATCTCCATATCAACTCCTTTTTTAACAGATAAAATTTTGAGGCATAAAGTATCTATATGACTTGTCTAAAGACACATATTTAATCTATCATGACCAGAATCATCACTTTTGGATTTAGGATTATTAAATTTGGGGGTTAGGATTAGGGATTCAGCAGCTTTCTACTATATAATGATGAATAGTTATAAATAATACTGGATAGTTCAGAAGTGGGAAATTCCAAAACTCTCTAAAATCCATACAGAGGAATAGGTAGACAAGATTTTTAGTAGGAAGATGATGAGATAAAAGTGATGTACTTAGGCTAGTTGGGCAACTAAGTAAAACAATAGAGTGCAAGTGAGGGAGTCAGGAAAACTCATATTCATGAGTTCAAATCTTGTTTCAGACATTTACTAGTTGTGTGACTTGGGCTAGTCATTTCACCCTGTTTGTCTCAGTTTCCTCATCTCAACAATGAGCTGGAGAAGGAAATGGCAAAGTGCTTCAGTATCTTTGCCAAGGAAATCCCAATTGTGGCCACAGAGTCAGAATCAAGAGCAACAGGCTTTCTACTTTAAAATGATGAATAGTAATAAATAAGACTGGAGAGTTCATTGGTATAAGATATCAAAGTCTCTAAAATCCAGATGGAGGCGTTTAAATATCATCTTTAAAGATTTTTGAATAGGAAAATGATAAAATAAAAGTGCTATAGATCATAGATCTTATACTGATCTCCGATGTTATATATTCCAAGCTCTTGATTTTTACAAATTAGGAAAAGGTAAGCCACACAGGGTAAATGATTTGAAGATCATGTAGTTAGTACATTTCAGAGTGGGGTCTTGAATTTTGGTCTTTTGTTTCTGGATTTAATGTTCTTTTCATTGCATCATGTTTAAGATTTGGCCTTCTTATAACAAGTGGATTAAGGTGATGTCATAAAGGTCAATTATTGGCCAAAGAAAGTAGTTATGAAACTGAGGGAAGAAAATGACAGTAGTAATGAGATTTTTTTCAGACACTTAAAAATAATTTTGTTTTTGACAATAAAAATGTAATTAATAATGGGAATTTCAAGTATCACAACAATCTCCTTGAGGAAGATAATTTTTAGATTTAGATGACCTTTTAAGACCCCTCAAATCAGATTATAAAACCAGTTGTCCATTTTCCCTCAAGTGGGTAAGTCCCTTAAATTTCCTGGGCTTCATTTTCTCATTTATAAAATAGGGATCATTGCTTATATTATGCATCCAGTAGGATCCATTTTGGGAAAAGCATTTCGAAAGCTTGTAAAATCTGGTACAAATATGAGCTATTGGTTAATGAGACAGATTAATCAATTAGCAATGTAAGAAGAATAACTATATTTTAAACATGTACATATGTGTGTATATATGAAATGAGAACTATTTATTAATGTCTTTAATTCTATAGTCTTTTAATTCTATAATTAATGTCTTTTAATTCTATAATTCTTTAATTTAATAAACATTACATATAGGAAAATATCCTTGACTTATTTGTGATATGATTAAATTTCACTCTCATACACATACCCTTTGCCCATGAGACAAAATATTGATTTTCTAACAACAAAACAATGAATTAATAGTAAGGATAGGAAGGAGTTCATAGTTTAACTTTGAGACTCTATCATCACCAAGCAATTATATAGGGTCCTGGAAATCTAAGATCCTTCTTGGTCCTAAAGAAGATCTTAGATGATTAAAATAGGGATAAATTGAAAGGGACCAAGAATTAGAATTGAATCATTCTCCTATAATGTCATGCAGTACTTTGCCAACAACCCTATCATTGTGAAGAGCATTATAAAGGTTTCCACATCAGGTCTTCTCATTTCCTTAAATTAACTGTCCTCATACATTAATTTCTTTAGAGTCCTGACCATTAAACACTAGTTTATAGGATCAAATCTAGGATGTGATAAATGATTGGAGTCTTCAGTCTTGAAACTTTTTAGATTCAGGAAAAAAAGGGGGAGAGAGGTATCACCTCTTAATGATTTATGAGGTCAGTCCTTTAAAGTAAGTGATTTAGTCAATAGCAATTTTGTGCAGTGCCTTGTACATTTGTCAAGTGAATGAATGAATACAAGATCTTCAATAATATAATTTTATAAGGATGCTTTATAGGGAGCAAGTGTAAAATCTTTTTTATTTATATCAGTCTTTTACCCCAGATAATTGCAAGCAAATCTACAGTGTATTTTAATAGTGTAAGTTTGGCTTTATATCCTTACTATTTTAGCCTTCTTTCAGGTAAAATAAGAATATAGACATTTATTATGGTTTTAACCATTTATAATCATCAGTTTGTTATAAAACACAGCTAGGGCTAAATGTGGCTATGTAGAACCTGTATTCAGGGAGAAGTACAGTGCATCTTACCTTTCAGGTCACTGGTTTGTAGAAATAGGAATTTAATCTGAGGAGACATTCAGTCATTCTTGGGTTTGGCTTCAAGGATAATGTACTAGAAAATACACTATTGACTAATGTGAGCAAGTGGAAGAATGGACAGAGAGAATTCAATGAGTTTGGGATGCATCTTATGTCACAGCTTTGAATTCATCTACTTTTATATTGAGGATGGATGAAGAAATGTAGCAAATACCTTTACTCAAAAAAAAAAATTGGTGACCCATCATTGGTCCTTCTAAGAGGTATATTAAAGATGTTTTCTTTTTTATACAAATAACTTTATACATTTTAGCTGTTTAAGGTAATTTTTTAATCACTTAGAGATAAGTATCCTTATGACATTTTTAAATACGTTTATATTTTCACAATATGCATAATAGGGTGATATCAACAAGTAACCCTTACTCACCTTCTCTGCTTTTAGATAATTTTCCATAATCCATTAGGAAGACAGTATATTCTATTGTTTTACCCCCTCTAGGCTTTCTATTCACTTGGGAAGGAACAAGCTGCAAGCCTGTCACTTCATCTTGAGCCTCAAATACCTCACAAACCTTTTCTCCCTCCACTGTGACTGTTCCTAAACCAACTTGTAACACCACAAAGAAGTGAACTCAAGTGGCCCTCAGCACCATCTCCTGCTGTGATGAGTCATACAACTAGAGGCACTTTGTTGCATTAGATTTGATCACTGCCATGAGCAGTCCTTCGATTGTCAGCTAAGAGACCTTCAGGGAGTTGTCCCTTAATAGAAAGTCTCTTTTCTTCCCTTCTGTTGTAACTTTAAATTAAAAGAAACTGTAGAGAAGTTGGTGATGTGGTAACAATTCATTCTTCTACCCACTGTGAATCCAGCATCCAAGAAAATTGGAAGAAAATTGAGTTATTTCTGGTGTGTGTATGTATGTGTGTGTGAAGGGGATATGGGAGATAGTGATGGTGATAGTAAATGAGGACCATAATGGTTAGGTTCTTTTTTTAAAAAATTAGTTTTAGAGATATAAATATTTCTAATTCTTTGATTAGATCAAATTCTTTTATCGAAGGATCCAAAGTTCTATTCCTTGGATAA
The DNA here is from genome assembly GCF_016432865.1 of Antechinus flavipes. Taxonomy (NCBI): domain Eukaryota; kingdom Metazoa; phylum Chordata; class Mammalia; order Dasyuromorphia; family Dasyuridae; genus Antechinus; species Antechinus flavipes. The sequence goes on from NC_067402.1 coordinate 175,139,606, forward strand.
AATACTTTGTACAGAAAGTGCTGAGTCAATATATTTTTAAATTTTTAGTAGTGTTCTTGTAATCTTATGATTTCCCCCCCTAGATTTGAAGTGATTGTTGGATGCAGTGGATCCAAAGTTTTGTTGCTTGCATAGAATATTTTGTATAGAAAATGCTGAGTCAATATACATTAGATTTTTAGTAGTTTTGATGTAACTTTATGATTTCCCCCTAGAATTTGAAGTGATTGTTGGATGCAGTATGGGAAAGATGTCCCAATTAGAATCTGAATTAATCTGGTGGTAGGAAAGCATGATATCATTTTTGGATAATTAGACTGGTTTTTAGTGGGGGTGATATTTTAGAAGTGCTTTTTATTGGGGGGGGAAGGTTTATAAAATCTGGATATGTAGTTTATAGGGTAAAGTATATGTAAAGCATTATATATAGGAAATATTTGAGTTGATGGCTGGAATAGATGAAGACAAACTAGATTAAATGCCCAAATTGGTGAACACGAGAATAAGGGAAGTGAGGAGAGATAAGATTGCATAGAATGTTGCTTGGTCAAATGGCTTAAACCAGATTAATTTATTGGGCAATATAAAGAGTTTTACATGATCCTTGAAAAGTGAGAGTGCTAATTCTGATGTGGTTTACAGAATAGATTAATTATATCTGGTAGGGGTGGCTAGATGGTATAGTAGATAGAGCACAAGCTCTGCAGTCAGGAGGGCCTGAGTTCAAATCTGACCACAGACACTTAATGCTTCCTAAATGTGTGACCCTAGGCAAGTCACTTAACCACAATTGCCTCAGCAAAAAAAAAAGCTGAGTAAAAGGTCAACACTAGCATTTCTGGAGAGTAAGTAGGAAATGTAGTACAAGTGATTTTTTTTTTAGTTGATCCATAAATTAAATTATTGGCAATGGAAAAAATTAAACTATGATATTCAATGGTAAAGATACACACACACACACACATATCAATATAATATGTTATTTATGTCAAGGAATTCTTGCATTAATACAAAACAAAATTGATATAAAGTAAAGAAGTGATTCTTTACTCTTGCAACCTATCACTGGGCACTTAGTATGCCTTTTGCTTTTTGGTTTGTAGCATTTATTAGTCAGCACATAATTATTTTTGTGTGAGGATTACTCTTTAGAACCAGGTGCCTGAAGGCATTAATTTCTAACATAGCCACAAGTGTGGAAGTAACAAGACAGTAGCTATCATTCATTCATCACTTTTGAGTTGACAGAAATTTCCAGTTATCACACAAGACCTAGTTAACTTGAAGGAGCTGGGATGTTTACTATTGTAATGACTTTAAGTGCAGCTTGAGTACTGTTAGAAATGACTGCTATCTCTATAATCAGGAATGTCAAACTGGAAAATAGGTTGAAAAAAAAACATAAAAAGAAATTATAAACTTATCAGGAGTTTCACTAGTAATTCAGGCAGTATAATGTTAACATCAATGAGAGCCTCGTGGCTAAAGCTCTGAGCACAGTGCTGTGGAAATAAAAGGAGATTGTGAAAAGAATTAGCAATACAAGGCATTTTAAGTGCTTTATTGCAGAGGCCTGTGATACTCTGTGAAATCCATGCTGCCTCTTCTTCCTGCTGTGTTTAATTTCAGCATCTGATGCTATTACCTATCCTTGGAGAAAAAAATATATTATTCCCTTTTAGTTCTTTAAAATGGCATATCACGTTGCATGAGTTTTCATTTTAATGTTCTTAATTTTTTTTTTGAAGAAAGGAGGTATATTGAAGTTTAAGAGGCTGTATACCCCTCCCACTTCTTGATGCCATAAAATTGCCTAGGGTATGGCATCAGACATCTTAAGAGGACTAGTTACAAACTATAGAGGAGATGGTAGAAATAAAGTTCAGAAAGTTCTCTGGAAGCTAAGAGAATTGTCATAATTAAAATCAAGTAAAAGTATGCTCAACTTGGAACCAGGTCAGGAGTCAGGAATTATAATTTTATGTAAGGAGTTGTTATGAACAAGGTCAGGCAGAATTCAGTCTACAGGTAGCTTTTTTACTTCATTGGAATAAATACATCTTTTTGATATGATTTGAGAAATTTAGAAAGGTCTATCCAGATGTAACTTGTTGACCTGGTGTATATTTTTTTCACTAATTTATTATCTCCAGCTTCTGAGATTATACTTTAAACTGTGTGATGGTTTCCTCAAACAAGGCAAAACCAAGTTCAAAATATTCTGTTTCCTAGGACTAATTAGATCATGAGTCCTCACAGATGGTTTTACTTTTAATAGTTAGGAAGAGGATATAGTTAATTCCAATCAAAGGCTATTAAAGAAATAGTAAAACAAGAAAAATAGGAATAATTCATTTTTGCCATAAATCTAATTCCTACTTTCCTATACTCTTTCAGTAGGAAGAGACAGGGAAATAATATAGGGGAACAGGCATAGCAATCCCATGTACTTTGGGTGCACACATGAAAGAGAATTCTTTGAGTTTTTCTGACGAAGGGATCACACTGCTTTCATTAGGCCATCTTCTTAACTGGTCTCTTGTAGGGTTCAGTCTATTCTAGGCATGTTAGGTTCTGATAAATGTGTGGTTCCTTCCAGGCTGATAATCTCTTCCGGGCATTACTCCCTGAAGGTAGAATAGATGCTTTTCAATGTTGTTATTCTGGTCTTCTTGTCATTCTTGGTCATTGGATAGTGCTAGTTTCACTGGACGTGGAGTTGTGGAGCTTCTTTATAATTCCAAATTTTGGCTTCAGCTGTAGTTACCAACTAGAATGTTATCTCTTTCTCAGAAGCAGAATAGTGACTTCTGCCATTTCCTGTATTATCAGGTTCATAGGCTTTCCCCTATCCCCAAGTCTTTCAGAAAGGTAAACATCCTAAGGTATCCCAGGGTTTGGTCTGGGAAAAAAACATCTGACTTACTCAACATCTCTTCCCTAAACCCTTCTCCTCCAAAAAAAGAGTAATATTTCTGTTTCTCAGAGCATTTAGATAAAAATAAATAAAGCAAAACAAAACAAAAAAAGTTGTCTTTGTTGCTCTAGGCAACTTCCATGTAACTAATCTAATGCTTTCAGGTTTAAATCTAATTTTTGTCCATTCAGGATTTTTGCTCACTGAGTAGAATGAGTTTCTACTCAATTTATGGTTAGGGAGTCCATATAACTTGTTACTTAACACACATAAAAATATTTTCAGTATCCTTTTGCTTTTCAAACTACCAAGGGCTCATAGGATCCAGATTCCCTCAGTTTCTCAATTCCAAAACTGTTTCCCTCTTTGAAGATGAGTTGAGGGGTTTGGAGGAGAGATAAAGAAATAAAACTAATCCCAGGGGCAAGTTAATTATCTTCTACTTGTTTAACTGCATTCCTGGTTATATACTATACATACATATATACACACTTTTATGAATATATGTGTGTGCTTGTAAATTTTTCCAGACTTTGAGCCTACCTTACACTTGAAATTTCCAGTATTAAAGTCCTCTTTATTCTTTCTGACCAAAATATATTATATCCTTACCATTTCTACTTCCATAGTTTCTACCCTTGCTCAGATCCTTATTAGCTGATGCCTGGTTTGTTGCCATAACATTATGATTGGCTTTCCTGATTCTGTGTTCTCTAATTCAAGATACACATCACTGTCAGATTAATCTAGAATATCATCTTGGCTTTATTGTCTTTCTATTCAAAACCTTCACTAACTTTTTATTGTCTATAACACTAAATCCAAATTCCTCAGAGCCCCAAACTGTTCTACTTAACATCTCTAAAGAATTTCTTCTATTTTACAAATTTCTTCATTGTTCTAAACATATTTTCTTTGATTCTACCTACCAGGTTCTTACAAACCTTTCCATGTTTATTTAGGTCAAATCTTATTTCTTTGGCTAAAAAATCTCTTTTTCATCAAATATAATATTTTATTATCTTTATTATATATGATACACTTAGCACATTTGTATTGTGTTATATGTGTACATCATTGCCCTTACTAGATTACAGGGTCATACATTTAGCCTTAGAATGAATCTCTGAGTTCATCCAGTTCAGCCACCTCATTTTATAGTTAGAAAAAAAATATGCCCAGAAAAAAGTAGCTGATCTGAGATTACACTCATTTCTTCTGACTTCATATTTTAAATCTATAAAATTCTTTTGTACTTAACCCAGCCACGTAAAAACTAGCATAATACTTTGAACAATATAATTGCTCAATACATACTTTTTCAATGAATGAATGAAGATTTTTAAAAAAGCAAAACCGTTAATGGTTAAAAGTAAGCAAGACTTCTGATGTCATTGATACAGGAAATTCACAAATGAGGATGCTTTCTCTGTCATTGTAAGTCAGCAACTTTTCTGAAATTCCTAATCTGAGAGCACTGTCTATCCAAAGTGTAAAACATGTGACCCACAGTCTGTATGCTACTCTCACTATCACTAAATAGCTCTGATCCAGATTAAATTGTAATTGGGAAATATTTAGCAAAATAAATAAAAAAACAATAAAGCATAGATTTTAAAACTAATTCAACATGTGGCTTGGAACCATGGGAGTACTTGCTTCAGTTTTTATTTGAATTTGACACTATAGTCTAAGATATTAAAAAGTTAAATGATTTGCTCAGAGTAACTTAACTATTATGTGCCATGGATAGTGTGTGTGTGTGTGTGTGTGTGTGTGTGTGTGTGTGTGTGTGTGTGATACATTGTACTAAATTTTTCTGTTTTTGAGGCTAGTTCTTTATCCAGTGTGCCATATTCTCTGTTCTTCTGACCATAGTCACCATTAAAATGTTTGTATGTTAAATGATTCATTAGCATACGTTAATTTATTAGATTATCTAGTTGAAGCCTGCGATCTTATGGAAATAAGTTAGAGGACACTAAGTTTCAGTGATAGAGAGTATTGTAGTGGTGAGGAGGATATGTCTCCTGGGGAGGGAAGAAAAGAAAATTATTTAAGTGAGTACTATGAGGCAACACTACCAGTTTAGATACTTTTCAACTATAAGAATTAGGAAGCAGATTAAAGGGAGATTTGAGGTTTTTGAGTATGAGGTTGATGGTCTTTAAAATAACATAGTACTGGAATACTGTTCTGTTTTGTGTAAACTAGAGTCATAATGACTTAGTATTTCCTTTAAAACCACCATTTCCTCATAGTTAACTAATAATAGGTTGAAACCAAACTGACACCATTATCCCACTAGCTCTCTGGACCTAGTTCAGGGGATACAAACCTTTCTGATGTCCCAGAATGCCTTTAATTTTTTTCTCTTTTCCTAATTTTCCTCAGATTCATAAACTCATTTGAATGAGTTATGAGTTATGAAAAACCTTGGCAACATTTATATATCCCGAGTATTGTTCAAAGTTTGAAAAATTGTAAATTGCTTAACATTCTCTTAATATGAACTGAATTGTAAAAGCTTGTAAAGATGGTATTTGAGCACACTGAATCTGACCTAAAAAAAATTGCCCCCAAATCACCCTGAGCTTAAAATTAATAAAAACAACTTTCTTTATTAAATTACTTAGTCTTGGTTTTAATTTTAATTTTTCACTTCTTTTTAGTTACATTTTAATCTTAATGTTAAAAAATGTTGGTTATTTATCCGTATGTTCTAAAAATTTGATTAGCATTTCATAGAAATAGGAACTTTAAAAAGTTCAAGACAATTTTTTTGTTATTTTTTTATTTTTTTGTGAAAAGTTTAAGTGAGTGGAAATTGGATGAGAAATCAATAAGTAAAAAGTTGGATGAGGTCAAAAACTATAGAATTAGGCCCATAACATAAGATATTGCATCATATACTTGAAAATTTTGTCTCCCTTGTTGTTGAATTGTAGTTGTGGCTGAGTCTTTGGGACCCCATTTGGGATTTTCTTGCAAATATGCTGGAGTGGTTTGTCATTTCCTTCTCCAACTCATTTTTATAGTTGAATAAACTGAGGCAAACAAAGTTAGAAGATTTTCCCAGATTACACAGTTACAATGCTTGGCTTTAGGCCCAATGCTTTATCATTATCAAAGGCAGAAAAATTGGTACATCAGGGCTAATAAGTTTTTATGTTAACACCTTTTTTTAGTCTGTGTAAATATAGACATTTACCAATATCAAAGAAGATATAGTTATTATTTATTTGTTGGAGAATATGCTAACATGAAAAAATATTTATTAAATTTCTTCGAATTTGCCATGCAGGTTATTCCACCTCTTTATTCATCATTGTATGATGACCAGATTGATAATTTTTTTTCTTATATTCAAAAGATATTTGACATAAGAGATACGGGCTTTTGTCCTGAAAATCAGTTTTTCGCTTGATTTTGCTTATTGAGTAAATGTAAGTAAGTAAGTAATGAATAAAGTAAGAATACTTGTGCTAAAGAAGGAGCTATAATTCAACCAGGTTTCTTCATTCAAGAAGATCAGGGTTGTTTTTCTGTTTTTTATCAGACTTCAAAATATTAGGAAAAAAAAAAAAAACAAAAACGTATCTTTCAAGTATATTCCCATGCTATTGATTCTTTTAAAAGGAAAAAAAATATGTTTTTAAATAATTTATGAATTTAAAAATTAAACACGAGGCATCATTTTTTCTAAACTTTTTTGCATCACTGTAACTCTTTATTGGAATTTCATCAATAATTCAAACATAAAAAACAAAAAAACATAAAGGTATCATAGAACATCTTGGAACTTAAACTAGTGTTCTAAAGAGTTAAATAATAATCCTGAATCTTATTATTATATATTCTGATGAAGCAATTTTTAAAATAGCAGATTTACTGAGATTAAACCCCTCTAAAACTATGAAACTGTTATATCTGTTCCCCTTTTGTTTCAACAACAACAACAACAACAACAAAAAAAAAAAAAAAAAAAAAAAAAAAACAAATAACAGTCAACCTTACACCGGTGTTCAGGGGAAAAGGAACATTTTCTAGAGGTGCTTTTGTTGGAATTTTTTTAGTACAGTTTTCAATGCTATGCAGTTATAAAGTGAGCTATTTTGGAACTGTGCATACATTAGTGTTCTGGTACAGCATTATACAGTAATGTGCGAAAAAGTATAAGATCACACCTTGTTTAAATTTGCAGTTTTTGTGCATAATCTGACAGTGAACCCTTGTCAGGTTTTTGACTGTATATAGAAGGAAAAAAGTTTACAGAAACCTACAGATCAATGCAGGTTGTATTTGTGTGACAGTTTGGAGTAGAATTTTTCTTTTGGATTTAGTTTTAAAAAAAGATTTTCTGAAAGATCAAAGAATTTTGCTTAAGTCAGTACATAACATTTTAAATCTAATTCAGCTATTTGCTTTTTCTTGATAAAATATTTCAAACTGCACAATACGTTCATACAAATGAAATATAGAAGAACTATGTTGCTGTATGTTTTTAATGTATAACTATATATTAATGAAATTTACTTTTAAAATAACAATCACCAAAACTTACCCATCCAAATGAATGCAAGGGTTTAAAAATTCACCTTTGAGAGATTATACAATTATTCCAATAAATCTGTCATTGTAAAAAAAAAAAACAACAGTTTTTAGTCTCTACTTTTATATAGCTAATTTTGCCTCTCCCTCCCCCATCCCTTTAAAAAAACGAAAACTCAAGATAGCAAATAAAATGATGTTATGCAACTTGGTCAGTCACTCCTGTTTTTCAGCAAGCTAAAAGCTAAATTACTTTGGTTTGTTTCTAAAAAATAAAATAATCCTCAAAGAACAAAGATATGCCATTATATAACAGTAGATTTTGGGAGGAATCGAAGATGCTTTCTTTTTAGCTATAACATTTTATGATTCTAGAAGACTAATAAAGCAGTTCTACAGAGGACTGGAGTGATTGGGTCAACAAATATTTACTTAAGTACCTACAATGTAAAGAGTACAGTACCAGCTAAGAAGAGTCAAAAAAAAAGGCAGGGGGGGGAGAGGAAGGGGGGTTTGTTTGTTTGTTTTTTTCTTTTGTAATTGTATCATTAGAAAGATTGAATAACTTACTTAAGCTGACTTTCTAAAGGGAAAATAGTTACTTGAATGGATAAGCTCTAGTTTGTTTAAAAAAAAAAAGATCAATTGTGTTACTTAATAGTCTTATTACTTTGTGTTAATCTCTATAAGATAAAACTAAACCAAATATTAATGTACCCTTTTTGATTAATAGTCCACATGATGAGTAGCATTTTTTGTGATTGAGACAATTAAAGGACTAGACTCATATAATATTTATCCCATTTTGAAAGATCTTCAGATAATGAAACAGTATCAAGACATTAATGTATAATGGATTTGTTTAAGGATAATATTACTGTGTTTGACAAATACATATGTAATATGTACTTATATATGCTCACAGACAGTTTATGTATAATCTTTTATATCATTTAATGAGAATTTCACAACATTTGAAATTTTTATCTGATTGAAAATCACATCTTTATGAAAATACTTAGCTACTGTCTGCCTTCTTGACCTTCAAAAAAGAAAAAGAAAAAAAAACTTTTTTAAAAAACATATGTAGAAATGTAAAATAGATTTCAAGTCTGTTTTTTAAAAAATTGCTTTTAAGAGGAAATTAGAGCAATAATTAGGAGTTACTTTGCCCAACTTTATGCCAATAAATTCGACAACTTAAATGAAATAGAAAAATACCTCCAAAAATACAGCTTGCCCAAACTAACAGAGGAAGAAGTAAATATCCTAAACAGTCCCATCTCAGAAAAAGAAATAGAACAAACTATCAATCAACTCCCTAAGAAAAAATCCCCAGGACCAGATGGATTTACATGTGAATTCTACCAAACATTTAAAGAACAATTAATTCCAATGTTATATAAACTATTTGAAAAAATAGGGATTGAAGGAGTCCTACCAAACTCCTTTTATGACACAGATATGGTACTGATACCTAAACCAGGTAGGCTGAAAACAGAGAAAGAAAATTATAGACCAATCTCCCTAATGAATATTGATGCTAAAATCTTAAATAAAATATTAGCAAAAAGATTACAGAAAATTGTCACCAGGATAATACACTATGACCAAGTAGGATTTATACCAGGAATGCAGGGCTGGTTCAATATTAGGAAAACTATTAGCATAATTGACTATATCAATAACCAAACAAACAAAAACCACATGATCATCTCAATAGATGCAGAAAAAGCATTTGATAAAATCCAACACCCATTCCTAATAAAAACACTTGAGAGCATAGGAATAAATGGACTTTTCCTTAAAATAGTCAGGAGCATATATTTAAAACCATCAGTAAGCATCATATGCAATGGGGAAAAACTGGAACCTTTCCCAGTAAGATCTGGAGTGAAGCAAGGTTGCCCACTATCACCATTATTATTTAATATCGTATTAGAAACACTAGCCTCGGCAATAAGAGTCGAGAAAGATATAAAAGGAATTAGAGTAGGCAATGAGGAAACCAAACTATCACTCTTTGCAGATGATATGATGGTATACCTAGAGAACCCCAGAGATTCTACCAAAAAGCTATTGGAAATAATTCATAATTTTAGCAAAGTAGCTGGCTACAAAATAAATCCCCATAAATCCTCAGCATTTTTATACATCACCAACAAAACCCAACAGCAAGAGATACAAAGAGAAATTCCATTCAGAATAACTGTTGATACCATAAATATTTGGGAATCTATCTACCAAAGGAAAGTCAGGAATTATATGAGCAAAATTATAAAAAAGTCTCCACACAAATAAAGTCAGACTTAAATAATTGGAAAAATATTAAGTGCTCTTGGATCGGCCGAGCGAACATAATAAAGATGACAATACTCCCTAAACTAATCTATTTATTTAGTGCTATACCAATCAGACTTCCAAGAAAATATTTTATTGATCTAGAAAAAATAACAACAAAATTCATATGGAACAATAAAAAGTCGAGAATCTCAAGGGAATTAATGAAAAAAAAATCAAATGAAGGTGGCCTAGCTGTACCTGATCTAAAATTATATTATAAAGCAGCAGTCACCAAAACCATTTGGTATTGGCTAAGAAATAGATTAGTGGATCAGTGGAAAAGGCTAGGCTCACAAGACAGAATAGTCAATTATAGCAATCTAGTGTTTGACAAACCCAAAGCCCCTAACTTCTGGGAAAAGAATTCATTATTTGATAAAAACTGCTGGGATAATTGGAAATTAGTATGGCAGAAATTAGGCATGGACCCACACTTAACACCATATACCAAGATAAGATCAAAATGGGTCTATGACCTAGGCATAAAGAACGAGATTATAAATAAATTAGAGGAACATAGAATAGTTTATCTCTCAGACTTGTGGAGGAGAAAGAAATTTGTGACCAAAGATGAACTAGAGACCATTACTGATCACAGAATAGAAAATTTCGATTACATCAAATTAAAAAGCCTTTGTACAAATAAAACTAATGCAAACAAGATTAGAAGGGAAGCAACAAACTGGGAAACATTTTCACAGTTAAAGGTTCTGATAAAGGCCTCATTTCCAAAATATATAGAGAACTGACTCAAATTTATAAGAAATCAAGCCATTCTCCAATTGATAAATGGTCAAAGGATATGAACAGACAATTTTCAGAGGATGAGATTGAAACTATTACCACTCATATGAAAGAGTGTTCCAAATCATTATTGATCAGAGAAATGCAAATTAAGACAACTCTGAGATACCACTACACACCTGTCAGATTGGCTAAGATGACAGGAAAAAATAATGATGAATGTTGGAGGGGATGCGGGAAAACTGGGACACTAATGCATTGTTGGTGGAGTTGTGAACGAATCCAACCATTCTGGAGAGCAATCTGGAATTATGCCCAAAAAATTATCAAAATGTGCATATCCTTTGATCCAGCAGTGTTTCTATTGGGCTTATATCCCAAAGAAATACTAAAGAAGGGAAAGGGACCTGTATGTGCCAAAATGTTTGTAGCAGCCCTGTTTGTAGTGGCTAGAAACTGGAAAATGAATGGATGCCATCAATTGGAGAATGGCTGGGTAAATTGTGGTATATGAATGTTATGGAATATTATTGTTCTGTAAGAAATGACCAGCAGGATGAATACAGAGAGGCTTGGAGAGACCTACATGAACTGATGCTAAGTGAAATGAGCAGAACCAGGAGATCATTATACACTTCGACAACGATATTGTATGAGGACATATTTTGATGGAAGTGGATTTCTTTGACAAAGAGACCTGAGTTTCAATTGATAAATGACGGACAAAAGCAGCTACACCCAAAGAAAGAACACTGGGAAACGAATGTGAACTATCTGCATTTTTGTTTTTCTTCCCGGATTATTTATACCTTCTGAATCCAATTCTCCCTACGCAACAAGAGAACTGTTCGGTTCTGCAAACATATATTGTATCTAGGATATACTGCAACATATCCAACATTTAAAGGACTGCTTGCCATCTAGGGGAGGGGGTGGAGGGAGGGAGGGGAAAAAAAAATCGGAACAGAAATGAGTGTCAATATAATGTAATTATTAAATAAAAAATTAAAAAAAAAAATTGCTTTTAATAAGGCTAGGGCAATGTAGTATTTGGAGCATAGTGCTTAAATACAAATAACAAAGGGTAGTAGAAAATTTAGGGGATTTGAAAGTAGATGTGTCTTTAAAAGTAAATCTACCTTTAAATCTTGGGTTGGGGGCAGCTAAGTGGTGTAGTGGATAGAGCACCAGCCTTGAAGTTAGGAGGACCTGAGTTCAAATCCAACCTCAGACACTTAACACTTTCTAGCTGTGTGACCCTGGGCAAATCACTTAACCCCAATTGCCTCAGCCAAAAAAAATCTTGGATTAAAAATAGCTATGAAATTCTGTTCAGCTTACTTAGTATTTTGCACCTCAATTTTCTCATCTCTAAAATGGGGGCACTTGTGCTTTCACTACCTTTCACTGGACTGTTGAGGGTAAAGTATTTTGATAAAATTTCAAAGTATTATATAAAGATGTATTATTCCTACTGTCTAATTGGTTATTCAAATAAAATTTAAATATAGGTATAATGTTTGTCTTCATATTAAAAATTCTAATTTTTCTTTGATTTTTACTTTGAAAACTTTCATTTGTAATGGATAGAAAATGAAGAAAACTATCACCAGGGAAATTCCTCTTTCTTTGGAATATTTGATTTGAACATAGTATCAATTTGTTGATGTGAATGGAATATTCAAATCCTCATCTACTTTGTGTGTATGCCTTTATAGAGCTCCTGCAAGCCTGCCTTACTTTGTATAGTAAGTAGGTCATTTGGTAGTATTCATGGAGGTCTGTAGATGTGTAGAGTTCTATGATTTAGCTAAAATAGACTGCAAGCTGTTCCTTCATTTTGTCTTAAACTCTCCTGTCTGCATTTGTAAAGACTATCCTTTAAACCTTGAAATAACCCTGTCTGTTCACTTATCTTCCTTCAAGGCTAACCTCAGCTTCCACAAATTCAATGAAGCTTATTAAAGACAATTTAAATCATCCTCTTCATAAGATTTTTTTCTCTTGTCCTTAACACACTTTACCTAATGTCATATTTATTTTTGTTTTTTTGAAGATTAAGATGAGTGGATTTTTTTCTTTGTAATTCCATTTCCTACCATTGGCTCTTCCCCGTGTAGTGCGTGTTTAATAAATGTTTATTGAGTAAAAGTGAATTGGGGTGGAATGTAGACAGTGATTTAAAAAATTTTCTTGTTTTGAACAAATACAAATTGTATTGAAGAAATCTTTAAAATTTTCAACCACCATCTTATCCTTTATTTTTTCTTTTTCTACTCTATCTTTCTCACACACATTCTTCTCCACACTCAAGAGGTAGCAGTATATCAAGTTTGAGGAGTGATGGGTAAACAGCACTGCCAAAAGAGGAGAATCATGTAACAGCTTTCTCTTTTTCCTTTTGTAAATATTAGGACTTTTCTTTTTAAAAAATATTTGTATTTTTCAACCATATTAAAGCATTTACTATTCATTGAAAAAAAAAAAAGTTGAGCTCTGAATTCTCTCTCTCCCTCCTACGACTCCTTTCTTAATAAAATAAGCAATTTGATATCAATATACATGCAAAATCGTGAAAAATATATTTTTGTGTTAGCCACATTGAAAAAGAAGACAGACTAAAAAAATTTTTTTAAAAATGAAAAAAATTATGCTTCAATCTGAACTCTGTCACTTCTCTCTCTGGAAGTGGATAGCATTTTTCATCATGAGCTGTTTAAAATAGTCTTTCATCATTGTCTTGATAAAAGTAAAGTTCTTTCATAGATGGCCATCAAAACAATATGTTCTTCCTCCGTGTTTTTCTGATTCTACTCATTTCATTTTGCACCAGTTTGTATAAGTCCACGTTTTTCTGAATTCTGCCTGTTCATTTCTTATTGCACAATACCATTCCATTCCATTTGCATACCACAGCTTGTTCAGTTTTTCCCCAATTGATGAGTATCTTCTCAATTTCTAATATTTTGCCACCACTAAAAGGGTTACTGTAAATATTTTAGCACAGCTAGGTCCTTTTTATTTTTTATGATCTCTTTGCGTTATAGATCTAGTACTGGTATTGCTAGATCAAAGGGTATGCACAGTTTGGTTGTCCTTTGGGCATAGTTCCAAATTGCTATCCAGAGTTGTTGGATCAGTTCACAACTTCACTAACAATATATTCATTTCCTAATTTTTCTATATCCTCTCCAACTTTTATGATTTTGTTTTCTGTCATGTTAGAGCCAAGGTGACAGTTGTAAGGTGATACCTTATAAGAGATTTAATTTGCATTTCTCTAACAAAAGTAATTTAAAGTGCTTCTTCATTTGCCTGTAGATAGCTTTGATTTCTTCATCTAAAAACTGTCCCTATGAACATTTCTCAATTGGGGAATGATTTGTATTCTTATATAGTTGGCTCAATTCTCTATATATTTGAGAAATGAATCCATTGTCAGAGATACTTGTTATAACGATTTTTTCTCTGCTTTCTACTTTCCTTCTAATCTTGGTGCAGTAATTATCTTTTAAAACTTAATGTAATCAAAATCTATTTTATATTTCATAATAATCTCTACCTCTTCTTTGGACATGAACCTGAAATTCACTTATAAGTTCTCCTTTAAGAATTAGAATGCTATGCCACTTGGTATGTATAGGTTTATTATTGATATAACTTCACTGTCTCTGATACCTTTTAGAAAGATGTAGTTTCCTTCATTATATCTTTTAATTAGTTCTATTTTTGCTTTTGTTTTGTTTGAGATTAGGATTTCTACCTGTTTTTTTTCCTTCAGCTGAAACATGATATATTCTGCTCCAGCTTCTTATCCTTTGCTCTCCTTCTCTCTCTCTGTCTCTCTTTCTCTGTCTTTCTCTGTTTCTGTTTCTCTCTTTCTCTCTCTCTCTGTCTCTGTCTCTCTCTCTCTGTGTGTCTCTGTCTCTCTCTCTCTTTCTCTCTCTTTCCTCTTTCTTTCTCTTCCCTCCTCCTCTCTCTCAACTGTCTCTGTCTCTGTCTCCTTCTGTCTGTCTGTCTCTTCCCCCATTTTTCTTGAAAACCACATATTGTAGAGTTCTGTTTTTTGATCCACTTTGTTTCTGTTTTATGGCAGAGGTTATCCCATACACAGTCACATTCATGATTACTAACTGTATTTCCTTCCATCTTATTTTTCTTCTTGTGTGTTCTCTCTCTCCCTTCACCCTTTCCTTCCTTGACAGTGCTTTACTGCTGCCTACTGTCTCCTAGGCTGCACTCTTTTTGTCAACACTTCCTCTCTTTTGCCCTTTACTTAATTCCCTCCCCTTTTACTTTGTTATTAGGTAAGATATATTTCACATTCAATTGATTGTGTATATTATTTCTTCTTTGAGCTAGTAGTGAGGAGAGTAAGGTTCAAGTGATGCCCATTGCCCATCTTCCCATCTTTCCCTCTACTGTAATAGGTTTTCTCACACCTCTTCTTTGGAAATAATTTATACCATTCTACCTTTACCTTTCTTCTGCACCCAATGTACTCTTCTTTCTCATCCCTTAATTATTTTTATATCATTCTCTTAAACTTACTTTATACTCATGTTCTCTATTTATGTATATTCCTTCTAGCTGTACATGGTAAAATTTTTTTAAGAATTACAGACATAATCTTCCTATATAGGGATATAAATAGTTAATTCCTATTGAATTCCTTAGATTTTCTTTTTCCTTTCCCCAATTTTCCCTTTTTAGGTTTCACTTGAGTCTTGCTATTAGAGATCAGTTTTTTTTTTTTTTTGGTTTAATTGTGACCTTAACCTTATGAAAGCTTGAAATCCTTCCATTTCATTGAATGACCATCCCCACCCATTTGAGTATTATGCTTAGTTTTGCCTGGTTAGGGATGCTTGGTTATAGCCCTACCTCTCTTGTTTTCCAAAATATCATATTCCATGACCCCTGGTCCTTTTATGTTGCAACTGCTAAGTCCAGTGTAATCCTGATTGTGGTTCCCTGATATTTGAATTGTTTTTTATTTTGGCCACTTGCAGTATTTCCCTCTGTCCTGATGACTTTTATATTTGGCTCTAGTGTTCCTTAGAATTTTAATTTTTGAATCTCTTTCCTGAAATGATCAATGGATTTTTTTTCAATATTTATTTCCCCCTCCTCCCCCGGTTCCAGGATACCAGTGTAATTTTTCTTGATAATTTCTTGAAAGATATTGTCCAGATGCTCCTTTTGATTATGGTTTTTAAGTAGTCCACTGATTCTGATATTATCTCTCCTGGAAATATTTTTTATATCATTTGTTTTTCCAATGAGTTATTTTACATTTTCTTCTATTTTTTTCATTTTTTAAATTGATCTGATTGATTTTTCTATTTCATAAAGTCGTTAGCTTTCATTTGCCCAATTCTAACTTCTAAGGAATTGCTTTCTATAGGTAGTTTTTGTATTTTCTTTTCCATTTGGCCAATTCTACTTTTTTAAGCAATTATTTTCTTTTTCCAAGTTGTTAACTCTTTTTTCATAATGCTTTTCTATCATTTTCATTTCTTTTCCCAATTTTTCTTCTACTTATTTGATCTTAAATTCCTTTTTTGAGCATTATAATGAGTTTTTTTTTCTGGGATTGAAACAACTTACCATTTTTCTTAGAATTTCTTTTCCTCTTCTGAATTTGTGTTTTCCCTGTCACCATAAATTTTTTATGATCAGATCCCTTTTTGTGTTGTGTTTTGCTCATCTTTTTTTTGTTTGTTTTGTTTGTGTGTGTTCCTTTTAAATTTAAGCTCTTTTCTCAGAATCGAAGAGGCAATGTCTTACATTTCTTGTTTCAGGGGATTCAGGCACTTGCTATTTATCTGATGCTTCACTGATAATGCTCTGAAGCCTACAAGAGACTCTCATGTCTGTGATAAGAGGGTAATGTGGGGGGCATGACTGTTACTGCTGAAAGCTCTTGGGGTCCTGGTGTTGGTGTCTGACATTTTGCTAAGGCTAGTAAGTTGTTTCTGTGTTTCCCTAGGACTACACTGAAGCATGTGGTGGTTCTCAGAGCTGGAATCTGCCACTTTCCTTAACTATGCTGATGTACCTAGGGGGTCCTGAATTGTTTATTTGCTCCATCATATTGAGACTCAGGATCTCCCGCTGATTTGCTGAGATAGGGCTTGCTGCTGAGTCGTTTTTTGTTTGTTTGTTTGTTTGTTTTGATGCTTCCTATCCTAAACTGTGCTCCCCCTTTATCTGAGACAGATCTTTCCTACCTATCTTCCAAGTTTCTTAGTTTGAAAGTTTCTTAGTGTGAAGGTAAATATCTGCCATCTTGGCTATTGAACATGCAAGATCACTGAGGAGTGTAAACTCAATCTTGAAATAAAATGGTGATGTGTTACACATGGGGGAAATCATATGGCAAAAAGGATAGCTCACAACTCTTGGTTACTGGAAGACCTTTTCTGTCTTCATAAAAGTCCTGTTAGATGTCTCCTCCATAAATCAACTTATTTAAAAAAAATTCTAGATGGATATATAAGTGAATTCTATCAGTCAAATAACAGGGAAAATATCACAAAATAGAAAAAAATGATTTTTGCCAAAGTTATTCTCTGACACAGATATTATCTTGACATATAAACTAAGGAGAGTTTTTAAAAAAGAAAAAACTGTCAATTAATATCCTTAATGACAGCTTTAATATTTTTAAATTAATAAAGAAAAAAACAACATATAAGAAAGATGCTTTATGATCCGATTGGATTTATTTCTGGTATGTCTGATTCATTTAATAAGAAAAAGCTATAATCAATAATAACAAAAACCAATAAAAATCACATGATCATATCAATAGATGATCAATAATATATACTGAGAAAATGTATTTCCACCATTTTTATTAGAAAATATAAGAGTAAATTAACCTTTACTTGAAATGATAAGTAGCATATATCCAAAGGCAAGAGCTGACATTATTTGTAAAGGAGATAAATTTAATGACTTTCCAATAAATTCAGAAGTGAAACCAAATGTCCATTTTCACTACTTTCATTTGACACAGTACAAGAAATTCTGGCTAAATCAATGAAACAAAGGGAAAAAGAAAATTAAGAAATAAGAAGAAAAGAAATAAAATCGTCACTTTTACAGATGATGTGATGTATACTTAAAGTACCCTAAAAGTCAACTAAGAATATAATTAATGACTTCCATGAGTTGAAGGATATTTTAAAAATCCAATGAAACTATCAGTATTTCTATGTGTAATAGCAACAAAATAAATCAGGAAGTGATAGAAAGAGACATTTCATATAATATAATTATATTATTATAGAATATTTATGAGTCTACCTACCAAGGTAAATAGAAGGTCTAAATATAACTACAAACTATTTATATGACAGATGTAAATATTTGAAGAAATAACTGTTCATTGGTAGATTAAATCGATATAATAAAAATGACAATGCTACCTAAATAAATTTAATCAATGCCATGCCAATCAAACTACCAAAGGCTTACTTTATAGAGCTAGAAAAAAGAATAATGAAATTCATATGGAGGTAAAAAAGGTCAAAACTCTCAAGGGAAATAATGAAAAGAATTGGGAACAAAGGAAATCTAGCAGTGCCAGATCTCAAACTATACTACAAAGCAGTAATTCTCAGAATGCTTTGGTGCAGATTTAAAAAAAAATAGGGAAATCAGTGGAATGTATTAGATACACAATGTATCTGATAAACACAAAGTTTCTAGCTATTGAAATAAGGATTCACTATCTGAAAGAAACTTTTGGGAAATTTGGACAGCAGTATGGAAGAAATTAGATTTAGATGAACATCATACCTAATACCAAGATAACTTTCAAATGGATCCATGACTTAGATATAGAATATTATGTGTAAAATAAAGAAGAGAAACATGAAGAAACATTCCTATTAGATTTATAGATAGAAGAAAAGTCCATGGCCAAACCTAGATAGAAGGATCACATTAGACAAAATGGATACTTTTGAGTGTATAAAATTTATATATAATTTACATGTTTGTATGAAATTTAAGAAGTATCTGCATAAAAGATACAGTTCAATAATTTTGAAAAAAGTGAAGATCAAAAGGAAAACATTAATTGGGAAAAAATATTTGTAGTAAGTTTCTCTGATGAGGGTCTTTCAGATACATAAGAAATGGTTTCAAATTTGTAATAACAAGAGTCATTTTGTAGTTGATGAATGGTCCACGGATATGAACAAGCAGTTCTTCAGGGTGGGGGGGGAACTCAGGTCATCTAATAGTCATTAAAAAAAAATTCTCTAAATCAATAGTATTTACAATATATAAATGAAAGCAGTTCTATAATTTCACTTCATACCTCTCAGAATGGCAAAGATGATTTAAAAAAAGAAAAAAAAATGATAAATGTTGGAAGGGCTGTAGGAAACTAGGCACATGTATAACTTATTTGAGAGCAATGAATGAGTTTGACTACTCTGAAAAGTAATTTGGACTTATGTGCAAAGTGTTATTAAATAGTGCTTGCCCTCTCTAGGCTTATACCCTAAAGAGATAAAAGAAGTCACAAAAGATCATGTCTACAAAATATTTGTAGAACACTTCTCATCTATTGCCTAATGGCTGAATAAAATATGATGGACATAATAAAATACATTTTGCTACAAGAAATGAGGAAATAGATGATTTCAAAAACATGGAAAGATTTTTATGAACTGATGGAGAGTGAAGTAACCAGAATCAGAAGAACAATTTATGCTGTAACAACTATATTATTGATTAAATCAATAAACATTTAGTAAGTGAGTACATTGTTCCTAGGCACTATGCTATGCACTAGAAATGCCAAGAGGTGCTCTAGAAGTATTTTCAGGAAAGTATTAACATAAGCATAAACATATTACATCTTAATTATTTTGAAAAGTACTGCAGTCATTCATATATATCTTTGGGGTATTTCAGTGGACATTCACCCTGCCATTAAAAAAAAATTGTTATGAATCTACCTTGTTTAGACTAGTGCTGGATATTTTTTCTGATTTATATCCTGATGCTTTTCTCTTGCTTACATGTTAGAAAGGGTTAACAAACCCTTGATTCTCGCTTTTTACAATATAGTTGCTATTTTACTTCTGTTGTATGCTTTTATGTTTCCAGGTTACCATGATTTTGGAACTATAGAATTCATGCAATAGGTTTGTTTCATATTTATAGTTAGTTCTCTTATATTATTAAATACAAATTATTGATTTTTTTCTCTCTTTTTGCCTTATTTTTCTAGGGATAGAATATAGTAACCCGAGCATGTACTATGCTTTCAGTTTGCTGTGATACTTTAATTTTTCTTGTTAATCAGGTATCATATTTGCAAGTCCATTGAAGAAAAATGTAGTATTGTGAAGGCATTTATTTTGTAGGACAGACGTTAGTGACAATTCATTGAGTTTTTTAAAAAAATTTTTCCCCTAATGTCCAGAGAAGATAAGAGAAGTATACATTAGTTATTACAACTGAGAGAAGTAAATTCCAAAAAGTCACTCCACAAAACTATTCCTGGTACTGTTAACCAAAAGTTACCATTTATTATGATAGTATAGCAAGTAGAGAATATTTATGGACTTCTACTGAATACTTTTAGAATGCTGAAATTTGAGTGACATTAGTTTTGTAAAATGTTTTAAAATGTAACATATTCTTAAATACAAGTGCCTTGTCCTCTGAGAATATATTGTGGGTGTGCGTATAAACACATACACTTACACATAATATATATGTGTGTATATATATGGTGTATATGTATATCTCTATATACACATGCATCACTTGCATATACACATATAAAATGCATGTATATGTATGTATACAAACATCTATACACATATGTATAGGTATACATGATTTATATATGTATTGTATGTATGTATTATACATGTGAAGACTTTAAAAATCTTGTATATACTTAATACCAAGCAGTGCCATCCAACATCTGTCAGGAATAGGGAAATCTGGGAATTTGTTGCTTGAAGCCATGGAACAAAGTGTTCTGATCGACTGGCAAGCAGAGCTGAAGACTTGAACTGGAATCTTCAGGAGCAGAAATGTCTTAAGTGTCTGGAAAATTGGCCTGTTGAGTCACCACGCAGGCACTAAAACAAAACTAATTTTAAGCAGGTCAGAGTTCAGTGATTCCCTCTGGAATTTAAAAGTTTTCTCTCTCTCTCTCTTTTTTTCTTTCAGAAAGTCTCATGTTTAAGTGAAAAGGGTCAAAGTTGATGCACTGTTACAATTTTTTGAATGCTTTCCCTTAAGAACAGCCACCCAAGCTGGGATTAGCATGAGGAACTGCAAGGCTGGCACTTCAGCGTCTGGGTTAAAAATATTTTAAAGCAGTAAATGCAGTCAGTACAGAGAGATCCCTGGGAGCCTTTCTATTCAAAAATGTGTGAGCTCAGGGCAGCAACTGCAATGTAATTTAGGGCAGTGTATGCTTCATAGCTTTGGAGAATATTGCTTCTCGCTAATGTTCCATCGGAGGGTAGGATAGTAGTAATTTTAGAAGGTGGTATTCCTGTTTGTCTTACATCGAAAACTTCAGAATAAATAAAAAGAAACATCAATTGAACGAGAAATGTAACTATGGAAAAGTACCAATGAATCTAATTCTGAATAGAAGAGATACTCAAAAAATATGGGTATAAGAGTGTTTCCAAGGACCCTGCCAGCTTCTGCAAAGGGAGCTGCACAGAGACTGGATTGATCAGGTAGGTACAGTGCTTTACAGATACTCTGGGGAAACTTTCCTGTAAACTCCTTGTCAACAGGCAGGTGCTGTACTTCTGGCCTGAGGAAGTACTGATGAACATTTGGTTTGAAATGTTGTTTTAGTTAATAGAAATATACAAGGAAATTTCATAGATTGGAACTCAAAATGCTACTTAGAAATTATGATTCATGCAAGTAATTAGCCAAAAGTAAAATGACTAGAATGACACTGTAACTGGAATAAACCAGTGGTATGTAGGAACAGGATATGTTGGGAAGAGACAACACACTGAAATTCAGCACCATTAAAGTAGTTTTTCCTTTTTCTGAGACAGACTAGGTGAAAAACCTTATAATTTACAAAAATGGACTTGGCAAGATGAGATAAAAAGAGAATTAGAGTCCTAAACTTTATAAAGGGCATATAATACTTCTGAGAAGTGAAGAGAGAGGGAAGGAGAGATGGGAAAGACAGAGAAAGTTGAAGGGAGGGAGATAGAGACAGACAAATGGAGAAAGTGACAGATTTAGAAGCAGAAAGACAAAGACAATAGGCTAAGAGAAGGGAGAGAGAGAGAGAGAGAGAGAGAGAGAGAGAGAGAGAGAGAGAGAGAGAGAGAGAGAGAGAGAAAGAGAGAGACAGAGACAGAGAGAGAGAGAGACAGAGAGAGACAGAGAGAAATCAGAGACAGAGAGAGAGATAGCAAACAGATACAAAGAGAGAAAGAGACAGAAACTGAGATAGAGAGAAAGAGAGATGAGGATGAGACAGAGAGACACAGACAGAGGGAAATAGAGAGGGGGGCAGAAGGATAGAGAGGGAAGGCGAGGAGAAAAGAAGAGGAGGAGGAGGAAGAAGAAAGATTTTTTTTATCCTGTAGTCCCTTTGCCCTCAATTTCTGGGACTCAGATAAAAACCCTGGGCAGCTGTGAAATTTGGTTAATCTCAATGGTACACTAATTACCCTATAAAACTTAGGTTGTTCTTATTAGCTACTATATTTTTCCATGTTATCAAGTAAAGTACTTTTTCTTCCCATCTTACACCTATGTAGTCACTTTAAAAATGCTTTTAATTTTGGCAATCATCATTTTTACCTCTGCTAGAAATCACATTGGGGACTTAAATTTCGCATTCTGTTTACTGAATGTCTCAAGTGGTAAGAACTTAATTGTTATCTGTTTATTTCTAAGGAGATACAACAACTTTTACTAAATATACAATGATAACCATACTTAGAAGAATGAAGAAATAATATTCCCTGAAAGCAAGGTTATATAAAATAAAAGATTTTGGTTAGCCTAAATTATAATTGAAGCATGGTTGTAAAGGAATGAGATAACCGATCTTGTTTTATATGCTTTATATGTTTTATAGGCTTTGCCTTTTAACTTAAAAAGAATGTGCATTTAATTGTTTTCTTTAGATTTTTGAAGGCTGTAGAATTATGACTTTTTAGCACATTTTTCAAATCATGATAAAAGGAAAAGGATGCTTATAATAAATAAAGTTGGAATTATTTAAGTCAGATAAAAGATGAAAAAAAACTGTTTCTTTTATTTATTTATTTATTTTTTTGTATTTGGAAAGCAAGACCAGTATAGCAGTGAAGGCCTTATTTAACACCAGGACAATGGTTTTAGAATATGTGATTCTCCCTGAATCTTACTTGTGAAATAGAGCTTCAATTTTCAGAGATAAAGACTTTAGAAATTTTTAAAAGTTTATTTGTAATTTTGAAATTGTAACAAACAGCAGTGATTTTATCGGTTCTAATTGATAATTTGAAAATGCTAATTTCAGCTTTTTACTTAGAAACAAAAATTGGGCTTTCTCCTATGCAAAAGGTGATAAATTTGTTTATAGGAGGTTTTGTAGAAAGATGATATATAGCACTAGTATTAAAAACAGCAACAATAACAAAAGATTTTGACCCTCCATCTTGCAACTTTCTTTTTCCTTTGTATTTCTAAGCTCTGTCAACTGTTAAACTGGTACTGGTAGACTTCAGCTTATACATGCTGTGCTGATGCTTTTATTTAACGGGCATTTCTTCTAGCTTTTTCACTTAAACTAGCTATCAGAACTCTACAGGTCAACCAGAGAGTTCACTTCACCTGAAATATCTTCCGAGGTAGTGCCTGTGATTTTATGGCAAATATTCACCTCAGTGGGGAGCTACAGAACTCACCTCTATCTTCCAAGGGTTAACTGTAACCTATAATAATAATTTGGTGATACAAAATGCTTTTTATGCATTACCTATTTCCAGAGGCCTAATTTAGGTTTTGTATCAAAATGGATATCACAAACACTACAGCTTCCTACTGAGAAGTAAAATGCTACTGAGAGACTTTCTGTTATTCTTTTGGTGGCATCTGGGAGGGGTGAGAAACAGGAAGCAATTACCAGTCCTTTGAACAGTAGTTGAGGAAAATGGTGGTGGAGAATGGGTTTTGAAGGCAGAATAGCTTTTTATGGGCTTGTTATATCCAGAACTGACCTTTGTTCTATTACACTGCATATGAGACAAACTTTAGAGTGAGGAAAAAATATCAGAAGTGGTTTCAACAGATGCATTATTTTCCTATGCAATTTTCACACCACATATTGTAACAAGGTGCACAGGAACTTGGCTCGTATAAGCAGACATATCATCCCAGTAATATAGTGCTGAGAAAGTTTTTATCCTTGAAAGCCCAGTTAATTTGCTATAAGCTCTATCACGACTGACTGGCCTGAGTAAATTTGTAAAATACATTGTTATCTTATTTGGCTCTTCACTCTTCCTGCACTTTTCCAACCCCCACCCCATTCTTCCAGTGTTCCTTGCCCTCCGAATACCTAGTGCTTCTAGGTTGTCCTAGTTCCACTGATCACAGAGAAGATTTAAATCAAAGGAACCAGTATTTTGTTATAGAAGCTCCCTATTGCCTCTAGGAAAAAAATATGAACTCTTCGGGTAGACATTTATAGTTCTTAACAATTTGTTTCCAGGCCAGGGGTGTGCTGGAAAAAAAAAAAAAAAGATAACTGACAGTTAAATTTAATCTATATTTTCTCCACCACTTTCTTAAGATACACAGTCAGTAGAACATAAACCAAACCCTAATTTGTAGTTGTTACATAACTGAAAATTTAACAATCAACTTTCTGGAGCGTGGTCTAGGTGGCTTGCGCGCACCTTTGATTTTTATACCATTCTAATGCATTTTACACATTCTACCCTGCAGTCCAGCCAAATTGATTTACTCACTACTTCTTGCACATGACCCTGATTCTCCTGCCTTTGTACAAACTTTCTCCCATCCCTGGAATTTATGTCTTCTTTTTAGACTCCTCAGTTTTCTTCAAGGGTCAAATCAAGTACTACTCCCTATATAAATCCTTCTCTCATTCTCATTAAATTAGCTTATGGTGTTTTTTTCCCCTATCCAAGTCAATCACTTATATTTTACTTTGTATGCATTTACTTGCAAGTGTATATTTGGTTTCTCTCAAAAGAATATAAGTTATTTGAGGGCATACAATCTCTTTCCTCCCTTCCAGGAACAGACACTTAATACATGTGTGTTGGTTAACTGAAAAAGCAAATTCACCAATAGTTACTTCTTTCAGGACTATGAAACTTTTTTTTTGTTTTGTTTTGTTGAGGCAATTGGGGTTAAGTGACTTGCCCAGGGTCACTAGGAAACTTTTTAGCATGATATTTAATAATGGAGATCATACTGTTTTAATGAAAAGGAAAGAATAACTAATGGTGGAATTTAAGAATTAAGAATTAAGACAGCAGAGTAGAAGTATTTGTATGGCGGAAGATAGTTGAGGGTGTTTCCCCAATTCAAGTCTGGTAAGCCATATCAAACATAAATCAGGCTTTTGTATCGACTGTTCTACAAACTGGGAAATAGAGATATGATAATGAAAATAACTTGCTTGTTAACATTTAGTAATGGAATAATGCTTATCATTTTAACTAGTTGAAATCCTGGATGACAACCTCTTGTTTATGTTGCTACTTGGATGGGTCCTATACATACCTGATTAATGCATGAGAAAGCTTCAAGATGCTGGGCAAATTTTCAAGAGTTCCATCCCAGAACTTCCATTCAAACAGTTTCAGCCCTTTGCTCTTACATGCTTTCTGGGAGCATAGGGTTTTTCTTGGCCTGCTGCTTCCCCATGTGGCCAGCCCTCTCCTCTTCTCTGTACCCTGGGGATGTACTCTCAGAGTACAGGCCTTTTCTGGGATCAGCCCTGAAGAAGCAGCTGTCCTTTCCCACTCCCACTCTAAGGACAGGCATGCTGAACACAAACTTCTGTCACATACTTGATTTCTTCATCTCTAGGGCAGTTTATTCAGAAGTGAATTTTTAGATAAATTAAAAAACAAACACATAGACTGAATTCTTTGTACCTTAGAAGTGTATACTTTCTACATTTTCCAACTCTGGATGATATCAGGTTTTCTCTTTTAAGTGGAACAATTTAAATAAGTGCTTATTTTTGAGGAGTCAACTGCTGCAAAAAAATAAATAAATTATAGATTATTTTGGGGTGTGTTGTGAGTAAAGTATTCATTATTAATTATTGGTTTGTTTGATATCAATATGTTAAGTGGTTTCTGCAGAGTAAGCCAATTGGCCTATTACACCAACTTCCTGATTTGCTGGCCCTGGTTCCTTTTAATAAAATAGCCCTTAAAATTCAGAAGACTTTCTACTAAAGTGTTCTAGGGGTTTGGTCCTTTGCCTTAAAAAGCATTCAGATCTTCATTTTAATGACAGCTCTCCACACTGAGCCAGAGGAAAGAAATAGCATCATGACTTAAATTAGAGCTCTCTTGTCCCTTGTAATTCATGCGTTTTCATTCTGAAAAACTTTCATTGTCCTAGAAGAAAGGGGTGAATTCAGATGGACTTTTAGTTTTCCTTTCAAAATTGCTTCTTATTTGGAAGTTTATTTCAGACCTCTACCTATCCTCGTTTGTTGTTGTTGTTTTGTATAGTTTAATATCTTTTGTTTTTATGGCCTTGTTGTTGTTGTTTTAATGATTGGTGAGTCGAAATGTGCCAGTGACATGCTTTGGGATCTGAGCCTCCTTTGGACCCCATAGGATGTCAATGGACTCATTAGGATTTAGCCAAGTTTTATGCATTATTCATAATATACATTCACAGCATGCACCCTAACGACTGTCTCCTGTGACTGCTTAGTCAGAATCATTTGCATGCTGTATTATAGAACCATAATACAGAATGCATTTAGCCACATTTTGTGTATTATCTTTAATACATATTTCCAGAATACTCTGTTATGGGGTATGTGGTGAATGTGTTTAAACAATAGCATGCATTTGTGCATTATGATCCCATAAAAACAAATGCATAATAAAAGTCTTGATGGAAAGTAATTATTGCATATATTCAATAGCAGGTTTTTTTTAAGGCCTTTATTTCATTTCCATTTTGCTTTTTTTATTTGATTATCTAGTTATTTGTTTTTTGTTTTATGGCTAGTGGACTTATGTCCTGAGAATTTTAATTTTGACAACAACCTACCTGAAATATGCATCTCATATTTTACCTTGTTTCATCCCTAAATGATAATTTAAAATGGAATATTTAAAAGCTGTTTTGTGATTAAGAAAAACATGTTTTCTAACGACCAATTAAAGATTTGTAGGTTGCTTTCAACACAGAAATTACATCACTCCTATGAAAATGAATTGTTCAGGATATGTGAAGAAAAAAAATCCCTATCTAGCTATTCTGTGAATTCAGGGATAGAAAGGTTCTGGGTTCTAATGAAAGCTCTGTTACTGAAATTCTCAGTGACTTAGTACTTTATTTTATTTTATTTTTTTTGTAGTGCAGTCATCTTTTCTATAAATGGAGATTAATAGCACTAGAATCAGAAAATATCTGAGATTCATTATTTGTATGATTTTATTTTGTTTTTAAAAGGAACAGAGAAGACTGGAAACAATGCATTTGGGAAGAAAAAGAATCTTGTACTTTTATTAACCAATAAATATGAACAACAATTGCTGGTTTATTTTTTTTCAGAATACTTGGAGATTCCTTGCAAAAAAAAGTTTTCTATTATGGTGACAATATTAAGTAGAAAAATGCAGTGAATAAGTCAGTGAAAGCTTGAGGATTTTCTTTGTTCACTGGTGAGTACTTGATAAGTTAGTCACCTGATTTGTGGTTAGATACTAACTTTTTTATACATTTGTCACTTTTTCTGAAAATCTTGTGATTCATTTAATGACCTTAGATTTTAGTTTTATTCATTGAGTATCTCAGCTTCTTTCATTATGAGATCAGTGCAAAGAGAAACAAAATAAATAGATATTTATACAAGATAAGACTAAGAGGCTACTGAATTTTAAGATTATATTGCCCTTCCAGCTGTGACTGATTCAATTCTATTGTTTATGTAATTGATTCAATATGACAAATATGTTAAGTACGTGATATAGGTACATCACTGTGTTTATTCTAGTTATTTGGGGATACAATGACAAAATAGAAGTCTGCAAAGACATACCCGTCCCACTGAGGGTTGAAAGGGATATAACATACCTATAGAACTACTCTCATATCTATTCTCTTTTTTCATCTTACAGGGCCATAACTCTAGTTCAGACCTATGGTCTTGAAATAAAAAGTTACACTATTCCATCATACTGGAAAATAATTCTGTTTTTAGTTCTTCCAGTGATTATTCCTTGGGATAATAACCTTATTGTCTCCTCCTTTCCCCACTTCCCCCTGCATCAGAAAAATTCACATATATATTCAGACAATCAAAATTTCCATTTGTTTATGATTGCCAGATTTTTTTTTTAAGCTTGGTGTACTAGGCCATATTGTTTGTCTACTTCTAGGTAGGTGAGCTAATCCTGGGTTATATTAAATGATCACAAGTTTCCAGATGTCATGAACTTCAAGGTAGGAAGAAGTTGCTAGGTGTTGATGGTAAAGGGTGAATCTGGAAATGTTAAAGGAGGGTAATAAATAACCTTATTTTTTCTCTGGGGCCGTTCATGTATGTGTGTTGAGAGGGGCTGGGGGTGGTCAGGGCAGGGATGTGACATCAGATAAAGTAAACCCAGTATTAGAATATATGAGTGTGATATGACCTCTTCTAGAGGGAAATGAGTTTTCTGTGTATATGGCAAGAGGGAAAAAAAGGTGAAAGGGAAAAAAAAGGAGATTAATCAGAGTACAGAGATTCCTAAGGAATCTTGAAAGAATAGTATAGAAAAATGAAGAACAGTTCAGGGTTTTTTTTAATATAAAATTTTATTTATTGTTCTTTATATTTTGGGATGTTTTTTTGCTGAGAAATGTTATACTCATAATAAAACAGGAAAAAAAAGACAACTAAGATTTTTGCTTTTAAAGAAAAAAAATGAAAACCTTGAGTTGCTTCTCCCATCCTAACTCTTTGGTTTTACAGGAGAAAATGGATAAGAATTGAACTGGATTTGATTGTGTGTAATCTGCTTGAATGAAGGGAGTACCTGTACACATACTGAAATTTCAAAATGTTTTTTGTTATTTTTGTATGTATGAATGTATGTAATATTCACATGTATGTATATTTGTATATGTTATGTGCTTATATGAAGCATATAAGTGCATGTATAAATTATAAGTATAATTATAACCAGATATGTGTATATATTTTATAAAGAGGGGATTATAAAATCATAATCATAATAATGATAATTTAGAAGTTATATAATAATAATATTATAAAGTTGTGATTTAATAATTAATAATATAAATTAATGTTATATCATTTTAAATTATATATTACAAATATATTATATTATGTATAATTTATAAATAAATTTATATATGAGTCATAAATGACTTCTATAATAAATACCAAAAGAGAAGTTGCAAAACATGTCCCAGAAAATGGTAACAAAAGAAAAATAGTTTTCTGAGGTCTATACTTTGAAGACAATAATCATCTGGATATAACACTTTTCACATAGTTGCTTACAAAAATCAGGCATATTACTTTTATACATTAAATACACTTTATCCCCTCTTATCTCTTATTTTTGTTCTCTAGCTTACTTTGTATTATATTTATCTGTGTATCTTTTATCACACATTCTAGACAGTAAACTTTGAAGGGAGACCAAGTGTGTAATTTAAAATTATATCACTCCTACTGCTTAGCATAATGCTTTGCACATTTTAATACTGAAACAATTTTGAATTAATAAATGGCTGAATGAAAAAGAAAATATGCCAAACTACCAAGGATTATTAGTAGTTTTATAGGAACAAAATTAATTTTCAAAAACTATGACACATGGGGACCTCTACACTTTTGAGTGGCTTTTATTTATTTTTTTAAATTTGGTTAGAAGATATCTATCTTATAGACAAGAAGATATCTATCTTTAGACATGTAAATAGATATACATAAATTTGTAGATAGATACATTTTTCTATCTATTTTTATGTATTTGTAAGAGGGTATGCATCTGCTTAGCTCAATGCCTAGTGCATAGTAACATAAATATATACGTATGTATATGATAAGAGTTCAAAAAAAGATAAATTTTGAAAAATCAACTTATTGTACTTCAAAAGGAAAGGTTAACCTATGTATTAATATCTTGATTGATCTAAGAATTATAAAGGCTTCTTGGTAAAGGCTGTTCTCCACTTCAACTATCCTCTCTGTGTTGATGATTTCTAAATCTATATATCCAGTCCTATTTTCTCCTGAGCTACTGTCATCCATCATCAACTTCTTCTTGGACATCTCAAAATGGATATCCTATAGGTATTTCTTTTTTCAAAAAAATTTATATATTGAACCTAATTCAAAATAAGCAAAAATAGAATAGAAAAAAAAAGATAGAAAATAAAAAACAAAACATTGGCATGTGCCCACAAAAACAACAGGGAGTATTCAAAATATATAACAATAAATTTCCTTTTCAAGAAACCATATATAATAACAGAATAAATTATATTCATGAGTGTCTATCTTTTTTTTTTGCTTCCTTGTAAGGTTTTTTTTTGTTGTTCTCTGCTACATTCTTTATACTTTACTCTTTTTCCCCCTTTCTTTCCCTGCCCGCAGATCCCCCAAGCAGGCTACAGTTAAGCACAGAAATATATATATATATATATACACACACACACACATATATTCACACTCATCCACAGCCCTGCACACAAACACACACACACACACACACACACACACACACACACATATATATACACACACACGTGGGCCTATATGCATATATACCCACATATACTCAGACCAATACAATATACATACACATATACACATTTACTCATATGTAAACATGCATCTAAAACAATATTAATATAGCTGACAGATAATATAGACTTTTCTTTTGAATAAATCTTTAAATTTGTCTTTGTCTAAAATCAGTGATTATTTCAGATCCTTGTTATAGTGTTTGTATATATCTCTTGTTTCTATCCCTGTTAACTTTTCTACCTTAATTCTTCTCCTTAACTTGTCTTGCAGTTACTTAATCTTCCCCCACCCTTTCTTTTTCTCTTTATCCCATTCCCATTAATCTGCACATCCTCTTCCCTTTTTTTCTTGATAGATTTTGGAGGATGCTATACACTTTATGGTATTTATATATGTAGATATATATGTATTTAAATATATCTATGTAAATATATCTATTTAACTCCCGATGTGAGTAGGTTTTCAGAACTATGAACTCTCCTCCCTCTTTAATGCTTCTGTATTGGTGCTTTCTTTGCACCTCATTTGTGTGACATAAATACTATTTTTTTAACCTTTTCCCCAGAATGTCAATCTTAAATATATGTTATACATTTCCATGTTCAACACAAAAATAATCTGTCTATATAGAGTTCCATGAAATTAATCTTTGATATTAGTTCTTATGTTAAATTTTCTATTAAGTTTAGGTTTGATTAGGAAAAATTCCTAAAAAATCTTCAGTTTTTTCTAATGTTCATTTTTTTCAGTTTTATGGATAATTTTGCTAGATATAATATTTTTGGCTACAGGCCTGTGCTTGTTGATTGTTGGTTAATACTATTCCAATACCTGCAGTTTTCTATTGTGGCTGCTACTAAGTCATGACAAATTTTAGTTGTAGTTCCAGCATATTTGAATTGTGTGTGGCTTTTGTTGTTGTTTGTTTCTTGTAAAATTTTCTCTTTGATCTGGGGGTTTTGAGATTTGGAAACACTATTCTTTTGTGTTTTCCACAAAGAATCTTTTTGAGGTATCAATTAGTGGATTTTTTTTTCCATTTCTACTTTCCTCTCATGTTTTATCACTCCAGGACATTTTTTCTTGGATTATTTCTTGCATTATTTGTCAAGTTTTTTTTTTTCTATAGCTTTCAGGTAGTCCAAATATTCATTTTTCTCTGCTTGAGCTGTTGTCCGGATTTATTGTTCTTCTTATTTTTCATATTGTTTTTTTTCCATTCCATTCTATTCATTCTTATGTTTTGTTTTGTAATTTCTTGGTTTCTTATAGCTTCACTGGCTTCTCTTTTCAAAATTTTAATTTTCAATGATGTATTTTCTCCTTTAAGACTCTGTATCTCCTTTTCTAATTGATTAATTTAGCCTGGTGGTGTTTGCACTCCACACTGGTTAATCCCTACCTTAAGGTCTTTCTTTGGGTTTTCTTGGGTTATCCCAGCACAACCTCAGTTCTTCCCCAAGTCTTTTTTGTTTTTAGCCCTGAGGTGCAAATTTGTTCTGTTTGTGGAAGAATCTGGAGAGCTTGAAATTTTCTGACCTACTCCACCATCTTCCCAGAATCCTTCCCATCCTATAGATGTTTCAAAGTCAAAATATCCAAAACAGAATTCAATATCTCCCTCACTCAAAACCTTTCTTCTTTTGAACTTCTCTATTATTATTAAGGTTACCATAGTCTTCATCAAATTTTAAATTCTCTGTTGCTGTCCTTAACTCTTCTTCCTCAGATCCCCATTATATCCAGTCCTTTGTCAAATTTTGTCGTTTTTACTTTCACAGTATTTACTTATCAGTCACAACCATAGTTCGATATGTCTCATCTTGAAATGTTGAAATAGTTCTCTACCTGGTCTCCTAGCTGCAAATATTTTATACTGCAATATATTCTTTATGGTTTATGATGTAATTTAAAAAAAAATAGAGATCTTACTATATCTCCCTGTTCAATATAGGGACGATATAGGGAGTTTCAGTGACTCTCTATATCCTCAAGAATCGGATACAATTTCTGTTCTTTGGCATTTAAATCTCTTCATAACCTACAGTGATCTTTTTTACACTCCATTTCCTATCACTTTGTCTTTTCTGTTTTTTTCTACACACACGTAAAAACTACTCTTGTGACATGGCAGGTAAACGAATATTAACCCTCTTATTATTGGGCTATGATTAGAAGTAGTCAGTTTTCTTTGTTTCTTTAAAGAAATTGTATAAGACTATAGAAATTTAATTTTTAATATTAGTTGATATTTCAACATCACCAAGGATTGTGACTTTGAAACAGAATAAACTGAATGTTGGAACTGAAAGAAAGATTAGAGGTTATCTAGTATTGTTAATGGAGTGCTGGTTTTGGAGTAAGCAAAACCTTGATTAAAATTCTGTCTCAGGTACTTATTGATTAAGACTTTGCATTTTGCTGAACTTCAATTTCTTCAATTGTAAAATGAGAATGTTGGACATGATAACTTTTCTGGTCCCTTCTAGCTCTGATTCTGAGTCCATAGACTACCAGTTTTATAGAACTGAACGCTATGTAAGTTTATTGATTTGCTCCCACAATTAGCCAATGACTAGAATTTCTAGGCAGCAAGTCTCAGGCCAGATCTTGAATCCTTGCTCAGGGCTGTTTCTACAAAATCATTCTAGGTTCCCCAGATCTGATTTTGAAAGTTCACTTCTGGGGAGGGCATTGTTTAATTTAATTTTAGATTTTCATGTATTCTCACATGAAAGTGGAATTCTATTGATAGTAATTCCTTCAGCTCTCAGAAACAACACTAGAAAGGAATTTTACTTTTTTCTGTATGTGAGTATGAGTGTATACGTGTATGTGTGTGTGTGTGTGTTTGTATTTGTGTGTGTTTGTGGTACTTATGGATCAAGCTCAGGATCATGCTGAAACTTGTTTTAACCAGTAGGAAACTTTTTCAACTTCTAATAGTTATCACCCTCCTCCTAATTAACAAGTAATAACATGATTATGCTGCATTAAGCTGGAAAGCCTTGTCAGATTTTGTTACTTGGATAAGGCTAAGACCTCCTCATATAGAAAATTCCCTAGGTATTGCCATAAATGGAACACCTCACTTCTAAGGCAACAGAATAAATTTTAGACTGAGAAAAGTGCATGAAAAAAGAATACTTTTGCCATTTTTTATTTATTTATGCAGATTGTCCCTCCCCAATTATTTAGCTTTTTTCTCATGAAAATGTTGCATAATGAGTCATGTTCTTGCCTCTGTTCTATGTCTCAAAGGAAAATGAAATAATTGCTCTAGCTGAGTCTTCCTCAAACTTTGTTAGGGTCAACTTTAAGTATCCTGTTTTTAATTATTATCATTGAAATAGATAAAATTACCTGAATGAACTGAGGCTAATTCCCACCTTATTTCCCTGAAATATGCTACAACATTGAAGGACAATACCTTTGTTTGATTATCCTCCCCCACCTCTTCACCTTTTTTCATCTTGGTCTCACAAAATAATGTTTGCTTTGGGGAAGAAAAGAGTTTTTAGATATTCAGGCACCCAGGAAAACTGATGGGTTAAATGTCTGTATCTTTAGTTCATTCCTCCCCTCCTCCCCCTATGATACAGAATATGACTTAGATAAATTCATAAAGATGCTGGTTAACATAAACCAACTTGAGTCTCTTTTGTTAAGATGTCAGAAAATGGACATTTTTATTCTTTGGCACTGCAACAACATTAAAAAATAAACACACACTCAAATACATATGAAATGAAAAAGAAACTCATAAGAAGTAAAGACCTCATTACCACGAGTGGTTGTTTGGTGGCCAGTGAAAACTGAATTGTGGTCTCTTACCCATTTTGAGTGATCAGTTCAAGTCATACCACAAAAACCACCAGTACAATTGGTATTAACTTTCTTTCTTGTAGATAGTTCAGCTAAAAACAAACAAAAAGTATGTATTTGCTATTTCAACTGAAGAAAGAGTAGAATAGTTTGAACTATTCTGTTATGGAAACAAATGCAACTATGTAATAATCAGCCTATCTCCTTCTTTTTAGCTCTTCTGAACAGATGAATGCTTGCTTCCTTTGGAGCCATGTAGAAAGAAAATCCTATTATGTGTAGATATCTCATGAAGAAAAGATGAGTTTTCTTACTCCCATATAAAGCCAAGGAAAGATTCTCAATGTTTTTGCCTTCTTAAATAGATATGATTCATATAACATTTGTATTCTCAAAATAATACAATATCTTTTATATTCTCTTTAACTTATAATATTCACATGACAAATAGCTATTGTAGTAATAGTAATAATAGTAGTGGTGGTAGTGGTGGTAGTGGTAGTGGTGGTGGTAGTAGTAGTAATAATAGATATTTATGTAGTACTTTTATTTCCTTTGATTCTCACATCTTCATTTTACAGTTGAAGAGGTGGGATAAAATCAAATGACTTGCCTAGGATCACACAAAAATTCAGTATCTGAGACAGGGATCAAAACTTCCATTCCTGACCCAAATTCTTTTGAGTTTTTTATTGTCACAGAGCTGTTAAATGTGCAATCATGACAAGAACTTAGGAGTAAGCATTCTTTTTAAAATAATTTTTCAATAAATATCATTGGTCCTAAATTTACACAATATGGTTTTGATAGAATAGTTCAATAAGTTCAAGCAGTGCAAACAAGATTCTCTGTGTTCTACTTCTGCTTCAGTCATGCAAACTAGAGCTTTCATCAATCAATGTCCTTCAGATTAATGTTGTCAGCAATGAAGAAAGGATTAATTTAGGTTTAATATTCTGCTTTTGATAACTTCTGCATTATAACCTTTATATTTTTCTATTACCTTATATATATGGGAATGTATTTTATCTATAGATCTGTTTGAATCATTTGGTTTCCACTGTATTCAAAGAAACACCTGAAAAAGGGACAAAAGTGATATTGTTTGCATTAGTTATATAACTCATTTACTTTTGTTTTATCTGATCAAGATCTAGCTTTGTTAGGGAAAGTATCTGCTTGACCTTTCCCTTCCTTCTGCACTGATGCTTCATACAGTGCAAATGTCCTTTATAACAATTTTGTAATATTAAAAATATCACTTAAACCTTCTCATATCTTGTGTTTTCTCCTAATTTTACATATGAACCATATGTTCACACATAAAACCACACTGAACTATAGAGTTGTTAAAAGATCCAAGATTGTAAAGCAAATACATGAGATAAAATTAGATTCTTGGACCCCTGAAACCCAATTCTCTGCTCAACTTCCAAGTTCATTATTGTTCAATTTCCATGAAGAGTAGTTTAGGTTTTCTAAGAATGAAGCACAAAGAGATAATAAATTTAAAGTGTTTTTTTTTTTGAGGTTCAACATGCATGAAAAAAACCAAAACAAAACACTGTAGTCACACCTTGTCTGAAGGAGCTAAAAAATTACAAAAATGAACTATAAGAGAATTGTAGTCTACATTGCAGAAATTTTGTTTCCTAAATATTAATACTAATATCATGTTAAGGTAGTAAAACAATTTAAAAGAGTGGGTTGAAAAACCTTACAGGTGTAAAAGTGAAGCATATGGTTGAGCAGAGATTGTCAATTAAATTGACAGATGATTAACATTCATTAAAACTTTTAATTAACACCTTGCAAAAATTCAATAAAATGATACTGTATGTAAATGAGTATGTGTGATATCTTGAAGCTTTCTCTTACCTGTTTAAAAGAAAAAAAATGATCACAAATCTGCTTATGATAATGATTTTTTTAGCACTAGGTTTGTTTAGAGTGCTATTATGCTATGTCAATCAAATGTACTTGATTTGCCAATATTCTAAATATATTAGTGTGGAGAAAAGTAATTCATTGTGCTCTCTGGAGAACATAAGAACTACTTTTTTAGTTTTCTTTTATTTAGCTTTTCATTATTTCTCTGATGAAGGATTTCAGATTATACCTGGACATTTGTGACATAGACTTTAGTGAGAATATCTGAATATTTGATACAGATAGGACCATTTCAGAAGAAAATCAAATTTATTTAACATATGATTAATTAAAGTGCTTGCTAACATAACTTCCAGAAATAGTAGCATAGCAAAACTGAAACAATTCTATAAGGTATACAATTTTGTCAGGAATCTCTCCAAGTGAACTATAATTATTTACTCAGTTGCATCAGAATATATTTCCTGTTGGCAAGCATCAGTAAAATGGTAGTTACTGGAAGTCAATGCTTATATTTCTAAAAAAAGTTTTGAAAGATTCAAATTTATAGATATATTGTTTTGTATATGTAATACAAGCATGATTGTTAGAATTAATATAGATATGCATTCTCATGATGAATTAGGGCAATTATTTAGTGGATGTACACAATGTTAGACAATTAATTTACATGTTTATTCATGGTATTCCTGGATGAAAATATCATTTTCCATTATATACAATTGTTACAGATTTCTAAATTTAAGTGAAAATCAGAAACATAGATCTACATTCCCTTTGTAACTTATTAATAACTGTGAATTATTATTTCAAAATAGTGTTTTCTTTTGTGGTAATTAGGTATCATTACAGCTTACATTTGTATAATAGGGGATTGACCAATGAGGTCCCAGAAAAAAACTCATATTTATGCTTTTTGTTGGGTTATACAAAACAGGGACCTACCTGCTTGGTTTCAGTCCAATATGTGGAACTTCAGGTGTCTGTTTTCAGCCATGTGTAACTGATGTTCTGAAACTACGTAATGATATAAAGTCTTCTAATTGTCTCCAAAGTCACAAGCATTCATGGTTCAGGAAATGCTACAATGAAACTCAGTACACATTAAAAAGGGATGTCTGATGTCTGATATGGGTATCATTCCTTTTTTTTTTTTTTTCTTCCTGGTGACAAGTGAGGTCAGGCATTTTATGAGCTTCCATGAAGGGGAGAAGGAAATCTGTTCTCTCTTTTATACAACCACTTTATGTCTATAAACAAATGATACCTTGGTTTCTTTTTTGTTTATTCTTTCCTGATATTAGGTGAATTTGTAGCCCACAGGGAATGACCATATAAATTTGGGAGAGGCAGAAGTATCACTGACATTCAGAGATAGTCACAGTGGCAACTAACAGACTTACGGGAGTGGTTGTAAGATATTCTCAGTCCCATATGTTTTACATTCATGTACCCAGTTACCTTTGTACTTTGAGTTCAAGCTTACTTTCTCCCCATACCTTGTATATACAAGGCAAGAATGCATATCAATTTGAGGGGATTGTTTTATTCTAACTGCTCTTGTTAAATTTAAATCTTTTTAGTAACTTCTTTTGTAAAAATTATAGCAATTCAACTGATTGATAATGGAAATCTAAGAATCCTAAATGAACTAGACATCTCTATCCTCTGGGGATCTAGTTCACCATTGTGAATGAGTATTGAGTGATAAAGCCCAGATGAAATGCTACATTTATTTTCCAGAAGATTTAAGGAATTTTATTTTTACTAGGAATTGCTTTATATATATATATATATATATATTTCATTTTATAGCACCATTTGTCTTTCAAGTCTATGGACTTTAAGGGAAGTGTTTCCATGCAAGAGAACTTCTATATTCTTTGGGAGTAAATTGTTAAAAAAAAAAAAAGGAGAAAAGAGAACAGAATTTGAGCTATGAAAGAAACATATTATGAGAGAAATTTGGAAGGGTTTTTCCTCTTTGAAGGTCACTGATTATATTGATAAATTTGAGAGAAATTGAGAATACTTTGAAGGAGAACTATCTCCAGATGCAGATTCTCTTTTTAGTGTTTGGGGGAGAAGAATGAAAGATAAAGTGTTGGAAAGATAATGGTGGCTATTGTTTCTCAATAGCAAGAAGTCAGGTTGTTTTTGTTTTTTTGCTAAATGAACAATAACAATAGTTGTCCAGTCAGTTTTGTCTGACTCTTTGTGATCTCATTTGTGGTTTTCTTAGCAAAAATATTATAGTGATTTGTCATTTCCTTCAGCTCATTTGACAGAAGAGGAAACTGAGACAAACAGTGTTACTTGACTTGTCCAGTGCTACGCAGTTGGTTTTGTGTCTGAAGTTGGATTAGAAATTTTTCCAATAGGCTCAGCACTTTATCCACTGTGCCACATCAGAAATGTCTATTTTCTTGCTAGCATATGTAGTCTAATACAAATCACAGAATCTCCCAGCACTGGCATATTGTATTACTACCATAGACATATAAAGTGACGACAAATCTAGTCCATTCAATATATGCTTATGATGACGATGGGTAAATTGACATTCCCTGAAGTAACCTAAAAAATATTGTCTTGTACAAGAATTGAACAGCTTAAAGCCACATGTTATGTTCTCCTCACTGATGTCTAGTCAAAGCAAGGGCTGTAGCAGAGAAAAATGAAGTGAATGGTTGTCTAAAAAGAAATGGAATGGGATTTGAATTTCTTGACTATGACTTAAAATATAGGATGACAGATACTTGGCCAAGGATAGAGTGAATATAGTAAAGACTAATAAGAATATTCTTGCCTTGTGTCTTGTATAAAGAGGGTTGGAGAAGACTTTTTAATAAATCTATCAAACTAAACACCACACAGTTCATCTACCATGAAGGAAGAATAATGATAGATGATATTGAATCATGTAGCTGTTTTATGCAAATATTTAGGTAAGAGGAATTAGAAGTCATAACACAAGGGTGAAAATTTAAACTCAGATATCACTTAGACTTGGGTAGGAGTAAAACTTTGACTGGAATATGTCTTTGGGGTAATAAAAGTGTATTGGAATAGCATTATATGTTAAAAAGTACAGTCACATTAGCAAATCTAGGAACCAGAAGGAGCTTCTAGAACTGTCTAAAAAGGAATAGAGGGAGTATTCCTTTTTTGAATGTCTCCAAAACAAAGTGATAACTATTTGTCTATTATGTATGGGATTTTTTTTTCTTTTTTGAGGAATAATTTGGGCTAGATTCCCTATAAGAGCTCTTCAAATGCTCAAATTCTGATTCTGATTCAATTTAAGAAGCTTAGTATATACCTATTACATATACTATACTGTGCTAAGTGATATAGATAAAAAAATTTTTTAAATGACAGTCCTATTAAATCTGGGAAAAAAGAAACAAGAGGGAAATATATGTTATAAAAATTAAGTGAATTTGTTTTTCTCTTTTTCTTCTTTTTTTTTTCTATCTCACGGTTTTCCCCTTTTGTTCTGATTTTTCTCTCCCAACATGATTCAAAAAGAAATATGTATTTTTAAAAATTTTAATAGCTTTTTATTAACAAGTTATATGCATGGGTAATTTTACAGCATTGACAATTGCCAAAACTTTTTTTCCAATTTTTCCCCTCCTTTCCCCCACCCCCTCCCCTAGATGGCAAGATGACCAATACATGTTAAATATATTAAAGTATAAATTAAATACAAAATAAGTATACATGTACAAACCGTTATTTTGCTGTACAAAAAGAATCAGACTCTGAAATATTGTACAATTCCTGTGAAGGAAATTAAAAAAAAAAACAGGCAGGCAAAAATATAGGGATTGGGAATTTGATGTAATGGTTCTTAGTCATCTCCCAGATTTCTTTCGCTGGGTGTAGTTGGTTCAGTTCATTACTGCTCCATTGGAACTGATTTGGTTCATCTCATTGCTGATGCTGGCCAGGTCCATCAGAATTGATCATCATATAGTATTGTTGTTGAAGTGTATAATCATCCCCTGGTCCTGCTCATTTCACTCAGCATCAGTTCGTGTAGAAAGAAATATGTTAAAAAAAATGAATGTACATGTATAATTTTTTTTGCTTTTACATGTAACTGGGAAAAATAAAAATTATAAAATTAAAAAAATAAGTTATTTTCTATGATTCTATGATTTGACTTCTTAACATGAAGAAGTGGTAAAAAAAAAAAAAAGAAGAGTCTTTGTGATTTTGTTCAGTTGTTTTCAATTGTGTATGATATTTTGTGATTCTATTTGAGTTTTTCTTGGCAAAAATACTTGACTGGTTTGCCATTTCCTTCTCCAGCTCATTTTACAGATGAGAAAACTGAATCAAACAGGATTAAGGAACTTGCCTGGGGTCATATATCTAGTAAGTGTTGGAGGCTGGATTTGAATTGGGTTTTCCTGATTCTAGGTCCAGTATTCTATCCATTTAAACTACCTATCTGCCCAGTTGTTGTTTTTTTTCCCCACTTCTATCGTTATTTTCCCCAATTCTATCTTTATCCCACTTTTTATTAGGTATGGTACAAAAAATGGTATAAAACTAAATATTTTAATTAATGTAAAAGAATTACATTGACATTACTTTATAAATCTTCTAGGTATTGCCATGTAAATGGAAATGTATGAAAAGACACAAAATGGGCAAAACTCAGTCCTTGATTTATTTTATAGATTGCTCTAAAATGATCCCTTACTCAAAAAACATTTCTGACATTGAGTTGTGCTGCTAGTTTACCTGATTAAAAAATGTTTATTTAGAATAGTAGGGCTATTCATGTGGTAGGGTAAAAATTATTGCTGTCTTACTGGATTAACTTTGAAGATGTTATCTGCCAAAAGGAGACTTAGAGTTATCACAGTTGATTCTTTCCTATCTAAAAACAAAGTATTTTTCATGTTATTTCTAGTGAAA
The DNA here is from genome assembly GCF_016432865.1 of Antechinus flavipes. NCBI lineage: Eukaryota > Metazoa > Chordata > Mammalia > Dasyuromorphia > Dasyuridae > Antechinus > Antechinus flavipes. Next base: position 175,180,828 of record NC_067402.1, read on the forward strand.
GTTGATCAATATATCAAGTCTTCACCAAGAATGTTTCCTTTTTCCAGTTTGCCCAGAAGAAATCAGAATAGAATGGAAACCCTACTATAGTGAGGGGGAGACAGGGAAAGTAACAAAAATCTTTGCTATGATATCTGAAATACTATTGACAGCCACCAGACTTACCCTTTCCAATTTCAGGGTATTTAGTGTTTTTTGAGATATTTTTAAGCCATAAGGGAGGTCAATCTGATGGGATTGGATAGGGTATGGACAGGAAGCAGGGATGAAGGAAGTTAGAAAGCCAAAATGAAAAACTAACCTCAGAAAGTTGAAAGTTTGGCCATGTGTCCAGTTACTCTGTTGAAACTATGATCCATGGAAGGTTTTTTTGGTAGTTGTATAAAGGTTTTTGAGTTCCCTTCATTTGTTCCTTCAATCGGAACAAGGCAATAATTATATAAAAAGCATGAGATTCAGTTTGTCATCACATTAATTTTTTTTTCAATGCAAAGCAGTTTGTAGGCCAGGAGAGACCTTTGAACTCAGGATACAAGGTCACATGAATGTGGAAGAAAGTGCCTGAAAAAAACTGGTAGTAGGGAGAGACACAGAGATTCCATTATGGGATTTTATTTATTATTCAGGAATATTTTAATTATAACTCCAAAGCATTTTGTGTTAGAGAATTTTGGAGTCAAAGAGAGACTATTCCAGGACTCTAAAAAGAAATTCTTAGATCATGATGATCTAAATTGATAAAAATCATATCTGGCAGGATTGTGCCTTAAAACACAGTGACAGGATTTTCTTCCATACTTTAGAAATGTTGGGGTTGGAAAAAGGGAAAGTGAAAAACTTTTAAACTCTAGTCATCTCTATTTGTACTATTCCCCTGGTAGCATCTGGACATATAAATTGCACTGAGATTCCAATAAGGCACTATAAATACAAGAAGGGGTTGTGGGGAAAGAGAGGACTGACTTCTGTCAGCATAGCAAAAGTCAGTGTCCACATTGCTCTTAAATTTACAAATTTTTCTTTGGCAATAGATTAATATAAGGAGTAGAAGTAAAGTAGATTAAAAGGTAATCTTTCTAAAGTCAAAGGGAGTGTATTTAAATTTTGAGCATTGTTTAGTAATATTAAAATTTTATTTCTGGAAATAAAATTGGAGGCTACTGGAAAAGTTTGTTGTGATGCTGAATGTGGCAGAAAGTATTTTTAATTTTAAAAGATTTAAAGGAACCAGCTATTTCTTTCAGTTTTGAATTGGTAGACACATAAAATATATTTGCTTTATGGATAAACCTTTAAAGCTAGGCACAATTAAGATTTCTATCATCTTCCTTAGAACATGTTCAGTTTTTTCAGCTGCTAATAAAAAGGAAGGTCAAGAAAGTTTAACTATTTTGCCACAAAAGTTTATGAATTTCAGATTTTTCTTAAAATGTTCTTACAATGCCCATTAACTGAGTTAAAATACAGTTAAAGAGCTATACTTTTCTTTTTCCACCAATAAATGAACCAAAGGTGAATTTATGTTTTCTTTGTAACATATTCAATAATTTTGATATAATTGAAGTGATTATCTAATTCCTTGTTTTTGTTTTGAGCACTCACAGAGGTTAATTATTCTTTTAAGCATTGAAATTCATGGAAATGTATACTACATAGTTTGCATAATTTGAAAAGAACAATTAAAATCTTAATTATTATAATATTTAATCAGTTCATGTCCCACAAGTTTAAGCAGTTAGAAAGATGTGTACATACAAATATATAAATACTAAAATGCCATTAAATGCCATTATTTAATATAATGATTGCTAGATTATATAAGTTTAAAATATCTGATGTACTTTAATTTGTGTGGGGTTTGGGAAGGCTTTTAACTGAATACCCACAAGTATCTTACAGTCTTTACAATCTTTGAGAGAGGTAAGATAAACTTCAGTAGAACAATATCTACTTTGTATATAAATATTTATGCAAAACAGTAGGTTATAAGTCTCATTGGTGCATTTAGTTTTACTAAGTTAATCAGAGTACACATTAATTTCAAACAAAAAAAAAGATTTAATTGTATAACAGCAAAAATAACTGAAAAACAATAACCAAAAATTCTTTATACACCTAAAAGGTATAGTTTCTCATACCTTATTATACCTTCAATGGATGATGGGGCAAGCACAGGAAATGCATGTGATCGGTGAGTATGCTTGGCTAAACACTTACATGGGCAGGGAACTAAAGACAGAGCAACTCAAGGCACCAAAAACTGCAGCGCTTCCAGTGTACTATAAGAATACTTCATGTTACTTTTTTTCTGCCAGCTACTGGTATTAAAGTAATGTATTTTGTTCCCAATAGGAAAAAAAAAGATTTTTTTGATCTTTAAGTTAATGATTCTAGGGACTTTCTTTAGCTCTTTTGTGATGTAGGCAACAGTCCGCTGGATCTACTTGGATCTACTAGACTAGTTCTACTCAGCTAGAGCTGAGATATTTTAGAATTGATCTTTGAAATTACTCTTTTGTTACCCTTTAGACTATTCAAATAAAAAATAGAACAGTAGAATTATAGCTAGAAGCCAACTTAGAGACCTTTTAATTAAATCTTCTCATTTAACAGATAAGCAAATTCAGCCTTAGAGTAAAGTAACCTATCCCAAGTCACATAGAAAGTAAAGCATCAAGAATTTCTACCATAGTCCGCTTACTCCAAATTCAGCACTTTAACCTGCCCAAGGTCACATAGGAAGTAAAGTATTAAGAATTTCAACCAGGATCCTAGTACATAAAATCCAGCATTTGTTCCAATGTACCCTGCCATCTCTAATCTAGATTTTAATTTGTGCTATACTGCTAGTCTACTAGACTGAGATAGTACTCAATTGCGTGTAAATAATCGACCTGTACTGTTAGGGGTTTCACGTTAGTGTCTCGACTACATCCCCCTTTCAGGTTTACTGTCTAATTTTTTTTTCTTAAGGACCATGCCTTAAATCAGGACCAATCTGATTCTCATTAGCCACCAATAGGTCCTAGGCAAGCCCCATTTGGTCATTGTTTGGGTTCTGATTGACTCAGATCGAATGTAAACAATAATCATTTCTGCTTTGGCCACAAATCCTGAGGGTCTTATTCTCCCAGATTTATTTATTTAGATTTATTTTTTTGGGCTAGGTGAAAGAGGAGCTTCTTTGCCTCAATTGATATCTAGTGTTAATCACTGAATGGATGCAGCCGCAGTCTAATTGAAACCTGTTGAAGATCTTAGCTTAAAAAAGTCAAGATCTCCTACTGCATCCAGGGCCATCTTCAATCATCCTGATATCTATCTGGCCACTGAGTCCAGATGGCTCTGGAGAGGGAAATGAGGCAGGTGACCTTGCATAGCCCTCCCTCACTTATAGCCAATTCCCTTACATGTTATAGCATCACCTCCCTGAAGTCATGGTCCTCTTCGAGAACAAAGAACAAAAAACAAAAACAGTTTTGTTCAATTACCTCGTCTTGAGTTTTGATTTTGTGCTACCTATGATCTGGCTCAGTTTATTTTTTAACTAGCTTAGATCAGCCCAAGAGGGTCAAGAAATTTTCCTTATCACCTTAGTCCTTGCTATGTAATGTTGTTTTTCCCTCTTGCTCCTTCAGTGCTATGGGTTTTTTGCTTTCTGCTTTTCTAGACTTTTAACCACTCATAATTGGTACACGTCATTTTTCATATTTGTTTGAATGCTTGGTTCCTTATTGTCAGCATTTACTTAGTATCTGATTTGCCTACCTGCTTGTTTGTTTGTTTGTTTGTTGACCCATTGTCTTTTCTTAATTTGTGTTACTAAATATACTCCCTGTTAACTTTGAGGTTGCTGATGTAAAGCAGACTTTATACATCTGACTTAGACAGTGTGGAATAATGAAAGAAATACTGATTTGTATTCAGAAGATCTGGGCTCAAGCTTTAACTCTGCTATTTACCACCTACTTGACTTTGGGCAAATCAATCCTTATTTGCGGGCCCCAGTTTTCTCAGTGATAACGTTGGGGGGAATACTATTTCTATTACTTATTTTATAGAACTATCATAAAGATTGGATGATACAATAATAATAATAATAGGAATAATGATATATTTACACAATACTTTACTTACAATGCCATTTTAGGTGTTTTCCTACAGATTGTGTGAATTGCAAGTATATATGTTACAATCTGTAAAAATGATCCATTTTATAGATAAAGACACTGAGATTAAAGAGTTTAAGTGATCTCATAATTGTCACAATAACTATTAGTGTCCAAGCTGGGATTCAGGTGAGAACTTCTGACTCCAAGTTCAAAATGTTTTGCCCTATACCATATTAACTATGTATTATGTTTTGTTGTTAATTGTTTTCCTGAATTTTCTGGCTTCCTGTCTTGTATATAAATTCTACCTCTCCCCAAAAAAGAATGAGTTTAAATAAAAGAGAGATTAATGTGGGCTGTTGTGAGCTGGAAAAATTTCATGGTATACGAAAAACTGAAAAAGTAACTGTGCCTGGTGGATTTTTCTAACACAAAGGAAATCTACTTTCTCTCCCCATAGGATCAACAAGGAAATTTCTAACTCATCTTTCTCACTCTATCTGTCTCTAACTCTACTTATGTTTCTCTTTATCTTTGTATCCCTTAGTTTCTGTTCTCTGTTTCTTTCTGTCTCTGTTTCTTTCTCTTTTGACACCCATTTCCTTTACTTACAATACTGCACTGCTGTTGCTGTTGGAATCTCTCTTCTCCTTGCAATGTCAGTTTTGATCCTCATCATTGCTTTGAGGGAGTGAGATCTATCTGTACTGTATAGACTGTAAGTCTATAAACATGCTGTTTATTGACTTACAGACAGAAAGACAGAAAAAGAGACAAAGATAGAAAACCAGAGACTGAGAGACAGAAAGGAGGAAGAGACAGAGAGACAGACACAAAGAGAGGCAGACAGAAAAACACACAGAGACAGGAAAACATTGACAGAGAGACAGAGAGGCAGAAGAAAGAGAGAAAGAAAGAAAGAGACAGACAGACAGACAGACAGACAGACAAAGACAGAAACATTCACAGAGAGAGACAGAGAGGCAAAGGCAGAGAGACAGAGAGACAGTCAGAGAGATAAGAGAGAGACAAAGACAGATTCAGAGAGAGAGAACAAGAGAGCACATATCTCTTGTTAAATCAGTATAATTATTATTATCGTCCAATTTTTTTGATTGTTGCTTAGCTTTTCAATAATTGAAGTATATAAAGTAGAATTGGAAGTAGAATTTGATGCCCACCTTCATTTCTTATATACTCATTATTATAACATTTTTCTTCTTTTTTTTGCTAAGGCAATTAGTGTTAAGAGACTTGACCAGGATCACACAGTTAGGAAGAGTGTCTGAGATCAAATTTGAACTCCGATCCTCCTGACTTCAGGGCCAGTGCTCTATCCATTGTGCCATCTAGCTGCCATAATATAACATTTTAGATGTCTAATTCTGAAACTGGGGGACATTTTACAAAGATACTATGAACTGGATTTAAAACATATTCTCAAGGGATAAGCAAACTTAAAATATTGCTATTCTGTAAATAAATTCAAGTCAGACTCAAAATTACCCTATTGTGATTTGCAAATCAAATAATTCCAAATAAAAAGCCCATATAATATTATATTTTCACTGCCTCAGTCAGGTTTAGTAAAGCATTCAAAGATGAGGGCAAATCACATTATAAATGAATTTAGGAGTTAACTCCATACTAATCTAATCTAATTTCTAAACATGCTTGTCTCTCTTTCTTTGATTTGGAATTCAAGAGCTTTATCAAAAAGGAGTCACTAGTCCAGAAGAAAAATTACATTTCTCCAGTGGTTTATCATCTGCTTTGTCCCTTTGCACATTGAGGAATGAGGAAAACAGGAGTGGGTAGAAATAGTAACTATGCTTTAAGTTCATTGTGATGACTTTTAAAGTCACTGTCAGCCTGATATCATTTAAATATGCAGTGTGAATGAGACCTGTAGCAACTGATTTACCAGGGCAAAAAATGATCATTTTCTCGTTGTCTTTTGCACCAAGTAGATAACAATCAAATAGGATTCAAACGAAAATGAAGCTTTAAAAAAAAGCTTTCTGATGATAACCTAGCATATTTGGTATCAAAATGCATCATTTACTTTGGATAAGCAGATGGCTATATCATATCACTTTGATTTTATGGTGATTTAGAGTGTTGACAACTATTTTGGTTACCTTTAATCCCTCTTTCTGCTCAGAGGAAACCTCTGGTTTTTATATATTATTATTTCTTGTATTGTTAAATTATTGACACAAATAAAACCTGAACTTGACACATCTCTTCAGTGATCCTTTTTATTTATTGTTATAAATATTATGGACATTTTTACATTCATATAAGGTCTGTCACCCCTCAAGCAATTCATGGATTGGTAATACACAAGGCATAAACAAGGAGAGAGGAAAAAGATTGAGCCAAGGGGAGGGGAGTACACAGAGCAAAAGAGACTTATTAAATATGATGGATGCCAAAGTTGGCACTTTGGTCTGACAGAGCAGTGTAGATCAAAGTGTTTTGTTTGCATGGAATTTTAGAGTTGGAAAGAATCCTAGATATCATTTTAACAAAGCCCTTAATTTTTGTAGATGAAGAAACTGAGGTAGCACAATCAATCAATCGTTATGAATTTTTTAAGTATTTGTTTATCAGGGACTATTCTGATTGCTGAAGATACAAATAAAGAGAATTAAACAGCCTTAATTGTTGAAGAGTTTATATTCACCCACTGGAAGATGTTATGTATATGCGTATGTGCATATGTTTGCACACATGTATATAGGTAGCTAGATGGTGCATTGAATATAGCACTGGGTCTGGAATCAGAAGAAGCTAAGTTCAAATTCAGTTTCAGACCCTTAATAGCTATGTGATTATCATCTGCTTTGTCCCTTTGCACATTGAGGAATGAGGAAAACAGGAGTGGGTAGAAATAGTAACTATGCTTTAAGTTCATTGTGATGACTTTTAAAGTCACTGTCAGCCTGATATCATTTAAATATGCAGTGTGAATGAGACCTGTAGCAACTGATTTACCTGGGCAAAAAATGATCATTTTCTCGTTGTCTTTTGCACCAAGTAGATAAAAATCAAATAGGATTCAAACGAAGACATCACCTGTGTCTTCTTAATTCCAGGTTCAGGACTCTCTCTATCCATTGCATATGTATGAATTGATCAAATAATAAAACTACCATTAGTGTTAAAATAATATTTAAAATTTTAAAAAGAATGTTACATATATTAGGTCACTTGATCATCACAGCAAGCCAGCTAAATAAGTGCTATTATTATTCCAGTTTTATAGATGAGGAAACAGGCTGGACAAGGTTAAGTTACTGACCCAGCATCATATAGCAAGGAAGTGTCTGAGATAGGATTCCAACTCAGGCTTTCTTGATTCTCCAGTCCTACACTATAATCATTCTACTATCATATCTGTATATTTGGAATATCAGACTAATGAGTGACCTAAGGCCAAACACCTAATTCTTAGCAGAGATAGGAGAAAACCTCAAGTTTCCTGAATCCAGAACATCTGAGTAATCTGTGGGTTGTATATAAAGTTTTTCTAATTTTTCTTTCTCCATTATTTCCCTTAATTCTTCACTCTACTGCCTAAGTAATCTTCCTAATGCACACACCTGGTAAAATTACTACTCCCTTATTTATAAACTTTTACTTCCCCTTTGCTTTTACAATAAAATGCATACTCCTCAACCTGTAGCCACGGTTCTCGTAATCTCATTCCAATTTACCTTTTCCTCTTGTACTCTACTGCCCCTTATATACTATGTATTATAGTCAAATTAGACCACTAATCATTATTTGATCAACTATTATTGTCTCTTTTATTTCAATACAATTCATATGCATCTATTTTACCAATAAGGAAATTGAAATTGACTAGCTATAGGAAATAGCAGTGTCAGAATTTGAATACAGACCCTCTCATTCTAAATCTGGGGCTCTTTCTAGTATGTGATTAATGATCCTTCATGCTTGTAAAAGACTTCACATCCTCATCATCACCATTAAGTTTCATCTTCCTATATATAACATTTTGAGGTTTACAAAGTGCTTTACAAATATTATCTAATCATAAGCCTGATAATAACACTAGGAGGTTGATGCTATTATTTTCATTTTACAGCTGAGTAACTGGGATAAATAGAGTTTATGTGAATTGCTCAGGGACATATAGATAGCACTTCTCTGAGGACTTATTTGAACTTAGGGAATCCTGACTCCAGACACAGTACTACATCCATTGTACTATCTAGAGGCATCTCTGACTATGAATTGTTTCTATTTCTTCAAAAGGGAGGTATGTGTTGAAGAAAAATCAGCACCTCTGGCATAAGGGCTTGTCAAGTCGTTTTCAGGTCTGCTCATCCACTTTTGGTGTTTAATTGTCACCCAATTCTTACCTGTGGTTTTAAGAAGTAACATGTACAGCAGGCACACCCTGGTAAAACCATCTGGGAAGACAGGCTAAACCAGAAAAAGGGAACTGATAAATTAAGAGGATCTACCCCAAGTATTTGGACAGAAAAGAACAATTTGTTCCAAGCACTATGAAAGTGTTCAAAGCAATGTGTGGAGCACATAGAGCTTGGTCATAGATCAAAGATGCCAAGGTCACCCACTACTTTCCAGGTCATCACCAGATATCTTGACTTTTGTCTTGTTCCTGGACTTTGATGACTCAGGAAGAAAGAGTAAGGCTGATGACTCTGTGCAACTCTCCCTCACTCAAATCCAATTCACACACAAGCCAAGACACAATACTTGCTACTTTTTTAAAATGAAGGATCAATAACAACTTCTTCAAGACCTGCCAGGAATGATACTACATGAAAACTCTCCTGTCTCATCAGGTAGAAGTGACACCTCCTTATTCATATCTCTCATTCTTCTCGGTTGAACCCTTTCACATCTATAATCCTCAGGATAGATATCCTGGACTGTTAGAATGTAGTAGAAAGATATACTAATTGGAAAGTAAATGGTGTTGGCCAGGTAATTGCTAGGCAAGAAAGATGGTAGGTGAAACATAGATATAGTTTTTAAAAATAATAATAATAATAATTAGATTTTACATAGTGCTTTAAGTTTTATAAAATGCTTTACATATGTTAATTCATTTGCTCCTCCCTAAAACTCTGTAAGGTTTGAGATTACATATACATATATATTATATATATACATACATATATATATATAATGGAATTGAAAATATAGAGAGATTAAGTGGCTGGTCTGGATGACCCAGGTCTACCTGACTCCAGGTCCTATGTTATATACACTGTATTATTGACTTAGCTGCTAAGGCAGTAAGGTTTGACTGGGAAGTGAGAAGATTTGTTCATCCCTCTTTTTTTCCCTCCAAAAACAAGATGTCAAAAGTGGCAAAAAGGTGGATCAGGACATCTGGTTTAGTGATAGAGTTTCTGAAGTATTGATTGAGCACATATGCCCACTTCATAGTCCCTTCCATGATAGGAGCAGATAACTTTTTCTCAGAAGTTACCAAGAACTTTCAAAGAGTACTGTATTTCAGGACAGACTAGGTAGAGAAGGGACTGGCTAGGGGACTATATACAGGCCGTAGGATGTAGTGATAGTTCTATTTATACTTCTCCAACATTCTCTGCCACAGGTAGCAGATACTTCCCATTCTTGATTTGGTAACTTCACAACCACAACAAAAATGTTCTTCAAGTAGCTATGATGCCCAACAGAACACGGTAAAGTAATTGGAGGATAATTGGCAAGCAGGGAGAAAGCTTCTTGGATATGAGATTCGATTCTCATCAACTCATGATGCTATATAGATGAAAAGTAGGTTTGAGATATTTCCTATAAGAAGAATGCCAGAAAAGAAAGAAAGAAAAGGTACTAGTTGAAAATGGAGTTGTTCCTTTAGCTTAAAAAATAGGAATTATTCCTTGGAAAATCATTTTTCCATTTCATATTTTATTCTCCCAAAATTACATGTAAAACAAATTTATATATATATATATATACATATATATATATATATGTATGTATGTATATTTAATTTTGAGTTTCAAATCTCCTCCCTTTCTTCCCTTTTTATTGAGAAGCTGAGCAATTTGATATAGTCATACATGTTCAATTATGCAAAACATTTCAATACTATTCATGTTATGAAAGAGAATACAGATAAAAAAACAAGAAAAATAAAGAAACTTAAAAATTTTTTAATATATATTCAGACTCTATCAGTTCTTTCTCTTGAGATGGATTGCATTTTTTTAATCATAAGTTCATGTGGCTTGTCTTGCATCATTATATTGCTGTGAATAGTATGTCATTCAAAACTTATCACTAAAAAATATTGGTGTTACTTTGTATACTGTTTTAGTTTTGCTAACTTAGTTTCACGAAAGTTCATATAAGTTTTTCCATGTGTTTCAGAAAGAATCCTGCTTGTCATTTCTTATAGCACAATTGTATTCTATCACAATCATATACCACAACTTATTCCCCCACTCCCCATTTGATGAATACCTCCTCAACTTTCAGTTCTTTGTCACCACTAAAAGGATAGGTATAAATATTTGTGTAGTTTAGATTTTTTCCTTTTTTATTTTTTTTTTTAGTAGTGACACTGTAAGTCAAAAGTTATGCATAGTTTTATAGCCTTTTGGACATGGTTTCAAAATGCTCTCTAAAATGGTTGGCATTCTATGTGAACATAGGTTCACAATTCTACCTATAGTGCATTGGTGACTCAATTTTCTCACCTCTTCTTAAAAATTTGTCATTTTCCTTTTCTGTTTATTAGCAAATCTGATAGGGTTACTTTAGAGCTGTTTTGACTTTCATTTCTCTAATAGTGATTTAGAACACTTTTTCATGACAATAAATAGCTTTGATTATTTTGTCTAAGAACAGTATGTTCATGACCTTTGACCATTTATCAATTTCAATTAGGGAATAGCTTTTATTTTCATAAATTTGACTCAGTTCCCTATATATTTGAGAAATGAGACCTTTATTAGCGATTTCATTACTAACTGTATTTCCATCCATTATATTTTCCCTCTGTTTATTCCCTCTTTCTCTTTTTGTTCTGTCCATATTTAAATAGTATTTTCCTACTGACTTCTCTCAGTCTGCCCTCCCTTCTATCACCACCTTCTTACCTCTTTCCTGCTATTCCCTTCCCCTACTACTTTTTTGTATAGTAAAATAGATTTCTATTCTCAACTGAGTTTGTATGTTCTTCCATTTTTGACACAATTCCAATAAAAGATTTGAGTGCTCTCATCTATCATGCCATCTTCCTCTCTACTGTAAAAGCTTTTCTTTTTACATCTTTTTTTACCCATTACATTTTATTTATTTATTTTAAACTTAAATAAAACATTGGAAAAGAAAAAAACCATTACCATGTGCAAAGAACAACATAAAACAGGATTCAAAATATAAAGCTATAAATTTCCATTTCAAGAAAGCCTATACAGTAAATACTACATATTGTATTTGGAGTTGTCAGTTTTTTTCTCTACTTCCTTGTAGATTTTCTTTTGCTTCCTGATGTGTCACTTCTATTTTATGTGAAATAATACCTTTCCCTTACCCCTTCTCCCAGTATATTCCTCTTTCTCACCCCTTAATTTTATTTACTTTTTAAAATTATTATCCTATCATGTTTAACTCACATCTATGACTTTTGTCTATGTATAGATGTAATTGTCCTAGTAATAAGTAAGTTCTTAGGGGTTACAAATATCATCTTCCCATGTAGGAATGTAAACAGTTTAATCTGATTGAATTCCTTATGGTTTCTCTCATATTTACCTTTTTATGCTTTGCATTTTTGCAAATACTTCACATTTTTCTTTGATATAGATATGGATATGGCAATTCTGATTTTGTTGTCTTCTTCTGAGTTTCTGTTTTGATATTCTCTGTCACCATAGTAATTTTCTGTAGTCAGAGTATTTTTTTCTTATTTTTTCATTTTTCATTCATTTTCTTGCCTTTTAATTTGCTGAAATTGGCCTCAATTTCAGGGATGAAAGGGGTTGTTTTTAGAGCTAATTTGAAGTGGTGGGAAGTTTGTACATTTTCAGTTCTTCTAAAATGGTATGATCTAAGGAAAGGTTGGATTCCTGGCTTATGCTCCATGTTGTGAGGGACTTGCACAAGCACACTTTTGTGCCCTAGAAATATGAGAAGTATCTTGGTACTCCTGAGTTTGCAAGGTCTTTTATGCTAATGCTCCTCCTTACTCTGGGTCTTAGATTCAGAACTAGATTCAAGTATCAGCAATACAATAGGATCCTTCCCCCAGTGCCAGCAAGGGGACCCATGAAATCATCTTCTGACCAGTTGTTCTACTCTCTTACCCTATGCTGAATGAGAGCTCTAGAAGCAGCTGCTACTATTTCTGATTCAGTCACTTCCAAGGCCAGTTCCTGGCTTACTGGGTCCTGGTCTGAGCTGGACTGTGCTCCACTCTTACCCAGTGCAACAGACGTTTTATGCTGACATATCTTACCTTGGACTGGAAAATTGTTTCATTTTATCCTTTTATGCTTTCTGCCTCACTAGAAATAGTTAAGTAGAAAATAGTTAAATAGAAAATAGCTAAAAACTTTTCTTTACACATTTGCTAGCAGTCAGAACTCAAATAAGGTTGATGGGGAATTCAATTTAATAGATGCCTAAAAGACTCCCATGAGTGGAAGATTTGAATTAGTATATCTAAATTTTCATTGGTTCAAAATTACTAGTTTCTAAAAGTTGATGCAAAATGACTGTATTTGTAACACCAATGAGATAGAGCTTTATATTGCATAAAACAGTAATATATATCCTGTCACACTCTTTTCTTTTCCTTCCCTCCCTGCCCTTCTTCTCTCTTTCTCCCTCCCTCCTGCATGTCTTAGAATCTCTATTCAGTTCAATAAATAGTGGATGAAAGAGATAGCTTCTCGTCCAAGTTTTGTTACTTTTCTACTTGTACGACTGGACCAATTCATTATATCTTCTTAAGGCCATTTCATTATATGTAGAAAAAGTGATATTTATCTTGCCTTTTCTTAGGATTGTGAAGATCAAATTAGAAGATGTATATGAAATCACTTTGAGAATTTTAAAGAATTGCCCCAAACCAAGCTATAAATAATTTGTTCTTATCTTATTTAATAGAGTTCAGTAAGAAGCACTACAGGCATAAGTCACTATACTGCTGCTATTCTTTTATGTTTAACATTGGGTGAACAATTATGCTGGTAAACAGAAGGATTGCTTTTTTTGGTGAGTAAGAATAGTGGAATATAAACTCATCTTCTGGAGGTTCAATGATATTCTTTTTGGGATAATCCTTGCAAAGCATGTAGGAGAAGGAGATATATGTACTTCATTCTATTCCCAAATGGTTTTGGTTTCTTCTGAAAGATTTCCATATTTTGAAAATTTTTCATTTGATACTATTACCATCATTGTGTATATTATTTTCCTAGTTCTTATTCTATTATGTATCAATTCATAAACATCTTCCCATGCTTTTCTGATTTTTTTCATATGCATCATATTTTATGGTGCAATAGTGTTCCATTACATTCATTTACAATAATTTGTTTGGTCATTTTTCTACTTTGTTGTCAAAACTTTGCTACTGAAAAAAGTGTTGCTATGAATGTTTTAGAATATGTGGTTCTTGTTGTCTAGACCTCTCTGGGATTTAGCCATGGGATTTTATTCAATTTCTTGGCATAATTCCAAATTATTTTCTAGGATGATTGAATCAATTCATAGCTTCACCAAAATACATTATTGTATCTATATTTGCATAGCTCCTCCACTGTTATGTTGATCTTGTATCATCTTTGCTAATTTGGTGGGTGTAAAATGAAATTTAAGAATTTTCTTGTTTTGGCATTCCATTGATTTCTGACTTTGTTTTCCCTTCACCAATCTAAGTGCTAGGGGTTCTTAAGAATTCACATATTCCTATTTCTGAGGAGTAGAATGCTACTCATGGAAACACAATGCTCTAAGAAAAACAGACTTCCAATCTACAAAATTCATTCAAACTAAACTGGCAAAATGTCTCACCTCCTGCCACAAACATCAGTCATGGGAATACTCTTCAGTTGCATCCCCTTAAGGAAAGGCTCCTTTTCTGGTCCTGATCTCAGTTTTTCTCTTCCACAATTACAATTCAATTCTACTACCTTCTTTTTTCTAGGAAAACCATAAGAATTTTCACTTCTTAATTGTTGAATTGAATAGTTGGTATGCCAAGGAATAAACCAACCAACCTTCTCTGTCTCCAACCTTCTCTCTTCCCAATTATATAATCCTGTTCTACTTTTATTTTTTCAAAACAAACATAGATTCATTTATTGTTGAGGTACAGATGCTAAAGAGATTTAATTAATGCTACATTAATTCCCATTTTGCCACTTTTGTTCTTGATCCTTTAGATTTCCCTAGAATCTTTAGCCCCTTAAATTATTTTGGTTTCTTGAGGATCCCTTTGCATACTTTTACTCTGTAATCTTTTTCTTAAAAACAAAAAAGCAAACTCACTAAACTACAGCTATAAACATGAAGCAAATAAATTAATATTTATTGGTTTTGTACTTCTGTTTGAATTGTTTGCCAATTGAATAATATGTTAATAATAATAGCGTGCTTTATTTATTTATTTTTGCAAGGATGTCTCAATTGCCTCTCTTTTACAGAACATTATTAAAAAAAAAATTAGGCTCAAAGTGGTAGCAATCTTTTGTGACTTTGGACTAATCTTTTATTTTTAATTGCTTTCCTTCATATGTGAAGATCAATTTATTGGGTGCTTAAAAAATTATTTGTTGGTGTTGCCAATGAATCTTGGCATTTTAAGTACTTTACTTTTTTTTCTTTCTTTCTTTGTTCCCTAACTTCCTTTCCTCCTTTAAAAGTACTTTGCACATTTTTTCTATCCATGCTTTGTTGCCTATATTCAGAAACTTTGAATAGTGCCTTGTATTATTATTTAAATTATGGTATTGACGATTTTTTCTTTTTTAATGAGATATGTTATTCTGAGAAACCTGTAGTCTTCACACATTCTCTAGAAATCCCATCTTGAAGTTTATTTATATTTGTTTGTATAGAATTCACATAATTTTAAAGTTCATGATAATTTAAAGTTATTATTGTTTGATTCTCTTCTGACAAATTTCCCTCTCCTTCAGAATTTTTGTATTACACATATTTTATTTTCTTGTAATGTTCAGGCTAGCTTTCTGGAATTAAGGAGAGCAGGAGGCAAGAGAGCCACCAGGAGGATGGTCAAAGATGGAATGTCTCATTTCCAATTTTTCTTAGCCTTTATATACTTTATTGTAATTACATCATTACAGAATACTGATTATGTGTGAACTAAAGAACCATTACATCACCATGCTAAGTACTAAATATGTATATACTAGAAAACCATCATCTCATCAATTCCACTGAGTTAACACCTTTTGTAAGTATTCTTGTATCAAGTATACTTTTCCAAAGTTCCAGCCCTCACATTTTATTTCTCAGAGTTTTTCTATGGAAAAATTCTTTATAATATCTACAATCTTCTCTTCTATTTGTGGTTTTTGTTTAAAAGAACTCAAACAAAGAATTATGCTAAGTGATTTATAAATATTATTTCATTTTATTTTTACATCAAGCCTATAAGATAGGTGGTATATTATTAATCTCTCTTTTACAATTGAGAAAACTAAGGGAAACTGATGTTAAATGACTTGACCATGGACACACAGCTTATAAGCTGCATTTGAACTAAGATCTTCTTGACTTTAGTTCTAGCATTCACTGTGTCATCTAGTTGATCCATGAAACTTTCTCTCAATTGTTATTATTTACTCTCTACTTAAGATTTCTTAGAGCATTTAGCCTCTTTTGACTACTTTGTGATTTACATTGTATTATACATAACATGTTTACATCTTATGTATTGTCAATAGAATATAAAATTCTTAGCAGAAATTTTCACTTTTGGTGTCTACTTATTGTTTAAAATTTATCTAAAAACATATAGTAGCAGATTAAAAGCTACTAAAGAATTCCATATTGGTATATTACAGAGGTCCTAACTGACTTGACAGAAAAAAAGTCATTTTTTTCAAGGAATCTAGGCAGCTATAAGAAAAAATCAGTCCAGGAGAGAAGTTATGTCCTAACCTAAACTTGGGACCAATAGTAGAGGTCTGTGGATTGGAATATGTACAATTCCACAGAGGGGAATTCCCAGAGGAAAGGACATGCTGATGCTTTGAATTCATGTTAAACTCAGTGAGTAATGTCAAATTATATTTATAATTTTATTCTTTGAATATAGAATGTTCCCTGAAACACTCTCACAAGAAAGAGGAGTAAGGCGATGTAAACTTTAACTGACTGTGTAGGCTGCATGACAAGGAGAAAAAATTGGTATCAGAGAAGACAAAGTATGGGGAGCCAGTGGTTAGAGCATGAAGATTTCTTCTTCCATTTGAACAGAAGTTCTAATAATAGAAATGGAAAGATAACCCAGAAGTGAAATCTTTTTTGGGGGATCATGGTTCAATTTTGCCATACCTCCTGAAAAGCATTATATTTATCCCCCAGGATTGATAGTAATTAAATCCTGCTCATCCTGGTATTTGAATTTGGATCATATTTTAATAATAACAATAACAATAATAATAATAATAGTTGTTTATATACTGTTTATGTGACCATGGACAAGACACCCCTGTAGTGTCCCCAAGAAATTCTCTAAGGGGCCACTGAATAGGTATATAGGGTTTGTTCTATACTGATCAAATCAAAGATTACTCTAGATAAAGAAAATTAAACAAAACATAAAAAACCTTTCAAATTTCATATTTACATATTATTTTAAGATTTGCAAAGCAAATCAGAAACTAACTTTTCTCTTAAAAATACAATTTCACTTATGACAATCCTGTGCTACTGTAATTTGTGAAAATATCCTCTTTTATATAGGAGCAAACTGAGACTGAAAGTTTAAGTGGTTTGCCTATGATCACAAAACTAGTAAATGCCTAAGTCATGTTAGAATGCATGTCTTCTGATTCTAAGCCCTGCAATTATAAAAGATTCTGTTTCTCTCTGTCTCTGTCTCTCTCTCCACTAGTCATCTGCCAAAGAAATAAAAAAGAAATTTGAGTCCACATTGACTTTTTCAACTGAAAACAAAGTTCCTAGATATGACATGGTAAATAATTCTTTGTTCTCAAACTACTTGTTTTTATATGAGGATATGTGTGTGTGTGTGTGTATACCCTTGCAGTTTCAAATTATGTCTATATCTAATATAACCAGATATATTACCCGTTATTCTATGAATTATGCTTTTCAACTTTCTTTTTTGTATCAATTCTGTTATATTCTCAAGAATTCTCCACTTAAAAAAAAATTAGTTTCTGTCTCATCAGTTCTCATGTATTGATTGATGGCAGTCAGCTAATCAGCTTCCACATCCCTTTCTCTTTCCTTTTCTGACTTTTCTTCTTTGTTCCATATATAACTCAAGATTTTTCTCATTGTAAGTTTTCACTTCAAGTTCTCTCTGACATGATATTTTCAAGGACTGATCTCATTTAGCAATTTGGGATTTTCTTGAGGTTTGTTTTTTTTTTTTTTTTTTTTTTAATGAAGCATATAGGATTCCCCTTTCCCTTGCCATTTATAAGAATAGGGAATAGTCCAATCTTAAAGGTAGTAAATAATGCATCTCAAACTCATGAGCTATCTTACAGAGATTGTTACTCATTAGTCTCCTCTTCTCATCTGCCCCTGCAGACCCTGCATAATCAGCAAACACCAACAATAAAAGTTAATACTTTAAATAGTTATGAGTTTTCTCACCTGCACCTCATCCTATCTTCAATGCAGCATGAAAAAAAAAGTGAGAGCAGCCATAGTGGTTGAAAATATTGTAATTGCACCTTGTTTTGATTAGCCTTAGGCTGAGTTTGCTTGGCTTTTTAATCTGCTCATCAAGGTAGATATGAACTCAAAGTAGTCCAGGTTTTTTTGGGAAGGAAGTGGTGGAGGTGGTATGTATATATGTTTTAAATTGGAGTTAGAGTTCATATCATTAGTCATGTGGAGTAGGGAAAAGGGAAAGCAAGCTCTGTTTGAATATATACATGCTTACACACACACACACACACACACACACACACACACACTCTCTCTCTCTCTCTCTCTCTCTCTCTCTATATATATATATATATATATATATAGATATATATATATATATTGTCCTGCTCATTTTAAATTTAGCAGATATTTTATCAACAAGCATATTGATAGAGACTTGATAATATAAATATATTTATTTATTTTGAAATAGGATTTTTTGAAATTTTTTGAAAAGGATTATCTGTGCAACTTTATTATGAATTTTTGAACATTGAACTCTTCAAGTAGCTACAATGATAATTGCTATTAAACACTACTTTTAATGTTACAGATTTATTAATATATTACATGCTTGTGTAAGTGGATATGACTTTAAACTTTCAGTAGCTAATGTACAATTTATGTTTTATATTTTAAAATGTATGTTTTCAACAATGTTTTTGAGATTGCTCTATGCTCATATTTAAGGGGATGATATTAAAAGAAACAAGCAAAAACATTTCTACTTGTTGACACAGTCCAAATTTTCATAAATTAACATTTTTATTGAGTACTTATTATTGAGTATTGCATACTGAAAATTAAAATTCCTATGTACAAAATGCAATGCAATGCAAAGTGTACAAATAAAGATGTTAGACAATATCTCCTCTTATGGCTCACATTCTAGTGAAGAAGACAATATATATGGCAGGTTTCAATTACAACTCAAATGAGGAAGTCCTCTGGTTTTTAGGATGCAGCAGCAAAGAAGATTCTTCTTTTTTTTTTAATATCAGCATTTAATATCACTAATCCCAGAACTCCCAGCTTCTGGGTCTTAAATTTTTACATCATGATCTGAGGTGGGACAGTGGTCACAGATGTTGTGGTTATGACTTTATCTCACAAAGACACTATTGTTTTATTTTAGTTTATTTGAATAATAGCTATTATTTAAATTTTTGTTTACTTAATTTTAGTAGTTAAATTAAATGGTAGAATAGTAGAATTTTAGTAATTAAGAGAAGTTAAATTTAATGATAATTGATTGCTATACACTGATAGAGAGTTGAAAGTAAAGTGGGTTTTTTTTTTCACTTTACCCTGAAATAAGTATATGCATTTTAGCTGGAGAAACTCAAAACTATTTACCTATAAAAATCTTGTCATGGAAGAGAAAGTGGGGGCAAGAGAGACAGACAGATTGACAGACTATTTATAAGATAGAAGCTGGATAGATGGAAGTTCTAAAAAGTAAAGTAAATAAACTAATAAATTTGAGGTAAATAAATTGGAGAATGTGAATTAAAGGAAAATGACAAATATAATTCATAATATGCCAATTATGGAAGAACTTTTAAAGTCCTGGGTCTTAGCAGACAGAAAAAAGTTCTAGGATATGGGATAGAGAGACTATAGCATATCATTGCAATTTATAACTACCTAGTTGTTTTTGTGACTTATAATAATATATTTACATATTGATTTTTAATAGCGCTATAGAATTTTCTTCAGCAAGAAGCAATTTGGCATAATGATTCAAGAGCAGTTTTTTGAATCAGAGAAACCTGAGTTCAGATCTTGCCCCAATACATTGTGGCTATATTACCATAGAGAAGGCATTTAACTTCTCAGGGTCCTGAAGTAATTTTCTAATACGGAAAGCTGTGGATCAAATACCCAAGTACACTGATATAGGGAGTTTCCTCGCTGGGAATTCCCTCAGTGGGAATTCCCTATGCTAGTAAAATCATGGGCCTGGCCAAATAATTCAAGTTAACTTCATCACAACAGTTTTGTGAGGTAATTATTATTCCTATTTTGAGAGATGGAATTGATATTCATCTGTGGAGTGACCTGTAGCCGCACAGGTAATGTGAATGAGAGCCAGGATTTGAGCCCAGATATCCTGAATCGAAGTAGAATGCTCTTTATTTACTATACCATACTGCCTGAAAAAAAAATCAGTTAATACCAGTGAGTTAGTGTGTCTGTCTGCAGTAACAAAAACAAAAACTTAATCAAACCAAGAAGAAATGGAAATCTATGTTAGTTGGCTACATTTAGTATATATCTGATGAACTAATTTATGAGAATAAAATTATGGTTCACACTTATATTTTGCTTATTTTCATGAAAGAAATAAGCTAATTTGTGTAGAAATCATCAATTAGATAATGTAATATATCATCATTCTGGTTATTGAATTAAGTTTTTATTATATTAGACTATGCTTATAGATATATTTTTCGAATCTGAGGTTCTCAGTATAGCTGATTGGGATTTTTAATTGTACATTGAGTAGAGGTTTGACTGTTTTAAAAAAATATCCTTTGCTAGGAACTGATCATCAACTATCCTTTCCTCTCAAGTACAACTTTGGTTTCCTCTTTTTTCAGTACAATAGTTTCAGAAGAAAAAAATACTTTAAAATGTTTCACAAAGAAATATTTGTCAGACTTCTGACTATTTATTTATATGCCATTGTTTTTATTTTAGAGAAATAAAAAAATAAAGCCTGTGCATGGCATGTTGGGACAACAGTAGCTAAGAACTCCTAACAATAGGAGGAGTAGCAAAAAAAGAGTCGAAAAATGAAGTTTTGAAAGGCAATATTCTTCAGCATTGAAAAAGTAATGAAAGGTCAGAATGAAGCTCAATAGAAAAACCATTCTGAAAGGAAAAGGAAGAATTTAGCTTTTATTTTGCTGTCAAGATTTGGGATTTGTTTTCTTTCCATTCTGAAGAAACTTTGTTGTTAGGTTTTTTTCCCCCCTTCAACCCACACAATTTTTTGTTATGTGTGATTTCAAATTTCCTTGTATTTATATTATCAAGTCTATGGAGTTTTTTTCCCTTTTTCAATTCTATTTTATGGTGAAGTTTTAGGAGTTTGAAAATAGGATATGTTTTCTTTTTTTCTTAATTTTTTCCCATATGAAAAAGAAATGAACTAAAACCTGGCACAATATAATTCTGAAAAGGAATTCTTTTTGAAGAAAGTACTAGGGACATAATGATTGACACTATTAATATAATTACTTTGATATTTTATAGTTAATGACTAATACCACATGAAAATGTTTTGTGGATAGAAAAATCAAAATATTATACTGTATAACATTGTCTTAAAGCTCATTGGTAACAGAGTTAGGATTAAGCTTTGGGATTTCTAACTCCTATTTGATCATCAGACCACTAAAATTCTCTGCTCTTCTGAAAAAAATATTGAGGCTTGAGAAACTCATGGTTCTGGAGATGAATTTCATGAAGACATGAGTCATAATGGGTGGTTTGATGTTATCAAATGTTTTCATTTTGCTAAGGCCTTTTGAACAGATATTAGAGCAACAAATTTCATCATTATGTTCAACTTTATACTTTGTAACATTGACCTTTTGGTCCAAAAGATAGCAGTGCTAGGTTCAGCATTCTTCCGGTTCTTTCATAGGAGTTTCTTGTGTTAAAAACAAAACAAAAACAAAAATCTTAAATTTTCTCTGGTAGTGATTTGAAACAAGAATGAATTTTGGCCATTTTTAAAAAGATATGGCTTGTAGGGGATATTATGCATCATAAATTTGTAGGGGGTGAAATCACCATTATTTCACAACTTTATCCAGTGACAATGGACTGGGAACAGGAGCATAGAAATAAAATCATGAGAATCATTCAGTGAGTATTGCCAATCAGGAAGAGTAGAAGGTCAGGAGGGTAAGGAATTTTATAGCAGTAGCTAATAGAGACACAACTAGGAATATCTTTGCCTTGGGTAAAAACAGGGTTGGGGTGAGAGCATAGCAGCTCAGCAGATACTGCGATTATGAATACACTGCAGTCATTACAGCAGAGCCTCTTGGTCTGGAAGGACTAAGTGGTCAAAGTTGGTTCAGAAGAGGAACACTAAAGATGTGATTCTGGATGATTGTAGCTAATGAAAAACAATGAGCAGGTAAGGTAGTGATTGCATGGAGAAAAATATCTTGAAACATAATTTACCTTGTGTTAATTAGAACTTAAGTAACTAGTGAAGCATTAAAATAGTGGATAATAGATTTGAGTCTAGATATAGTGGTGAGTGAAATTGAAGAGGAGTAATGGACAAGGATAATTGAGATGGAGCAAGAAATTAGAGTGTAAGAATCCTAGGCCCACTGATAATCAATTCTACTTTGTCTCTGACATGGGCAAACTTGAGGGAATAGGAAAATTTCAGCAAGTGTCAGCAAAGACATAGCTGTTAGTGTCTTTTTGAGTCCATTTGTATATTTCTTGCTTAAGATCTCAAGTAGCTAGCAGCCCAGCCCAATGTGTGAGGTCTTTTCCCAGAAACATAAAATACAAGGAGAATACAGACACACGGGAAACTACCCAGGATATCAGGCTCTTCAGAGCTGCATAGTTTTGCCATAAAAGGTCTCCCAGTTCAAGTACCACAGTATAAGTAAAGGGCTAGCTTAACATTAGTTTAGAGCTTTAAGCTTTTTCCTACTATTCTATAGTAAATCTCAAAATGGGGCAGAGATCAGCATCCTCTTTAGAAGTATTGACAACAGATATTACTTTCCTGACCCATAAATTAACAGTCTTTCATTTCTAATTGTGGTGACAGAAGTTAGGAGATCACAATAAGGGCAAAGCCTAGTTTTAGAAAAGAAGATTGCATTTCTGAAAAATTGGCTCAATTTGGACTAAAGTCACTTCAGGACGTTCTTCAGGAGTTCTTTCCTTCCATTAGTTGTACTCTGAAGTAGGATTTGGCAATATGGCACAAAGCTATGGTGGAATTCATTCTGGAGCCCTCTGAAGGGTGTGGTTTGTTGTTATTTTTCCAACTCTTAAATAATTCTGGACATTTTACCAGGAAAACAGAAAATTGGTCAAAGTGTGTGTGTGTGTGTGTGTGTGTGTGTGTGTGTGTGTGTGTTATTGTTTTACTTTGCTTACCCTATTCCTACATTATACCTGCCAACACTGCAAAACCAATTGTCCTCATCTAGAGTCTCAGAATTTCTGGATTTCCCCCTGCCTCAAAACTGAAGGCAAAGCTGGCTAATTATTAATTTTTTTTGGAGTGGGGATATTGTAGAAGGAAGTTGTAACAGTTGTAATCTGTTTTTCTCTGATTATTGTTTACCTCAATATTTAAGGCAAAAGCAGAACTGCTAGGTTTCCTTGACCAATTTGATCTTTTCAGAAAGTTTACATAATCTGTTGATGCTTGTGTATTAATCTACACCTTTAGGTATAAATTCTTTGAGAAAAAGGATCCTTCTCTATAAAGATTTCAGTATTTTTCTTCCTTCTCCTGCCTGCTATTACTTTCTGTATTATGGACAATGCTGAATACTTCAGCTATTCTTGCCTATACACCAAAAGCTTTCAGATCCATTTCCATGTAAATAGTTTAGCTTTGTGTGCTCATTAAGTTAATGAATGGGTCATAGAATAAGGTTATAATAGTTACTCTTTATTTTTCTCCAATTTAGTGAGATGATGTCTAAAAATTAAAAATCAGTCAGAAATAATAATAATTTCCATGTTCAAATCTTAAGACTTTTTTTTATTTGTTTTTACTTGGACATATTTTCTGTGGATTCAAGATTTACTGACACCTCTCATTTAACAAGAAAACCAAAAGCTCTGAGAGGTTAAGTCATGCCTAGGGTTACACATGAAACAGGAAACAGAAATAAAATTTGAACCTAGGTCCTCTGATCTCAAATTTAGTGCTCCTTTTACTACACCATACTGTTTCATTTGATCTTTACTCTCAAAAGTTTAACCTATTCTCTAATTCTTAGATTTTCTGCAGTTAATGAGTAATAACTAGAGTTGCATATTACATGGTGGTATGTCAGCCAGGTAATATTTTTTATTCTATGAAATATAATTCTTGAGATTTCACTTTAGATATGAGCTAGAAATTGCTCCTATAATTCCCCCTGAATCTATAATTAAGCCTTAGCTATTGTTTAGAAATGTGGAATAAAAATGAATACAATAATCCAAACATCACCCTATATGTGTTCTCATATGGAATCTGGTCCCCAATTTTTTTTAATTAAGCATACTAAATTGCCTAGAAAAAAATGGAGAATATGTTTTATTGGATTTCTTTAACACCTATGTGCCTCTCTCTCTGTCTGTATAGGGAAAAAGGGATGGGCTAGATCTCTTCTAGTGGCCCCATTAAACCTCATGAGCTGGAATCTATTGTATATTAATTTATTCACAATTAAAATATAATGGGAGTTGAATTTGTACAAATCCCTGGTTGTTACCCAAATAAAGATAGATTATCCTGTTTTAAAAGTATTTTATAGAAGGACTTTGTAAACTTAATGCTTAGCTATTCTATAAAAAAGTTTCTTCAGAAATTCAAAATAATACACTTACAATCCCTATAAGACCTATCAATCTTCAAGTTTCAAATATACATGTTGTGTCGTAAAATCTCATACAATTGTTCATGGAGAATTGATTCAACATGAAATAATCTGAATAATCAGACTTCACATTTTTGGAAAAAAATGTTAGTTGATTTTTTAAAATAATATGCAAACTATTTCATATTGGAGGGGTCTAAACACATGACTTAATTGTGTTGGGAACTCTTGATGTAAAATTTGCTCCATCGATATTGATTGGCAGCGCATCTGTAAATTATGGTTTTAGAGAACTGAGAGAAATTATTTTTTTCAAAGTGGCACTTACCTATTATGTGCCAGATATACAATTTGAACCCCAGTCTTTGTAACATGAAAGAAGAGTCTGTAGCCTTTACATAGTTCTACTTATGATCACATTTATAAAATACCTTTATAAGATCAATGTTGATGTACAGGATTATTTCTTATCTCTTAGTTTAATGTTAAAGGATTTTATTTTACTCTGTACATGTGGCAGGTTTTAGGGAATGTGATTCTTTTATATATGGCATATTGGAATTCAAATTATGATGTACCTTTTATACAGAAGTCCTATTTTATTTGCAAGTTCATTCATTGCCTTGTGAAACATATAATTCACTAAGATGAGTACAAAATTTAGCTGCAATCATTTTTATTGATTGTCTAAGATATTTCTTTCTGTGGCTTAGTGCTAGAAAGAGTAGCTGTTGGGAAAATTGAATTCTAGTCTGGGCTATGTGACTTATTGCATAACCTTAGGTAAATTCTAAAACTCTTTGTTTCTCATTTTAATTCAAAAAATGTTGATAAGAATACCAGGATTACTGCTTCACTTTGTTGTGAGGATAAAATGTGGTAATAGAAACAAATATAAGAATAAAATTAAGATAATAGAAATAGTCTCTGAAAATAAATGACTTTGAAAAGTTAACCAATGCATCTTTTTTTTTTTTTTTTTTTTTTTTTTTTTTTTTTTTTTTTTAAAGAAGATGAGTTGCTCTGATTTACTACTGCTTCCTATTTACCATTCCATCTAGTTACTATTGGGGAAGGGAAGAATTGTTAGGTGCATTTGGAAACAATGCTTACCTACTAATGTAACACTAAAGAAAATAACAATTAATTTTTTTTAATCTTTTGTCACATTTTTTTTTTGGATGGCACAATGATGGCAGACTCTAATTCAGAGATGAGTTGGTAAATGTTTAATAACTGGCTTTCTGAGTGGAAAAATGTACCCATGACATGCTTTTAATCTGCATAATCAAAAATTTCTCCATCACTTTCTTGAATCTAAACAATCATCACAATAATAGATCAAGTTCTCATTTGTAGGATTTGCTGATTTATAGGGTATAAATTCTCATGCATTTTATTGAGTTTTGATGTTTTTAAGCATCATTTGGAAATAGCTCATTATATTAGAAAATTTACAGGTAACTATTTATTGTATCATACACAATAAGGCTCTTTGCCCTAAAAATGTTGTTGTACAAATCAAGAAAATTAGCATGAACAAAAACTAACTCTTTACCCTAATGTTTTAGGTTCTTTACTTACTCAAAATAATCTTTCTACCAATATTTCACACTTTTCTTCATGTTTCTTTATAGTCAATATAGCATATAATCACTCCCTTTTCTTTCTTCTCTTTGCTCATGATATATCTTGAATAGACTCTCTCAATGGCTTCATCTATTAGAATACTCTTCCTGAAAGACCTAGTTTTGTTATCAGTTCCATTATACAGTCTTCCATGATCATATCAGCTAAAAGTGATGTCTTCGTTGAATTTTTCATGTTGTTTGACCTTTTATTCACTCACTTATATTTTACTATATAAAATAGTTGTTTCTATTTCATCCCTTCTATTCAATTGTAAGCTCCTTGAGGATAGGAAAAGTGCCATTTGTTATCTTTTTATCTCAGGTACTGAGCATATAATAAGAAGTTGGGAATTTTTAAATTGAGTTGAATGATATATGGGCAGAACATCTGCATCCTATGGTTGTTTTAAGGAACAAACAGGGAAAGTTTTTTAAAAAATACTTTGCAAATTTTAAAGAGCTTAACAAATGCTAATTATTACTGCGGCAGCTACTTCTTCTATACCTTCTTCTTCTTCTTCTTCTTCTTCTACTACTACTACTTATTGAATGAGAAACATAAATAAGGTAAAAAGAATTGAGATATGTGATGGATATGTGATATATTGTGACATATATGTGATATGTTGGTAGCTGTAAGAAAGAAGATGGGTTCTTTATGTTAAGGTCAGAGAAATTTGCAGGAGACTTATGTTTCTTTTTTCTTAGAAAATGAAATCAACTTCAAAAGAAATGGGGAAAAACCAGAGGCTGAACATAAGGAAAATTTTGGGTTGCCAAAAGGAAATTTAAACTTTTGGATATTTAAGAAATCATATTTGAAGAAATAAAAAAGAGGCATAATACATTCTCTTCCCCTTTCCCTCCCTCCCACCCCCCAGTATATTCTCATTTCCCTTCCTTCTCTCTTTTTTTTCCCTTAAGGCCATCAAATAGAATCTTTTCTTTCCCCTACCACAGGCCTTCTATGTGTATTAAACCTCTTCTTGAAGATATATTTCTAAAGGAACACTTGTTTCTACTTCTATTAGAATTCTATTAGAATGCAAACATTTTATTGTCCTGTATCCATTTCTAAGGAATAAAAAAAAAATCATTGTAGTTTTATCTTGATTTCTATGTTTGCATTTCAGTCTTCTACTCAGTTCTCAACTTTTTTGTCAGAAGTACTTGAAAATGCTCTATTCCATTTAATGTTCATTTCTCACCCCTTACCTTTCCCATATGTTTATACTAGTTTTTTTGTAATGTATTACTCTTAGTTGTGCAACTATCTAGGACAAGAAGTGCCCAATTCTTAAATAGGGTGGGGTATGGAGTTTTTTAATGAAGGTGAATATCATCACCAAGGACAAGGGATAGGCTGGGTGAAAAGTCCTTTGGGATTTGTAATATTTTTCACTTTGGGGAAAAGAGAAAATTATATCACATCAGACTAGTACAGCAGAAGAGGATGAGAGAGAAATGTGAATGAATATATGTGAGTGGATGATTGTGGGATTTTCAGCTTTTATTCTAATAGGAAAAATATAAGGGGGAACCTCAGAGGAGAAAGGAGCAATCCATATCCTTTTTGTTTGTTTGTTTGTTTGTTTGTTTTTAATGTCTTAGAAGAATAGACTTGACAGATTTGACATAAATTTTATAATTAATAGCCTGGGACTGATCTTGTCTTTAAGATGTCTGGTGCTCTTTCTTTGTAACAGAAAAATGTTGGGTGACATTTTAAGCTGCTCAAAAAAAGAGAGAAACCTTTTATAAAACATAAACAGAAGTTAAAACTCCATCATGATCTAGTAAAGTTCCTCTAAGTGCTGACATAAGCAGTCTTTATCTTTTCTCTTTGGAAGAATAATGTACAAGTTTTCTTCTCTTTTATTGTAGTAGCTATCATGTTTGTGATAACTTTCTCTAGTAGTTTTGTATTTGAACATTTCCTGGCTGCTAGTAGTATTTTTTTCTCTAATTTGAAAGGTCTTCATTTTGACTATGATATGCCCATGAAATTTTTATTTTTTTGGTATTTTATGTCATTATTCGAATTTTTTTTTTAATTTTCAGTTCACTTGATGATTCTAATAGATTTGAGTAGTTTACTTTTATGATTTTTTTCAAATATATCATTCAGACATTTTATTTTTTTCATAGTTTTTGAACAGTATAATAAATCTTAAATGATTTCTTCTTGAGCTATTTTCCAAGTCAGTTCTTTTTAATAACAAATACCTTATTTTTTTCTGTTTTTCTTTTGTTCCAAATTTTAATTTTTTAAATTACTTTGTCTCATTGACAACATTCTAATTCTCAGGGAACTTGTTCCTTGAATAGGTTACCACTTTCTATTTTTTATCTTTCAAGTTTTTCTTTAATAAATTTAATCTTATTTGTAATGTCTTAATTTGCATATAATTGTGATGGTGTCCCCTTCTTTGTTGCCTTATTGAGCAATTCTTGAAACTTAATTTTTCTTCATGGTATTCAGTATTTTTTTTCCTTTACTCATATCTCTAGCTTCAACTTTTAATTTGTGGTTTAGTGCCAGAAAGAGGTAATGCCTTTTTGCCCACTTACAGTTGGTATAATTAGTTCCTGTTTGGTTCTGAACTTGCTTTCTTGTGCTCTTGCATTTAATGTCTATTTATTTTGGAGGCCATCTACCAAAAAAAGAGAAAAAAAGAGAAAGATATCAATGTTGCTGAGCAGATTATTATTATTGCCTATTCCTGATCAGAGTGCTAGGTGAATTTCTCATCCACTGAGGTTTACTTAATTAGTTTTATCTCATCTGTATTTCATGGGGCTTTCTGCTCAAGGCGATGTTTTCAGAGCTCATGTATTCTGATTTTGGTCATTTAAATCATAAAGCAATTAGTGCTTGGCTATATAAACATTGGCTATTATTATTAACTGATTGATAACTTTTTTCCAGAATAAGAATTTTTCTTAGTCTACTTTTGATGCTATTTCACTCAGCTGGTTCTATTTTAGATTTCATAATGATAAGTAGATAGTTATATGGCTAAAAAGAAGAGGTCAGGGAGATATTAACTTGACCATGCTCATCTAGCTAGTTAATTGAAGCCCATGACTTTTGATAACAAATCCATTTCTTATTCCTTTGTTTCAGGTTGATTTTTATATTTGTTGACATCATTTTTAAAAAAAAATTCAAATAAGGTCCATATAATGTAGAAACATATTGTTTTGCATCAGAACAAAATACTCCTTTTAAAAGGAAAGATTATTTAATTTGTGTGAACACCTGAATGTTCAGCAACTTACACTAAGAAGCCAAAGAACCAGTTTTTAGTAAATTAATAATATGATTGGCTATTGCACAGGTGCTGAGTATTCTCTAGTGCCATATTTAGTCTCCTTAGTGGTAGGATGATAGCAGACATTGTTAATGTGTTACGAATTTTATTAGGTAAGGCAAGATCATCAAGTGTAAGGATTTCAGGAGAGTATAAAATGTGATGAGTGTGCGTATGTTTTCACATGTAACACACCCTAACTACTGCTGTTTATAGCTTATTGCTTCAAAGCAATTAAATTGGGTGAAGATCTTGGACTTCTAAAGCAGTAAACAAATACCAGACATGTGGCCACTTGCTAGGTCATAGTTTCCCTTTGAACATAGTCTTGCCAGTGACATGAAGCAGCAAATACTGAACAAATGAAAAAGCAAAACATTTCTTTGTGCCAGAGAGGAAATCAGTTTTTAAAAACTTACGCTTGTTTTCTGAGTGTTAAATGAAATGAATGGAATTATATTTGAAACGTTATCCCTGGATTTTTTTTTTTTTTTGTCAAATTGCTCATTTCACCTGGAATTTAAACTATGTATATCTATACCCTTTTTCTCTGTCTTCTGTCAGAGCACATTTCTGAGACTAAAAAGGTTTCACAGAAGAATTAGATGGGCCAGTTAACATTCAAAGCAATAGGCTCTTTTATTTGTTTTGGGTAAGTCTATCTATAGTAGCTTTAAGCAAACAAGGAAGTGGCAAACAGAGAAAACTATGGAGAGGTGAAGTTCATTCTCTTTTTGCTGTAACCTAGGAATTATGCCCCTAAACTAGGGCAGGACATTTATCCCCTCACAGTGGGGCTATCACTTATACCTTCATACAAGGATTACCCACCAAAGCCGCCTTCTCCTGCTCTAAAACATGTTCACTGAAGCTGGCTCACTTCCAAAATAGTACTGGAAAAGAATGAAGAAGGAATACCAACAAGGATGCACCAAGGAGCCATGAACCCTATTATGCCCAACTAGAGGTATGCTGAAGCTAGCCTTTCCTGGCTTAGGAGAGCCAATTGTTACATTTTCAGTGTTATTTTTTATATCTTGAAATTTGGTGAATGCCACATACCAGGGCTCAGTTTATTATTTAGTTAATTGTTAATAATACAGATTAAATGAGAGCTGGTTGCTAAACATTTAAGAGTACCCGTTGTATTTAGGCTATGATAAAAAGAAAGAATCTATCATGGATTCATAAATATATGCTTTATAGTAGCCTAGTTCTCTTGAGTTAACATAGTTACTGGATCAGTATCATTGATAATGTAATACTGGATAGCATCATATCATGACCAATCCAGCTTTTCTTTAATTGATATAACAAGGATACATTAAATGGCAAGGAAGCTAGAAGTTTTCAAATCCGAATATCCTAATTTATAGATCTTTCCTGGGTGTGGAGGTAGTAATTCCAAATAAGGGGGAAAGTAAAGTGGAAGGGATATCTGGCAGAAACAAAAATAGAAAATAAGTAGCCTGGTGGGCAAAAATTAGGTCAGAAAAGCAAACAAATAAATTAGATTTGTTTTTAGCTTTAAGGCAGCTTTCCTTCTCTCTTCTTGGTTATTGTTTCTAGCTATCTCAGATTGATAAATAACATTTTCAGCACCTTCTCTCTCCATCATTTAAAAAAATGCAATTGAAATTTTAAATGATCATTTAAAACACTGATTTTATTCTAATGAGTTCTTGTTGTGTGACCCTGGGCAAGTCACCTAATCTCTATGTCAGTATCCTTATCTGAAAAATGGGATAATAATAGTACCTCTGAGGTTTTTTGTAAGATTTAAGTGAGATATAATTTGTAAAATATTTTGCAAACCTTTAAGTGCTATATAAATGCTATTGTTTTTATTAATTAATTCATTTGCATGTTGATAACTTATTCGTCCTTGGGATTTTTTTTTTTTTTAATACACTGCTCTCTTTTGATTCTCCTGACTTTTAGGCTCATTTTTTTTAATCTGCTATGCTGGCTCATCATTCATACCATGCTTCTCATTTATGGTTGTGCCTTAGGGATCTCTCTCTCTCTCTCTTTCTCTCTCTCTCTCTCTCTCTCTCTCTCTCTCTCTCTCCCATCCCCTTCTCTCCTCCTCTCCCTAATCTCTCTCTTTCTCCCTCCCTCTCTCTCTCCTTGTCTCTCTGTCTCTCTCTTCTCCCCCCTCTTTTTCTTTTTCTTACATACGTGCTCTTTCTTACATACATACCCAGCTTCCTGGGTTTAAAGTATCATTTCTATTCAGATGATTATCAGATATATCTATATCTCTCTATATGTATTCATCCCCACTTATCCTCTTGAATGACCATCTTATACAACGAACTGTTTACCAGATATTTTCAAATTCAACATTTTACTGAATTCTATAATAGCTATATTAAATATATCATGTCCCAAACAGAACAAAATTTGTTTTTCTGTACATCCTCTTCTCTTTCTAACCTCTTTGTTTCTGTTCAGGGAAAATCAAATCTCAATCAATCAAATCTCAGGCCATCTTTAATGATTCCATATTATATATAACATAGAGCGTCATAAATTCAAGCTCCATAATATCAATTTTATTAATTCTCTCCCCTTCACTTCCATTGCATTACCCTTGTTCAGCTCCTTATCACTTCTTGCTTGGACTATTGAAATGATGTCCTAAGGGGTTGCCCTATTTCTAGCTTAATCCATTCTCCACATTGTTGTCAAATTGATATTCCTAAAACACATATCTAACCAACTCACTTTACTATTCAATAGGCTCCAGTAGCTCCCTTATTCTTTTTGGATAAAATATAAGACCTTTGTTTGACATTTAAAGCTCTTCACAATCTGCACTAGCTTTCCAAACTTATTGAACATTATTCCCCTTCATGCATTTTATATACTAATCAAATGACCTCATTGTTGCAATCCATACATCACATTCCATCTCTGAATTCAAACTTGAAACACATTGCCCTCATATTTTTACTTCTTAATACCTTTAGCTTTCTTTAAAGTTCAACAATTCCAATTTCCTATCTCAGACCTTTCTTGATTCTTCATATAATCACTTTCTATTTGCTTCTGTGTATGTACTCCTGTTTTTTTTCTCATCCCTACAATGTAAGATCTTTAAAGACAGAGATGGTTTAATTTGTTTTTTATCTTTGTAGATTTAGCTTCTACAGAAAGGTAGTAACCTTTTTACCATCTGGTAGGTGCTTAATATATGCATGTTGAATTAATGAACATTTCTGATTTCTATATAAATGACTATTTTACTATGAAATAACTGATAATCTAACTGAAATATTATAGAGTTATTTTGGAAATTTGGAGGAAGATGAGAAAGGACTTGTTATACTTTTATCTTGTGGATGAATAAAAGCATGCAGTTGAAACACTCTGTGAAGGGCTCCCTTAGGAAAGAATAGGTTTTTGGATATTTCCCAGATACCATGCTTTAAATACTGCCATAAGTGGTAAGGATGAAGGAAAATTTCCATGTTAGGCCTCAATTCAAGTTGGAGTTACACATCAGTTGCCTGGGGTTTTACCACAAATGTAAATCACAAAACCCACTATACAAAGAAATCTGTAATTTCTTCATTAGCTAAAGTCTCTTTACTTAAAGTATACACAAGCCAAAGTGAATGAATACCACCCAGATAGTATCCCCTTTCCTTTTTTTTAATTACAAGAAAAGATGAAAGAAACAAAAGAAAATATATTAAGGTATTAAAATGTTGAAGGATTTTCCCTCCTTTCATTTGTTTTGATATTTTTGGTGGTGGAGGCAAAGATTATATTGAGGTAGGGTAGAGAATGATTGTTATGTTGCTCATCTGTCATTTGTTTTGGATTTATTTTTGTTTGTTTTAATCATTTCATTTGTTTCCATGTGTTTAAGAGATTCCCTGATAATATATAAGTATAAAAAGGTATAATAGAGTTTCCAGCTATAACTCATAATGGGGGAAAAAAGTAATAGACAATGAAAAGGAAATGAGAGAATTTCTCCATGTCCATTTTGGACATTTATATGAATTTCAAATTCTTCATGCTCTTCCAAACCCACCCACACAACACCATTAAAAAATATGGTGTGTGTATCAAATACAGCACAAATTTCCATGAAACTATTCCAAAAGAAACTGTGAGTTGCCCATGTAACCAATTTTGTCCTGAATTTCCCTGTGTAAGTGGAAATAAATAGCTCTTCTGGTCTCAACTATACTTCAACATACTAATTTCATACCTGTTTTAAAATATGCTTACTTAAAAGCATTAGTTTTCTTTAAATAAGACACTGTAATTAAACCAAAGGAGCCAAAGGAATCTCTTATTTTTTAATAAACGAAATGATTTTAGAAATGGCACATTTAGTACATATATCTTCTCACTTGATTCTATATTCTGAAAAATTGAGGATCAAAATCCTTAGAAGACTGAAACAATTTTTTTTCAACTGAAAAAAAAAACTAAACTAAAAAAAATATATTAAGCTCTTAATCAGTTTTCAGTGTTATTGAATCTGAATCTGAGTCAAACCTTTACTAATTACTCTCCTTCATTTTTCATATCCAATAAGTTGCCTACTCTCGTCATTATTACCATTATATTCCACTTGCTTAAGAAGTTAAATAATTCCTTGCAACCTCTAAATATAGTCTAAAATACAGATTCCTTTGACATTTAAAACCATTCACCATTGATATCTAACCTATTTCTCAAGGTTGAGTCTATATATCCTCTATCATATATTTTATATTTCAGCCAAACTTTCCTATTTATTCCTCTTCAAAGATACCCTTCTACCTGTTATTTCAATTCTTTTGTACAAGTTGTTCTCTCATTTTTCTTTTAGAATCTCTAATTTCCCTTGAATACTTTAAGTACTACTTTCTACAAAAGGTCTTTCTTATTTCTCTAGGGTTAGTGCTCCTCTCAAATTACTATGTATTTATTTTTCACAAAATTTGCAAACAAAATGAATTTGTTTGCATTCATATATTTCTATATGTCTATGTAAGGACATACAATTTATCATATGTCTCAAAGGTGGAACCTTAACTTGGGTGCTCTTGACTTTGAGGAGACTGGCTTCTTTATTCTTTATTTCATGATGTTTATTTTTTTATGTGTGTATCTGTATGAACTTATGTCATATATACGTGTGTATATATAATACATGTGCATATATATACATATATGTGTACATATATGTGTACATATATGTATGTGTATATATATACACATATGCACACACATAAAAGAAATATAAAAGGTTATAGTTACAGTCATGGATGGACCTGTGATTTCTTTTTAATAGAGAAGTCCAAAGTGAAGAAACTACATCAACCAATGTAATAGGTATCTTCTCTGCAATTAGAATATTAGAAAATTACTTAGGACAGTTGTGTCAAACTCAAATAGAAATGAGTGTTCATTAAGTCATTCATTAAGCCATCTTGTGGGCTGAATTTCCCTTAGAAAATGGAATTTTATCATGTATCTATCTAAAATGGCTTAGTAGTATCTATTTGTTTATGAATCGATCAATCTATCTACAATCTATCTGTATCTATGTATATTTGTAGGCAGGTATACTGATTGTGTTGAAAAAATAATAGAAACAATCATCCCCTTCTAGAATAGATGTTAGTACATATTCATATAGTTTAGAGACTGTACTTTATGAGGATGAAAAAATGTCTGTAATGTTTTCTGTGGAGGGGGAGGGAAAGCATCATTGTTACTATAATAACAACAACAATACCGAGTTAGCCTTTATATATATCCATTATGCTACTATAGATACTTTTTGCCATAGAATCTTCTGAGTCAGGCGCCATATTAAAGACTTTACAAATAATGTCTCACTTGATTCTCACAGTAATCCTGGAAGAGAGGTACTATTATTACCATCATTTTATAGTTGTGGAAACTGAGACACAGAAGATAAATCATTTGTCCAAGGACAAGCAGCTACTAAGTATCTGAGGCTGGATTTGAATTTGATTCTTCCTGCCTCCAGGTCCAGTGCTCTTATCACAGTGTCACTGAGCTGCTAATCTCCCACCCACAAGAAGATATAAATTGAATATATCAATCTTAGAATGACAATTTAGTCACTACTAGATTAAGTAGGATTTTACCCAGTTACCAGAATGAATAGGTTCTTCATATTTGGATGGCTCCTTTGAAAATTTAAAACATTTATCTTGACTTTACCATTTCTTCCTGCCTCTCTGTGCATTCCTCCTTTCACATCTGTATTTTTTGGAGGAAGGCATTCTCTAGGCAGATTTTGGTATTCTGCCAGCTACTATTGCTAGCTGGCTGAATAGCATCCTACAGGCCTACTCAAACCCAGAAGAATCAAAGTACCACCTCCTCCTGAAACGGTTTTATCACGTTCTCTTCTCTCCCACACTTCCACCCTTTCACTTGGCAAAACATAAGACTTGGAAAATTGCCCCCACTCAGTCACTCTTTCAACTCTAACACCTGGCTGTGATTGTTGAACTAAAAAGAAGTACATAAAGACCCCCAAAATTAGAAATTAGTTTTGTAGTCTGATTTGTATAAGACATGAATTTGAGAAGGGGGAGTTGGAGCAAGTAAAAAAAAAAAAGAAATGAAAAACATTGTTTCTCTTCTCAGTAAAAGATTTAGATCTCTATGTTGGCATAAAAAGGTCATTTTTGGCCTGAGGGGTTTGATGTTGTTCTTTTAAGTTAGACCATCAACCTAAACTATTTTTAACACTTGCCACGAAGAACAAATGACCTTTAGTTACTTGCCCAGAAGACAAGTGGTACATTAACACACTAAATACAGTGGGTTAGCATCTCAACCCTTTCTTTAATTTTCAATGAAAAATTCTTAGATATTTTAGAAAATAGTATTATGTGATGATTTTTTTCTTTTTATTTGTAAATTTGATATTTCAACTGAGATCTATATCATCTGCATATTTCAGTCATATGGGATTGCATTTGTTCACTCAGAGTAGGTGAAATGATGAAAAGATCTATATTGAGTGTGGAAGTAAGGTTAAAAGAAGGCAATACAATGTTAGTGTTCACAAACTGCCCTTTTATTTAACTGCTCTTTATTCTGACAAGAACCAAAGATTAAATAGATAGTTTCTTCAAAAGTAAGTTCAAATCGGCCTTTTTGATATGATGGCAGATTCCTTGTTGGCACTGCAGGTGGTTCATATATTCATATTTGTCTGTTGTATGGAAGGAACTCTAAAAAGTATAAGGTAAATAGAGTATCAGGGATGTATGTATGTATGAACAAAGAAACTGGGTATTGAGGAAATAGTTATTTAATCTTAAATTAAATGTCATTATTATGAAAATTCTATTAAAATTTATTATTTTTTTCCTACAAATATTTTGACATTATTTTTCAATCTTTCAATCACATTACCCAGGAGCTAAATTCACTTATTCCACTTATCTCTCATGCTATTTTCCATCCTATCATTTAATTTTAGGAGGAAAAGGCTAATACTCAGATCTTGCTTATAGTAAAATTGTGAGATCTAAACTGCTATCACCTATTTCTTTGAGAAGCTTTTGTAGTAAACACTGATGTCTTTCTGATGTCTAGTATTGAAAGTTTTAATCTTAAAAAAGCAAGGAATAGTAGTAAAATAGCAACTCTGAATTTGATGGGCAGACTTATCTATCTCTTTCTGTCAGTTACTGCAATAATAATTTAGGTATTATAAAAGTTGACGATGACAAGTTATAGTCCTGGAATTCAGCTTCAGACATCCCCTGCCTTAGTTCAAGTAAAAGAAGTTCAACACAGACTTTAATCAACCTCTTTTAGAAACAGTGTGGTAGAGTATATCAGTGAGTCTGAGGTAATTTCTGCTTATCTTCTAATTCTGGTAAATTCTATTTTAATCAGAATTTTGGACATGAATTTTCACCTGGCAGTTTCCAAAGCAGGAAGAAACTATATAAATTTCTCAAAAAAAATGTGGTCTTTTTCCATAAATCTGTCTTTTCTTATTCATTTTTCTCATACTCAGGAAAAAAAAATCTGTAGACATATACAATAATTTGAATTATAAATTCATTTAAGATTTTAGTGATATATATTTTCTTTTCTTTTTATATTTTATATATTTTTATAGAATAATATATCAAGAATATAAAAAAGTTTTACCTAGAGGAGATACAAAATAATGAACATTTTCAATTTTTTAAATTTAAAATTTAAGTGATTAAATTTTCAGTTGTATGAAACATAACCATGCCTGTTTTTTGTCTCAGTAGGTTCACTGTGTCTTTAGGATCAATTTTTAATAGCCTAATATTATTTGTGCAGCCATTTTACTGTTAGTACAATAAAAAAAATCTTAGTTCATTGTCTTTTAGACGTCCCTCTTTTTACACAGTATAAGAAATGCTCCTTTGTAAGTGTCATATAGAAAAAAATCTCCAATTTTCTTTTTCTCTCTTCAAATTCTAAGCCACTGTGAATTCTTGGAAATCATAGAAATTGGAGAAAAGATAGATCTTATAGCTCATTAAACATATTTTGAGGGTAGAAATAAACTGAAAAAACACAGCAAAATACAACAACAACAAAAAAAAAAACCCTATAAGTAATAAACTCCCTTAAAAACCCCAAATATCAAATATAAGAAGAACTTAATTACCAAATGAAAGGAATACAAACTACCTATTGACTCAAGTAAGTTTGTTCCTTATTTCCAAACAAACCTGAAAGCATATGCAGAATGAATATTCTTTCAGGAGGCATTTTACCATATTGGGTGGGCAGCTACTGGAGAAGAAGTAGCAACCACTGCCTCAAGGTGGGCATAAAAAAGATAGAAGACAGAAAACTTCCAAGAAGCCATTAGAATGGCACAATCACAAGGTAATTCTGAAGCATTTGTTTCCTTATCTTAATTATAGAGAACTCCATTTTAAAGTTCACATAATAATAGCTACCATTTTTATCACATCTACTCTGTACCAGATATTGTGCTGTGCTTTACAAATATTATATCATGTGATCCCCTGGGACCCTGGGGAGGAAGGTACTCCCTTTACATTTCATGAGATTGAGGCAGATAGAGTTAAGTGACATGTCCAAGATCACACAACTACTAATTATTTGACAAGACTCAGTGGAATTATTTTCTATGTATTTCAAAGGAGATTTGATTACAATGCAGTTACAATGCAATGGATGATGACTATCACTTTCTACTTTGTGAGTCAGTCACTGAACTTCTTTGGGTCTCAGTTTTTTCATTTATAAAATGAGGGGGTTAGATTCGATCACCTCTGACTCTTAGAAACTGGATCTTATACCTATAAATTTGAAAATTGTTTTATTTTCTCTTTTTCTTTGTATTCCTTGTTTGGTCATTAATTTTTTTCCCTCATCCAGAGATCTGAAAATTAATTTTTCTGTCTCTTCTAATTACCTGATGATATAATCTTTCACATCTAAGCCATGTATCCATTTAGGGCTAATCCTTATTATATTGTAAAATGTTTTTAAGCCTAACACCATGAATGCAAAACAGTATTTGTTGTGGTGTAAGAAATGACCAAAGGAATGGTTTCAGAAAAACTTGAGAATACTGGAATAAAATGCTTCAGAATGAAGTGAAACAAAAACAATTTGTATAATAACATTAATATTGTAAAGATAAACAATATTAAAAAATAAAAGAACTCTGATGAACACAATGACTTATTACTATTCAAGAGGATCAATGAGGAAGTATGTTTTCTACTTCATGACAATAAGTGTTGGTCTCCAGGCAGAATAAAACATAAATTTTGGCCTTGGCGAGTGTAGGGGTTTGTTTTACTTGACTATGCATAAGTCTATTTCATTGGCTACTACCTATGATCATATTTCACATAATTATAACTTCAAATAGTATGAATTCAAATGCATATGACCACTTCATAAGATTAATTATTCAGATCAATTGAAACTTGACTGTATTTGTTAGAAGTATTTTTCTTTCTTTTTTTATTTTTTTCATTGGAGTGGGAGGTGGTTCAGAGGGAGAGAACATACTGTTTGTTATTTGAAAAAAAAATCATAAAGAAACTGATGGAAATTTGAAAGAAAAATATTTTTAGTATGGATAGCTATATTAAATGGATAAAAACCACATATTATCTCTCTTTATCTCTATTATCTATGATACTGAATAGGAATGCCACAAAATTCTAAGTAGCTCATTAATATGTATTTCTTGGATAAATGCTTCAAGTGCCATTGATCTAAGGTTAGTACTGAGTTAAAAAAAAATGATTGGTCTGGATTGCATTTGGGAATATAGATAGCATTTTTGATAATCCCAAATCTCTTGCTGACACAAAATTTTGTCTTTATTACAAATATTCTTATGGTGATGTCATATAATTTATATGGCTATAAATTATAGAATACCACAGTCCCAGAGGAATCAGTTTCAAGTGAAGAAGAAAGAAATGAAAAAATACATGGAGTATAACAAAAGGATGAAATCATGGATTTACCAAAGTTAATATCTATTTTCAACAATATAATTTCATTTGGATCCAAGTGTAAATCATATAATATTATGACCTGCAAAGAATAAAAAATCAGAGTATTCATGAAAAGGAATGGATGAGTTGTAAAGAATGAGAAAGCATGGGTAGGTTGTCATCTGTATCTTAACAGGCAATATCTATATCAACAAGATCACTATTTTATTAAAGTTGAAGTACATTTGAAGCACAATTCAATTCAATAAATATTTATTTCATTTCTTTATTAAACCTGTGTGGAATTCACATTTTGCATACTTTTCTTATGGATTATTTCCATAGCAGCTGCTTTTGATATCTACTATTTTATCCCACAAATTCTCTATTCTATTCAAATGGTTCTAGTTTTGCCTATTTTCTTGGTTGTCCAACTCTTCCTGACCTACTTGAGGCTTTCTTGGCAGAGATTCAGGAGTGGCTTGCCATTTCCTTGTCCAGCTCATTTTACAAATGAGGACATGAGGCAAACCAGATTGAACCAAGGGTCACACAGCTACTGAATGTCTGAGAATGGATTTGAACTCATAAAGACTAGCTTTCCTGATTCCAATATCAATATTCTATCCACTCCATCTAGATGCTAGGTGGTACAATATTTAGAGTGCAATGTATAGATCTGAGTTCAAATATTGCTTCAGACATTTACTAGCTATGTGATACTGGAAAAGGCAAACACTTCAGTATTTCTGCCAAAATAAAATGAAAGAGACAAAAAAAAAGGAGGGGCACAAAGAATGATTGAAAAACAACAATAATAATAGCAGGCATGTGAGTTAGTCATTATTGATGTAGTCCTAATTTTCTATTTTTTTCTAGGACTATTGGGTTGACACAGTGTATTGAGTGCTGGTCCTAGAGTCAGAAAGATTAATCTTTCTGAGTTTAAATGTGGCTTCAAGTTCTTATTAGCCATGTGACCTTGGGCAAGTCACTTAAACTTGTTTGCCTCAGTTTTCTCATCTGTCAAAAGAGCTGAAAAAGGAAATAACAAATCACTCTAGTATCTTTGACAAGAAAAATCCAAATGGGCTCAGGAAGAGTTATACATGATAGAAAAATGACTGAACAACAAAAGCATCAATTCTATGCAAAGCTCTGTACTAAGTACGGGCGATACAAAGAAAGGCAAAAGGTGGTCTCTGATCTCAAGAAACTCATAGTCTACTGGGGGAAACAGTATGTTAATAACATTGTATAAATAAGTATACACATATACACATATAAATTGTATAATTAGAAATAAATTAAATAATATAATAAATTAGAAATCATTAGCAGAGGGTTAGTTTTTGTCACTTGGGATATTTCTCTCGAATTGTCAAAGGAATATTGAGGAAGTATGATCCTTTACCATTTCGCACTTTCATATTCTTAGAATTCTTAGTATCTTTTAGGAAGGTAATTTTAATTTAAGGTATTCATTCCATAGAAACCAGAAATATGGAAATAATACCAAATATGGGTGATATAAATGAATAAGAACAAATAAATAATTTAAAGAGGGATTGTAATGAAAAGTAGTTTAGACAGTATATGACTTAAACCTACAGAAAGCAACAAATCTAATGTACTTTAAATTTTATAAATTAGACTAAGAAAGAAAAAAATTCCAAGTTTGTCATTTTCATCCCTTTTGGTAAAATTTGCCTTCATTTCATGTGTATTATTATTAGTAATCCAATCTGAAGAAATGAAGTGGCAAGCAACATGGGTTAAAAGAACTAACTAGGTATAATTAGCTGAAATGTGAACTATAATGGGAAAAATAACGAATAGCCAAAATTTACTTCTTTGTAAAGCTTTTGAGTCCATGACCCTCAGTAAAAGGAAGTTAATGTGAGTATCACTGGTGTATAGTCTATAACCTCTTTGCAGTACTTTCAGGTCAGCAGTATATATTAGCTTCAAATATACATGGACAACTTGTACAAGAATCCTTCTCTAGCATAAGGCATAACTGATTAAGCTCTGTATTTTCACAGATGGGAGCCTTTTTTTTTTTTTTTGAAGAATTTAACTAGAGAACTTTTAGGATTTTGTGCTTTTTGTGGATACAACTAATGAAGGGAATTTGAGTGGCAGAATAGGAAATATGTTTTAAAATGTATACCTAGGTGAAATTGATGTGCGACAAATGCTTAGGTAAACCTTTATTTTAACACTAATTTGATTTGTTCGATTCATATTAACTTAGATATTGCCACAAGACATTAATCTGTTTGATGGCTTACAGGAATATTTTTGGTTAAGAATCCTTTAAAACTGATAACTACCAGGAAAAGCTCTATTACAACTCACTATATTCTCCAAGAGCTTCATTAAAGATATTGAAAAACAATTCATATGTAATAGATGAGTCAACTTTAAAAGGAAGATTTCTATCAAACCACTGCAAAACAGAATAATATTGAGAATAATGTATTATTACTCATTCGATTTTCAGTCTCATTTAAAAAGACGACTATTAGTGATCCATGTGTAATCTAAGAGGATATTTCATGACATTTTCCAGTTCATAGTATGAAAGTAACAAAGGAGGGGAATGCCCACAATAGGATTGAGTTTCTGTAGTGAAAAACTGAGAAGAACCACAAGTAATTCTCACTACAGGGAAACTACTGTAGAGCTTTTTGATACTTTGACTTTCTGGGAAGTGTCTACACATTTTTTCTTTTTCTTTCTTTTTTGGGCAAAAGAAATACTTTCTGAGTTTAAGTGTTATTTAGAGAATAACAACATATCACAAACATACACACACACACACACACCCTGTTTTTGAAAGAAAAATGAGGAAGTTCACTCAAATGACTCATGTGGAGTCAGTGATATCTGAGAATAAGTACCATTGTAATTGTATTTGAGTTTCCCTTGTTAGTATCTTAACTCTTTATTTCTCAATCATTTACCCATTATGAAAGAGTTGGCATAGATTCTCAGCTTGTTCATAAAAACAAGTAAATAAGCAAACTTATTGAACAAAACAGGGCAACGAAAATTGGCTCCACAAAATAATAAATATCTAGAAAATTATTGAGAAATAGACATTTATCCTAAACTTTTTCTTTCTAAATTTCCAAGTTTCTGTTTAGAGATAATTCACAGCTGCAGATTTTTTTTTTTGTTATTCTCTAAAAGACAGAATTCTTATAATATAAATTGTCAAGGAGTATCACAACCAGGTAACAAATAAATGAAAATTACTTTAAATATTATTTTTTGAGAAAGCATAAGTTTGCTTTCAAATAGATAACAAGTTGTTGGAAAGGGAAAGACCTTCATGGAAAAGAGTCGGATTAAAAGTTCTCAAAAATCAGTGGGAAAAGATGCAATGTTTTACATTTAAATTTATTTTTCCCCAACTGACCAGTTGCCATATTATCACTGGTTTATGTACAGTCCTATTGATGTTCAATAAATGGTAATGGTGAGAGGTAAGTATGACATCTCTGATTTAGAAAAACTTGGTGTCAGCATTAACATGACTGAATAATCTATGAGGAAAGTAGTTCTCGATATGTTGTTTTGACTGAATGAAAACTGGTCTGATTTCTCCATTCTTTGCTTTGGGGAATTCTACTTAATCTTTCATTCTTTGTCAGAGCAAACTGTCACTTAATGATTAGGGACATGAGTTCTGAGTATATAGTTTTCTCTTTCATATGAGATCCTTTCTTACTGTTAAAGTTGCCTGTAGAGTTGTTGAGAGTTTTAAGTGAGGTGGGCAAAGTCAAATGAATGATAAGCCTTAGAGATGAAATTTGATCCCACCTTTAGAGAGAGAGCTCCTTGCACCCATTCATGCTACTTCACTGAGACATTCATACCAATATAACTAACATTTAGTAACAGACTATTCTGTGTATGACAACAATCTATCAGAAAATGTTCTAAATGTATCTTTTAAAGAAAAAAAAAAGCTAGAAAAAGAATAAAGAAGAAGATTACAGCCCTATTCAATGAGGAATTTTAATGTGAAACTAAACATTTGCCTAAGCTTTTAATATGCAAAATAATAAATTATGTAAGTGGTATTGAGGGATATGACATGATAAGAAAAGCAAGAATATTTGACATTAATATTAATACTTTGGTACTTAATGGTAATTCATAAAATTATTTTAGTATAACAATCAAAAAAGTTTTAAAAAAATCTTTAAAGAGACATAAGTTAGAAAAGCTTTGATTTCAAATTTCCTAGGGTTCTTTGTGAATTTTTTTCAGTAAGGTATAAATTAAGCTTTTAAATTGTTTTAACCCTTTTTTTGCCATTTGATTTTAACTCAGTTGTTTGAAAGCATTGAAGTTTCTTCATAGAAATGTTTATTTTTTCTTTTTTCCCCTTCTAATACATCTATTTGGTACTTTAGCAAAATATATGATTTTTTGGCACATTTCTGTCATCAACTAGCAGCTTTGGTCAAATGTAATTTTCTGTATATACTGTCATTTTCTGATAGATTTCAATGGAAAGAAAAACACTGTCCATTACTGGAGGTATTCTAGTATATCACAAAAATGGTACT
Source organism: Antechinus flavipes (assembly GCF_016432865.1). Lineage (NCBI taxonomy): Eukaryota > Metazoa > Chordata > Mammalia > Dasyuromorphia > Dasyuridae > Antechinus > Antechinus flavipes. The sequence goes on from NC_067402.1 coordinate 175,225,474, forward strand.
TTGCAGTAAATTAATACCTTTCATCTGAAAAAATTTTTGAAAGCTTAAAAACACTAATTTATGGTAACTCTTAGTGCCAGCAGTATGTATCCCTCTTTCAAAAGGAAGACTAACTTTAGTCCTAAGAAATTATTCGACTTGTCCAAATCAACAAAGGGAGTTACTCCTCCTTTTTCTAGTGTAACAAAAAATAATATCTTATTGTTTTTCATATATACTTTGAATATTATTGCATTTTCCCTATGGGCTAGTGAGAAATAACCATATTTAAATCTAGTATGAGAATATCTGTTATGGAGAGTTCAAAAATTATTGGTTTGAGGCAGTATTCAACATTTAAAAGAGTTGTTGATTTCTAAAGCAAAAAAAAAAAAGAAATATGTGCATACACTTAATGCATGAATAAAAATATTCTTAGAGAGTATTTAGCCCAGTTCCTTAAGCATAACTGTAAAGAAAATGAGACTGAAAGAGATTATGCCTCATATACTCCAGGTTCCAGATTCATTGTTTTGCCTCTGCTATTGTTCCTTTCAAAAACATCTACTTAGGATTCTTTTTATTCTTTTCATCCACCTATAAAGGTAAGATCTTAACCTTTTCCCCTTCACTTTTTTATCAGCTAGTTATTATTGATTTTAATTAAGTCTGGATTAGTTCTTGTTGTTCTCACTTCCTTCAATAAGCCAAGAACTTAAGATAACCCAAAAATTAAACTTCTAGGAGATGTCTGTATATTAAAAATCTTCCAGTAGTAGCATAAATTGCATTTCTGTCTAGGTTTAGTATTTCTTTTTGGGAAAAATACTTTGTCAGAACAGGTTTCTATATTTTTTTCCACAAGGTTATTATTACTTTCCTGCTTACTTTTATCCTTGCTCAGATATTATTATGCTTCTATTTTTTCAAGTTTTTGAATATAAGCATATGATTTATCTAATGTCTACTCAGCATTAACACATGATCAGTGGCTCTAACAATAGAAATTGTGGGTGACAATAGCAAGAACAACAGCAATAATAGTAAATATAATAATAGTGTTATTAGTCACCAAGATGTAGGGGTTAGATGAAAAGCCCTCACAACTGATAGAATTGATCACCCCAAGACATATTTAGAAAGATGAATGCCTCCTTGTCAAAAAGGAAAAAGAAATTGATAAATGTTCTCAGTGCATACAATAAACAGTTAAACATTTACATAAATATTTTTTGCAGCAAACAGAGCTCACTTCACTAAGCAATAGACAAGACTGATGACAGGTATATACCACTGGATTTATTGCATGAAACTAGAAGTGGTTTAACTCTGGGCAGAATCTATGAAAAGACTAAAATTCAAAAGTGGGATCCATGTGCACCATCTGCAAATATTTAGTCAACAGTGTGTTGACAAGAAGAACCAAACAAATGGATGAGTCATATAGATTTGTTTATTAAAAACAGAGACGATAATTATAGCAATTCAGGATCATGTCATTGCTACCAAAATTTTGAGAAAAGTTATCCTTAAGGACCTAGACTTAGTGATCAATGCAAATTATCCAATGAACTGGCGAAAACTATGTAGCATATTACTATGGTTTACAAAAATTATCATGTGCTTATAAATGTGTGATCAAGTAATAAGGATCATATCCCAAAGGTCACTTGTAAAATAACAGATTTACAAATACTCTGTTATAAATGCCAAACCCAAGATATTCTTGAGAATTCATCAGATAGATTATACAATTTCTTAACAAACCTTTTGATCAATTCTCTTTTTGCTCCTCATTTCACCTGGGAAATGGACAACACTTCCATTAAGATTCATATGAACTATCAGTATAAAACAGTTGGCCCATTTGTAGCATTTATGGTTCAGCTTTCCTAAGTTTATGGAATATTTGTTTTTTCCCCATAGACTGCTTCATCCAGCATTATTTTGTCTTATTTTTTGTTGTGCTTTATTTATTACCCATTTGTCGTTACTGATTGACTTACTTTCTATTATTTACTCTTTATGATCTGGTCAAGAATCAAAGTACAAACTGCCAAGTAGCTTTATCATTATCATCACAATAAACAGACATTTTTCAAATCACCTGCTGTGTTCAAGGTACCATGCCAAGAGTGCAAAGAGGCATAAGACACAATTCTAATCATTAAAGAGCTTCTAATTTAGTTGGAAGACATTGCTGAATATGTCTCTATTTGTTCTGGGAACTCTGACAAAGCAAGATTGTGACAGGATAAGAAATATGGCAGCAGTAACCAAATAAGAGATTTATTAAGAATGAGGTGACCTGAAGGAAGATGTATTTTCAGAAGATTCATCTGTTGGTGATGAGAAAAATGGATTTGAGTGTTGAGAGACTGGAGGTAAAGAGGCCAGTTATCAGACTGTTGCAGTTGTTCAGGTGTGAGGTTATAACTGGATGCTCCTGAGAATCTGGGTGAGGTATGAAGAAGAGGAAGGAATCAAGGATGATCCTAAAGTTGTGATCCTCAACAATACAATTGTAGTTGAAGATCTAGAGTTTAGCACATGGTAGGCATTTACTATATGACTGTTGATGAATTAATTGAATATATTTAATAATTTCTAGGGGATTTTTAAAAAATATAAAGTGATTAACTTGATGTTTTATAATTTATCATATTATTTCAAGTGAAGATTTTTAAAATTAATATGGGATAAAGTGCATAAGGCAACATGAATTAGTCAATAGCAAATTGTAATCCAATAATTTACATAATAAGACATTAACAGATTAAGAAATATTAATCATACATAATTTTCCTACAGACAAAATTTCCCCCATGACAGAATTCAGTATCTGAAATGACATTACTTTGGGTGTGTCATCCAGATGGATTTAGTCAAGCATGACTTTAAGGTAGTTTATACTCACAGACATAATTTCTTACATTGTAAATGATTCTGACAAATCTTTGGCAAATAAGTAGTTATAGAGTGGTTCAGTCTGATAAGCCTTGATTATTAAAACTTTTGTGTTATCCATGTGAAAAAAAAAGTTGTGGCAAAACAGAAAAAAAGTCCTGATTTACTCCCAATCTGAAGACTCTTCTTCAAATCTGATATCTGTGTATTCTGAAGAATGAAATAGTGTGTACAGAAGTTTTCATGCAAATTGAATACAAAAATGATGACCAAACTACCAAATAGCTATTCTTTTTAGGGCTTTTTGTTTTGTTTTGTTTTGTTTTTGGTAAGACAATTGGAGTTAAATGACTTTCCAAAGGTCACACAGCTAATAAATGTTAAGTATATGAGGGTGGATTTGAACTCATATCCTTCCTATTCCAAAGCTGGGCATTATCCACTGCATCATCTTATTGTCCTAGCTATTTAAATAAATTAAACATATGGTCTCATCTACATTACCAATGTCCCTTTTCTTTATAGTATTGTACTATAAATCTTTTGATGATGGTGGTGTTGGGAGGGCTGTTATTGTTCGGGATTATTTGGGAGTCACAGACAACAGTATGTAAATAATGTTGGTATATATTAAAATACATCATTATATGTCTTTTAACCTTCTGGCATCTTTGAAAGAGAGAGAGACAGACAGAGAGAGATGGAGGGAGGGAAGGAGGAAGAAAGGGAGGAGAAAAGAAAAAGACATATAGAGGGAGAAAAAGAGAGAAAAAAATAAAGGGTGAGTGGAAGACAGAGAAGGAGAAGCAGAGAGGGAGAGAAGGAAGGAGAGAAGAAGGGTTGGAGGGAAGACGATTTGGAGAGAGAGACTTTCAGAAATATATGTATATTTTGAATATGACAATTCATATCATGTTCTAAGTTATTATTAAATGTACTTTTCCTAATCAAAAGATTTTAATATTAGTGAAAAATCTCAAACCAAGACTTTTCAAAATGTCCATAGCAATTACTTTTAAGGACAAAGCAAACAGTTTGCACATTACTTTAATTCTTGGCTTTCCCACTCATATGGATTAGACAGAAACTGATTACAAACACTATGACAGACACAGTTCAATGAAGGATCTTGTTAGGTCTAGGATACTGAGGTAAAGTTTCCTTAATTTTTTACACAAAATTCAAAGAAGTTGCTTAGAGTTTCATGATCAGGTTCCCATTTTGTTTTTGAATTTTCAGCTTCACAATTGACTCTTGTATGTTAGTTTAGAAGCAATGATTTAGATTTATTAAACGATTAATTTTCTATTAATTAGGAATTATCAGGATGGTTACTGCCTTCCACATCATAGATTGTTTTGCATTACCTGTTAGGGGAAGGCTAAATAAGGAAATATCTTACAAAGAATACAAATACAGCAGGATTTTTTCACTTAAGAACCAACTATTTCACTTGCTCCATTCTTTAGTGTCAATCCAAAAGCATCTCCAACTTCCTTTAGGTTCCTGTCACAGTTTGCTTATCTGTTTGCAAGGCGTCTGTGTGATCTTTCTTTTTGCGTGCTTTCACTTTTAAGATCTTGCCTTTCTTATGTAAAAAAGGCAATTAGAGTCATATCTGTTTATTTTAAATAAAATGGCTGTTAATTAGTGTGATCAAAAACCCTGCCATTGTAGACTATAGGCTTCACTTTGTAGTCATACTAAATTGAGTATGGTTTGGTGCCAATTGACATGATAGCAACACAAAGTCTGTTTTTTTTTTTTTTTTAAACTTGATGAACAAACACATTTATGAAGCTTTGTTATCTTCTGGTTTAGATCTATAGGTTCTGAACGCATTCAAGTTTTCTTATTTCTTACTGATTAATGGCATGGTTGCTACTTATTAAAAATGCTTAAAGTTTTAAAAGCAGAAAAAATATTATTGATGAACTTTCTCCTTTTGCTTTTTCTTTCTCCACTTTTTTAGAGGATAATTTAGACAAAGTGCAGTTGCATGCAGTTATAAAAACTACATTTTCTTTTAGTCAATTAATCACTGATTTGTAAGAGATATAGAGTACCATCTGATTATGTTACATCTAAAGCAAAAAAAAATTGTTAGTGAGCAAATAATGTTCTGCTTTTCATATCTCAATTTTCTGATTTACAAAGTAAAATTATGTTTTTATTAATTTATTAGTTGTTACTGAGAGAAGTGGGGCAGAGGCTTATTATCAAACTCTCAGGACTACTTCATACTTTTTACAATGATTGAGAACTCCCCATGCCCATGTCCAGGAACTTTTGTTTATGTGTTTATATTCATCAATATTTGCCATGCTAGAAATGAAAATATCTTAAAATTATTATGAAAATAGTTCAACTTTACTAAAATGTTTTGGGTACACCAAGAAATGTTTTGGGTTTTTTTTATGACAGTGCATAAAGGGTTAACCTAGAAATTCTGACGATAAAGGCTCAATTTCTACTTCTACATACTAGCTGTATGACCATGGGGTAGGTACTTAACCTCTCAAGATTCCTTGGGCAACTATGACTAAAGTATGACAATTTACTTTGATAGGAAAATTCTAGCTCCAGCTCTCAGGATGCTATAGCTTCCTAAAAGTCTCCAGGAGTAACTCAGAGAAGTATTGGGGTAAAATCTCTACTGATGTCAGATTCCCCATAAGTTTTTTTCCCTAAATTATCAGGAAGTCAGTGATTAATATAGTCCCATTAAACACTTAATATTAGATAGCTTTTGTAAAAGGACACATATTTCAAAGACACATATGTGCAATTCCCTCAATACCAGGGCACACTTTCTCTTGCACCACCATAGTCTGGAAAAGTAAGCCCAAAACTTAGCTCAATTCCTGTGCAACATTGGTCCTACCAGGTTCAGATCCTGATGTAGCTCCTTTTGCTGGGTTAGAATATTAAAGGTCACTACTAATGCTTGTTCACAGAGGTATGTGTTGTGATAGTTGTAAAAAATGACCTGGATTTTGACTCTTGGATTTTTGAAACCTCCTGATATTTGGGACACTAGAGACTGTTTTACCCTCATTTACCTTGGAAAAGAATAAAAGAAAAGGCCAACAACGAAGGCCACTTTTTCAGGGACTCTGTGTTCTCAAATCTTCTCTCTTATTACAAGGTCTTTCATTATACACTGTAAGAGTTACTGAACTCCCTTAATCAGCAGAGAGCTGGTAAATATTTAGCATCTAAGATCTGAAATACACACATAAACTTTTAAGTTTATTCTAAGTTGCTAACATTTTCTTAAGTCTAGACAATTAACAAAACAATGAATCAAGCCCTGATACTTAGCGAATGCCAATTTCTGAGGTGTGAATGCTCACACTTCAAATTTAACAATCTCTCCAAGAATTGGCTCCAATGTTCTCCTGGTTCCAACCCTCGCCTTGATCTCAACATTCCCAACACTAGTTCAACTTTTATGATCAAGCCCCTTGAAATCTTCTACCTGCTCCTAAGTGGTAGTTTATTATTAAACTTTTAAAAAAGAAAATGCAACATGGTGAACACAATAAAGTCTTGTAGTGTCTTGGGTACGTTATTCTAAATACCAACACTCATAAGTTTATATTATTTCTCTTTCTCTTTAATTTTGTTTCTATTTCTATTTCTATTTGTTCCTAACTCCACATGAAACTATTATGCTTCTTCCTTTTATTATTTATTACGCATTTAACATTATCTCACCACCCTATCCACCTGGACTTTTTCTGACTTCAGAGCCAGTGCTTTGTCCACTATGCCATCTAACTGCCCCTAATGTAGCTTTCCTAAAACACTATCCCATTCTCCAGCAGAAAATCCCACTGGTTTCATCTTGTCTCTAGGACAAAATGAAAAAGTCTTCTATTTTGGATATAAAATCCTTCCTGATGATCTCCCACCCTACCTTTACAGGTCTATGATATACTATTCCCTTCACATATGCTAGATTCCAATTAAAGTGGCCTACTTACTATAATTTATCCATAAAATTTCATCTTTTGTTTCATACTTTTGTACAATTTGTCTCCTATCTTCAGGATGCATTTTCTGCTCACTCTTCCTCTTATAAAACTTAATTTCCTTCATAGTTTAGTGCCAGTGCTAATTCCTTTATGAAAATTTCCTGATCTCATCAAGTATTAGCTTGGCTCCATCTATCTTTCCCTTATCTTCCAAATTAAATTTTAGTTAACTTGCAAATACTTTGTATTTATTTATATGTGTAGGTCTTGGTTTTCCTGTTAAAATGTGATGAAGACTATTTGATTTCTATCTCTGTGCTTTGCAAAGTATCTGGCATATGAAAGCATTTTACTATAAACTTGTGAGTGTTGATATTTAGAATAATGTACCACAAGACTTTATTGTATTCATCATGTTGTATTTTCTTTTAAAAAATTAATAATAGCCTTTTATTTTCAAAATACATAGAAAGGCACTACAAGACTTTTATTGTGTTCACCATGTTGAATTTTTTTAACATTTTTTAATAATAGCTTTTTGTTTTCAAAATACATAGAAAGGCATTTTTTTTGACATTTACCCTTGCAAAACCTCATATTCCAAATTTTTCTCCCTCTCTTCCTTTCCTCTCCCCTAGACAGCAAGTAACCCAATATAGGTCAAACATGTACAATTCTTCTAAATGTTTCCACATATATCGTGCTGCACACGAAAAGTCAGATAAAAAAGGAAAAAATGAGAAAGAAAAAGCAAGCAAGCAACGTGTATGTTCTTAAACAAGTAAGTGTATTTGTGCATTTTAGAACAATTTTGGGGGGGCAATGGGAGTTAAGTGATGCGTCTAGGGTCACATAGCTAGTAAGTGTCTGAGGCCAGATCTGAATTTAGGTCATATATACTATGCCTTCTTACTATCCCTAGAACAATTTTCAATATTAGGTTTTCTATCTCACTTTTAGTTATCCAAAAAAGTACAATAATCAGAAAATTCTGCTTAAGCAAAGTTACTAGTTGTATTACAATTCATTATTTACATATTGATGCACTCTTCTCTTCTATAAGCAAAAAAAAAAAAAAATACAAACACAGGGATGATTATCAGGGAGGAAAAGCTTGTTTGGTGAGGTGTGTAATAATACCATGGGGTTATTGGATACATGAAGAAAATTCTGATTTGGCTAGGATTGTCAGGCTAAAAAAATACAACAGGAGCATCTTGAGTGAATGTATCAATTAACATTTCTTAAACATTGCTATTGTGCCAAGCTTTGGGGATATAAATTAAATAATAAAAGAGAAAGTTCTTGACCTTAAAGAGATTACATTTTAGACAATCAGAAGCTGGTTGTAGAATCTACTCTATGATATTTTAGTGTTTTTTTTTAAACCAGATATGATTTCATTGGTATAGGAAACATCTGGCAAGGAACTTCCTCTACCAAGGTCAGATCAGCACCAATGCAATGTTTAGTCTTATAGGATTGCTTGGGATATTGACAAGTTAAGTGACTTAATGAAATTTATTAAACCCTCAAATAAGTGTGCTAACCAATTTAAATGTTTGATTCTTTACTTGTCTTGGAATATTATGGACATGATATCTCTCTTCTGTAAAGAATTATTTCTTGCTATTTGGCCTTAATTGTCTTAATTACACTAATTATTCCTAGTTACATTAATCATTATTGATTTGTCAGTAATGATACATCTTTTGCCAAATGTCTTTTGTATATAATATTTCCTATAGGATTGTGGGTGATATTATAATGACACCTGGAGATGATATGCTATAGATGTGGCAATCAAATAAAGAATATGTTATAAACCTATTATTAATATGAGTAATTAACAAATGGAAGTCAGTGTAGATTTGCTGGCGTAGCTATGCTTTGATTTTCATTTGAAGATATCAATGTTTGAAGCTCTTAAGTTACTTGGACTGAAATATGACAACATAATGAGCCAGCATAATTCATATATATGTATATAGTATGTAATCTCTCATTTTATATTCTTACATATGTCATATATATTTTATGTATAAAGTAAATATTATCCAGCAAAAAAAATTTTCCATCAAACTAATTGATACTTACTAGAGTTTCTTCAAATAAACTTGTTTGATTGTTTATCTCATTATAGGAAAAGAAAAAAGAAATAATGACTAGAGGACAGTGAAAAAAAGTAAATGTAATCAAAAGTTATAATGTTCAATATGTTGAATTAGGCATTGAAAGATCAATGGCAAATCTAAATTATGTTGATGATGATATTTTAAAACTATAATATTTTATGAATGATAGCATGGTACAATGATAGAGATCTGGCCTTGGAACCTTCTGGTGATGAAACTTTCTCAACTAATACAATTTGTGGGTTGTTTTGCAACTTACCATCTTATGATTAAATCCCTTGCCTAAAGTCTCAGAGCCAGAATGTGTCAGGGCTGGGACTTTCAGCTATTTGTACCAGATTCCAAGAACAGACTATTGTCTCCTTCACAGTGTTATCTTAAAAAATGTAAAATATCATAATTGATATAATTTAAGTTGCCACTGGTCTTTCATGGTATTTGTTATGTATCATTTTATTCTAATTCAATTTTGTATTGAACAATAAAATTTTTTATTATATTTGCTTTTTTTTTTTTTTTGCCCTTTAGGTCCTTAATTTTTTTTTCCCTTTCTTATAATAGGATAAAAAATCACAGAACTTCATTTGAAAAAAAAAAACAGTGGATATTAGCTAGTTTAGCAGAAGAAAATATTTTTGTTGTAAAATATTCATTCTAATCTGCTAATGTTTGCTTAATGGTATATCCACAGAGAGTGAACACTGAAAATCAGAAGCAGATTTTTATGTTCCACAGAGACTAGGTATCTTTTCAAACACTGAATGTGTGGGTATGTATGTTTTTCTCTTTAAGTTCCTAGAGTGAACAAACTTAATACTTTATATAAAGTGATTGTACATGAATTAGATACTGAATGAGACTGAAAAAAGTTATACCACCTACATAAATGAAAGATGAAGACTACATTTATATTGTGTAACAAGTGAACCTGAATACCTAAGGCGGAATTTCAAAAACCCAAATATAAAGTGGAGATCCAAATTCAGAATCAGGGTTTGAAAAAAATGAGAAGAAAAAGCAGACAGACTCTTAAAATTTAAATCAAGAGTTTAAAAAATGTAAATTAGGAGTCCCAAAACAGTTGTCAGGAAATCAAAAGTTGAAATAAAGGACTTGGAACGTGGTTAAAGACCTATGAAACTCTAGGTAAAATTGACTAACAGCAATTTGTAAATTCAACAAGAACTGGAAATAAAGAATTAGGTAGCCCTTAGCTTCAGAGATAAGGGAATTGAGAAAGAGAAATGTGAATATTTAACAATGAATCCTGTAAGGGAAAGACTGTGCATCAGAAACTAAGGTCAGTCAAATAAAGTTTTTTAAAAGAAAAAAAAAGAGAAGGAATTTTAAAAAGCATGAAAGAGAACTTAGACTCTAAATGAGATAGATTGGCTAACCATGTTGGTCTGCATATTGCTTAGGTTTGCCTGGCACTGTGGATCTGGGAGTCAAGAACTTTTCCATTTTTTGTTTTTAAAAAAATTTTAATGAGCAAAAATCCATTTCCTCTTCCTCCTATCTCACTGGCTAAAAGAAAAACAATATCCTTGCAACAAATATGCACAGCCAAGCAAAATAAATTCCCTCAGTGCATATATTCAAAAATATATTTCTCTTAAGACTATTTCTCTGCCATTTGATATTTGTGGGGCTAGTCTAGAAAGCCTACAATACCCACGCTGCCTTAATTTTGGTTACTTAGTTGATCAATAATCTTTTAGAAATGCAATAGTTTTTATTTCATTATGGCATTATATTGAGAATAGGGATAAGGGCTGAATCTGTGATTTCTGGCTAGGTCTATGGCTAGCTCTCTTTTTCTGTATATTAGGTTCCAGTGCCCCTCACACATTATATTAACTTTGATTGATTAATTTTTCCTATTATAACATTAATATTCTTAAACTACCTGAATCCAAATATTTTATCTCAGATTTTAATGAGTTAATATTTTGGTAATTTGTGTGGAATATATTGAGAAAGTATTCCCATTATCTTTAAGATAGATTATATCCACTCTACTTTAAGCTCCAGAAGTAAGTGCTATTAGAATATCATTTGGTAAAATAATGAAGTGTCCCAAAGTGCCTATGTATCCTTTATATATAACTCTAAAAAATAAAAAGAGATATTAATTTGTTTTAAATTGGCTACCTTGATCAGGATATCCTCATATTCTTCTCACTATATGAGTTGCTAATTACCCACAATATTTCAGTCAACATACATACTTATATATAGACATACTCACATATGTGTGTGTATTTGTGTGTGTGTGTATAGAGAATGTAATGCTGGAACCTAAAATATCAGTCAGCAAAGTACTTACTACAGTATAATTTATCAAAACTCTATTTATTAGCTAATTTTCTACAGATCAGAACAATAAAGAGAACATTTTTGGCAAAGATTGAGGATATTGAGATCTTTGCTTTTGTAATTCCTACAGAGAGTGATTTAATAATAAGCTTTCTCATATACCATTAAAGAAATAGTATTAGATAGAAGATGGTGAGCAATTATAGCCCAGCTTCATTAAGGTAAACAATAAAGAAAGCAGGCTTAAACAATAAAAGGAAAGATTGAGTTTAGATTCAGAATATATATCCTAGGATCCTTTTGAAACTCTTGGATTTTCCTTGAGGATGATTTTTGTGAATGAAGCAATGAGGTTATCTCTGAAGATTCCATAATAGATCACTACTATATGTTTTTATCAGTGTCTATTGTGTAAAATAGCATGAATCATTATATAGTTTGTGTATATATGTAGCTCTCTAAGGAGACCTGTTAAAGACCTTAGCTTAAAAAAAAAAAAACACTGCATTCATGGCCATCTCTAGTAGTCTTGATATATATCTTGCCATTGGACCCAAATGGCTCTGGAGGAGAATGTGAGGCTGGTGACTTTTCACAGCCCTCTCTCACATCCAATTCATTTTCGTGTCCTAGCAACACCTCACTGATGTTACCTCCTTTTAAAGAAAGGACAAATATCAACAACAATAAATAATTAACATTCCTTAGCCAAATGCTTCATCCACTCAGTCACACTGCCTTTTTTTCACCCATTGATTCCAGTGCTGCCCTGGGGATCAAGTGTAACAAATCTAATCCTTCTTCCATAAGACAATCCTTTCTGTGTTTGACTATAGGCATTATATCCTTCATATGTATATCATAAGTATCATTTTCATTTGTGGTTTCTTGGATTTTTTTTTTCATACATCATGTCCTTGGGACATTGTGCCATTCAGTAGATCACTCAACGCTTGATGTTATGAGAAAGAAAATTCAGATTTATGCAGGTTTAAGACATATGATCTTCCTAAATATTAATTTTTGTTCCCAGAAATCTTAACTCAGAGAAATATTTAGAAAATAACTCAGTGTAAGCAGAAGTCAAATAGAAGTGTTAAATTTGTTCCATTAATGGGTTGAAATTTTAGATAATCAGCCTGTAATGATGAAAAACTTCCTAACTGCTATATAAATATTCTGGAAGAAATGATTCTCTCTCTACCTACTAGAAACTTTCAAGAACACATTTGTCTTTCCTTACTACTGAAGAAACCGAGGCAAGTGGGTCTCTTGAGCTGCTTCTTAGCTATAGTAGGGCTAAAGTTGATTAAGGAGCTATATCAGCAACTTTTTTTTTTAACCACAGAAGATGGAAAGAAGAGCAGTTTACAGAAGATGGATATGAGTATAGATAAATCATCTAAATTAATATTAAGTTATATTATTCACCATTCTGAATGGTTAATAAATAAAATAAAACAAAATAAAAGCATATGACTTCTACTTGCAGGGAAATAAGGCCATAATAATTGGCAATGGAGAGAAGAAAAAGCTATTGAGTTTTTATTTTACTTCTCTTTTGTCTGGCAAGAAGAATGATCTTGGAACATTAAGTTGGCAAAAGAAACAAGGTTAAGAGAGAAATAATACTTCAACTAAGTCAGGAGCTAGTAAGATAACACCTAGATGCCATAGATGACTTCATTACCTGACTCATATCCTTTGGTACTGAAAGAATTGTCAGATGTGATTATTAGAGGATGAAAATTATAAGCCAATAAGTTTGACTTTGATTCATACAAAATTTCCAGAATGAGTCATAAAAGAGAATATATAATGTAATTCCAGAAAAGAAAGTGAAGAGTTCACTGATCAACTAAAGTTTCCCTAAGAACAGGCCATTTTAGATTATTAACTGCATTTCATTTTTGATGGTATCCCTAAGAATAAAGTCTATTAATAGAATTTACCTAGATTTTAGCAAAGTATTTGGTAAAGTATCTCTTTATTTTTGTGGAAAATATGAAAAGATCTGGACTAGTAGTATGGTCAAATGGATTCTGAATTGATAGAATGGCCAGACTCAAAGAGGAGTCAATGATTGATTGTCATATTAATCCCATGGAGCCTCTGAGATCTGCACTTATCCATGTGCTGTTTAGCATTTTTATTAGTTGTACAAAGGCATTGAAAGAAAGCTTGTAGAAAATACAGATGACAGAAATCTAGGAGGGATAACAAAAAAGATGTGGGGAAAAGCTGTATCCTACCATAGGATGACAAAGTCAAGTATTTTTAAAAATCTTGAAATATTAAAAAGATGCAAATAGATGAGAAAAAATGTAAAACTTTACAATTAGACTCAAATAATTACTTTCTGAGTATATTTTGCTATTGTTCATTCATTTCAGTCATGCCCAACTCTCTCTGACTAGGGTTTTCTTGGCAAAGATACTGTGGTGGTTTGCCATTTCCTTTACCAGTTCATTTTATAGATAAGGAGACTTGCAAATAGGGTTAATTGATTTGCCCAAGGCCACACAGCAAGTAAATAACAGACCTTGGATCCAGGTCTTCTTGATTCCAGATTTGGTACTTACAGTTATTAAGTATGATTATATAGAACATTGTCAAAAAAGAATCTAGGGTTTGAGATGGGCTGCAAACTCATTATAATTTTTCAAACTCATATAATTTTTTGTGGCAACCACAAAAGTTTCCAGGAATAAAGAGGGGATAGTTCCTCTACAATCTTCCAAGGTCAGATATCAGGAATAGTGTGCTCAATTTGGGGTGCCTCAATTCAGGAAGGGCATTGATAACAGAGAGAATCTAAGGGGTAACCACAATGGTGAAGCATTGTGAGTTATGTCATATGAAGCTCACTTGAATTAACCAGAGTTGTTTAGGTTAGAAAAGAGAATACTTGGGCCAGATATGATCACTGTTAAAATAATTAAAAGATTGGCACTGGAAAAGAGGTTCAGTTTATTATATTTAGGCCCAAGAGTAGAATCAAGAACAATGATGGACCTTGCAAAGACACAAATTTAGTACTGAGATCAGGAAAATCTCCCAACCAATCAGAACTGTCCAAAAGAGGAATGAGCTGCCTCAGAAAATCTTTAAGATTTGGGAGTCTTTAAGAAGAGCTCAGATTACAATTAGCAGGATGTTTCAGCGGGTATTCCTACTGAATGTTGACGAGACCAAATAGGTGTATAGATCGTATCCAGCTCAGAAATTCTATGGTTTTATAATCTCCACAGTCTCATCATTGTTGCATCAATTGCCCTCATTTTTGACATGACTTAGAAACTTATAATATTTCAGCATAGGTTTTAAAAGAAATAGACATGCTAGTTCTTGTTCACATGTACTAAGTTTAAGTCCTAGACAAACAATAGATGTTTAAAATATTGAATAAGAAATTGAAGTTAAGAAAAAGGGAAAAAAGTTTCTGGTCATGTAACTACAAAACAGTTGAATAATATAGATTTCAGTGTACCAAAATAAAAATTACATTTAAACTGGGACCAAGAGTGGAAGTTTTAGGTCAAAAGGACAATTTTAGAAAATCATGGTGAGAGAATGAGAGCACTAGTTTATTGAAGAAATCATTTTACTGTCTTAACCAATACTCCAAATCTCATACCTATAATCTCCGAAAATATGTAGTCACTTAGCAGTTCACATATCCACCAATTTGTTCATTCTTTCTTACACCTGACAGTCTTATTCTTCTTTCAAAAAATAAGATATCAAGGACTTTGCTGACATGTGGAAACATAAGATCTTTTACAGTGAAAGAAATCTAAAGATCTGGTATAAAGTGATTGTATAATCAGTTAAAACAAAACAAAACAAAATAAAAACCTATTAAAAAGTGAACATGATATCAGTGACTTCTTTTATGATGGATTTCTTCCTGTAGTTTGTTATTTATTGTAATGGACAGTATAACTTAACTTTTCATTGAATAAATTACATCAAATGAATTTAAAAAGATAAGGGTTGTCTGATGACCTCTAAACTCTCATAAAATATAATGAAAAACCATTGAATTCAGAATCAAAAGGGCCAAGTTTTTGTCATTTGTCTTTGCATGACTTTGGGTAATTCAGGTAACCTCTCAGGCTGTCAAATGAGGAAAATATGTATCATAACTACCTTGCAGGACTATTGTGAAGAAGTGCTTTCTAAACTTTAAAAAACTCTACATTTTGAAGGAAAAAAAGATTATTATGAAGAAGCAGTATTCCTTAGCAGGTACATAGCTGATCTGTGTTGAGAAGATCTAGATTCAAGACCTGAATCTGGCACATGCTGGATTACTCCCACCATCTGCTGCATTTGCTCCTACTTTCAGGCTGCTGAATGATGTGGGAGAAAAATGTGAAACGGTGTTTACTGGATCCACTACAATTCAATGTTACATAATCTTAGTGTATCAAGGCAATCATTTTCTACCTCTGTAATAAGACTCACTATCCCAGTCACTGCAGCAACTTTTCTAAACCTTTTCATCCCTTTTCATACCTCCTATAGCTTTCCCTCCAACTGTCCTCTTAACTGAAAACTTTGCCTCTTATTTGAGTGGAAAAAAAATGGAGGCCTTTGCTGAAAATTCCCTGATCCCTCTTCCTCATCTCCCATCTTGATTATGGCTTTCTGACACTCTTTTCACCCCTGTCTCACATGATGAGGAGGCCCTTCTCCTTTGCGGAAACAAACTCTTCTATATGCACGTGTTCCCATCCATACTGTCACTTCCAACAGATTTCCTCCTTTATCATACCTACTTTCTCAGTTATCTTCAATTTCTTTTTGTCTATTGACTGCTTCTGCTTCTTACAATCACACTGCTGGGTCCTGCAGCTTCAAAGTTCATTCTTTGATTCATCTATCCTGATAGCTATCATCCCATATTTCTCCTTTTTAAAATTGTGAAAGCTGCTTACAATTGGTGTTGTCATTTCCATCTCTTTATCTCTGTCTCCCTCTTTTTGTGTATCTCTTTGTATTTTTCTGTATATTTGAGGCTTT
Organism: Antechinus flavipes; assembly: GCF_016432865.1. Taxonomy (NCBI): domain Eukaryota; kingdom Metazoa; phylum Chordata; class Mammalia; order Dasyuromorphia; family Dasyuridae; genus Antechinus; species Antechinus flavipes. The sequence continues at coordinate 175,241,822 of NC_067402.1, forward strand.
TTGTGTCTCTCTGTGTCTTTTTGTGTGTCTCTGTGTTCCTGTCTGTCTCTATATCTGTCTCTGTCTCTGTCTCTATTTTTTTCTCTGTCTCTGTCTCTGTCTCTCTCTTTCTCTCTCTCCTTACCCCTTTGCAGTCTGGCTTCCAATCTAATCATTCAACTGAAAATGCTCTTTCTAAAATTACTAATAATCTTTTAATTGGCAAATCCAATGACTTTTTCTTAAACCTCATCTTTGTTGATATCTCTTTAATTTTTGGCATTGTTGATTACCCCCTTCTCCTTAACATTCTCATCCTGTAGTCTTCTAACCTAACCCTTCCTTATCGTTCTCCTTTATTAGATCTTCTAGGTTATTTCCATTTACTGTGTGTAACTCCAAGGTTCTTTCTTTGGCCCTCTTGTTCCTTTTGTGCTATTTCATGTCATCATTTCCTTAATTCCCATGGTTTTAGTATCATCACTATGCTGATGATTCTCAGATTATTTAGTGTTAACCTTTGCTCACCTCCAGTTTCATATCTTTAACTGTCTATAAGACAATTGAACTGGATGTCCTATAGGCATCTTAAACTCAGTTATGTCCAAAATTAAATTCATTCTCTTTCCCACAACTTCTCTTTTTCTAACTTCTATATTGTCAAGGGCACTAATATCCTCTGTCTTTAAGACTTATAACCTAAGTGTTAGTTTTTATTCCTCACTATTTCCCATGCTCCATATATTCAATCATTTACCCAATGCTATAATTTTTCCCTGATAACTAGGCAGCACAATGGATAGAATGCTGGGATTGGAGTCAAAGACTAATTTTTCTAATTTTAAATTTAGCCTCACACACTTCCTAGTTGTGTGACCCTGAACAGTTAATTTAACCTTGTTTGCCTCAGTTTCCTATAAATTTCCTGTAAAATGAGCTGTAGAAGAAAAGTACAAAACACTTAGTATCTTTGGCAAGAAAATTTCAAAAAGTCTAAATAGAGTTGGATATGACTGAAATGATTAAACCACAATGATAAATAAATTTTACCTCTGTAATACCACTGGTGTATGATCTCTTCTCTCCTCTGACAAAACAGCCATTCTGGTGCATGTCTCATCAGCTCTTGTCTGGATTATTGCAATCATCTGCCTGTTGGTTTTTCTACCACAAGTCTCTCCCTGTTACAGTCTATACTCCTCTCAGATTTGATATTGATCTTCCTAGAGATCAATTTTGAGCACTTCATATCCCCCTTTCCAAGCCATTCAATCAATTTCAGTTGATTGTTCTCTGTAGCTTTGTAATTCAAATATAAAGTCTTCTGTTTGGTATTCAAAGCTCTTTGAAAGCAAACCTCCTCCCACTTTTCCAGACTCCTTTTATTTTCTCTCTTCTAACTCACCCATCATGATTGATTCCAAACTAACTGCATTTTCATTTGCTGAATCTCATGTCTGGGACTCTTTCCCTCTTGATATCCACCTTCTCTCAAATCTGGTTTCTTTAAATTTTGGGTAAAACCTCTTCTTCTGCAAGAAGACTTTCTCAGTCCATCCAGTACTTCCCCTCTGCTTATTATCTATTGTTTGTACATGGTTATTTGCATACTGTCTCTTCTAGTAGAATATAAGCTTCTTGAAAGCAAGAACTTTTTTTCCCCTTTCTTTGTATCTCCAGCATGGCACATAGAAATGGCTTAATTCATGTTCATTGCCTGACTGACTACAAGCTATTGACAGTGTAGTTTGCATTGATGGATAGAGTTTCTATATGAAGATTTCCCAACATTGATAAAAATCATAATCTCAGACCCTTGCCTGCAAATATATATCTCTATTTATTTATCTGTCCAGAATCCATATATTAAACCAAATATACAGGAAATTGATGTTCTTCAACATTTAGAAAACTAATAAATCTAAAAATTAATTTTAAATAAAATTCACAGATTTGTCAAAAATATCGATTTTTACCTTATCTTACAGTAAATACAGTAAATACGATTTGGAATCTGGAGAAACTTTAAGGGTCATCTAGTCTAACTCACTTTACAAATTAGTAAATTAAGTACAAGAGAGATTAAGTGACTTTCTAAATGTTATTTAAATCATATGTCATGAGTTCTAAAAGTCATACATATACAGAGTACCAAAGACACTATTTGAACTCAGGCCCTCTGATCTCAGTACTAATAAAGATTTTTCCCACTGTACCAGCTACTTGCTTTTATAGGTATGCAGGTAAAATGAGCTGGAGAAAAAAAGCTCAAAGCACTCTAGTATCTTTGGCAAGAAAACTTCAAAAAGTCCAGGAAGAGTTGGATGTGACTGAAATGATTAAATAGCAACAATAAATAAATTTTACCTATGTAATTTGTATGAAAATTTTTCTTCAGACTAAGAATCTTAAAGTACTATAGAATTCTCTGCCTTCAAAGGAAGATTTCACTATGTTTAGTAAACTGCCCTTACTAATTTTGTAAATATTTTGAGAGTATGAGTTGAAAATTAAAAACAAAAACAAAAACAAAAAATCCCCCTAGTTAAACTGATTTGACGAAGATATTCCATTTCTTAAGTTTTCTAGTTTTCAGTTTTCCTTTATTGTGGCAAGAAATTTTGTTTATTTTTATTCTTTGAATTTTAGATTTGGAAGGGACATTAAAAATCATTGCTACTTTCTCCAATTAAACCAAAATTTCTAATATGTGTAGCAGGTATGAGGGATATCTGTTTCCAAATATAATTAGATAGTATAATGGATAGAAATTTGGGCCTTAGATTGGGAAAATCTGTATTCAAAATCTTTCTTAGACAATTACTTAGCTATGTGATGTTGAATAAGTCATTTACTTGCTTTGTACCTTAGTTTCTTCATCAGTAAAATGGGACCAAAAATAGCCTCTGTTGCACAGGATCAAGTGAGATAATATTTATAAAGCACTGAGCACAGTGCCTAGAATATAGTAGAGACAATGTTTTTTTTCCTTTTTTCATACCTCTTCTCTTCCATAGAGAAGTAGTTACTTTATAATGATTCATTTCATTAATATATGTATATTAGCTTATACTATCCTTACATCATAAGCATGATTTTATGTATGGAAAGACTAAGATATAAAGAACAGGCAATTAATAACAGACATGGTTTATAATCTTGAGGTACACATTCTCACTACTAATGATTTCTCTGTTTCTCTATGGTAAAGTATGACATATTTAGTGTTTTAGGAAGTAAAATTTTATTTTGCATATATTGAAGCTAAAAAACTTTGATCCTGTGAAAGAAGAAAAAGTGGGAGGGAGGAGAAATCAGCCTTTATATAGTGCCTACCATATACTAACTACTATGTTCAGTGCTTTACAAAATATTCTCTCATTTGATTCTTTTTTTTTGGGTGGGGGGGGAACCATATATGTGATACATTTTCACATCTTAGTTTCTACTTGTATTGATGTTCTGAAAGTCACTAAACTTACCTTGGGCAAATTTGAGCTACATAGAAAAATTCTTATTTTTGTTAAGGTTATAATAAACACATTTTACTACTCTGATAATATAGATTTTTTCCTATTTAAGAAAAAATTCCCTTCCTTGAAATTATTTCACTAGTATATATGCATGTTAGGAAAGTGTGTAATACTTTACGATTTTATATATTTGAATGGGAAAAATGTAATCTCACATCGAATCTGTTACCCTTCCAGTTTCCCTTAATTCAGAGTTTAAGATTTCTTGAGATCTTCCATAAAACAGTGAGTGACTTTATTAATAATTCAGAGTCCAAAATCAATGCATTTAGGAAAAGGACAAAGCTGCAACCTTTTCTGATTCAGCTTAATAACAAATCTGGAGAAGATCCTACCCAAAGTACAGGTAGAATTTATCATCTTTAATATGAGACATAGAAATTCAGGAAAAGACTCGGAGAAGACTGGGATGCTTCTGCCTCCTTCTGTAAATGAGCTGTCATTAGCTGGAAGAAATAAGAGACCCAGATGAGTGATGAACACACCTACGTACATATACACAGCTTGATTCATTTTACAAAAACACAGCTTTTATTTTCCCCTCCCAAAGGCACTACTTTAAATAGCTTTTAAGATAACAAGTGAAATGTAATTGATGATCTTATTATTTACTTTTCAAAAAAAAATGTCCACAGAATTTAAACAATTCTTGAGCTGGACTATTCAGTCTGACTCCTCTATCAGTACAATCTGATACCAAGCAAGGACTTAGCAGGCGATGCTACGATTCTATGAACAGAGTTCATTTGTATAAGTTGGCTAGCAAGATTTTGTACAATTGTCCATTTCTTGCTATTTCTGTCAGAATCAAGTTTTATAAACCCCAAATTCAACTCTCCTTGACACACCCCTCAAGAAGAGGGAAAAAAATTCCTCCAAAAGAGCACTTTAGACAATAACATCAAATGACCTGATTGCGGCTATACAGCTATCATTCCTGAAGTGGAAAAGATGCTTTTACAATAGACCAAGGAAGTTTCCCAAAGTGACCACGTCCAAACAATTTTAGGCAACCTTACCTTTTGATATCTTATGTATGAACCACTCCCTCCCCGTTTTCACTCTCTGAACCCTTTTCACAGAGGAGTAGCAAAGATTAACTGCGCTGCTCCTGCTTACTCACCAGCTGAAGTTCCTTTTTGCGACTTTCATTGTGAGCTTTTTAAAAAGCCACACAGTACAGTGACAGACACTATCATATTCAATTGGACATGCTTTCTGCGGATTTGTTAAGGATTTACTCTACACATTTGTAGCATTTAGTTGCTATGGAGATGACCTCAGTAACAGCCTTTAGGTTGGACCTAGACATTCCTTTCATTTCCATTTAATTTGATTTGACTGCAAAATGTCACTTCCATTGCATTGATTAAGCTTCATTGCTGCCACAAGCCCTGTTAGAAAGGTTAAAGGGCAGGCCAGCCACTGTCATTTTGCTCCCTTACCGTTTTCTGATATCAATACAGATGGGCTTTGAAGATGAGAAACTCCTTCACTGAATTGATGCAAGACTGATTTCCCTTGCCCACCTTCCCTATAACCTCTAAAACACAATGAAACAAATTAGCCTCAGTTATTTCTAATTGCCAGAAGTCATGCTTAAAGAAACAGAAACAAAAACAAACATTGTTTCTATTATAACTCTAAGAACTTGTATGAAACATAGTAGGCTGAGTGTTATGCAATGCAGCTTTCATCTAAAATCTTTTTTCAAGTATATGCTGTTCTTATTTTAGAGTGGAAATGGATGAGGATTAAATTGGGAAATTTAGTCATATGTTTGAAGGATCGTTGAGAGACGGTACAGTGTAAGAGTTAAGAGAGCTAACCTCAGAACCATAGTCATTCCTTTGACATATACTGGCAAGTCTCTAAGTCTCCAGGTCTTAGGAAATTGTTCTTCTTGTAAGTTACAGGAAAGGTACTGCTTTGTATGGGTAGAGAGAGTTATGAATAAAACCACAGATTTGGTCCATTCCCAAATGTTTGAAACAGTTATTCTTCTTACTTGAAAAAGGTATTGGTTTCTGGGATTAGTGATCAAGAGTTCTAGGTAATACTGTGAAGGAGAGAATTTTGTCTTTGATATGTTTTTTTTCCTTCTCACTTTCAGTATCTGTAAGAATCCAGGATTCTTATGCAGTGAATAAGAAAAGGAAATAATTTTACATTTAGGTGTTAGGGCCTTACACTCTCTAAAGAAAAGTGATTATATTTTAAAACAAGCAGATAGGATATTCTATGAATATTAGAAGGCAACGCTTAACTGAATTGTAAAAGGTAGTGACTCAGGGCTAAATTGGGAAGACAATTTGGGAGGAAGATCTGCTAACACTCAAGTTTCCCCTATTGCATGTTACTTTCTCCACAAAACTATTTTGGAGAATTTCATCATAACAAGGGAATGGTTTAACAGAGAGAACAGAGGGAACAAGTATTTATTAAATACCTACTCTGTGCCGGGCATTGGGCTAAGTTTTTAAAAAATTAATATAAATAAATTAGTATTAATCTTAAAAACATTTATAATATTAAAATGTGTAAAGGGATTAACATAATGCTTGACATATAATAGGTAATCAATAAATGCTTATTCTTTTCCTCTTCTCTATTTTACTGCTCTGTTCTTATGACAGCATTATTATGATTCCCCAAACAGTTGCACTGAGAAAGTGGCCCAGTATAGGAGAAACTGATTTAAGGGTTTATTGATATTTTCATAATGTATTTAAATTTCTTAGTTGAGCTGAGAATTAGTTTATACACAAAAGTTTTGTCTGTGTGTTTCTGGTATATAGCCCAGAGTCTTGAACCAATTCAACATTCAATAAATAATAGTCTGATTGGATTTAATTGTAGATGTTTAAAAAAGTATTCTGAGATTATTAGGCTACACTTTAGAATTACTGGTTTAATACCCATTCCATCCCCTAATGCCAATTGTAACTTCTCTATGGCTTATTAGTTTATTTTCAGTTGAGACAGCCAAAAAATTCATTGCTATGTGGCCAAATTGGCGATGAATTTCTCCAAACTTAGATAGGTTGATCTTCAGGCAACAACAACAACAACAACAAAAAACAACCAACAACAATAAAAACAAAAACAAAACAAGGTAAATGAAATTAGAATTAAACTTTGCATTCAATTCACTATCATGTACAGGTCAAATGGTATAGGTCAGGCAAGAGTGACAGTGTGTTGTGGACTGGGAGAAAGGCCAAGCACCAAAGTTACCAGGGGAGAGGAGCAAATTGGTTAATAGAGCAGGCAGCTGAGGGTCTGAACCAGGGCATCAAGGCAAACTCAGTCAGTCTGTCAAAGACAATGATAAAGACTTTGTGATTACATGGAAGTCAATGCAGATGAAGGAACTAGGGTAGGGTGAAACATCGATATGAGCCAAAAGGTCAGAAGCCAGGTAAAAGAGAAAGAAAAGCAGGAGGAGAGCTTGTACTGAATGACAGGTTTTATTGTGCTCATATCCTCTGATATATTCCTTTGATTGAAGAACCAGGCACAATATTGGCCATTCCCTCCCTATTATTCCCCCCCTTTTTTTCCTAAAGTAGTGCTGTCAGACATCACAATTTGCAAAAATTACTTCACAAATACACAATAACAATACCACCCTCAGCACTTTGAATTTTTTATTTTTTTAAATTAGGAAGCAGGGTATTTATTTTATCTCAGGTAAAAAATGAAGATTATAGTCTGAATTTTTTGGAATAATTTTATGATATGACACATGTTCTCCACCTCCATAATTGTTTTGGTAATACTTACTGAAAACCTTGCCTAACACAAAACTGTCCTAAGATTAAACAAGCTAATATATAATAGCAAATAGATAAGGTGTATTGTTTTATATTCTAGTACAACAAGGGAAAAAAGTTTCATCTTTAAACACAGGAAATAATTAGTTTACAGTAAGACAGGTGTCCCTTACATTTCTTCTTTTCATTTGTAAAATTCACAAACTGTCAAGTTTGTTTTGTATAGAAATCAGTGGCTGTCTTCTTAGAAACTATTACAGTGAAAAAAATTGATTGTATTAGGACAAAAAGATACAAAGAAAAGAATTTTCACAAAAAAGTAGCCAAATGTTCTATCTTACTATGAGAATTGATCCCAGAAAATGAGAAAATTTTATGTCTATATAGTCAAACAAGAAATGCCATCAGCTTTAAAATAAATATAGATTAACTAAAAAGTTACAGATTTTTTTATGCTTCTTGGGTGAGAGATGGCCATCATTCTTTGATATAATCATAATTATAATACCTCAAACTTATTCAATATGTCCAAGTTTGCAAATGATATTCTGCATCAGTTTTGCATTTGTCTTAGAGAATAGCCCTATGAAGCATGCATGGGTAACAGTGAGCAATATCTATAGTGAAATCCCCAAAATCCATTTTTTTCAAGTTAGCATGAAAAGTAACCAGTAACATTATTAGCTCCTTCTTTTAACTGATTCCTTCCTTAGCATCTTTGTCACACATCTGGATCGTTTATTAGGAAGCAGACATTTCCTATGCCGGTACTGAATGCAGTGATTTGCACTTTAAAATGTGGTGTTGAGAACTCTATTTGGAACGTGTTGCTGTATATCAGATTGAGCTTTAATAGTGTTATATTTCAATCTATAAATAACTGCTTTTCTATCAGACATTAAAACAATGTATGGTATGTGGCAAAAAGCAAACTGCCAAATGACTTCTTAAGTGCCTTGTTAAAGCACGTCATTATAAATTTTATATACTGGCTAAAAGACTATAAAAATGGATATTATGCATACTACATTTTTAGCTTTACTAATCTATCAGCATAAATGATTTATTTTTATACCATGAAGTTAGAATTGCTAATCACATTCTATAAAGGGTGACATGATTTTTGTTTTAATTTGTATTCTGTCAGATTAACAGATGAATCATGAGGGAAACTATATGTCAGGTAATGAGAACAAGGTGGGTCATTGTAAATGAGACTCTATCCTTAATAAATAGAAGAAAGAAAATGGAGGTAGTATGACTGAATAAAAAACAAGGCTTATATGCAATAGCCTTCCCAAATATATATTCTTTTGAAAATAAAGTTTCTGGAAACTGCCCATTTAAACATAGAAGGGATGATGGAGAGAATTAAAACTTAGCCAGACCTGTGCTCAAATGATATTTCTTTCCTATACCATTTAGTCAATATCCTTTTAGGAAGTCAGAGTATTAAGAGAAGAACACGCCTTATTCTTCTTATGTTTTTGTTAGCTTCATAACAATTCAAATGTGAGACCTCATTTTTTTTCTAGGTTTCAGTTTCCCCAACTATAAAATGATGAATTTTGACTACAAGACCTCTTAACTCTCTTTTACCTGAATGAGTCTATGATTTTTATATGTGGTATATGGAACCATATTCCCTCTTAGTGTGAGAAGCCAGAGATATATCAGGAGTTCTGGGACAGGGCCTAATCAGTGTAGTATATGGATAACCTACTTCAATAACAGAATAGTAATCTGTAGGGCAAATGGTTTGGAGATTTTTAGCCTCCAAAATGGATTATTGCTTAATAATGGAAGTTGAATTTAACCTCCTATTTTGGGGGGATTCTAAAATGAATTGAATCAAAACACTTTAATCTGAATTCTTTGCTAAGCTGTGTACAAGATAAGAGTTTATTTTAATTTAATCTTATTTTCACTGATGCCTTTTGTTTTAATATTACACCCATTTCCAAATCTTTATCTCTCCTGTGCCCTGTCTAGTGAGAAATTGCTTATAGTCTAGATTCAAAAAAGAAGAGAACTAAAGCAATTTAACAAAATTAACTATTAGATTTATCATGTGTGACATAAAAAATATTCCATGTCCTATTCCAACGCTCTACTAATCAATAGTACCTCATCTTTGCAATGGATAGAGGGATGCATGTTTTCTTAACTCTTTTTCGGAGCCAAGTTATATTTACACAAGATTCAGTTTTGTCTTTTTCTTTTTATGAATACTGGTTTAATCTCTTAATTATTAATACTGGTTTAATCTGTTAGGTGGTACAGTGGCTAAAGATCTAGGTCTGGAGTTAGGAAGAGTTTAGATTTAGCCTCAGTCATTTAGTTAATTGAGACAAGTCAGTTAACCTTGTTTGCCTCAGTTTCCTCATCTGCAAAATAAGCAGGTGAAGGAAATGGCAAATCGTTCCCAAGAAAATTCCATGGAATTTAAGTCATGGAAAATAAAATATTACTAAAATGACTAAATAAGAATCATGTATGTACTATTTTCAGAAAAGAACAGTCTTTAAAAATATGATTTCAAAGGATTCTTACAGTTGCTTTTTTATGTATCATAAACTAATTTTGTCCTGTGGAATTTCATTTGTAATTATAACTGAAACAAAAAGTGCTCAAGTACAGTACCAAGCATTAAGAAAAAAACATCAGATAATAATCCAATAAGCCAGTAAAAAGTCAGCAAACTTTTGAACTTCAAAAAAAAAAAAGATTCAGTTCAGGTTCTGTTGCAGCTTTGCATATGGGATCAAACAGGCCCTTCCTGCATCTACACCGTTTTGCCCATCTTTAATTAGCTGCTTGTCTTTCAAGTTTCAGGATAGCGTGCTTCACAGATGACGTGCTGTGTATTAGCAGCCTGGGCTGAGACCCTGCAGTGAAGCTATTTTATGTGAGTTGAAACACAGACACTATATGGATGAGACCATCAAGAAGATAAAACTAATTCTAGCCTATATTTCAGGAAGTCCAAGTATATTCAAAATATCAGTGCATTCTTTCAGTGACAGTATTAGAAGGAATAACCCCTTAGTGCCCTGAAAATGAAATGTCAAACAACATATAATCATCTTCGTTATGGCAAAGAAAAGAGGGAGAAATGAGGGAAGAAGGGAGAGGGAGAGAAAATGAAGGAGAGACACAGAGAGAAACAGACAGATAGAGAGAGAGAAGATAAGAGACAGAGACAAATAGAGAGAGACAGAGAGACAGAAATATAGAGACACAGAGAGACAGAGACAAACACACATACAGAGAGACAGAGACAGACACACATACAGAGAGACAGAGAGAAAAACAGAAAAAGAGAGAAAGAGAGAGAGGTAGGTTTCTCTTTGTGTCAGATTTTTGATGTCTTAATATTCCTTTATGTATAATTTTGTAGAAAGTGATAATAGAGTTCCTGTCAAATTAGAGGTGATGGACTTTTTAACCTATGTCATGGGAAAAATAGTTATTATCATAAACATAATTCAAATAAAAGTTTATTTGTAATGCCATTATGCTGTAGGGTGCATTCCAAGCATATAATTGTATTCATCATAAATATTAAAAATTCAGAATGTCATTAGATTGAAAGGGAAACATTTTTTTAAAGTTTCAAATGCTTGTGTGTGAATATTTAGACCAGGGCTCCCCTTCAAGAGGGATCATTGTTTTTAGTTCTTAAAAACAAAACAAAACAAAACGGGAGTGATTACTGCAAAGAGATGTAGGTTTGAGTAATGATATTGTTAGCTGAAAGATAGGAAGTGATTTCCTCTTGTCATTTCTCATCTTTTACATCAGTACTTATAAACCAGAAAATGAAACATACATATCAAGAAAGTGTCTAGTGAGAGAAGGAAAGTTCAAAGAGATTTGAGGAAGGAGAAAACATTTAGTTGACTTTCAAGGAATGTCAATGAAACAGTGACAACATTTCTGAAACTTGTTTGGCCATCAGTCAAAATTGCATCCCTGAACCCAACCCTTCTATACTAAGTGGGAAAGGAGATGAAAAGGAATGCTATTATCAGTCTGCAGGAATTTTTCTAGACCTTTAGTGAAAATCATCACTGCTTAAGTAGTTATTTCAGTATATTTTCTACAATTCAATGATCAGGAGATACATTTTCACACATTCTAAAAAAAAGTATGTAGAGTATCTATTAAGATACTTTTTGAGGGGTGCACAAAAGTTATATTACCCATTTCCAACAATAGAACCAAGGAAGAGGAAAAAGACTTAAAAACAGATAACACAGTCTTAAGGGAAAAACATATTTCTTCAATATCACCATTTCCAAAATTACCAAATTGAATCACTAGATAATTAGATTAATTCAGCTACTCTTTGATTTTATTTGGAAAAAAATGTTTCTACTCCTAGATATCCACAGGATAGCATAAAATGGAAATACCTGGCTTTTTATAACTAAAGAGCTATTATCGTCATGCTGAATCAGAGAGAACTAGACACTTTTGGAGTATCAACACCTGGAACCACTTTGTTAAAAAGGCATGGCTTGGTACAGCTAACTAAAGGTCACAGAGTGGGAGTAAAAATTGGCTCTTGTTTACCCATCTTAGCTGGCTACCAGTTGGTTCACTTTAATTGGCTATCATGTCCACTTACCAGAAATTGGCTCTGTTTCACAGCTGTTGGATGTTAGAACATAGCCACTTGGAACCAATTTATCTGAAAAAATATTTTGCACAATGTTCTGTCTGCCAGAATATTGTTTCAGATTACCATTCTTTCATAGAAAAATCACTAATTGTGTATAGTAATATCAGTAACATGAGTACAGCTCTAGGACCTGAGAGTCTTGGCTAAATTACTATATAAACAGATAATTCCTAAGCACAATGTAAGAATAGCATCATAGGGGGCTGAATAATAATTATTGTAATTGAATATAGAGGTACATTATAACAAAGGGGACAGGAGCAGACTGGGGATTAGGACAATTTAGGTTCTTTTTTTTCCTGACATATTAGCTCTGTAACCCTGGAACAAACCATTTGATTCTCTGCAGAAAAGCTGCTGATCTTCATTAGAAGAGTAACTTTCACTAGGAGTTTTCTACCCCAATGAAATCAGTTTTGGAATGTGATGACTATTATGAGCAGCTAGGTGATACAGTAGATATGGTTCTAAGTTATAAGGATTTAGATGCTACTTAATTACAGAATCAGAATTTCAGAGTGGAAAATAGACTTGTCTGTATCTGAACAAGAAACACAATATGTTTGATGAGTAGTTCTGTAGCCCTTGCTGAAAAAGCTTCACCTACTAGGGCTTAAAACTGTAATGTTTTCTAGAGGCCATTTCATGAACCATTTAGAAATGTTCACTATTCTAGTTAGGAAATCTAACTACAATAGTTTCACTTTCCTTTTAAATTCTGTAGATGTCTAGTGTCCATATTATTCATTTGGAATATGTGGCTTGTGTTATATTTTCAATATTAATAACATGAGAGATGAGAATATATTGTAAAAAATTAAAAACAGACAAGTGGAAAACTTGGGTTCTGGTCCTACTGTGTCACAATGTGGCCAGGTAACCACAAATAACTTAATCTTTCTGAAACTATCAACATGGACGATAATAACTGCTCTAATAGTTGCAGAAATTCAGGATTTCTTGTTGTTCATCTAATTTTTTTATAATCCCATTTGGGTTTTCTTGGCAGGGATACTGGACTTACTATTTCATTCTCCAGCTCATTTTACAAATGAATAAACGAGGCAAACGGGGTAATGACTTGCTCAGAGTCACATAGCTAATAAGTATCTGAGGCCAAATTTGAACACAGGAAGATGAGTTTTCCTGATTCCAACTCTAGTATTCTATATTCTACATCACCTACCTTCCCAGAAACTGAGGCAGATGAAGGTAAATTTGTCCAGAGTCACATAGATAAAGTACCTGAGGCCACATCTGAACTAAGAGCTTCCTGATTACAGGCCTGGTACTCTATTCACTGAACCATTTCACTGCCTCAGCTGTGAGGAACTATTACTGTCAATCTATAAATAGTCATTAAGTGCATACTGTGTGCTAGGCACCTGGGAATTTTAAAACAAAATTGAAATAGCATCAGGATTCAAGGAGCTTATATTCCAATGGGGGACAACATGTACATATTCTGTACATTTATAAATTCTGAATGATATACCTGAATCAATACAAGGTGTTTTGAGGATGACCCTACAATTGGGCAGAACTATTAAGGAAAATCTTCATGTGAAAGGTGGTTCTTGAACTGAGTACCATTGAAGGAAATGAAGGTTTCTAAGACGGAGAAGTGAAAAGGGGATACATTCTGGGCTTGAGGCCAGTGCAAAGGCACAAAAATGAGAGATGAATCATGTGTGTGGAACAGTAAGCAGACTAGCTTGGTTAAATGGCGGGATATGTGAAGAGGAATAATGTATGAGGAAATGTATTAAGGGGCCAAATATGCCTGACTTCCCCTTCTAGAATTCAGTTTCTTGAGTGGTAGGAACCATGGTTCATATAGTTAAAGAATACGTTATCTTAAACATTAAAAAAATTTTGTGGACCAGTGTAAGGATTTCTTGACATGTAAATTATTTCTACTGACAGAGATCTGCAACTTATCTGTGATTTGTGGTCTTAGGGAGTTGCTTATGTCACTAAGAGGTTTAGTGACTTGCCTGTCATTACACACCGAATATGTGTGATATGTAGGTTGCAAGACTTAAATCCATGTCTTTCTGGTTCCATAGCAACCTTATGTCTACTATGCCATGCTGCTTTGCACATGGGTATTTAATAAATATATTGTAACTAATCGACTCATTTAACTGCTGCTCTCAATTAACCCTTTTGAATATCAATCAGAATGAAACTTGTCCAATAGAAAGAAGAAAGTAAATAGGTCTGTGGCTTGCATGTATCTAAAATATGTTGGAATATAATGAGACATTAAAGTTTTTTTGCACCTATTACAATACATACTACTTATTAAAAGCAGATTGCAATACAGACGACTCCTTCATTCCATTGCCACAAATCATTGTCAAATTTCTTAGATTTATGTCTAAGTTCCTCTATAATTCAGCTCCAATCTGCCTTTACAACTTTGACTTCTAATTTCTCTTAAAAACATTAATATTTAACCAAACTGGATAACTTTTTTCCCCTCAAACATACTCATTGCTTTCTAGCCCCAATTATTTTTTGTAACATTGTTTTATTTTCTCAGTGGTTTCCTACCCTTCTTTTCCACCTCCTATATACCAGTTAAAACTGTCGCATTCTTCAAAGTCTAGCTGAAATGCCAACTACTCCATGAGGCCTTCTGTGATATTAACTTTCTAGCTGGTAGTAATCTTTCTCATCTGACATCATAATACCTTATACTTCTTTTGTATGGTTATATTCTGCCTTTTATAATATTTTATACCATTATCTATGTTAGATTATAAGTTGATTCAGGATAGCAACTATAATTTTTTTCAAAAATTTTCATAGAATATTATACAATGTTTTGAATCCTTCTGGGACAGAGTTCTTGGAACTTACAACACTTCCACTCTTCTCTCTGTCTCTTTCTCTTAATATTTATCCATTCATTTAGTTGTTTATTTTTGCAACTCTCTAATTTGCTTTTGTAACAGTATGTATGATCCTTACCTTTATTTCTATTTTTAATAATAGCTTTTTATTTTCAAAATATATGCAAAGATAGTTTTCAACATTCACCCTTGCAAAACCTTGTGTTCCAATTTTTTCTGCCTCTCTTCCCTTCACTGCCCTCTACTAGATAACAAGTGATCCAATGTATGTTAAACATGTGAAATTCTTCTATTCATATTTCCACAATTATTATGCTGCACAAGAAAAATCTGATCAAAAAGATAAAAAATGGAGAAAGAAAACAAAAAACAAGCAAACAACAAAATACCATGTTGTGATCCACATGCTGTCCCCATAGTACTTTTTCTGGATGCAGATGGCTCTCTCCATGATAAATGTATTGGAACTGGAATAAATCATATTATTGAAAAGAGCCAGGTTCATCACAATTGATCATCATGTTTTCTTCTAGCTGTGTATGATGCTCTCTTCTATTCATTTCATTTAGCATTAATTCATGTAAGTCTCTCCAGGTCTCTGAAATCATTCTGCTGGTTGTTTCTTGCAGAGCAATAATATTCCATAACATTCATTCACATAACTTATTCAGCCATTCCTCCACTGATGGGCATCCACTCAGTTTCCAGTTCTTTGCCACTACAAAAAGGCTGCCACAAATATTTTTGCATATGTGGATCCTTTCCCCTTTTTTATGATCTCTTTGGGACACAGACCCAGAAGAGAAACTCATCAAAAAGTATACACAGTTTAATAGTCCTTTGGGTATTCCAAAAATTGTTTTTCAGAATGGTTCAATCACTTCACAACTCCACCAATAATGTAATAGTGTCCCAGTTTTCCCATATCTCCTCCAACATTTATCATGATCTTTTTCTGTCATCTTAACCAATTTGCCTTTGTTTTTCAAACCCTTTTCCGCATCGAAGGGACTTAAGATCATAGAAGTAAAGCTAGGAGGGGCATTGTTCAGTCAATTTTATTGCAACTGATCCTTCTTGACCCCATTTTGCATTTTGAAATTTTCTTGGTAAACATACTGGAATGGTTTGCCATGTCCTTCTCTGATTCATTTTACTGTGAAGAAACGGAGGCAAACAGGGTTAAGTACTTATCCAGGGTCACACAGATAGTAAATGTTTAAGATAAGATTTATACTCAGGTCTTCCTGACTCCAATGGTGGACACAATTACCCCTAATACTGCACTGTTTGGGAAATAGGAGATGTGTTTTATCTAAACTTTTTTTTTCTTTTTTAACATTTAGAAATTAGAGCACAGGTCTCATTGTGGTGCTTCATTTAGCACATGAGAATTTAAAAAAAAAATCATTATACTAAACAAGGTCAATTCTGATTCCTTTCAAAGTCTGAATAGGATTTTGATGGATAGTCTTCTAGTAGAATGTTAGTAGTACATGGCTAGCTATGATGTGTAAAACTACATCACTAAATCTCAGTTGCCAGAGGCCAGAAACAAGCATTGGATCCTGTAGGGCAGGAGGATCAAATTACTTAAATGTGAGTTCAAACTTCAAAACAAGGTTCAAGTCCAAGAAAAGTGACCTATCCAGGGACCAAAAGGACAATTTCCCAATGAGGCATCCATAAGATCTAAAGGAGAGGCATGAAGCAGAGTCTGCAGTCAATCTATGGCCTTGTGAAACTGAGTGTTTAAAAAGTTCCAGGCATGAACAGAGTTCGGATACAATCCCACATAGTGAAAGGATTCCTGAATCTTTCTCAACTTGAGTCTATGATTTCTTGCCTTTGTTCTTCTGAGTGAGTTTTGTTTCTGTGGCTCTTGGCTACTGCAGGTGATTTGTAGATGGGAAATAACTGTGTCCAAGAGGCAGTGGAAATGTAGTCGGCTTCTTCTGGGAGCTATTTAACTTAATAGGCCCTGTTTTATTTTTTCACATATACAAACCTTCTTTCCTCAAGGTTTCCAGTCAGTCTTTCAAGACAAAGAAGGCATGAAGTATAGAAGAGTAGACTGGGAAAAGCTAGCAATCCTTGGGGAATTTGGGATCAGATTTTAGAAATACTGTTTCATGGAGTAAGCTTAATCTTCTGAATATTGACATTTAATGCAATAGTATTCTAAGGACTTAGGTATATCCAACTTATTTAGTCATAGATGACATGAAATAATATATTTTACTGCTATTGTCCTATTGAGTGTTGAAAAAGCTGTCTCTTCTTGTTCATTCAAATCTGATTTCCCTGCAAAATGAATGTACATCTCAATCGGTTACATTTAGAATACACAAAAGCAGTTGATTTATGTCAATACTGATTATCGTGTTGCCTGGCCCGCTAGGAGATGTTATCCTTTCAGCAGCCAGTCAGTCTTAATATAATGTATCAGATATCTTTAATATTATGGTGACTCATCCCTGTTTCAATACCTGAATAAAACAGACACTTGACTGATGCCATCAGTGAATAGTTTATTTTTAAATATATATTATATACAAGCATGGCTTATCTTTATAGTTAAAATGTTTCTTACCTGAAATAAACTGATTCAATATGCTGAACTGTTAAAATTAATTGGTCATTACTTAAAACCAGTAGATAATATTCAGAATATTAGATGGAATTTGAAGGTTCCATGGGGTGTTTCTAGGGGATTCCTGAAAGCGTAGTCATAGGGCGCATTTGTGGCTATTTGGTGACCTCTAGACTTAAGTCCAACACTACATTAGGAATCTACAACATGTATAAAGATTTCATGATCTGAATAATTTAGAAAACCACAATAAATAAAATCATATATTTAACATTTCATATATTTCTACAAAACCATATATTTAGCATATATATTTTATAAGGAAGGGTGGATACCTGAAAAGCATAAATAAAAATAAAAAATAAATAAAAATTGATATCAAAACTAAACTAACACAAGATTACACTTCTGCTTTCTACTATAAATAAATGATGATTAAGTTGATAAGGGAGGGGGGAAAATAACACAATATAGATGTAAATTAGTCAGTTGCTTTAAAAAAAATCAATGGATATTATACCATTTTTAAAAATTGCAGTGTAGCCACGATAGTTTTTTCCCCCCTTCTCTCTCAGCAGCTATTTTTGACTACTTATTTTGCCTGTAGCTGCATGTACTCAATTTTTCACACCTTGTTTAGACTTGTATGTTTACCATACCACCACTGTTTTAAGTTTCCTACCTCCCTAAATCTACAAAACACTTAAGAAAGGATTTCCATGTATTATATTTTGTTCAGAGAGCCTTATCTCAAGCTGACATATTTGCCCATTTTATTTTTTAAAGGAATATATTTGAGAATTATATATTCACAGTTCTGTTTTCATAGCCTGGATTAGGATATTTCTGTGAAATTCCATTAAATAAAATTTTCCTTAAAATAGTTAACAATGCACAAAAAATGCTGATACAGTATTTTAGCACACTTAATTATTTCTTTTTTTCATTGTTTATCATTGTTTTCTCAATCTTCCATATCATTACCCACAATGCTTTGTTAGGTTTTCTTTGAAAATTCCTTTCCTCTGAACTTACTATGAACTTCTGTCTGTAACATGTTGCCATAGAATACCATAGTCATTTTTTAAAGGAAAAAAAAAAGTTTTCAACAATGGGGATCTGTTGTAAACCACAAATCAAGCCAAATTCCAGGTGATTTTAAATAAGTAAAAAAGTATTCACTTGCTAATATTAGTCTATTTAAAGATTCAATGTCTGATGAATAAGAAAGGTAATGAAATATATCCTAGATATGGAGTATAAGCAATGTACATATAACATCCTTTGTTTTGTCTTCTTTTTTTTTTTGTGATGACTATTGTGCTGATGCTTTGAAAGTATAGTGACACAAATTTGTGGATGGAAGGGGAAGTTTCAAGAGATGAAATAGGCTGAAGGAGAGGAACACACACAACATTAGTGTTCATGTAATGTTGGAGGTAGAAGATTGCTTACCTGATGTAGAACAAAAAGATGAATTGAACATTTCTGATTTATGGATACAGGCAATATTTTGTAATCATAATTATCCTATTTAACGAGTCCTATCAAAGAGTTACTGTTATTTTGACAAGCTAACATATATAGAAAGTTTACTATATGCCAAGCACTTTGTTAAGTATTTTGCAAATATTATCTTATTTGATTCTCATAACAACCTTGTAATTTAGGTGCTATCATTTCCCCCACTTTTACAAATGGGGAAATTGAGGCAAATGGGTGGAAATAACTTTTTCAAGGTTACATAGCTAGAAAGTAACTAAGGCCTTACTTTTAGTCAAGTTTTCCTAAATTTAAACCCAGGACTTGGCTCACTGTGCCACCCAATGGCCCTTACAATAAATTGTTACAGAAAAAGAGACAAATAATTTTGATTCAAAAGACCTGGATTCTGTTTATAGACAGATAACTGATTAACATTATGACCTGGGACAAAACATTTCCCTTGTCAAGACCTTAATCCTTTCATTGGCAAAGTAAGTGGGTTGAACTAAGTTATCTTCAAGACCCCTTCCAGCTTAATATATATATGGCTTTTATCATGTTGTCACATTATTTGCACTTATCTAAACATAAGAAATTATAGGTTAGTGTACAAAAGAAGTTCAGAAATAAAAGTGAACATGTCATACTTTTTGCATATTTTATAGAACTGCTTCCTCTTCCCCCTTTTAATAAAAGAAAGTAGCAGATAAATATAGAAAATAGATTTGTATCTAAATTTGCTTTGGTCTTATATGTTATGGTATTGCCAAAAATAATCCAGTTTTTCTTTTCATTTTTCAGTGTATGTTTTATGCAACCTGAATAGCTTTCTTTTATCATTGGAGATTTGAAAGGTGTGCATGAGTTAGAAGCTATTGGAAATATATGGATTAAGATAGGGATTAGAGTTGGGATTTCATTGTGGGAGGGAATTCCAAGTGAGGATGCTCTCTTCAACAATTCAATCTAGCCTTTTTAATCATTATCTTTCCAGATCTCTCTACAACTTTGAAATGTTGATTATCCATTTCTCCTTGATATTCTTTTCTCTATATATCTCTGTGTCACCAATCTTTCCTGCTTCTTGTTGTATACTGTGAATATTCCTTCTCAGTTTCTTTTGCTATTTCTTTACTTCACACTCATTAAAAGTGGGTAACCTCTAGGGCTCTGTCTTGGGCACTCTTCTCTCCATATGCCAATTCGTTTAGTGATTTACATCAGCTCTTATGGTTTCATTTATTATTTCCTTGCTGATTATTTTTAGATCTACTTGTTTAGTCATTTTTTTGTCACATCTGACTCTTTGTGACCCCTTTTAGGGTTTTCTTGGCAAAGATGCTAAAGTGGTTAGCCATTTCTTCATCTCATTTTACAAGGTAAGGAAAATGAGGCAAATAGGAGAACATCCACTCAATGTTCATTCACATCTCTGTGAAGGAAATTTGGAGAGCCTGAAATTTTCTGACCTACTCTTCCATCTTCCCAGAAGCTCCCCCTCAAAAAAAAAAAAAAAGAGAGATTTAAATGACTAGTCTAGAATCGCATAACTAATCTCTGAGGCCATATTTGACTCAAGTTTTCCTGATTCCAAGTCCAGCTTTTTATGCACTGAGCCATCAATGCTCTATTTTCTACTAACATTCAGATTCACATCCCTAACTCACTACTAGACATCTCAAACTATATATGCAAAATGAAACTCATGATCTCTCTCACCCCAAAGTCCTCCCCACTTCTGAATTTCTCTATTATTGTTTAGGACATTACTGATCTCCTAGACACCTAGGCTTGCAACCTAGATGTCATCTTTGTCTCCTTACTCTGTCCTCCCTGCTGTCCCACCTATTCTGTATCACATATGCTGCCAAGATCTGTCAAAAATATCTAAACATCTTTTGAATGTTCCCTATTCTCTCCTTCTTCACTGATAGCACTTTACTGGTTTAGGCTCTTTTCTCTTCCCAATTGAACTACTGCAATAGCTTGCTGATTGTTCTCCCTGCTTCATGTCTCTCCCCACTCCAGATCATTCTCCAATCATCTGTCAAATTAATCTCCCCAAATGCAAACTTGGCCTTATCACCCTTCTACTCAATAAATTCCAGCAATTACCAATCACGTCTAGCATCAAATATAAAATCCTCTGTTTGGCATTCAAATCTCTTTATAATCTGGCTCCCTTTTTCCTTTTCCAGTCTTCTTATACCTTACTCCTTCCTATATATACTCTGTAATACAGTGGTGTTGGCCTTCTCGTTCCTTACATAAGATGATCCATCTCCTGATTCCAAGTAATTTTACTAGTTGTTCCTCATGCCTTGTAAATTCCTTTCTCACTTTCACCTTCTGGCTTCCTTTGTATCCACGATAAAATTGCATCTTGTACAAAAAAGTCTTTCCTGACTTCCCTTAATGCTAACACTTTCTCTTTAGTGATTAACTCCAGTTCATCTTATATTTACCTTATTTGTATATAGTTGTTTCTATGTTGTCTATGGCATTTGGCTGTGAGCTTCTTGAGGGCAGGAACTATCTTTTGCCCTTTTATGTATCCCTTATGCTTAGCGCAATGTCTAGTACTTAGCAGGAGTTTAATAGATATTTATTAACTGATCTGGAGAAGTGGTTCTCCAACTTTTGTTTTCAGTATCTTTAAACTTTTAAAATTGTTGAGGATCTGTCCAAAGAATTTTTGTTTATGTGTGTTATCTTTATAGATATCCATCAAATTAGAAAGCAAAACTAATTTTGAATTTGTAGACCCTTTGAAAAGATTTTAGATTCTCCTAGGATTCTGTGGATCATTCTTTGAGAACCATTGACCTACAACACTAAAAAGGTTCATTGAGTTGATCAGGGTCACACAGATATGTCACAAGTGAGATGAATCCACTTTTTTCCTGACTTCAAGTCCCCTTCTCTAACATTATATTCCATTGCAGATACATACAAAATAGATACACATACACATCCATATCCATCTATTTGTGCATATATATATATACATATATATATACACACACACACATATATATATATATGAATACACACATAGATATATAAGATATATACATACTTTAGCATATATCTGTCTTATAATGTGATTAGAGGGTATATGATTTACATATGGTATAAAAATGAAATGGACAAAAATAATGTAAATAATATTATTATATTACTGAAGGTAAAGAAATATACTCCATGTACTTTGAGCCTTGCAATTTTTTTTTTCCATCTGCTGAACTCATCTTGTTCTAAGGCTCTCTGTGATCTCCTTATCACCAATTCCAATTGTTTTTTTTTTTTTCTGTATTCATCAATCTTAACTTCTCTGAAGCATTTTCCCCACTTTATTGATATTAATACCCATTCTTATTATTTCTGATAAACTACAAATTCCTTGAAATTTACTAGGAACCAGGTCTTAATCATCCTGTGCTTCTAGTGCTTAAACTAGTACATTGTTCATAGCATATGCTTAATTTCTATTAAATTTTGATTGACATGATGCTGAAAACAATTTTG
Organism: Antechinus flavipes; assembly: GCF_016432865.1. Taxonomy (NCBI): domain Eukaryota; kingdom Metazoa; phylum Chordata; class Mammalia; order Dasyuromorphia; family Dasyuridae; genus Antechinus; species Antechinus flavipes. The sequence continues at coordinate 175,264,264 of NC_067402.1, forward strand.
TTTATTTTTTTAACTAAAGTACATGTCTTATATGGAAGCTTATGTGAAAGTTGCTATTTTTGTTCTCTATATCCAGTGTAACAATGGAATGTAATTTAGAAATTCTGTGTAGCTTCTAACATGTCCAGAAAATTCATAAACTTTTTTCTGGCTCTTAAACCACTTCTTTTAAATGTCTTTTGTTGATTTTTTTCTCCCTTCTTCTACATTCTTATGTACAATCTCTCCCTTAATTGTGTTATACACTTCCATTGCAACAGTTAACACATCTTTATAGATGATTCAAAAATACATACCATTCCCAAAACTTCTCTTATTTTAGTCTAATTGCCTATTATTTGCCAGCTGTATCCACTTATATATCCCAAACTCCTCAAAAATATTTGTGTCTAAACCTGAATTTATCATTTAAATCCTGAAACTTATATTCCTCCCTAATTTCCCAATTTCTGAATCTGTTTTTTTTTTTGAGGGGGGAGGAGATTATGATGAGTGCCTATTTTTGTTGGTAGAATTACTGTTCTTCTAGTCATCAAATTTGAAACTTTTGGAACAACAGTAATTCTTTACTCTCCTTCATTTCTAGATGCAATCAATAGTCAACTGTTATAGACTTGACCCATTATTTTTGTCATTAACATTATTAATAATAATAATTCTTGCTGGCTTCACAGAGCAATTTCTTTTTATTAAAGAAATACTTTTTATATACTTTTATACTTTATCTCACATTAACCTTATAACATCATATATTATAAGTATTGAAGGTATTGTTTTATTCAGTTTATTCACCTTTTTCTTGTATCTTTCTTATTTCTCTTGGGTCTTAGAATTTGGAAGAGATGTCATAAGTCATCAGTTTCAAACTGTATTTAAAGAAGAATCTTCTCAACAATATAGCTAATGGAAGGTCTTCCATATTTTTTAAAGTCCAAAAGGAATCAGGAGGCCATTCACCCTTGAGACACCCATAATACTTTTGAACAGTTTTAATTACTTCAAAAAATTTTCCTTAGATCAAAAAAAATTAGCCTCTTAAAATTACAATTTGTTTCTACTTGTTGTGAACAATAGAACAAAAGCGGCAAGTCAAATCTTTTTTCCTACATAATATGTTTGAAAACAGTTACCATGCCCTCCATAAATCTCATCACTTACTAAATATATCTGGTTTCATATATCATGACCTTGAGGCCTTTGATCAACCTGGCAACCCTTCTCTAAATGCTCTCCATCTTCTTATCCAATATATCATTCAGTCCTCTATGTTTTGCTTCATCCTCAAAGCTAATGAGTAATGTATGCCCTATCTTATTTATTGACCAAAATAACAGCCCAGCACCAAACACATTTCCTAGAATTTTTCCACTAAATATTTTCTTCCAACTTGACATGGAATAATATTGCCTATTTTTGAGATTTGACTACTCAAACCCTTCTGAATTTACCTACTAATTAATTGCATTCATATCCCTTTTTCATTTTCCATTTTTTCACAACAGTGACATGAAAAATTTTCATAAATATTCTGCTAATTTCAAGAATTACATATACATATAACTATATGTAACATATGCATGTGTTACATGTATATATGTATATGTTTCTATGTAATTAAACATAGAACTAGATATAACTAACTGTGGATTATATAACTAAATTAACTATATATGCTTTATATATGCAATCTGTATATATTAACTATATATATAGTTTATAGAGTTATATAATCCATAGGGCTATGTAGTTATATTTTTCTTTTGACAAATATGGAAATTATAGAATGTTAAGGAGATACTAGTGTAGTTAATTAGCAGGTAAATTCAGAAAAAATAGTAAATGAAATTATATATGTATATATATATATATATATATATTTTTTTTCATTTAACAAGCATTTATTTTTCTCCCCCCAATGAAAAAACAAAAAGAATATCTTTTTAAAAATTAATATGCATAGTTAAATTAGACAAATACCTGCCTTAGCCATATCCAGAAATATATATTTCATTCACCATCATGAGTCCAACTTTTCTTTTTTGGAGCTAACTATTCTACTTTATTATCATTCCCTTGGCTGATCTCAGCATTGATCAGAGATTTCTAATCTTTCAAAGACATTTGTTTTATTGTGTAAATTGCTCTCATTATGTTTTATATTGCTTCATAAAGCTTATTGATATGACTTGTTCTTTTTTGAAGCTATGCAAGGTTTTACTATCCAATGATTTTTTTTCAGATGTTCATTACCTCTCTCTTTAATTATTTTCTAGAATTTTGCTAAGAACCAAAGTAAATCTCATTGATTTATAAGTAGTAGACTTTTTTTCCTTTATCTTTTTTGAAAATTAGGAAAATACTTTTTTACAATACTCTGGAATAGCTTTCCATTTATTTTATTATAAGCTTAAATCATCAATAAGCTGAAACATTCAAAATACAAAGCATAATTAAGAGGATTGCGTATTCTTCATCATCTTTCATTAATTCAACGATTATGTTTGCAAATTTTTTGAATAACCTATGTTATGAATGTGGTTCATCAAGGACACCTAGATGCCCTTTGGTATGTTCCTTTTTATCCTGTTTATCAACTGCCTCTACACTATTTTTGTTCTGTTTTTTCTAGACCAAATATCTTTCTAACTGGCAAAGAAAATAGAAGCCAAATCAAAATTAAGTACTTCTGCCTTCTCACCATTATTCATGATTGTCACATCTACCTTACATAGTAGTCAGATAGCTTCATTAATCTTATTTTTGCCTTGAATATATTAAAAGCATCCCTTTATTTTCCTTTCTAGTCTTAGCTCATTATTAGTTTTAACATTCCTGTGTTTCTTTAATATTTTCCCCAAATACATATTTTAAAAAATAACTTTTTAAAGTTGTTAGTTCTAAATGTTATCTCTCCCTCCCCTCCATTTTCCTTTATCTCCTGCCTTCAGCAATCTAATATAAGTGTGTAAAACATTTCCATATTAGAATGACATGAAGCTTGATCCTCCATCAGTTAACTTTACTTCCATGTTTAAAAATCTGAGACAGTTGGTGAGCTCCCTGTGCATCCACATAGATCTCATTAGACAAATTTCCTTTTCAACTGAGACTTGGAATTGTTTCTTTATGTTTTTAGAATTATATTCTTGAGAGCCTTTGGGATGTCTTTCACCTGTTATTTTAAGCCTATGGAATTTGACCTAGACTTCCTCTGAATCCAAAAACCCAGACGTCACTTCAGAATTTTCTTAGCTTTTTTCTTTCTTTCTCAGACCTTGAAGATGAAGTAACCTTTTCCCCTTAAAGTTTCCATCATGTTCTCCCCAATAATATGTTCCTGCTTCTTGGTAAGAATCAGCTCTAGAATATATTCCTGCTTTTGGGTTGAAAGAAATTTTTTTTCTTGAAAGAAAGAATTGCTCCTAATATGATTTATTTTGGGCATAAAGAGATCTCTATTAAATTTCTGGCTCATTTCAGTTTTTGATCACAGCTGAATCATTCCTTTGTGATGTATTTGTCTGTATTTCTTCTGCCCAGGTTGTAGGATCAGAGTTTTAGAGCCCAACATGCTCAACCCCTGAATTTTACAAATGAGAAAACTAAAGCACAGAGATGATAATTAATTTGTTTGGGATCACCCAGTGAGTACCTTAGCAGGATTCCAGCTCATGTCCATCTATCAGTCAGTCAACAGACTGTGCTTACTATTCCAAGCACTGTGCTAAATACTGAATATATGAAAAAAGGCAAAAGATAGTCCTTGCTCAAAAGAAGATAATGAAAAAACTCTAGGTAAATACTATCTATCTGTTTGTCTGTCTTCCTAGATCACTCCAAAAATGTTTCTTAAAAGATTTTCCTCTTTTTCTGTGATCATACAGCACTTTGAACCTATCAAATATTACTGTAGTATACTGAAATTTTCATTTCTTATCCATCTATTGAAGGAGATATAAACATACATACACATATATACATTATATGCTATATTTCTGGTGTTTATATGTTGCTTCCTCCATTCAGATGAAATATAAATGTGTCTATATACACATACATACACAGTACATACATATATTACACATCTTGTATGCAAGTGTATTTACATATGTGCATACATATAATATATATCACTATTGTACTCATACATATATATATACACACACCTATATTACACATCTTCTATATATACACACATACACTACTACCACATTCATTTGTATGTGTTTATATCTATCTATCTAATACACACATATCTGTATTACATATCTTATATACATATATACAGACACATGTATATATGTATACATACACTTTATCACTCTGTGTCTGTGTGATAGAAAGTAATTTGAGATAGAAAAGCAATATAAACTGGGAGGAAGTTCAAAGACTTCTAGCAGAGGTGAAATTTGAGCTGTATTTTTGAAGAAAGCCAAGGAAACTAAAATGAAGATGAGGGGCAGAGCATTTCAATCCTGGGGAACAGTTAGTGCAAAGGCAGTAGAATGGAAACAGAGCTGGAGAATAATGTATGCAATAATATCAATCTTGCTAAAGTGATAAAGTGATGACAAAGGAAATGAGTAGAATAAGGAGAACAATTTATATGATAATAACACACTATAAAGATGGTTTTGAAAGCTGTGAGAATTATAATCAATACAATGTCCACCCATGTCTTCAAAGCACTGATGATGAAGTCTGCCTTTTGACAGAGAGGTGATGGATTTAGAGTGCAGAATTAGATAAGCAATTAGGAAATTGTTTTTTTTTTCATTATGTATATTTGTTATTAAGAATTTTCTCTGTTTAATATGGAATGAGAATTGGTAGGGAAAGGCATTTTTTTTATTGTTAATAAAAAAAATGGTTTTAAAAGAAAGTGTTTGGTGATATTTGCTGTAGGCATGGGATGTTGCACATTCTTTCAGATGAGATCCCATATTGTTAGTTTTGCTTAATTGTTTTATCTTGTTATAGGAGAGCACTCACAGAGTGAAGGGTGATCTGGAAATGTCTGCAATGTAAAATACATCAGCAAAACTTTAAATTCAAGAAAATGAAATGTCATGTTTGAGGGACTTCAGGGTTTTTGAAAGAAAGAACACATGTAAAAGAGTCAAGTGGGAGAAGGGTGGAAAGGTTGGAAGAGGCCATTTTATGAAGAGCTTGAAATACCAGAGCTTTAAATACAAGTTTATTATTGACACTTGTATTTCTCTTTTTCAATGTAGAACCCTTTGGTTGAATTTCCAGAGTATGTTAGTTGTGATCTATCCATGGCTAGGAAAATGATCTAATATTCACATACTTTAAATCATGTGTACAGAAAGTCAGACTCTTTTGTTTTTCAGTTTTTATTTCATCTTATTGTCCTTTTGTCTCATTCTTTTCAAAATTATTTATTTTTTTAATACACATTGCTTTATGAATTATATTGGGAGAGAAAAATCAGAACAAGATGGAAAAAACCAAGAGAAATGGGAGAGGGAAAAACAAAAAAACAAAAAAAGAAATAAACATAGCATGTGCTGATTTACACTCAGTCTCTCTAGTTCTTTTCCTGGATGCATATGGCATTTTCTGTCTAAAGTCTATTGGGAGTGTTTTGGATCACTGAATCACTGAGAAGAACCAAGGCTGACATAGTTGATCATCATAATTCTTGCTTTTATTGTGTACAATGTATTGCTGGTTCTGCTTGTTTCACTCAGCATCAGTTCTTCTCAAGCCTTTTTTAAAATTAGCTTGTTCATAATTTTTACAGAAATTCAATTACCTTCATATACCATGGCTTATTTAGTCATTTCCCAATCAGTGAGGATCTACTTATTTTCTAATTCTTTGCTACTGTAAAAAGAATTACTACAAATGTTTTTGCTCATGTGGATCCATTCCCCTCCTTTATTATTTCCTCGGAATATAGACCCAGTAGTGGGACTTCAGATCAAAGGGTATGCACACTTTTATAGCCATTTGGGCATAGTTCGAGATTGCTCTCCTGAATGGTGGGAACATTTCACAATGCCATCAACAATGCATTAATGTCCCAGTTTTCCCACATCTTCTCCAACATTTATCATTATCTTTTCCTGTATCTTAGCCAATCTGAGAGGTGTGAGGTTGTACCTAAGAGTTGTTTTAATTCAAATTTCTCTAATAAATACTGATTTAGAGTATTTTTTCTTATGATTAAGGATGGCTTTAATTTCATCATCTGGGAATTATCTGTTTATATCTTTTGACCATTTATCAATTGGGGAAGAACTTGTATTCTTATAAATTTGACACAGTTCTTTATATATTTTAGAAATGAGATCTTTATCAGAAATACTGGTTGTAACAGTTTTTTCCCAACTTCATATTTCCCGTTTAATCTTGTTTCTGTTGGTTTTGTTTGAATGAAAATTTTTAATTTAATCTAATCAAAGTTATCCATTTTGCTTTTCATCATGTTCTCTAGTTCTTCTTTGGTCATAACTCCTCTCTTCTCTAAAGATCTGATAGATAAATTATCCCTTGCTCTTTTAATTTGTTTATGGTGTCATCCTCTATGCCCAAATCATGTGTGCATTTTGACCTTATTTTGGTATGAGATGCGAGATGTCAGTTTATGGCAAGTTTCTGACATACTTTTCCAATTTTCCTGACAATTTTTGTCAAGTAGTGAGTTTTATTCCAGAAACTACAATATGGAGGTTTATCAAATACTAGATTACTCTAGAACTTGATTATTGTGTCATGTGTATCTAATCTATTCCTCTGACCCACTACTCTATTTCTTAGCCAGCAGCAAATGGTTTTAATGAATGCTGCTTTATAATATAGTTTTAGGTTTGGTACTGCTAAGCCACAATCCTTTGTATTTTTTTTTCTTCATTAATTCCCTTAATGTTCTTGACCTTTTGTTCTTCCAGATGAATTTTGTTATTATTTTTCCAAATCTATAAAATAATTTTGGGCAGTTTGGTGTGGCACTGAACAAGTAGATCAATTTAGGCATAATTGTCATTTTTTATTATATATGATCTTTTTAGCCAGCTAGTCATTTTTAGCCAGCTAATCATTCTTCAAATGTGTCTTTTTTAAAGATGAACTGCAGCCTAGTCATGAATTCTTCCCATATCTATATTTATAAGATAATTATAAAATATATTTCTAAAACTTGAGTTTATATGGATACTAACAATTTACCATTTTATGAAAAATGTTTGCTCATATCTTTTGACCACTTTTAATGGATTAAATTTGATCTATTTATATTCAGCCCAATTTTATCTTCTTTTTGCATTTTGACTGTTGTCCCATGTTTTAGCTAATTCTAGTCTTGAGTCATTGTTAGATTCAATGAACATGATTTTATATCTCTCCCCAACATTAAATAGCACAGTACTATAAGGCCCTCTAAAGTCTCTTGGAGACTTCCTCTTGAGTTGTCATAGAACCATGACTTACTACTCTTTGAGTTCCTTAATTTGATTGATTCCTAAAATGAGAGATTTAAAAAAAATTTTTTTTCCTCTCCTTACAATGTGGAGAACAGAGAGGTACTCTAACAATTTGTTTACATTTTCTTTTAGGTTGAAACCACCCTGCACGGAAACAGAAAAGTTATCTGATCATGGCAAAAATATAAATATTTTGTAAGTTCTTATTTTTATTTCTGAATTTTCAGTGTTTAATGGTACATAATGTTTGTTGAAATTAACTTGTTGGACCATATATTCTGATGCTTTTAGAAGTAGCCTTTTCTTTGTTACCCATCCAACAGATATTTGTTGAGTCCTGAACTGGTATAAAGCAGAGCAATGAGTCTTTGCCTTCAAAAAGTTGATAATCTAATAATATCTCAGATTGCTGTTGAATTTGCAAAACACAAATTGATAGTGTTAAGTGTTAAAGATGAAAAAACCAAAATTGGAAAAAAATTAGGTAACTGGCACAGAGTAACTAAGATATTATCAGAACCAGAGCTTAAACTCAGCTTTTTTTTTTTTGACTGAAAAAAAAAACTGTCTTAAGTCCAATAGATTGATAAGAAATGAAAAGTACAGTAAGTATAATAATATTTGATAGGCTATATATAGTTTAAAGTGCTGTACAATCACAGAAAAGAGGGAAATCTTTTAAAGAAATTTGGAATGATCAAGGCAAGCTTCACTTCTGAAGAAGAGAAAACTTTGACAAGGAGGAAATGTGAGGAAGAATCCCTTGCAGAGGTAGGGGATTCAAAGAGATAAATAGAGGGAAATTCAATGTTTGTTTTTAGAATAATAATTCAGATTGGCTGAAAAGATACATCATGACAAAATTGTGAATTGCCTTGAATGACCAGCTAAAGAAATTAATACGTATTTGGTAATTTTAAACTGAAGAATATTATGATGAGAATGATGCTTTCTGTTGTTGATGTATGGGTATGTGAAAGAAAGAGACAACAAGAAAGAAAGAAAGAAAGAAGAAAGAAAGAAAGAAAGAAAGAAAGAAAGAAAGAAAGAAAGAAAGAAAGAAAGAAAGAAAGAAAGAAAGAAAAAAAAAAAAAAAAAAAAAAAGAAAGAAAGGAAAAAAGAGAGAGAAAGAGAGAGGCAAAGAGATGCACACAGAGAAACAGACAGAGACAATGAGAGACACACAGAGATACATACACAGAAAGAGACACACAGAGATACACAGAAAATCACACATAAAGAGAGAGCGAGAGAGAGAGAGAGAGAGACAAAGAGGGACACAGAGGGACACAGAGAGACAGAGACAGAGAAACACAGGAACAGAGACATAGAGAAAGATAGAGATGGACACAGAGAGAGACAGACATGGACAGAGATAGACACAGGCACATAGAGAGAGGTGGACACAGACAGAGATGGACAGTGAGAGAGAAAGAGACAAGGAAAGACAGAGAAACAGAGGGACAGAGAGAGACAGCGAATTACAGAGAGAGATGGAGAATGACAGAGAGAGAGAGAGAGAGAGAGAGAGAGAGAGAGAGAGAGAGAGAGAGAGAGAGAGAGAGAGAGAGAGAGAAGAGAGAGAGAGAGAGAGAGAGAGAGAGAGAGAGAGAGAGAGAGAGAGAATGAGAATAAAAATCAGGGAGAACAGTCATGAGTGTGTAGCAATTATTTAGGTGTGGGACATTAAGGGCCTAACTTAAAAAGTAAGTAGTGGAAATGAAAACAGAACTAATAGGAAACATATTGTGCATTAAAAAATTTTAGCTACTGGTGACCTTTTAGGAACTACCATATTTGTAAGAGGAAAAACTTGATGAGAAGAAGAATCCAGTTAGGATTTGGTTTGGATTTTAAATGAAGTGAGAGTTTAGTAGCAGATAAAGAACCCTTCTTTATTTGAAATGAGGAAGGTAAAGGTGATGATATTTTGTAAAGAAATGGAATTACAGTATGCATCATTATAGTAGTTTCATAGTTGTAGGTTCAAGTAGAGAAGATTTGTACAGAGGTCACCAGAGGGACAGGGACATGATGAAGAGTGCTACTTCAGTTTTTATGCCTCTGGCTAGATAAGGGATTTCAGTTTCTATTACTGTGATTTTTTTTTAACCTCCAGCTCCTACCAGCATGATTTTCTTTGCTTAAAAAAATCACAGGTTTCAATATACAGCAGTTAATTACAGCATTACTAAGCTTTAATCAAATTCTTAGACTTAGCTCTGTACGATGCCCAACTCAAGAAGGATCATCCAATTCTTAAGTGAATGCCCATTCATTTTGAATTGTTGCCCACAATTTAGACATACATAAAATCATTCACTGCCTGATTCATAAAGCATGTGATTTTTAAATGTTTCAGAGGCCTATTCAGCATTAATATTTGTTCAGCAAAAAATGACAGGAACATCAGTGATTTTACAATTCTTTTTATAGAAACAATAAATTTCCTTAGGTCCAGCTATTTTGAACACATGATAAAATCATATATGTAGGTACTTCTACTATTAAGACTTCTACATTTTTAATTTTTCACACATGTGAGACAAAAATAAAAATGTTGAATATCTTTTCAGAGATACTTTCAAAGTATTTTTATTCAGGTCTTTATGGTTTAGTGTTTAGTCCCTTCCAATGCTGAAATTTTGGGATTCTATGACAATTAAGAAAAATTCTAGAAATATTCTGAATATTCACAACATTGAATTCTAATTTTAAAGCAATTATTTATATATAGAACAGGCTTTCAAAACTGCGCTATTTTAGGAGGAAGACAACATGAAAACTATCTGATAATTTTGCAGAAATTATGGTGAACTTATTTTTTTTTAAGGATAAGCAGAAATGTAATTCAAGATGAATAAAATCTGCATGTTAGGCCCTTTAAAAGAAAATGTTTAGCAAAGCAGAGTGAGATCCAACCTCAGAATTGGTTAAGTTCAACTTTGACAAATACTGGTAATGTGACCTTGAACAAATACAACCTCTCACACTAGACAACTATGTAAGACAATCTAAATCACAGAAAAGGTAACTTTATGCATTAGAAGAGAGAGTTTCTTAATCCAGGAATTCTCTATACCAATGAAATCACACTCCCAGTCATCATTCCTATATTCATTCCTTTTATTTTTGAGGTGCTAGTACATTTAATTTAGAAACAAGAGGTCATTATATAGTCTGTGGTTTAGAATTCCCTATACCAATGAAATCACACTGCCAGTTTCCATTCCTATATTTGTTCCTCTTATTTCTGAGGTGTTAGTATGTTGAATTTAGAAACAAGAGGTCATCACATACTCTGTGTTTTAGATGGAACTTAATGTCAAAAGTTTCTCACTATATAATTATTTTTTTACATAATTTTATCTCATATAATGATTTTGATCCTACTAATAACCTATAGTAACATTGGAATTATGTGGCATTTATGGAGAAAATCTCTTTGAAGGTAACTCATATGATGTTATATTTTCATATTATTTTAAAGAAATATACCTGATCTTGTCTTATAGACAAAAAAATGAATTTGCCACTTTTCATAAAAGCCTTTTGAAAATTGTGTAGTCCTTTGGAGACAGAATGTATGGAACCTTTGCCAATGAGTAAACGCCCATGATTAACAGCACGGATGGTGTGATACTTTTGGAGTCTCGTGAAATTATGCTATAGGTTTCCTTAAAAAAATAAGTCACATATGTTCTGTGATTCCAGCCCTTTAACATGCCCCAAATAGGCTGCGTATACTGTGCACTTAAATTGTTCCTCTAAGCTTCCAAAATGTGATTTGATGACTGATGATGATGCAGATCCTGAAAGAGGAAAGGGAAAAATGTCAGGAAAAATTGATTTTGAATTTTTCTTAGCATCACTTAAAAGTAAACTATATTTTATTATTGTTGAAAATCTGATAACCATTCAGATATATTCCATTTGACTGAATTGAGTAAAATTTAAGGACTATAATAGTGTAGATTATGAGAATGTTTAAATATGATGTACTTGTCTTGATGTAAATTGTATCAAGTAATAAAGAGTTGGCTGTGTTTAGTGTTGAAATAAGAGTCTACTGATCCTCTTGTTTAATATGTTATTTTCAATAAAATTATAGGGAAATACAAAGCAAATAGATGTCTTATGCAAATACTTCTGATTTTGCTGAGAGTCAACTCTCAGAATGATAACTAATAATAAATGATTTATTGGACATCGCTAGAGGCCTTGGAAAATATAAATCTTTGAAAATTCGAGTAAACATTTAAGTGTTTAATATATACAAAACACCATGTTTTGGCAGTCTAATTCTTTTTTTTTTAAAAATTTTTATTTAATGATTACTTTATATTGACAACATTATCCCTTGCACTCGTTTCTTTTCCGATTTTTTTCCCCCTCCCTCCCTCCACCCCCTCCCCTAGATGGCAAGCAGTCCTTTATATGTTGGATATGTTGCAGTATATCCTAGATACAATATATGTTTGCAGAACCGAACAGTTCTCTTGTTGCATAGGGAGAATTGGATTCAGAAGGTATAAATAACCCGGGAAGAAAAACAAAAATGCAGATAGTTCACATTCGTTTCCCAGTGTTCTTTCTTTGGGTGTAGCTGCTTTTGGCCATCATTTATCAATTGAAACTGAGTTAGGTCTCTTTGTCAAAGAAATCCACTTCCATCAAAATATGTCCTCATACAATATCGTTGTCGAAGTGTATAATGATCTCCTGGTTCTGCTCATTTCACTTAGCATCAGTTCATGTAAGTCTCGCCAGTCCTCTCTGTATTCATCCTGCTGGTCATTTCTTACAGAACAATAATATTCCATAACATTCATATACCACAATTTACCCAGCCATTCTCCAATTGATGGGTATCCATTCATTTTCCAGTTTCTAGCCACTACAAATAGGGCTGCTACAAACATTTTGGCACATACAGGTCCCTTTCCCTTCTTTAGTATTTCTTTGGGATATAAGCCCAATAGAAACACTGCTGGATCAAAGGGTATGCACAATTTGATAATTTTTTGGGCATAATTACAGATTGCTCTCCAGAATGGTTGGATTCGTTCACAACTCCACCAACAATGCATTAGTGTCCCAGTTTGGCAGTCTAATTCTTATCAAAAGTTGCTATCAACGATTGATGAAGACATAGATGACTTGCATATGCAAATCAAAGAAGTCACAGAGAAGTTAACACATTGGATATAAAACTGAGAAGCAAAAGTTGAAAAAATTCTTGACAAAAAGCTACATTGATGGATCATATCAAATAGATGGAAAATAAATATATCTTAATTCCGTATTTAATTTAGGAAAATGTTAGTTGATCAAAAATATTTCTCTTCACTGAGTGAAAAATTAATAAATATTTAATGTTGTAGTTAAAAGGGAGCTATGGCTTGAAAATCCACATGAAAAAGATAAATATAGGGCTGTAAAGTGGGCAGGAAGATGGGATTTGGATTGAGAGAACTTGAGTTCAAATTCACAATTTATTCTTTACTAGTTACTAAACCTTTGGACAAATCATCTGGAGCCTAGTTTCTTTATCCCCTAAAATGAAAACAAATTTGACTAGAATAACTCTTTAAGCTTCTTTTCAAGTCTAAATTTATGATTCTATGATCCTTTGATAGGATATGAGGAAGAAACAATTATGGTATGTAGTCTCAATATGAAATCAACAGTGTGAAAAGATAGCTGAAGCAATGAATTTTGTTTTAAACTACAATTAGAAGCCTCATGTTGAGGATAACAATGGTTCTCTCCAGATAACATACAAAATATTTTGATTGGTTCCAGATACTACATTTTAGGAAACTGCAAAGCTATATACCTGGATGCTGACAGATTTGAAACCATGTCAAAGAGGGAACAATGATAGGAATTAGGAATATTTAACCTGGAGAAGAAAAAAAATGTATAATGCTTTTTGATGTGCTATATTAAATGGGGAAAAAAGGATGAGATTAGTTTCTGTTTTGGCTTCAGAGGTCAGAAGTAATTGCAAAGGCTGTTGAGAGACAGATTTTGGTTCAATATAAACAGGCCAAGAAAAACAAAACAAAACAAAAAATATTTTCTCACAACCAGAGCCACTGAAACTAGCTGTTTAAGGAGTTGATACAATCCAAGGGAGAAAGGTCAGTGATCCAGGATTTTGACTATTGGGTATAATCTAGTTCAAGTACAATTTGGACTAAAATATCACCAAAATTCCTTCCATCTCTAAGGTTCTTTGATTCTATAGCCTCTCTTAATTATCTCATCCTTTTGGGTCTCAAATGAACCTTTTCTTTTCATTTCATCTAATTTTTTCCAAGGAAAGTAAATCAAAATGTCCAAATACAACAATATAAAGATTAGATATTGCATGGCCCCTAATATCATAGAGCTTATAATTGAATAGGACCAAAATATTGTTTGAGGTTTTTGTGTTCAACTAATTTATAAATATGGATGTGTTTTGTCATCCTAGAAAATAGAATTGGCAGGAAAAAAAAAAAACTCTGGCGGCATAAATCACTTATAATAGTTTTCTTCATAAAAGATCTGCATGTGTGCTTTTCCTCTCCCATTTAAGAAATGTTGTTTAGCCAATTAATTTCTTTTCATGTTCTGAAAGTTATCTTCTATTTGGTTGCTCTCTTACTGAAAGGTCCGATTAGAATAATTGTTTCTACACTTGTACTTGCAAGACCAACAAAATGAGGGGAAAATTAGCTTTTTTTTTTTTTAAAGGAAAACTTTAAAACAATTTAAAGTCTTTCAAAATCTGAGTCCCTGACCAAAAGAAGGATTACCCTTTCATGTCTGTTTCCATGAAGATTTACAAAAATGGTCTCTTTTGCTTGTGTAGTCTATGGAGATTGAAGCTTTGAATTACTGAATTGTAAAAGCTAATAATGGAAAAGTTAACTTTTCTGAGTCTTTCAGATCAATTAGCCTGCATAAATTCAGAGTTACACATTTCTCTTTGGTTTCAAATTAAATCTTTTGCTTTTCTTTACTGATAATTATCAGGGAATTTTTTGAGGGGTGCTAAATATAAAATGCATAAAGAATAAATAGAATAGTTCCCTTCTCAAAAGTGTGGATTCTCATTTTAATCCTCTTCTTTCAAGATTTTAGAGCAAAGAATATAATATTTGGAGAATTTATCAACACAGATCTTCACTGTTTGTTTTTCAGTCTACAATCAAAACGTCCATAGTCCGCAGCAAAACCCTGAATAAATAAATATTTAGGTTTTCAGACTTCCTAATAGGAACATAAGGGCAGTGTTTTTTGCCTTTTAATTTGCTCTTGATATTTCCTAGTTTCCTGAACTTAGTTTTCCCAAGATTATAAAGAGCAGAAAATTCTATCAATCCCTAAAGAATAATTCCCATCACTGTTGCCTTTTGCTATCACACATTCACACTTTGTACATTTTGCTTCTATAGAAGAATATCTGAGGTAATTCTGTGGTTGAAAAAGATATCAAAGAGATAGAAGATGGATTTGATATTTCCATATATAGAAAATACTGTAAATAGAATGGCAGCTGTACTCATAGCAGATCGAATACATATGCTGAAAAGACAGATAAATGATCATACTGAATTTATCCTTGTTAACAGTAGCAATGAAAACAGATACTATATACATGTCCATGATATATTCCCATGTTTTGAGGATGACATTGAAGTTCAATCAAATGTTAGCCATTTTCAGTAATAAGCAGATGTGTAAGGTTTCATTTATCTGCTTATGTTTTACAGACTATTAATTGTGTTTACTTTTAAATTTTCTCTAAGTACTAGTTGAAACTTTGCACTTACTTTTTTTTCAGTTAAAAACAGTGCTTTCTTTTTCACTTAGCCTTCATATATGAATGGTAGATATAAGATATTTACAGATGAGAAAACTTAGATATTAAGTTACTCTGACCAAATTGGTGGCCAAATAACTTCATATCTGTGATCCTAAGTTTTCTCATCTGTAAATATTCTGTTTTTTCATTAATTTTCCACATTATATTTTTTCACATTTTAATATTGCTTGGGGAACCAGAGATGGATGAATATCTAAACATAATAACAGTTATATAGTACTTTAAGGTTTGTAAAATATTGTACATGCTATTTTATGGGACAGTTGGATTCAATCCAGCAAACATTTGTTAGATACCTATTGGAAGTAATATACTGTGCTAGATTCTCTGGATTCAAAGATGATAAAAGGCATAATCATAATTTAATAGATGTGAACATCAAGGAGCCAGAGAGACCATCTAATTAATACTTTTATTTTACAAATAAGGAAACTGATACCCAAGGAGTTTAATGGCTTCCTTAAGATCACAAAAGTGAGTATCAGAAGCAGGTTTTTAATGTAGGCCTTATGACTTTCAAAAGAAAACTGAATATTAAAGCTTGAGCTTTCTCATAAAATAGCTCAGATTTCCAAAGTGAGCTTTTAGTAATGAACTCTAACTTTTTGATAACAAATTTTTAAATTTTTTGAGGTAGATGTGATTGCATAATTTTTACTTTTCATAGAGACTGATATATAAAAAGATTGAGACTTCATTAATATCATATAAGCTTTTTTCCACCCATTTTTTCCACAGTATATTATATTCTATTCTTTAAAAAAAAGACAGAACTTTTGAAGAGTGAATGCCATTGTTTGAATTAGAGTTCTTAAATCTTTCAAAGTTATTTGTCTTTATTATGTTATTTCACAAAGAGCTTTTTGGGTTTTGTTCATTTCACTTTACATCATTTCATTCAAGTCTTCCTAGATTTCTCTTTTTATTTTTTTTCCAACAGAATTGTATTTTATTATATTCGTGTACTATAATTTATTCAGCCATTTCCCAATTGGTAGACATCTCCTTTGTTTTGCTTGATTATGAATGTTAGAAGGAATTTAAATTTTTTTTCCAATGGGAAAATAGGTTGGGAGGAAGAAAAAAATAGATTTTGGTAATTTAAAAAATAAAATTTAGTTAAAAATAATGATATTCTTGTATAGCTCCAGTTGGCTATATTTTATAAGGAGGTCATGCAATGCCTTGTAGTTTACATTTGCTGCATGCAAAAACTGGACAAAAATGCCTCATTAAAAACAACAATAAGAAAACTTGCTTCTAATTCTGGCTCTGACATTAAGTAGTCCTATAATCTTGGGCAAATCACTTAACCTTTTTGGGGTTGTTTCCTCATCTATACAAATGAATACATGTATCTAAAATTCTGCAGTTTCTTTCTCTCTGAGTGATAACTTATTTGCTAAAAAGTATCATGGGAATCCAAAATAAGTTAGGCAACATTCAGATAGACTGTGTCTACCTCCAAATAAATGGCTTTTATAGTAGGACAATAATGTTTTTCAGTATTCCCTATTTTTGGAAATACTATATAATTGACAAATATTTTCATTAGAGAGTCATGTGAGAAACAGAATTTTTCAGTCAAGGATTTGAAGTCTTACAAAATTTGTGTTCAACCTACCAAATGATTCTTTTCTACACCTGTGATGGCCCAAAAAGCCCCTTTGAGTTTAATCATGTAAGCCATTTCCAATATCTCCAATATGTACTACACTTCCTATATTAACTCTTTATCACTCTCCACAGTGGCTTTTCCAAAACTTTTCATCACTTTTCAAACTTCCAAAGCTGCCTCCCCTCAGTGTCTCAGACGAGAACCTTTCCTCATATTTTATAGAAAACACTTGAGTCCATTTACTTTGATCTCCCTCTTTTCTCTTCTTCCTCCTCTCACATTATTCATATGACCTCTACCACTATCTCTTCCTCACCCCATTTCACATGATGAAATGACCTTGCTTTTTACCAAGGGTAATTCCTCTATTTGTTCAAGTTATCTTATTCTCTTCTGTCTTCTCCAATAGATTTCCCTCTCTGTTACTCACACTCTCATTTATTTTAAATCTTTCTCTCTCTAGTGGCACAGGTCTTACTATCTTCAGATATGATATGTCTCCCTCACTTTGAAAACAAAAAAAAAAACATTTGATGCTTTCATCCCTTCTATTTTACTATATCTCTTCTTTCTGCCTTTTATAGTTAAAATCTTGGAAAAGATCATCTACAGTTAAATGTCTCCACTTTTTCTCCTCTCACTCTTTTCTTAACCCCTTATAATTTTGCTTTTGAATTATCATTGCATTGAAACTACTCTCGCCAAAATTACTAATAATTTCTTTGTGGTCAAATCCAGTGACCTTTTCCACAGTCCTCATTCTCCTTGACTTCTCTGCAGACTTTACCACAATTGATCACTTTCCTTGATGCTTTTTTTCCCTTGGTTGCAATACTACTCACTCTTGGTTTTCTTCCTATTTATCTGATCACTCCTTCTGTCTCCTTTCCCGAATCCTTTCCCAGATAATCAGAGGTCTGGCTTAAACCCTTTTTTCTTCTCTTTTCCCGCTATTCTACTTCACTTGGTGAATTCATTAGCAACATACATTTAATTAGCTTCACTATGCTGATGATTTTCAAATCTTCCTGTCCCAGTCTCTTTACAAACTTCCAATCTTGCATTTCCCACTGCCTTCCAGACATCTCAATTTGGATGTTTTATAGATATCAATAACTCAGTATGTTCAAAACAGAATTCATTTTCTTTATCATTAAAGTTCCTCTACCACTTCGTTTATTACTGTAGAGGGCAATACTGCTCTCTCAGATGCTCAGGTTCACAACCTAGGAGTCATTTGTAATTGATCATTATTTCTTACCATCTACCCTCAATCAGATCAAAGCTGTTGCCTATCAATTTCACTTTTGAAATGTTTCTTGAATATACCCCTTTCTGTCCTGTGACACTGCATCACTCTACTGCAGACCCTCACCACCTCATGTACAGATTATTCTAATAGTTGCCTGCCTTAAGTCTCTCCCCACACCAATCATCCATTTAGCCTCCACAGCAGTTTTCCTAAAGTTCAAGTTTGATCATATTACTACCTTGCCTCAAGATTAAATACAAAATGCTTTGTTTAGCATTGAGTCTTTCATAATCTAGATTCCTTTCTATCTTTATAATTTCCTTATACCTGACTCCCTACCATGTAGTCTTTGATCAAGTGACATTGCTTTCCTGACTTTTCCCTGTATGATAAACTCCATCTCTACTGCCTCCCATTCCTGGAATGCTCTCCCTCTTTGGTTCTGACTGCTGACTTCCCTGGCTTTCTTTAAACCTCAACTAAATCACACCCTTTATAGGTTGCACCAAATCCTCTTAATCTCAATGAGTTCCCTCTGTTAATTATTTCCTATTTATTCTATATGTACTTTACTTTTATATATTTGTTTGCATGTTGTCCCCATTAGTTATAAGTTCCTTAATGTTAGAGAGCATTCCCAGTACTTACCACAATGCCTGGCATACATGTTTATTATAAATGTTTATTTATCGATTAATTGTACATTGGTTTCATTCTCAAATCATAGATATAAATGAGCCATGGATCATTTGCTCATTTTCAAGGATTTATATCAATCAATCAACCAACAAATTAGCACTTATTAAGTGATTATTGTCCTAAGCTTTGTGGATCCAACGAAAAAGAGAAAACAATGCAATATCCCTTTTAGACAATAGTGGTTCTCCATTGCAATAATAAGTAGCATATTAAAAATATTTCTCCTAGGGCAGCTAGGTGACATAGTGGATAGAGCACCTGTCCTGAAGGATCTGAAGTTAAAATTTGGCCTCAGACACTTAATGTGTGACCCTAGGCAAGTCATTTAACCCCAATTGCCCAGAGGCATTGGCAAATGTTTGGGGGGCAAAAGTTTATATATATATACTCCCTTTGACAATTCTATTTGGAAGTACAGAATAAAAAACTAATTGATCACTTTTGAAATTTTTCTTCAGTCTTAATCTGAAAGGGTGAAATGTGCACATTTCATATTGTGAGACATCTTTCATGTGGAAATTTGACTTGACAGAACTTTTTAAATGCCTTTGTGTTATGTTAGTGATTGAGAAAACCAAAGGCTGTATAGTAAGAAAAACAGTGTTGCTTTCCTCCAATTTAATCATGCCATACCATATCCCTGGGGGAAAATATGCATATTCTGTGGTCAACAAATTAGACACAAAAAGATTAACTTCCTGAAAGATATGTAGTCAATCAAGCACTATTAATTCTAGAAACTAAAACTTAGAACTTACATGCTAATTCTTCCTGCAATACAGTATAACTGTTGTTTTCAATTTATATTAATTTTAATATCATTGTGAAATAATATCATATGGCTTTGTATCTTGACATAAACAGTCCTATCTCTCCCATTTTCACCCCATTTCTTCCCACCAATTTTTTTTAAATTTTACTTTCTATTGCTAATCTGATAAATAACTGTTACAATTTGATCATATGATCAAAATTGTAAAAATGATAGCAGGTAAAGGTATGACAGGCTAATATTCTCCTTAGTTTGTCAACTATCTTTTTATTTTTATTTTCACTATATATTATTTTTATCTTTATTTTTGCTATTTTAATGACCCCTCCATGAATCCCCCCCCCCAAAAAAAAGAAAAAATATAGAAAGGAAAAAAAAAAAGAATCCAACATGTATAACAAATTTTGCTAACACTTTCAGAATTGCCTCAAGATGAAATTTCAACCTGAAGGAGTATTTGGGATAGAGGAAAAATAGAGAGAGGGCATGGGAGAAAAGTGAGAGGAAGAGATACTATGTCAAAAAGACTTCAGAGATGTAGTATATACAATGTTGAAAAGACTTCAGAGGTTATTAAACAGATTTGAGTTACTTTTGCTTTTCATGGATTTGCTTTGGAAGGAGGGACAACCCTCTTCCCTCAATCAACTGGTTGCATTTGCTTGTTCTTATAACAGACTGAAGGGAGAAGCTCTTGTTTAAACACTAATGTATTCCATAAAAACTAACAATTACGGAATGTTTTTTAAAAAGAAAATTACATTAAAGATGAATGAGTGTATATTGAAATAATTATGTTTTAAGGTGTGTAACATTAAAAGATATTGAATGGAATATCGACTATTTTGTAGAAATAACAATAATGAGATTCCTGTCACCTAATCTTACAATAATTGTGTTATTACTATGCAAATGAAGGCATTACTTAAAAAAAAAAGTAAGGAAGCTAGTCAGATCCTTGAGGCAGTCCTTTTTCTCCTCTTAAAGCTATGCTATCAATTCTTTTTTAGGATGAAGATTTTTTTTTCAAAACAATTTGGAGATGTTCATTTCATTATTTTTCACTAAAATTCCATTACAGTATTTTTCAGCTGCCATAGGTAGCAGATCAATGGTTGGTGATTTTATATGTTTTTAGTCTCATGTAGAACCCAGAGGAATAATTAAACCAAATAATTACACCTTAGCTTTATCCTCTATAAAAGAAATAGAATATGTTTCCTGCCCAAGATGTAACCTACTGTCCTTATCTCCAGTCTCCATGCATACATATCATTGTTGGTTCTAACATGTGATCCCAATGCTTCTCAATAGCCAGCAGGGTCATTTTCAGTTGAGATCCTCTTAGGGACACCTTTTGCCTTAAAATGTAATTCACTTGGTCCTTCCCAGTCATTTCTAAATCAATACCTCTTAGAAGAACCAGGCATTATCTTCATTGCTTATATTCATTTTATGCCGTATGGCACCAACTATCAATGTCTGGGAAAAATTGCATCTTGGTTCTTGACCCAAGGCCATGCCTGTTGGTGCAACAGAATAGTATTTTCAACTGATGCCTTAGGGGCTTGCATCTAAAAAGTTAAATTGCATTTCCCATGTAGATTAAAATTTTTCATTATAGTAATTGATATTTATAGATAATTTTTCAGGAATCATACAAAATTCCATTAAAAATTCTTTGCCCACATATAACAGATGTATTAAAAGAAGGATAATTCAAAGCGAGTACTTAACTGGTAAAATTCAGCACATTCAGTATTTTTAACTGAGATTTTTAGACTATAATCTATAAAGAATTTATAGTGTGAGAAGTAATGGAGAGTAGTAGATAGGGAACTGTCCTTAGAACTAGGAAGTTGTAAATTCTAATTCTATCTCTGATACAGAATGTTTATGAGATACTGAAGAAATCATTCATCCCTTTAAGAATATGACATAGAAAAAGTATGGACCCATATTGGCCAGGAAAATTTCTTCATCAAGAAGTTCCATATACCAAAGAATTCATAGGTCAAGCCTCTATCCCTAACATGTAAAGTAATATAATTATAATTAATTTGGTATTGCTTATTATTGATTTAGTTACTATGCACTACTTTCTATATACAAAGACTAAGAGGAGTGGAGAAAAGAGCAAGCATTTAAATAGTGATCCAATCCATACCAGCCACTAGGCTAATGATCACTTTCCTGATATTACCTCATTTAATCCTTACAAAAGCCCTATAAGCTAGGTACCTCTTATTACAAATGACGATAGAAGTTTAATGACTTGTCTAGGTTCACACAGCTATGAAGTATCTGAGGCCTAATTGGAACTCAGGTATTTCTAACTCTGAGCATAGCACTTTCTCCATTGTACCAGTTAGCTGCCCATAGTTCTTAAACCATGAGTTGGTTATTTGTACTTATAACACAGATTAATACTGTTAACATTTGATTTTTGGTCCATTAATGAAAATAGCCTCAGAGTACTGACAGTAAAGGTCTGAGGTGTTAAATGTGAGACTTTTCAAATTTATTATGTATAGTGCTCTTTGCCAACATGCTATCTCTTTTTCTTTTAAATAAATGATTTATTTTTACATGTGTATAGAATGTCTCTCTTAGTTTTCCCATAAAGAAATAAAATTCTCCAAGAATATACATAATAAAGCAAAATAAACCCTCAAATTGTCGAAGCCCTGAAGTTTTAGTACAGTTTAAAACTTTGAAAATTTTAAACTATATTGTGATTTGGGAGTGGGATATCTGTATATGTATATATGTATATGAATTTTAAGTTTATCATCTTTCTGGCTTGAAGTGAATTGCTTTTTTTTTACACTCCAATCTCCTGAACTTGTAGTTTATCATATCATATTGATAAAAGTTCTAAAGTCATTTGAGATGTTCTTTTCCCTTTCTGGAATTTTGTTTTTATATAAGCTGTTCTAGTTCTACTTACCTGCGTCTGCATCACTTCATGGAGGGCTTCACATTTTCCTCTGGAAAGGATCCTGAAAATTTTGTCATTTTCTATGGTACAATAATATCCCAATGCACTCATACACTATAATATTAGTCATTCTCATATAGAAAATCTCTTTGCCTCTTAGTTTCTAATTTGAGACTACTATCAAAAGAGCTGTTATAAATATTTTTGTATATAGAGGTCATTTTTCTATTTAATCTCTTTAGGGATATAATCCTTATAGTGGTACAGCTATATCAATGAGCTCATAATAACATTCAAAGTAGTAGAAGGGTCATAGCATTTGTTTTTATTACATGCAAATGATAAGATAGTCCAGAAGAAAGATAAATGAACCTGGAAATGAGAGAACTCTACTCAAATTCAGACTCAGCTACTTACACCCTATCAGTGTCCCAGTTTCCTTAATTATAAGATGAATGGAGATGAATTAGATGATTTCTGAATGTATCCTATCATAGCTCCAAATCTCTTCTAAAAGTGTTCATTATAGAATGTTAAACCTCAAGAGAATCTGTGAGGTGGCCTTGTTCAACCTTTTGATTTTCTAGATGATGAAATATGGACCAACAGAGATGAAATGACTTGCCTGTAACTACACAGTTATGGCTAAGTCTCCTGATTGTAAGTTCAATGCTCTTTCTAGTATACTGCATCACCTCTCAAAAGCTGAATGCATTGGCCTTGACCCTGGGTGTCTGCATAGAAGACAATAATTTATCAGTGAATCACAATTGATTTTCTATTCACATTAGGAGAGAAAATAACATTCATTTCAGACTTATTGTTTGCAATTTATGATATATGAAATATGTGTGTATTTATAGATATAGCTACATCTATATCTATAATTAAATACCTATGTATGCATACATAATATATGCTTGTATGTTATTTAGCAAAAGTCAATAAGTTTTAGTATAATTTATAGTATTTTAAGGAAGACTAAAATGGCAATCAGATTTTTCCATATAGTTTGAGACATGTACTACTCCTTGAATAGATGACATATTTGGTTTCTTATTGGTCTTGTTAGGAAAGTTTATTTTACAGATCCTCAAAATCCCACTATTGACTTTTACTATCTATAAGCAATTATCCTGATTATTCTTTTTAGATCTCAAATACCACCTCATGATATGCATGAATTAATAGTCACACATAATAGTATGTATTATTGTACCAAATAATAGTAGTGTATGATAAATTGTCTCCATTAACAACAACAATAAATCATATTTCTAGTCACTGACTTAACCACCTGTCTAGGTAGCACGGCCCATGTTGTTGAACAGGGTTTTTTCTAGCCAAGGTCACTGTGCAATCAGTCCTTGCAGATGGGGTTATAGTGAGAATTTTGCTGGAAACTGTGGTCAACTTAGAATCATGTCCTCTGTTCAGATTTGATGGGAAGTGCTGATGACCTTAAATGGAGCAAATATTTCTTACATAGCAAGTATGCATGTTTGAGTTGTTAAAGAAGAAAATGCCAGAGTCCATTATTTTATCCCATTCAATTTTTAAACATAAAAATTGAATTAAACACAAATAAAAAATAGGGGCATGTTTAAGTGGCACGAACATTTTTAATATTACATTATCACATGGGATAGACAAAGTATAGGACTAATATGTTAGGACATCTTAGATCTAGTCATGCCTTTCTCACTAATAGTTGTGTGATCTTGAATACATCATTTTACATCTCTGAGTTTCAGTTTTCTTTTCTGCAAAATCAAGTCACTGGGATGTTGTGTCTAAGAGCTATTTATTTTCAAAAACAGATAACAAATAGGAAAAGATAATCTTCCCTCATTGATATTCTTCCCATCCCCTGTGCTTTTGTTTTACTTTAATTGAGTAGTAGAATAAAAGGAAACTGGGAGGGTAGTCTTCAGGGAGAGGGGAAGGGACTTTTGACTGATTTGGCTGTGTTCATGAGATTCTTTGTAGTGTGTATTCAGGTAAGTATCAAGGAAGACCACAAGGTCCACCCTGGGCAATAATAAGGACCATTGATGGTCATGGTATAACTATGAGAAATATCATGATGGTCATAGTATTATCATCATGTTAAATGATTTGTCTTCTCATACTCAAAGTCTTCTGACTACAAATTCATCATTCTGGTTTCTGTGCCTATTAAAACACAAAATGATTGTGTAATTTTTTCAACAGCAAATTTATTAACCAAAACATCATTGTGTTAAAATGGCATCGTACTTTTTTGTACCACAAAGTTTTTCATCTCTTAGTAGTCAAGTAGTAATTTTGTGCCAGGCAGTCACACACTGACAATTGAATGTAATAACAAAGAGAGGAAAATTTTTTGGAAATATTCTAATTTATTTAACCATTATTGCTAAAGAAATGGCAAATAACAAAATATATTAGTATTCCCTCAGGGAATAAAATCACAATATATCAAGCAAATCACTTAATATGTTACCCACAGTTAACTCTTATTTTGTAATGCCAGAGAAACTGAGGCAAGATAGAGATTAGAGAGTTTTTAATATTTTGAGTTTCTGAGAGGGAGAAATTTTCTGGGGGACAGATCAGAAGGCCTTATTCCCCCTAGGGCTGAATTGGACTTTCATCTCAAAGAATTCAGCATCAAATGTAAGATTCCAATGATTTTTATAAGGCTCTAAGTCATCAGGGGAGACAAAAGGGTGGAGTCTGAACACTGTTGAGCCCAAGAATTTACAGGCAGGAACCATCAATTTGGTTATGATAGATTGGGAGTAAAAGTCTGATAAATTAGAAGTGAAGGGAGTAGTCACTAGAGATAGAAAGTATGGAAGAAGAGACAGGTAAGTATATCTATAAGTAACTTATCTTCAATTTATGGCTCTACAGAATGCTATTGGTCAGGGCTCTGAGCCCTAATTATCTCAGTGCTAATGGTCAAGAAGAGGGTTTGCATCCAGGGGGATTGAGGCAGAATAATTCAAGGAAATGAGGCAGGACAATTTAGGGAAACTGAAGCAAGACAATTTTGGGAAACTGAGGCAGAACAATTTAAAATAATATTTCAAGTTGTTCTTGTAAATATGAAAATAGATGTGTATAGTATAAACTTATCAAACTATTAAAACTCAATACAAATGTCTGTTATCATTGTTACTATTATTATTGTCATTAAAGTATATTTACATTTTAGACATTATGACTGAGTTTGGCATAGTGCTTGGCACAGGTGCAATGCCTATTGCCTTAACTTATTGACTGCGAACTATTTTTCATAGTTTTTATTTGACCTCTAGGAACTGAAACATCCTACTAATGATTATAGGTTTTCCTAAGCACTTAGAATTCTGAATCATTTTCTTACAATGATATTTTGGTTTGAACAATAAACAAAGAATTATGATGGCCTTGTATACATGCATATTACATATATATAGTTATATATACTTATCCTATTGCATATCATACTTATATATTTTTAAGCTTTACACAGTATTTTATAATTGTAACAGGCATTAAATCAATTATCTCATTTGATTCTCATATCAACCATACAAGCTAGCTAGACAATTAGCATTGTTCCTCTTTACAAAGGAGAGCATTTAGAATAATAAAGGCTAAAAGGTGCCATTAAGCTCAGACTCTGGGACTCCAGATTCCTTCCTTTTTCCTATTGTAGTGGACTGTTTTGATTATCATTTACTAAACAAGACCATGTTTCTCGGGCTATAATTTCCTAAATGGCATGATTACACAGGCATGTATGTTTTGTAAAATGGCCTAAATGCACAACCTATAATAACTTTATATGTTAGAAAGCAAGCATTGCATAATTAATTCTGGATTGACCTTAGAGACTAGAAGATCTGTATTCAAATTCTGCCTCTGATTCTTAGAAGTCATGTGACAATAGGAAACAAATATGGCCTCTCAGTGCCTCAAGCAACTGCTAAAGGCAGCAAGTTATAGTTTAGTTGCTAATCTGGGTCAGAACAAGGAGTTCCTTGTTACATTAGTAGGATTGTTTGTGGATACTTCTCTTCTCCTGCCCCCCCCCCCCCACCACCCAAAATCAACAGATCCTAATGCTTTCTTATATTTATTATTTGTTAACAAACCTTTTATTAAGGTAGTAACAGGAAGTTATTTGTTTGCATACATATATATGTATATTTATGTATGTAAAAGAATCTAGGTATTCTAAATTTATTAATAGGACATCTAGTTGATATAATGCATAGAGTGCTAGGCCTGGATTCAGGAAGATTCATCTTCCTGAGTCCAATTGTGGCTTTATAGGATATGTGACTCTGGATAAATCACTTAATTCTGTTTGCCTCAGTTTCCTCATTTGTAAAATGATCTGGAGAAGGAAATGGCAAACTACTCCAGTGTCTTTGCCAAGAAAATCCCAAATAAAATCATGAAGAATCAGAAAGTATTACTGAACAACAAATTTCTTTACAAATATATTGTTGTAATTTTCTAATTATAATTTTCTAATAATTAATTTTATTTAGTGTTTTACAATAATCCTGTGAGAGAGGAATTAGTTATTATCTCAACTTAAAAACTTATGAAACTGGCATTTGAACTGAGCTTTCCCTAACACCAGGTCTAACATTGTATTACCTATGCCACATTTCTTCTGGTGTTCACCATGTAACATTTATTGACCAAATGTTAAGATCAACTGGATTACATTGATTCTTGATATGTAACAGGACATCTGTCTGAATTAACAAATGAGTAAATGAAAAAGCATATATTAAGCACTTGCTGTGGACCAAGCAGTATGCTAAACACTAGGATATAAATACAAAAGCAAAGTCAGGGCCTGCCTTCAAGGGTCTTATATTCTATGAGAAGGAGACAATAAATTTAGGAGAATGGTGAACAGGAATGGGCACTGCTGTTGCTATAAATTACAGTGACAAGATCATAAGTGAAAACTATGTTTTTTTGTCCTGCAGATTTGAAAATAGTGCTTCTAAATACATGGTGAACTTGTGGTTAAAAAGATTGGTGTATTATCAATACTACCCTTTGTTTTATGAATGCAATTATAATTTATGTGATAGATTCCTTTGATTTCCCAACTTCAGTATAAATATATACACTACTTTGGGGTAATAATTAATAGTAATTGAGTACTACTAATAATTACTTCATTGCATATTATTCTCCATTGATGTAACTCCACTGATGCTTAGATTGTGATGAGATACGATGATATGGCATTTAATATTTTCTATCATCTGGACCAATCTACATTACTAGCAGTTCCAAATAAGTAGTTCCTAGTTTTTCACCTCCATACATCCATGCAGGCCATTTCCATATCTAGTACATTCAATCTTTAT
This sequence comes from Antechinus flavipes, assembly GCF_016432865.1. NCBI lineage: Eukaryota > Metazoa > Chordata > Mammalia > Dasyuromorphia > Dasyuridae > Antechinus > Antechinus flavipes. The sequence continues at coordinate 175,292,245 of NC_067402.1, forward strand.
TGTTTCTTAATGAAAACTTTATTTTACTCCAATGCCCAGTTTATTTGTCATATCCTCTAGATAGTCTTGCGAGAGCCTCTCAAGAAAATGAATTTATCATAAAAAATTTCAGAGTGCATACTTTACCTACACCTTTTTTTTTGTCCTCATCATTTGCTATTGTTTTGAAGCATATTTATTTGTGTAGCCATTATGGCTTCTCTGTGGCATGTAATGTGCTATTGTTTTTCATTTTTGTAATTCTGATGTCTGGCACAGTGCCTCATGCAGAGAATAGTCAGGGCTTAACAAATGTTTGCTCAGTTGAATTAAACCTACTTCTAATAGACTAAATTTCTCAAAGGGAAGAGCTTTACCCTTTTTATTGTGCAATATTTGTATTATTCAAAGCTGGCTACAGAACACTTAGCTATATCTCCCACTTACTCTTACTATATGATAACATTTCTTCTTTAAATATACTGTTTATTTACTATCCCCTAATAAACCCTGTGATTTCTATTATAACAGCAAAACACACACACACACACACACACACACACACACAATCCTTTCTACTCTTTCAACTTCACAAGTCCCATCCATCATTTTAAGTCCAGCATTTCTAATATAATTTTTGAGTTATAATATCTTTTTCCCTTCCATATCTGCTTTTTAAAAAATCCAACAACAGCAACCTTTAATGATTCTCTATGCTCCTGTATTTTGAGTGCCTTTCCAACAACTACATCTGTTCTTAGAACACATTTATTTTATTAATAGTTAATAGAGGTGTTAATGCCCTATTTCATCACTCTTCCATCCTCTTCCTCCTCCTCTCTTGATGTCCGTAAAATCTACTTTCATAAATATCTGTTGGTTTGAGTTTACATGGCTATCTAAAGCTGCCTGAATTAATTTAGATAGAAATTTTGGAACTAGAAAGCTTATCCATGCAATAATGTGGGTTTCTCCTATTTGCATACTTTTAGCTTAAAATGTTTTTAAAGTTAAATTTTTTCCATTAAAATTATGTCTGTAAATTAGACAGATTGTTGGCATTAATTCTTCATTCTATCACTTTGTCACCTGATGTATCATATTAGAATTTATCAGCATTGTCTTTTATGTTTGAAATTGTGACCTCTTTTTGGATGCAGCCATCAAAGATAGGAATGAGTAACAAACCTGTGATTTCCTTGTTTTAAAGAACTCCTGAATAAAGAAACTTCCTTTACTTAAGGACACTGGCACCTCTATATTTTATAATCAAATCAATTTGGAACTGAATAATTGCATGTTTAATCTATATGATTTCACTAAACCTTGCCCTTCCTTTCCTTTAGATGTGAGGTCCTGTGGGTATAGAATATTGCTTATATTGTCTAACATGAGAAATATAATGATATATTTTCCTGAATTGTTTTCCTTTTCTTATCTTTTATGTTCTTTGTTACAAAAAGTGGGTGATGGGAATGAATAGAAATAGGAATAGATTTGGAAAAGAAAGTAGTATAAAAATAGAAGAAATTTATAAAAGTATATTAAAATAAGGTAAACTATATAGCCTTATACTTCCGTACTAAGCTATTAATCCTTCCTCCTTTCTTTCATTCATTTGTTATTTTGTTCTTTTATAGTTTACTTCATTTACATTCAAAACAATTTTTTATTTGTTTTTAAAATTTTTGAGTTCTAGTTTCTCTTCCTTATCGCTACCTATAGTTAAGAAACCACTTGTGAAGTTATACAAAACATTTCTGTAAAAGTCAAGTTATGAAAAAAATAGACCTCCCACCCTAATAAAAATTAAAACCCTGAAGAAAAATTAACTTAAAAAGAGAGACAGAGAGAGGGAAAGAAGGAGGGACAGAGAGACAGACTGACAGATAGAGACAGAGACAAAGAGAGACAGTGTCTCAGTCTGTATTCAGATACGAAAAGTTCTTTGTCTGGGTATGGATAGGATTTTTCATCATAAGTCCTTCAGAATAGTCATGGATGATTGTACTACTGAGAATAACAGTCATCCACAGCTGGTCATCCCAGATCATTGTTATTATTTTGTATGGTACATTTCACTTTGCTTGAGTTCATGGAAGACTTTCCAAGTTGTTTTATTTTATCCCTTGAGAGCATCTTGCTCATCATTTCCCATAGAGCAATAATATTCCATCATAAACATATACCATAGTTTATTGATAGGCTAGCAATCCTGTTACAAAGGACTTGTTAGCAGTGATTTGTTCTTTGTTTGATTTTTTATTTTTGAATCCAGTAGCAATTTTGCACCTGAGACAGACATGACCAATAATGAGAGAGTCAGAGAGGACAGCCTAAGGTAATCAGGCTTCAGTAGCCACACCTTTATGAAGCAAGATAAACAGGTTAATAGCCTGAGAATTAATGTGGAGAATAGTTATACCACCCTCAAAATGAAGCATGATGCTCATTTTTGGAGTGTGAGGCAGAGTTTGATTCATTCTACCTAAAATACAACTTACTTTTTTTTATCTCCAGCACCTAATATAGTACATTTACTGAATAAATATTCATTGGATAGTATAAACCTATTCTTGATGAAATCATTTTGGCTCTGTTACCATTCTTTCCTTTCTAGATGCTCACTAATCATCCCTTTAGTAATAACTCATAGAATTTTGCCAAGAATTGAAGTCGAACTCATTAATCTATTTACACAGTTTGTAGACTTCATTCTCCACCCTTCCCTTGCCCTGGCAAGAAAATTTGGACAAGTTTTTGCTATTTCCCAATCTGTGTACTCTCTCATTTTTAAGAGTATTTCAAATATTACTGACTGACTCAGCAATCAAGCCTACCAGTTCTTTCTCTAGCTAAGGTCTATAACTTTTAGAAATCAATCAGTTGTTGTACCATAATTCTCTTATCAATATGGGCATCAGCAGTGGATTTCCCATTTTTGCTCTATTTATTTATTTATTTGTTTGTTTGTTTATTTATTTATTTATTTTAACAGGGTAAAAATCATTCCTGATGACCAAGAGAATATTTAAAAAAATAATTTCAGTAGCTTTACCTTTACTCTGGTATCTATTATCTTTGTACTATAAATTTCTAGCAGTGGTCATATTTCTTCTTTGATTTTCTACTTTTCCCTAATATAGCTAAGAAAACCATTTTGGATTTATTTAGCATTCCTTGCCAATCTTGGGTCACTTTGAATTTTAGCACTTCTGACTCATAGAACTATGTCATACTTTTAACTTTCCTCTTGTAACTATTCTAGCTTCTACAATCTATATATGTCTTCTAAATAAATTAGTTGTTATGTATTCAATTCAGTAAAATAACTTGAGTTCTTGCTATGTGCCAATCATTGTGCTAAGCAATAGGGATACAAATAAGAAAACAGTCCCTGAACTCAAGGAACTTACAATTTAATAGAGGGAAACAACATATAAAAAGAAGCTAGAAAATAGTTTTGAGAATGTGGATTTAACACTGTCATGTAGGCATCTTGTTCCATGGAGTTGAAACCAGGCAGAACTGAAGTTGGGTGTAAGGAGAGAGGAGTGAGCTAGAAGTCTAATTCCTGCCCTCTATTGTAATGCCAGAGAAACTGAGGCAAGATAAAAGAGGGCTATGGGATAGAGTATTAAGTCATCTTGACTCCCTATGTTCAAATCTGGCCTCAGACACTTACTAGCTATATGACTCTCAGCAAGTCCCTTAACCCTGTTTGACTCAGTTTCCTTATCTGTAAAATGAGCTGGAGAAGAAAATGACAAACTAGTTCAGTATTTTTGCCAAAAAATTTCAATTGGAATCATGGAAAATCAGACGTAACTAAAAAAGACTAAACAATGACAGAAATAACAAAAGAAAGCTTTAGAAGGCATTAAGGACTTCATTCTCCAGTTTTTCAGTCAGATATGCATCTGTATTGATCTCTTCAGACAATTGCTCTCTTCGATGAAAATTATTTCTCTCTATGCCTTCAGAATTTCATTCATACTATCTGCTCATTCATTCTAGGCTGATCTTCCCTGTGGAATTTTAATCCAATGGTCTAAAATACTATTTATTCCTTTTCAGAAATGTGTCCTGAAATATGTCAATCAGGATATGAACCAAAATTATAGGTTCATATCCAACTATGTTTGACTTTCTTCTGCTTCTTCTTCTTCTTCTAATAGTAAGATATAGTGGTCACTTCCTCCCAAGTTGATCATCATTTCTACTGCAGTAACCAGTTCCAGCTAATTGCCAAGAATCATATTCAGAAGAACAGTTAATTTCATTACTTCTTCTTTTCTTTGTAGAACAAAATTATTGGATTGAAAGGGGCTTACAAATCATCTCCTCTAACTCCTCTCTCCTCATTTTGCAACTTGCTCAACACCACACAGATAATAAGTGGTAAAATTAGAATTTGAATCCAAGTCCTCTGAATTTAAATCCAACACTCTTATCAAGGCAATCAGTAAATTCCTCCCAGATCTATCTTAGTTTCTGCTAACTTTCAAGTAATTGAAGTTCTCCATAATTTCTTAAACTTTCCTGGATTAGGATGTTTTCCCATCTGATTTCTGTATTACCTTTATTGTTAAAATCAAATCAACAAATAAATGTATTAATACCTCTTGGCAAAGTTGCCAACTAAAGAAGAACCTCCTTTTTCTTTTACATTATATATACTGCTATCTCCTGACAAAGGTAAGGATTTTCCTGCTTTTTTAATTGCTTTTAGTTGAAGGCCTTCTCTCTTCCTCTCTCTAAACATTTTTTTTAAAAGAACACTTATTCCACTGAAGAATTTCAAGAATGAAGAAACATTTTTCAAGCCCCTTTGTCTTCTTTATTAGAAGGAGACCAATCTCAATAGTTAATTATGAGAGAAAAGAAATATATTCATTCTATTCTGGCTATTGTAATATTTTTTTCTTAATTTTTGCAAAAGAAAACATCTGTTCTTTTTCATTCCAGTTTCAGTGATCACCTAGCCTGGAAAATTGCTGTGGCAAAATCTATGTAGGCAATTTCAGCTCCAGAATTGTCATTCTCTTTACTTTATTCTCACTTTGTAAAGCACACTAAACATTCTCTTCTTACCAACTTCCTTCCCCTTTTCCTCCTGTTCTGTTAATTGGATGATTCTCCTTCTTATCATCTTTCTTCTCAAGTCCTTTTGTGATTTGAGACATAACCTTATTCTCCTTTTTTGTTATCTTTTTTTTTCCACCTTATCATTCAATTTGTCATATTTTAGTCTTCTCAAAATTTCTGATGATATACATTAATCTCTGGTGTTTGTAATTCTATAATACACCAAAATAATTTTATGAATAATTTTATAATTCCTTTCTTTCTTTCTTACCCTTGCAAATTCAAACTTTTCCCTCTAAGCCCAGTAGTGAAATATACACATTTGAAAATCTGAACATACTTGATGTGCCCTTGGGATACTTATTTCTATCCAGGTTTATTGATTCTGTGTTTTTGTTTGTTTTTCTTCTTATCTACACCAAATGCCAAATGTTTTATGGTTCATCTTTTACTGAAGTTATGAGTGTACCACAATGGAATGGAGAATACTTCTTCCCTATTTGTAATGCAATATTAATATGGACATATAAAATGACCAAATGAACTTCTCTAATTAACTGTTCATATACTGGAGTTATTATGGTTGTCCTTTGACTAATTCTAAGTTAGTAGTTACCATATAATTTTTTTTTTAGTTCATGAACATTTGGGTAGATCTCCAATTTTATTTTTGATATTGAAAACCACAAAGACACTTCTAACATTTAAGCCCAAGCAAATGAAACTATTATTTAATTATAGTATCTAATACACAGTAAACCAGTGACAAATGTATCCTTTCATAATGTGTTTTGGTCTTAGATGCCATTTGGGGGGCTCTTATAACCCTTCTACAACCCAATCCCCAGGAAGCAAACAAAGATGCGTAATTTGCATCTGCTTTAAAAATGTCTCAGAGATTTTGGCTCTGTGAGTGTCAGGGGATTTGTAATGGAAATATTGCAAAGGAGAAAAAGGCCAGAGTGAAAACTTTGTTGACAAGAGAGTTCCATGGGCATGTGGTGAAAGCACATCAATAGATGTGTAAATATAGATTCTGAAAGGTTTTTTTTCTCCTCACATTAAAAAAGACTATATATGTGTGTGTGTGTAGACACACACACACACACACACACACACACACACATATATTTAAATGATATTTCTTTGATTCTGATTAGTTGGTGTAGGATTGATAGTGGCTTTCATCAAGAAGGGGGAAGATTTAGAGATAGTTCTATAGCATAATGTTTCTTTTTCAGTTCAGATACTTCCTTCCCTGCTCTTCTTACCACTGGTTGTTAGAATAGGCAGATGGCTTTCTCTGTACATGATGCTTTAATGGTGTTCTATTATTTGGCCAGTACACAGGCTTGGAACAGAAGGGCAGTGGAACTCTCACTTCCATGCAGAAAGTTAGCACATTTACCCTCTTCTGGCACTGGGTCATACAGCCCAAGTTAGTATGTGAACTTAACTTTTCCCTGGGGGAAGTGCAATTCGCTTACCACGATACCAGGTCAGCTGCTAAAATCTGATTTTTGTAAGTGGGATCAGGTCTCTGTCCAAATTTAGATAGCATCTAAGTGGAAGCAATTTAGACATTTAATCAAACCCAAATCTATTATACAAAAATTATGAATATTTCATTATAGATTCATAGGGCTGTGTATTTGTGTGTATTCAAGGATAATAATAATACTGGGATACATTTCAGAGGAAAGAGATGAGTGAAAATTAAAACACACACACACACACACACACACACACACATATACACACGATGGATTTAAGCCCAAGCAAATGAAACTATTATTTAATTATAGTATCTGACTGTGAATATAAATGGATGGATGCAGAGCAAGATTTTTTTAGCTTAGCTACTGGAATATTTCATACCTAAAAGAAGTCTGTCACTAAGAGCTGGAGGTTCAATCTTTCACAAAATGAAAAGAAGAATTTGTGGGCACATTATAAAATTATTATCTTTCTTTATTGTTCTGATCATCACTTTAGACGCAAAGATAGCTGTGCTACGTTTTATGGAAAACATAAAACTTTGCACAGAGTCTGGCTTAGACAAAATTGCAAAGTGAGGATGTGATGTATGCATGATAAAGGTTCTCCTTATTTCTTGCATTATTGGAGAATTAAAAATGTTGAACCTTAGTTGATGTAGCCTAAAATATCCCAATTTGTCACTGTCATTAAAAAAAATCTGTTGGTATTTTTGGCAAAAGCATAAGTTTAAGCCCCAGTATCCTGACTAAATTCCAACTTAGATGAGTGATTACATTCCATCTGCCATATTCTTTTCCCCATCTTGGTGGCTGTGCTCCAACTCAGAAGCAGAGTGTATCAATGACAAAATGAACCAACTCAATGTCAGCAAATTTTCAAAAGTATTTTAAAGATAAAACATTAAGGTAATACACTATATAGATAAGATTAATTTATTTTCTAATAATTCACAGTTCCTTTAATTAGTAAACTTATATTGACCTATTACTTTGGTAAAGAAAATAAGAAAAAACAAGTTTTGTTCAGCCTTTAAAGATGAACATTTCTATCTTTTCACTTTTGCTTTATCCTTTGTGATATTAGAATAGTCTGGTAATATGTTTTCAATCTACATTAAGTTTGGGACTGTGTTTGCAAACTAATCAAAAATAAAAATAAAAAAAAAACATTCTAAACAGTTATAATTTAATCAAAGTTATTATTTAAAATTACATCTTTACATCACCTATAAAAGCTTATCTAATTTAGTCTCCCTTACCTTTTACTATGTTTTTAGTAAGAATATATAATATCACATTTAAAAAATAATAGTGTTACTTAATTTAGCAAAATTTTCAGCAATGTCCAATATGTTATAGTATCTGAAATTGGATTTGTTTTTTAATTAATTTTTTTTTTGCAAGGCAGTTGGGGTTAAGTGACTTGTCCACAGTCACCACTCTATCCACCATGTCATCTAGCTATCCCTTGCAAGCATGTTTTTAAACACATCTTCAATTCTAAATCCCAGATAAACATTCCAAAAAGTATGATAATAAAGATCCCAAATGATTCATAAAATTATCTTTAAGGGCCTCACTTTTATATATTGGATTTTTAAGTGGGTTATTCCACAATCTAGTAAATGTTTTAAATTATTCTCATTCATAGATCTTTCCCTCCTCAGATGCACCTGAATGAAATCATCATAATCAATCCATTAATCCAGGATATCTTTATGACACAATTCCATAGTGACAGAATTATATGTCAACATTTTTTTTTGCCTTGAATTTTTACTAAGCACCTCCTCTATGCAAATCAATATGCTTGGCACTAGAGAAACAAAAAGAAAGTATAAAAAGTAGTTTCTATCTTCAAGGAACTTACCTTTTCCTAGAGTGTATGGTATATGAAATATATATATATATGTGTGTGTGTGTGTGTGTGTGTGTGTGTGTGTGTGTGTGTAAAATCCATTTCTCTTTCTCTTCTTGGAGGAAATACATGGAATATATATAGAGAGAATACATGGAATATATAGAGAGAGAATATATGGAATATATATACATACACACACACACATATATATATATGTGTATATATATATACATATATATGTAATTTTTGAGGAGAGAGATCCTTGAAAACTAAGGTTGATAAGGGTTGGGGAAAAATCTAGGCAGAGGTTGAGACTTGAATAAAGTTCTAAGAAATGAAGGTGAAGAGGTAGTGCATCCCAGTCATGGATACAATCTATGCAAATGCATGAAAATAAGTGATAGAATATTGAGTTTGGTGGAACACAGCATGTGTGAAGGAGTAATGTGAAACAAACCAAAAGTCACCCTGGAACCAGACTGTGAAGGGCTTTAAATGCCAAGCTGAGGAGTTTATATTTTATTCTATAGGCAGTAGGGAGCAATTAAAGGTTTTTGACCAGCTGTCTAACTTTGTTAGTCCTATGCTGGAAGATTATTTTGGCAGCTGTGTGGTGTATGGGGTGGATAGTTTGGAAACTAGGAAGAAGATTGTACTAGTCCACTTAAGTGTTATCAGCGAGGGTAGTAGTTATATAAATGAAAAAAATACAGGAGAAATGTGTAAGTGTTGTAGAGGTAGAAAAGAAAATTGATTATCTGTGGGGCAGAATAAATAAAAGATGATCCAGTGATTACAAAGTTAGCAATAATCTCTAAACTGCAAATATAAGGGCCTTTCTTAAATCATCATTTTTTAACCTCTCTGCAACTTTTGTCAGTAACCCTTTCCTTCTTTCATATTTTGTTCTCCAAGTTTTCTTGACATCATTGGCTCTTGATCTCTTCTTACCAATATCATATCAATACCATATCATTCTTGTTAGTTCTTTTAGCTGGATTTTTATCTAGGCTACCTTCTCCCCTGTCCTGAAATCAGTGGTGACTCTCAAGAATCTATCCTGGCACTATTTCCATTTCTCTTCTTGGAGGAAAAATTTATTGGTGATTTATCCTTCCATGGTTTCTCTATATATGCGATTTTTAGATCTATTTATCCAGCCCTAACTTCTCTGCTAACTTCCTATCTCTGATATCTGGATGTCTCAGGAAATTTTTAAATGTTCCAATCAGAATCCATTATCTTTTCTTTCCCCACAAACTCTCCTCTTCCTTACCACTTCATTATTAAAAGAACATCATCATCCTTATAGTCACCTAGGCTCTCAAACTAAGTGTTATTCTTGCCTCCTTACTCACTCTCTCATTCCCTATCCCATCCCATCACCATATCCACTTTGTTTTCGAATTTTACCTTTATGACATCTCTTCTATATAATTCCTTTTCTCCTCTGACATTGCCACTACCTTTTATAAGACTTCATCATCTCATGCCCTTCTGATTAAACTCCCTGCTTCAAGTACCTCTGCAGTCCAGTCCATTATCCAATCAGCTATCAATGATCTTTAAGCTCAGGTCTGACCATGCCATGTCTTCTATTAAATAAACTCCAGCTGTTTTGTACTATTTCCAGGATCAAATCCAGTTTGGATTTTTAAAAATATATATTATAAACTAGTCACTTTCTACTTTATTTCTTTTCAATATTCTATGATATATGATTCTGTGATCTATGGCATGCTGTTCTGAGTATGCATTTTCACTTATATTCCATATAGTTCTTTTTCTCCTGGCTTTCTTCAAGCCTGAACTAAAATTTCATCTTTTCCAAGAAAATTTCCCTTAAAGCTAGTACCTCTTCTGAAATAAAAACCTAGTTATCCTGTTTCCTCTGTTAGATTGTAAACTCCTTGAAGACAGGGGAAGCTTTTTTCTTTCTTTGCATCTTGATACAATGCCTGTCATTTGTATTTCACAACAAGTATTTGAACTTCAAATTTGATTTGAAGGTTATAATTGGGTAAAGTAATGTCTGAGAAAAATAGGGAAGAATGGAGGAAGAACAGGTGCTTTTGCATTAATCAGGGGTAAAGTTCAAGATAGAGATATATAGACTTGAAAGCTATTTTCTTATAGATGATGGTTCAAGCCAAGGGAGGGAACTGATGCAACTGTAGAGAGAAAGAAAAGCAATCATATAATAGAGCCAAGACAACACAGTTGAGGACAATTTGTATTAGATTCAATGTACAGAGGATAAACCAGTAAAGAAGAGTGAGAAAAAATAGTTAGCTATGAGAAGAATCAGGAAAGAAAAGAAAGATGAAGTAGGAGAGGGCATACTCAGGAGAAGAGGAAAGTCAATATTGTTCAAAGTAGCAACGAATCTAAGAAAGATTAAGAGTGCAAAAAAAAATACTAGACTTTGCAATGGAGAGATCCTTGTGAAAATATCAACTACATCTTCCAACTCGTAGTTAAAGGGGAGATATTTAGTGTCATGCACCATTTTTAACTACCTGTCTTTCACACATCTTCTTGAGTTGCATACATATCTAATCTTTAATTTGATTCTGCTTGTACTGTTTCATCTCTCTCATCTATTTCCATGGCTTGTTACCTTGATCTAGAGGCAGAATAGTGAAGAAAAGACCTTGATTTTCTATCAGAGTTCCTGGGCTTCATCTCAATTCCATCACTTATTACTTCTATAAATCTGGGCAAGTCATTTAATTTCTCATCTGCAAAGGGAACTTTGAAATTAGCTGATTAGTAAAGTATCTTCAAATTTTAAATCAATGATCTTTCATATTGCTTTATCATCCTCAGTAGCTCTTGCTGGTGATATGTTCTCATTGGCTTATCTTATTCCATGTTCATTAGACTATAAACTCCCTGGGAGCAAAGCATTCCTTATTTCATTAGTAGCATCACACAATGTCTGATACTGATGTTGGATTAACAATTTTTGTCTATGACTATACCTATGGGTATAAGAATGAAGACTTTCTCTTACCAACCTTGATACCATTTTTAATAATAACTTGGGGAGAAGTGTTTATATACATACATATGTGTGTGTGTGTGTTCAGGTATATAGACATAAAGTCTATATCTAAAGAATATATATGAATGTGTGTATACACACACACATACACACACACACACACATATTCAATTACAAACTCAGTGGAGCTATTAGTATGGTGACTTTATCTAGTTTAGGATATCCAGTTATTTAAACCATGTTTTTTTCATTGCCTATCTTACAAAATGTGTATGCTTCTGGCATTACTTTGCATCTGTCCATTAGCCAATCTGAACTAAGGATGTAGTAACATTTTCATATACTTTTTTTTTCCTTCTAGAAACTATAGCATAAAAGTTTCTATATGGCAGTTCACTAATATTCTCAACTGCCATATTCTCCTGGTCCCCAGGAGAATTTCCACTCATTTTCTTTTACTATCCCTTCTGTCCTAGTAGGATGCTCTTGAAAATGGCACCAAAAAGCATTTTGCTTCCCTTAGCTACCAGAGAAATCTCTCATTTATAAATTATTAATATCTAACAATTAACTAAGGTCATTAATTTATGTAAACATGATAAAAAGAGAGATTACAATGAAATAAAAACTAATACCCTAACAAAAAGATCATGTTCATGAACCCAAAATGATGGGCTTTTAAATCAATCAAACTAAGCAGGAAATGTCCTGGATTTATTCTTCCTGTTATGTCAGAAGCTAAGAAATGTAAAGCCATGGCCAAAATGGAATACCAATTATATGTGACTTTTATAGGGGCCTTTAAGGTCTGCAAAGTTAATATATCTCATCAGATCTTTATGGTAATCCCATGAAGCAGATAAATGCTTAGAGAGGTTAAGCTGGCTATTGTTCTACAGCTAATTATTACCTGAGTTGGGATCCAGATTCTCCTCTTCTTGACTCCAAGTGGTGTTCTATCCATTATACTATGTTGCCTCTTAAAGTCCACAGGACTTGTCAGAAAGGAAGACCAAGCATAAGTTTTTATGATCCACCTAACTAAAACTCCATGTTTACTGCTGATTTGCAAGGTAATGCTTGTGCTTCCACTTCCTAGTAGTGGAAGTAGAAATTCTGCTGTAATACAAATAACTTTGAATTGAATAAAATCGGTGACACAAATCCCCTAGGTCAAATCTATATCATGCTATTGTCCCTACAGATTGTGGCTTGCATTTCTGGAGCTCCTAGCTTATCTTCTCATTTAACTGTTTTATGTATGGCCTATTTAAAGGAAAGCATACTTTAAATGTGTAATAAAACAATTTTCAAATAATGTAAAATAAAACAAATGAAACATTTCCATTGAAAATCCTTCAGGTACTCACTGGATAATGATAATGATGGTTTTGCTTCAGAAGGATGTAAAAATCTGTTTAAACTTCAATAGAAATAATATTTTGGAGGATAACAGATTGTTTTCCATCCTCACTCCCCAATCTTCTATTCAAACATCACTTTAGTGTATCCCATGTGGGAGATAAAACTTATAGTAATAACTATAAATTTGGTTTTATATTCACATGTATATAAGTTGAGTGTTACAGAATTTGATATTCTTTCTGTCTAGAAGACATTATTATGTTAGGGTATATGATATACTCTTATGAAATTAAGTTTGTTATGAGAATTACTTGCCCAAGCCTAATTGAATATGTACATACTTCTCTTCTTAATTATTTTAAAGATATATCCAGGAAAATGGCATCAGGATATTGGAATAAAAAGAGACTTTGAATCCAAAGTTTGCTTGAACCAATATTTACATAGACCAGGAACTCCTTTATAATACATCCTGAAAAGCGATCATCTAGATTCTGATTAAGCTTTAACAATGGGGAGCTTATTAGCCCCTGAAGCAATTCGTTCTATTTTTGGATAATTCTAATCAGGAATTTTTTTTCAGTTTTTGTCCAAATCAAGCCAAATCTTCCTCTTTGCTACTTCTGTACCAAATTTTAAAGAAATATAATTTTCTTAGACTAAAAATATTGACATTTTAGGCTCCTTCTAGTTTTACAAAGCAATTTATTTATATTTCCTATCTTCTTACATGGTTGAACTCATGATTGTTGATGACCTAGCAAAATGATATAGAGTGAAAAGAATAAATGGATCCAGAAAGGAGTCCTGGGAGACATAGATATTTTGTGGGGATGATATTTATATAGAATCATATTGATGTTGAAAAGAAGTGTTTGGAAAAAGAAGAGAAATAGGAAAGTTATGAAGACAAAAGAGAATACAATATTCAAGAGGAGAAAAATAGTCAAGTTGAAAGATGAAGAAGTAGATTTTGATTCTGTCCTTCAGTATGTTAACTATTATGACAATTCTCATGTCATTCACAAATTAGGCAAATGTGTCAAGTATGCCTTCTTCAAAAATGTTGAGAAACAGAGCAGCTCCTTAAGAACTTCCATTAGAAATGTTGGTACCCCTCTATAACTACTATTTGGGTTTGCTCATTCAATTAATTCCAAATACACCTAGTTTTGATATTTCTAACTCATCTCCATTTTATTCAAAAGGAAGTAGAAACACAGATGCTTTGTCAGTATCAACAATATAGAATCAATATTATTTTTCTTTAAGACGATGTGAGTTTATTCAGGAAATCCCAAAGAATGAATAAACCTAATTTAAATAATATCCAGCTTTAACAAATTAACAGGTATAAAATATTTCCAGAAAAATCACCAGAATTTCCTTATATTACTCACAGAAAAAGTAAGAAATTAGAAAATAATTTTTAAATAACACTAAAATTGAATATTTAGGAGTTAAGCCACTCAAATACACAGAAAACTTAGAGAAATGCACTTATTTATTTTTCACATAACTAAAAGAGACCCTAAATTTGTGTTTTATGTATATATAATAAAGTTGAAAACAATTAAGAAATTAAGAACAAAGTTTATGATATCCCAATCAAATTACCAAGAAAATATTTTAGACAATTTGAAAAAAAAATATCAATGCAGGAAGAAACTGATTTTAAAATAGGAAAGAGAGAAGATGCTATCATTTCTTCCTATCTTGTAATACAATAAATAGTATTCATTGTTTATGGATAATAAAAAGCCTTTTATTTGATAGAATAAAATTCTGCCTTTCAGGTGTTTTTGTAAGAATGTGTTCCCATTCACAAATTGTAAGCATTCCAGATTCCTTGGAATAAATAAACAAACCAGTTCAATCACTTTTGCCTACTAAATGTCAAAGTATAAAATTGGGAGATGAATGTTCAATCCAGGTAATAAACATTGTGATAAAGTAGATCAAGTTCAGAGTCCAAGCTAAAGAAAGATTTCCTGTGGATTGTGAAGTATTTGTATTTGTGGATGACCTTTTATTAGTTGCATCAAAATTCAAAAAAGTTGCAAATCCTTTTAGAAGCTATTCATGCACAAAGGGAAATTGATGTGGTAGAAAAATGTCTATTGCCAAATTTCAATATATGACTAATAAATTAAGACGAGTATTACACTGAATGTGGTCAGCAAGGTGATACAATGGATAAAAGCACTAGATCTGAAATGAGAAAATTCAGGAGATCCTGAATTCAGATCTGGTCTCAGACACTTACTAGCTGTGTGACCCTGATCAGGTGACATAACCTTGTTTATCTTTGTTTCCTATCTGTAAAATAAGCTGGAGAAAGAAATGGCTCTATTATCAAGTAAACCACTCTACTATCTTTGCCAAGAAAACCCTAAATAGGACCATGAAGAATCAGACATGACTGAAATGCCTAAAAAACAACAATAAAAATCAGAGTGCAATAAGAAGGGACATGGTGGATATGAACAAGCTGCAAAATATAACTAATGAAAAGCTCTGATGAATGGGAGCAAAGGACATAATGAAGGAGTTATATGATTTGAAGAGATGTTGGAATCCTCTTTTCTTCCTCTTCTACTTCCTCTATTTTGTTTCCCTTTTTCTCTGATTTTTCTCTCCCAGCATGATTCATATAGAAATATGTAAAAAAATGAATAAACATTTATAGCCTTAGAAAAGAAAATAGCATAAAAATAGGAACATAAATCAGAAGAATAAACCAGATAACCTAAATCAAACACATCCAAGAGTCTGTTGTTAGATAAATCCCAGAACATAGAAATAAAAATAGAAAGAAAGAGTTGTGAACTGTTACTCAATTTGAGTTAATGAACCAAAGTTTGAACTTATGCTCTACTACTGTCACCTAATTTTGAGGAAGTCAATTAATCTTTCTGAGCCTCAGTTTCCTTCTCTGAAAAAATAAAGGAATCAGTCCAGATGGGCCTCTGAGGTCCTTTCTTTTATTTTTCACTCTGGGGTACCATTAACCTATAAACAAGAACTGGGAAAACTAGATAGCTTGGTGGAAAAGGAATTTGGGTCATAATTGTCTAGTATAAACCACAATAAATATGAAATCAATAAATTATATAAATATTTTAAAATTGTGCCTTAAAATAGAGAAAACTTAAAAACAAAATTTTATCTATTTCACAATTATGCAGAATGGGGTAAATTCTTGCTTAGTTAGAAAATAAGGAAAATTTTAATATGCAAAATTTGTTGTTTTGATTTTACAAATTAAAAACTAAAATTAAATTTAAAAATCAAGAATGATCAGGACAAGAAAACATTATATCAAAATTCCTTTCTAAAGGCTGATATCTAGAATATTTAGGGATGATATAAACCTCTAAGACTCAGAATCACTTTCTAGTATTAAGTAGTCTTAGAATTAGAACAATTGATTTTTCAAAAGAAGAAACACAAATTGTCAATAGCTATCTGAAAATCTCATAAAAATAATTAATGCAATATTATCTGATAATTATATTTATACATATATATGAATTTAAAAACTCAATGGTATCATCTTATACTTAATTAATGAACCAAAACAATAAAAGATTAAAATACTTCATTGAAGGAGGGTTTGGAAAAACAAGAATATAGTTCATTTCTAATGGAATTGTGAATTAATTTGGCCAAATTGGATCACAATCTAGAATCATGAAAGTACAATTTTATAAATATTTTCTCCACTTTATGATCCCATTACTGCTTTGGACCAGAAATTATGATTATGCATATATACACACAAATACACATATCTATATACATACAAAAATATTTATAGCAATGCTATTTGACATAGTGAAAACGTGGAAATATTATGTGCCTAGTGTTTGGAAATGGTTGAATTAATTGTAGTATAGAGATTATAATACAATATTCAGCTCTAAGGAAAGATAAATCTAAAAAAAATTGAAATATGGGAAGACATATGAAAGATCAGAGAGGAAAATGTAAGACTACTATAACTATGTATAGATAGATAACATCAAATAGCAAACAAAACTCAAATAAAAGATAAAGTTATTAATAACAATCTGTTATAAACCTTGCAGGAAATTTTATTTTATTTTTTCCCCTTTCATGAGAGGCAATTGGGGTTAAGTGACTGGTCCAGGGTCACACAGCTGGGAAGCGTTAAATGTCTGAGGTCAAATTTGAATTCAGGTCCTCCTGCCTTCAGAGGAGGTATTCTATCCATTGTGTCATCTCCTTCCCCAACTAAATTTTTTTAAAGAAATAATACTCAGCAAAATTCTAAGTTTTCCATGAACTTTCAGTTACAATTGCTCTATTACAGTGTTTTGCTTAACTATTTTCAAGGAATGTACTTTGTGGGTGGTTATTGGTAGATTTCTTTTGGTGTATCTGTTCTACCAAAATAAAATTGAACATTAAAATAAACAAAAATGTAAATAAAATTCTAAAAATAACAAAAGACAAAACAGTTTTTATTTATTTATTTAAATAACTTTTTATTGATAGAACCCATGCCAGGGTAATTTTTTACAGCATTATCCCTTACATTCATTTCTGTTCTGATTTTTCCCCTCCCTCTCTCCACTCCCTCCCCCAGATGGCAAGCAGTCCTTTACATGTTGAATAGGTTACAGTATATCCTAGATACAATATATGTGTGCAGAACCGAACAGTTTTCTTGTTACACAGGGAGATTTGAATTCAGAAGGTATAAATAACCCAGAAAGAAAAACAGAAATGCAAGCAGTTTATATTTGTTTCCCAGTGTTCTTTCTTTGGGTGTAGCTGCTTCTGTCCATCTTTGATCAATTGAAACTGAATTAGCTCTCTTTATCGAAGAGATCCACTTCCATCAGAATATATCCTCATACAGTATCGTTGTTGAGGTATATAATGGTCTCCTGGTTCTGCTCATTTCACTTAGCATCAGTTCATGTAAGTCTCACCAGTCCTCTCTGTATTCATCCTGCTGGTCATTCCTTACAGAACAATAATATTCCATAATGTTCATATACCACAATTTACTCAACCATTCTCCAATTGATGGACATCCATTCATTTTCCAGCTTCTAGCCACTACAAACAGGGCTGCCACAAACATAATAAAACAGTTTTTAAAGAACAGTTTTAAAATACTTAATTAGCAATTTTTTTGTGTTTGTTGTTTTATTTGAAATAATGTGGCAATCCCAGAACTTTTAATGACCCAAAGAAATGTAATTTTTTTCTTCAATATTTTGTTGTTGTTTATAATGGGAATTCTAGGAGGCATTTGAAGTGATGGCACTGTTATGATGAAGATGATATGATGAAGAACACTTAAAATATTAGATTGAATTTCTTAAAGGTTTTAATCTGAAATTAATTGTTTAAATTATCCAGTAACCAAGGACAATGAAAGATTCCATTTAATTCAGTGAGTGATTTACAAAAAGTGAGAAGTTGTAGTACAATATAAATAGTTTATGAAAATAGGGAATTGAAGCTCAACATATACATTCTTATTCATAATTTAAAATAATACAAAAATTATGAATAAAATTCATAATATGCGATAATGAAAATTAAAATTCATTTAAGTTTTTTTTTTAAACCTTATTTGTATTAAAGTAGTTTTACCTTAGTCAATATGATGGAAATTTTTATCCAACAATCTAAGCATCTCCTTCAAGCAAGGTGCTTGTGAAGATACAAAGATAGAAAGCACGATTTCATGTGTTAACATCTCAGCATGCTATGCATTGCTTTGCATATGTGGTAGGTTCTCTATCATTAAATGTTTGCATAAGCAAAATATTCTAAATTAGCATAGCATACATCCATTTACCATATACGTATGAAGGGTATATGAGTAAATTTGTAGCAATAATAATGTGATGAAGTTTTTTTTAATATATTAAGTAGTGAAACAAAAAAGAAATAATAATAATAAATAAAAATTACCCTGTATACATGTACATGTAATGAATCTTTGTTTGGGTAATGGAGAGCAGAAGTAGGACCAAAGATGTTTATAAATGGAATGGCCTGTTAAAGGAAGTAGTGGGTAGTCTTCAAAAATGAATTGGATGGCTACTTATTGGGCATGTAATAGATGGGACTCACACTTCTGATAAGAGGTAAGGCTGCCTGACTTCTGATGTTTCTTCTAACTCTAGGAATATATGTTTCTCTACTAAATTTAATTCAACAAATATTATTAAACTAAACACTAGATCTCTTTACTTGTTAATGGGAATAATTTTAATATTGAAGTTATATCCCAAGTAATTAATATATCTAATATTTAGGTACAATTTCTTATTAATTAGATAGCAATGACAGCATGGATATATTAACATACAAATCAGTGTGATGTGTTTATTATTAACAATTAGAATGTGAACCAAATTCACAATTGTAGATGAATAGAATTTCTACTATTGTCTCATTTCATTATGGTGGCCATTATTAATAAAATGATTATTAAAATTATTCAATTTAAGGTTTTAACACATGACAGTAGGCAATTTGTGCTGGATTATTTCTTATATTTCTTATCTAATTTCTATCCTTCTAACAATTATTCAGAATTCTATAATTCAGAAGTTTATAAATAGATAGTTTATACTCTATTATGGGACCATGTTAAAAAAAAAACCTATTGAGAATATTTCATATAAAAAATATACTTCATGTAGAACATATCTGAGATCACTAAAATGATTTTTAGAAATAATAGAATTATAAACATTGTAAAGGAAAATCTGAAATTTACTTGGAAAGTCTTTCAGCAATATTAGACCATGTGTGAAGGATTTAAAAGCTTCACCATATTTCTTAAAAGACATGCTTGTTATAGAACTCTGTTTAAAGTATTTTAGGGAAGAAAGTTGAAAAATCTTATTATGGAAGGAACATAGGCTATAGTTTCACATTCAAAGGGAAAAAAAAAACTTTCTGCCTATTCTGTAGATGTTGTACTCTTGTTTTTGAAGTAATATACTAGGATTTTGTGTCTTCCCTATAAGTAGTTGTCAGACAGTCTTCTCTTTAAGCAATTTTTGGCACCATGAGGAGAAGAGGAAGAAAGTCATCCAGGTGGTTGGCTAGTGTTACCTGGGTGAAATGGCTATAGTGGAACTTCCTGTCCTGTGGTGGTCCATCTGCACAAGGACCAAAGCGGGCATGAAGTATAAATGAGAAGCTGAGCTGCTTCTAGGCAAGCACCAGCAAGGGTTAACCAGGCTTGCCAGTGTGAACAATGGAGATAGGGCAGCTTTAAATGAAATGAGCTGAATATTTCATTTGACCACTCAGCTGCCTGCTCCAATTGCCTTCTTTACGAAAATAAGAGCTTAATCTAAAATGACAACAACATCAGTTTCTGTGTGCTCCAGTCACACTGAACATGACTTCTTTAACATAAACACTATTTACATGGACTGTCTGGATATAGCAGGGAATCAGGAGCGTGCCCAGCTAAGACACAGGGTACAATGAAGGACGAGGAGCAGGCAGCTGAGAATTAACATCAGCAAATGAAAGCCTGACCCTCAGAGGGCATGTCCCTGATACATTTTAAAATGAGAGAGCTTTGCACCAGTAACCTTAGCCTTTGTAAAGACTATGCCATTTAAAAGAAAATAGCACCTTTTCAGTTAGACATTTAACCAAATGCATTATGTCTGACCCATTTTCCTACTTATGTGACATAACCCTGGCTGCAATTACCAGAATCTTTCAAACAACTACAGCCAGTTAGCTCCTTGCCTAGTCTCCCTTTTCAAAGTAACTTGCACTTCATGGAGATAAAGACGGTATCCCATTCCATGAGGGCAGAGCAGGCGGTGACCTTAGAAGAGTTGTGATGGAGAGGCTGAGACCCTTGAACTGAAGTCTTTGATGTCAGGGGTAGAAGTGTCCAGGGAATCCCAGTTTGGAAGTATTAACCAGTTAGAGAGTTCCAGGAGATTGACAATGGAATTGTGAAGAGATAATAATATATGTAAATAAAAATAACTTCTTTCTACTGGTACCTGAAATTTGATCTTAAAATAGATAGATATAAATGACATTACTTAATTTTTCTCTTGTTTGTTGAATATAACAATTCATTTTCTTCATTTGGCATATATATGAGTGTGTACATATCTATATACACACATACATATGTGTATGTATACACATATATATTATATAAATATATACATACATAAATATATGTATATAAACACATACATACAAAATCATTCTTTTTTCTTTTTTTTTTCTCTTTCTCTTTTTGTCTCTGTCTCTGTCTCTGATATATATATATATGTATGTATGTATATTAAACCATCTATAAAGTAAAGCTCAGATAAGTTGTTGACATACCCTGTCATACAGCAAACAAAGGATATATATTCAAATCCCTTATTTCTACTTTATTTTAGTCAGAAATTATTTTCCTAGTTCTAACCTATCTTTTCTTTTTTTTTTTTTTCTGATGTCTCAGTTGTAGGTCTTTTAGGAAGTTTAAATGAGGTATAAATGCTGAAAAAGTCATAGGGGCTCTGTAAAAAGTAGAAGAGCCAATGAATCAGACATTTTCTTTTAAATTCACTTTTTCCCAATCCTCTTACCTTAGTATCCTAAGTGAGTGCTTCTATCTTGTAGTTTCCTTCTAGTGGTATTTTGTGTTGTTTTGTTCTTTCCCCAACACACACTATTGGGAATTCCCAATATGGAAATTCATTTCACTGATAAAGATTAATGAGTCACCAATAACTTATTTTTCATATAATTGCCCAGGGTCACTGAAAAGTGAGGAGAGACTGGTATGTCTAAGAAAGGCTATGAGGCATCAAGGGTAGGACTTGAACCCAGGTCTTCCTGACTAAAAAGTGGCTCTCTATCTTCTATGTTGAGATGTTTTTCTCTAGCTATGTTAGATATTAGATAGTTATTTTTCAAAAAAGAAATGTTTAATTTTAAATAAAATACTTTTAAAGTTAGATTATAACAATAAGGTTAAATTGGGTGTGAGTAGTCCTAATGGTAGAATTAATTAAGAAGAGCAGGTCTAAGTTTATTCCCTCTGAACTTACTTGGGGCATGACTATGTCTCCCCAAAAGTTTGAATGTATGGTTCTATGGTTCTAATAATGTGGTTTATACCACATTGAAATCACTGTAGATTCCACTATGTTCTTTGTATGCTTAATTTAAATTTGCCTTCTCCAGAACATTAATGACAGGATGATATGCACATGTGTCTCTCATGTACTTTTAGAAGCCTTAATATAATTGTGCTATAATTTCACACAATATACTCTCCCCCTCAGATAATACATTCTGTCTCATGACTTTGACTTTTATCCTATGCAGTCCTGTCATCAGAGCTCTAACCCCTTATCTCCAAATGCCTACTGAATATTTCCACTTGGGTGCCTTACAATCATCTTGAACTCAAAATGTCTAAAATGGAATTCATCATCTTTTCCAATAAACTTTCTTGTCTCTGTTATTAACACCACCATTTCCCCAGGTATTTGGGCTCAAAACCTTGGACTAATAAACTGACTTGACCCTACGTATTTAAATATCTTCCCAATTATTCTTCAACTCTTCTCCCATTGTTGTCAGGTTAGATTCTTTAGTATCCCATGAGAGTTGTACTCATTGCTATCTGTCTTTACTTTATTGTCATTGCTCGGAAAGCCCTTTTACTTATGTGTATCCAAGGACAGCTAATCATTCAAGGCCTTGCTCAAACCCAGAATGCTCTATAAAACCTTACCTGACTATTCTAGCCCTCACTAATCTATTCTTCCCGTGAACTCCTTTGACCCTTGTAGTCCTTGACACACATTGGAGTGTTAAACTGTAAGTTTTCTTGTATTATTTACTGCAGTTTTTCATGTGTATGTTTCATTTATCTAAGTACATTAAAAAAAACCTCTTTGAGGGAAGGGAAAACCCTTTTATTTTTCTTTGGTATTCTCAGAATGATAATTACAGTGCCAAATACATTGAATATGTTTGAGATTTTTTTTCTAATGTAATGGAAGTTAACCAATTTAATAAAAGCTTGCTGAGAGACTCATTAAATATTTAATTCTGAAACTAGAAAGAGAACAAAATAAATCATACACAATTTATTTACATTGCTATATTCTTTACATTATATACATATATGATATATAATCTATAACATGATATATTTATATGATTAACTTAAAAACAAATATAATTTTCATAATGATCTTGAGTGGATATAGTAGAGGCCTGTTCCTCTGGGGGGAAAAAGCCACTGACAGAAAAAATCTGATTATCTAGGGTTGTGGTTGCTGCAGAAGCAAGTAGCTTGGAGTTGGGGGGAGGATGGTTTGCAACAGAAAGCTTTCTACTTTCAATCCCATCTACTACTGACAGATGCTTCAAAGTCTGGATATAACTATCATCAGTTTAGACATGAGTACTTATTATATAATGACGCACATATAGGAAGTCATTTTTATTTATTCATTTTCTTCCATGACTAGAAGCAGCAAGAACAATTATGAGACTAATGCCATATCAATCAAGAAATAATGCGATATGAATAGTGGAAGTTACTATGTGGATACAACTAAGTGGTATAGTGGATAGTTTGGGGCCTGGCCTGAGGAAGACACTTTTCATGAGTTTAAATTAGGTCTCTTATACTTACTAACTATATGATCCAGAGCAAGACTTTTAATCTTATTTACCGTAATTTTATCTATGAAATAAGTCAGAGAAGGAAGTAGCAAACTGCTCCAGGATTTTTTTTATCTCCCCCCTCAAAAAGGAGTGGGGCATAAAATGTTGGGCATGATTAAAATGACAAAAAATATAATCAACCATAGAAGTGAGGAAAATGAGACAGATGAGATAAATGTTATGCAGTTTGAATAGCCAGTTCTTGATTTTTCTTTGGATAGAGAATGAAAACTCAAAGAAAACTCTGAAGTTACAAACCTGGGTAACTGAAAAGATATTTTTTTCCTCAACAGAAATAGGAAAGCTAAAAGGAAAAAGGTTTAAAGTAGGCAAGATAATAAGTGATATTTTAGATACATTGAATCTGAGATATAAATGGGATGCTCAGGTGATAATGGTCTGAAAATTTCAAGAGAGTTGCACATACATGAGCACATGGGATCTGATGAGAACTCTAAAAAAAGGAAGGATGTAGACAAATGAAAGATTGCTTCACACTTCTCAGATTGACTAAATGACAGAAAAAGATAATGATAAATGTTGGAGGAACTGTGGGAAAATTGGGACACTAATGTATTATTGGTGGAATTGTGAAATAATCCAACCATTCTGGAGAGTAATTTTGAACTACACCCAAAGGACTATCAAACTGTGAAAACCATTTGATCCAGCAGTATCACCACTGGGTTTGCATCCCAAAAAAATCATAAAACAGGGAAAATGATTCCATATTCAAAAATGTTTGTGGCAGCCCTTTTTGTAATGGAAAAGAATTAGAAATTGAGTAGATGTCCATCAATCGGAGAATGGATGAACAAATTATGTTATATGAATGTAATGGAATATTATTGTTCTGTGAGAAAAATTGAACAGGGTGATTTCAGAAAAGCCTGGAAAGACTTATATAAAATCATGCTGAGTGAAGCAAGCAAAACCAAGAGAATATTGTGCACAATAACAAGATTATGTGATGATCAACTGTGATGGTCTTGGCTCTTTTTAACAATATAGTGATTTGAGGAAATTATAGTAGATTTGGTTTGCAAAATGCCATCTGCATCCAGAAAGAGACTATGAATACTGGATATGGATCAAAACATAGTATTTCCACTTTTTTTTTTCTCATGTAGTTTCCCTTTTAGCCTAAATTTTCTTGCACAGTATGACAAACATAAAAATATGTTTAAAAGGATTCCACGTATTTAACCTATATCATATTACTTGATGTCTTGGTGAGAGGGGATAGATTAGGGAAAATTGGGAACACAAAGTCTTAAAAAAATAAATGTTGAAAACTGTCTTTATATGTATTTGGAAAATAAAATACTACTGAAATTTTTTTACAAAGTAGAAAGAGGAGATTAATGAATTTGGCATGCAACTAAAAAAGCTAGAAAAAGAACACATTAACCCTCCCCTCCCCCACAATTAAATACCAAATTAGAAAGTCTGAAACTCAAAGGAGAGCTTAATAAAGTTGAAACTAAGAAAATTATTGAACAAATTAATAAAACTTAGATTGGTTTTAGGGAAAAAACCAACAAACTATATAAACAGTTGGTTAATTTGATAAAAAAGGAAAGAAAAACCAAATCACCAGTATCAAAAATGACAAGCGTGAACTACCACCAGGGAAAGAGAAATTGAAACAATGAAATAATTAGGAGCTATTTTGCCCAATTGTATAGCAGCAAGTCTGACAATCTAACCGAAATGGATGAATACTTATAATAATATAAATTTCTCAGATTAACAGAAGAGAAAATAAATTAATTAAATAGTCCCATTTTAGAAAAAGAAATTGAAGAAGCCATTAATGAACTTAATAGGAAAAAAAAATCTCCAGGGCCAGATGGATTCAGAAGTGAATTCTACCAAATATTTAAAGAAAAATTATTTCCAATACTATGTAAACTATTTGAAAAAATAGGTAGAGAACTACTAAATTCCTTTTATGAGAAAAAATATAGCACTGATACTGAAACCAGGAAGAGCCAAAACAGAGAAAGAATTTTTTTTAAAAAGAAAAAAAGAAAAATGAAGGATTTTAAGCTATAGAAGAAGAAGCCAGTTCATTCAGTATTCACTAAATCATGATTTATTATTAAGTATCTACTTTGTGCTAGAAACTAGGAACACAAAGAAAAAAATAAAATAAAACAAAAAACTGCCCTCCAGACACTTAGATGCATCAAAATGAATGATATCCATCTTTTTTTCAGTAAAATATTAAGTTTTTTTTTCTTCTGAGAGATAAAGGTGATAACTGGTATCAGAGTGATGAAGATAAAAACGAACTCCCAGAGAGATAAAGTGATTTGCAACAGAAAATTGATAATGGATATAGTAGTATAAATTGTCTGTTGTAATATCATGCCATTGAGAACTGATTAGAAAGATTGAACAGCCTCATAATGAGCTTAAATATCAAGTATAAGATTATGCACAGTAAGAATTAACATATGCTCTATTATTTTGTGGCATTAAAGAAGTAACTCACAGTTTTACGCTCTTGTAAGAATTTTCAAAAATTTTCCTTTCAGATAAGTAAGGAAGAATGATTAATTCTGCTTTACAGATGAGGAAGCTGAGGCAAACAAAGGTTAAATGATTTATTCTGGATAAAAAACTTAGTAAATGGGGCTTGAATTAAGCTCTGTTAATTAAAAATCCAATAATTTTTTTCCCAGTACACTAGGATTTTTTATACTTTTTTCCCATTCACAGCCCCTTTTTGCCTGAGAAATGTTTAATGTGACCTTGGATATATAGATATATAAAATAGATATACAAATCAAATATTTACTCATAATAAATCATAATTTTACAACCTTCTCATTCTGTTATGAGACCACATGTGGGGTCATAAACCATAGTTTAAGGAGCTGGGCACTATACCAACAACTATCTTCCCATTCTTAAGATGCCAATAGAGTAGACATAGACTGGAATTTTTGGGACATCATTTCATCCTTATAAAATAGTGACAAGTTTTTTTTTAAAGCACTATATATTTAAAATAACTAATAATCGACTAATTGTTGAACATATCTCAAAAATTTATAAAATATGCTGTAGTAGAATGATCAATTCCTTATATTACTTAAAATATAGAATGTTATTATCGACATTCATGATCTTCTAGTTATTTTTTTTAACATTTTAACATAGCATTTTATATTTAACATCAAATTGGTATATGAAGTACTAAAGAATTTTCACTAATATTTGGACCTCTAAAAACTTTAACACTAATCTGTATATTACTGAATATTTTATTTATGTAATAATTCTAAAATGTCATCTGATTGTATTTTCCTGTAGTCTATCTTAATTTAGTTGTCTGTGAGTCATTTCATGTAAAAGCAAATAATTTTTAAAAAACCCTCTCCAAGGCTCCATCTTCTTCTTTCCTTCCTTCCTTCTTTCCTTCTTTCTTTCCTTCCTTCCTTCTTTCCTTCCTTCCTTCCTTCCTTCATTCCTACCTTCCTTCCTTTCTATTTATCTTAGGATAACCATGTAGCCAAGTCCATTTTTTCTATCCTCCTTTTTCTATTCTTTTAAAAAAGAAAATGCTATCAATATCCTTTGTTTTCATATGAATTACAATGTACTCTCTAGTTGCTTTTAGAGAGAGTCAGGGATTTTAACTAAAGAGAGAGAGGGGAAATTTTAGTAAAATAAAGAAAAACATCCAAAATGTCTGATATTATTTGATATTATTTCATTAATTTGATATATTTCATCTGAAACAGATGATTTCAAAAAGTCATATAAAGACTTATGAATTGATAAATAGTAAAATAAATAGAAGCAGAACAATTTATAGAAATATATTAATATTATAGAAACAATGTCAAAGACTTCTATAATTTATTGAGAAGAAAATGAAAAATAACATATAAAGACAACATTTAAAGCAAACTTTGAAAATCATAAGAACTGTGATTAATGTTGTGATTATGTATGATTCTAGAGAACTAATAATGACACATTTGATCTACTTCCTGATAGAGAGATGATGGATTCAGGATACAGAATAAGACATATTTTTAAAACATGATCAATGAGTGAATTATTTTTTTGCTTAGTTAATTATATTTGTTACTAGGAATTAACTTTTCTTTTTTATCAGATGATATAAGTAGTAGGAGGGAGAGAAATAAATTTCTGTAACTAAAAAATCTTTATTCAAAACAAAAGAAAAATAAATGTATTTGAAAGTTCTACCATTCAAAAAAATTCTTTTAGTATTAGAAGAGAAAATATGGATATGTACAGAATTTGGAATCAGGGTACCAGATCTTGGCTCTGAAACTGGTTCATTTTGTATCTTTGTGCAAGTCATCTAATGTCTGTGACTCTATGGTTTTTCCTATTTGAGATAGTCTAATCCCATTAGACTAGATTATCTTAACTCTTTTCAATCTCTAACATTCTATGATTTTGAGTTCTATTCTTTTATACTAATTAACTAATGGGTGATAGATTTAATCTTAACCTAATTTCCGTGACTTTTTTTTATGTTTAAATGAAATATGTAGCCTTACATTTGGAGGGGGGGGGGAAGAAGGGGGGAGAGAAAGCGTTGTCTATTTATCGCATCTCTTTTATTGGATAGACTTATAAAATTGGAAAAAAATTAGTCTAATTGATTTTTAGTAGATAATTTAGTAGCAGAAGAGCAAATTCTCCAATATCTTGGAAATTCTTAATATTTGAGTGGTTAGAGGTAGTAGGGATAAATGTTGGTGCAGTGAACTCTTCATTCTCTTCCAGCCTTTCTTTATGATTCAATATAGTAGTTATTTCTCTAATGAGACATGGTCTCAGTTGTTTTATTCTTGACTAGACTCAAAGAAGAATTCATAAGGCATAATTTAGTAATAGTGATTTTGTAGCAGCTGCTCCTACAGAAGGTGAATGCCATGCTGATATTGATGAGATTATTAATTTGTATAGTAGAGAGAATTTAAAATGGTAAATGGGATTTGTCTGCTAACTCTCATCTGTCAACCTTAACCTATCCAAAGCATAAGTTAACTATATCATGACATCAATTTTACATATATATACATACATACATACATATATATATATATATATATATATATATAGAGAGAGAGAGAGAGAGAGAGAGAGAGAGAGAGAGAGAGAAAGAGAGAGAGAGAGAAGAGAGAGAGAGAGAGAGAGAGAGAGAGAGAGGCTTTTTTTTACATTGTAATTATTTTAATATACTTTGTAATCTGAAAAGTGTTCATAAAATGTTGATAACAGTGAGCTTTTGTCACTGGGGACTGATGCATGTTTTTGTATTGCTAATATGCTTTCAAATAAATTTTACTTTTGTGTTTAATTTAGTTTGTATATCAAGATAATGTTATTATAAGAGACCAATAAAAGTAACATGGAAGAAGATCTATGAGCTTTTATTTAAAGAGCACATATGGCTTGAATCTTCCACCCAAAAATGTTTCCTACCCTGGTTCAGGCCAGTTCATATAATTCCTATTAGTAGTGTCCTCTTTGAGTATTTTATATTAAGAATTTCTGTGTTAAAATATTGTTTTCAGAGTTAGTGGAAGACACAAATTAAGCTATATGTAGATAGAAAGAAAGAGATCTTTTATAAAGTCTGATGGGTGGGTACTGTATTTCAGAGAAGAGATCAGTGCTTAGAAATTCATTAACTAGAGGTGAAGAGGAAATACTAAGGTGATGGTAAAAGAAGCAAAACAGGAAGAATAATATCACGAAAAAATTCTATAGACTCCATAGTTAGATGTGGAATATGGATGAATCATTTTCAATTCAGATGAAAAATTAGAACAATGACAAAAACGAATAGCAAAAAATAAATTTTAACACAGCTTCTGGGAGGCATCTGATATGTTTTTGACTTATCTTACTGACAGTCTAATCTCTGAAGGCAGAGTGAGCCATAAGGGAAATTATTACCCTGAACTTATTTTGGACCTATAAGAAATAAATTATTGGGGGCATAAAAAGTACCTAGAGCCTTGGAAGGGTGACCATAAAATCTTAGAGTCTGTAGTAGCACAAGACATAAAGGATTCTTTATAATTGATAGTAGATCCCTAAGAAAATATGGGCGAATGAGTTGTGGTAATTGAGTTCAGATATCCTTCATGAACTTAAAATAGCAACATTTCACAGATAAGTGAAAGGAATAAGTGGGGAAAAAATAAGTGTATGCCTCTGTTTATATATGTGGGAGCATCCAAAACAAATTATAAACATGATGAAAAAGAAAAGAATGTGTGTGTGTGTGTGTGTGTATGTGTGTGTGTGTGTGTGTGTGTGTGTGTGTGTGTGTAAAGAACAAAAAAATCACAAGTTTAGTAAAGTATAATTATTCTTATAACCTTCAGAGATGTTAAAAATCTTCATAAGAGGAATTCAAAAATTGGAATCTTTAAAAATTGACATAAAAAATCAAAGAACAGAGAAGAAAAAATTTAAGACTTGACAGTTTTGAACAGTGGCTAATATTTTTGAACAAATTGATGGACTGTATGAACAGAAGGTCCCAGATAGAAGACATTATGCAAAAATGGCATAACAAATAAATTATTAAATAGCACAAGTGAATGATTATTATTTGAAGAAATAAAAAGCAGAACTCAGCAAAACACCTGGAAAATTATTTGTCTCCAGAAAAATATAAAGAGAAGAGCTTGAATATCATATTTTAGAAATTCAGAATCAGAAGAAAAATTTGCAAAAATGCAAATGATAGTCACTCATCTACAATGTCATGGAATCTCCAGTCTCCGATCAGAGTGGAAATACAAATATAACTCACCTACAAAACTACTCATCATTTCACAAGCAAGTGGGCAAAAGGAAATCATATGTAAATATATTCGAGTGCAAAACTATTTTTTTTTACCAGATTAGCACTCTCTAATTTGAATTTTTCACCAAGAAAGTATAATAAAAGAAGACACTGACATTTTAAAATACTAATGAAAAACAAGGGAAACTGATTTTACTGCTAAATTATTAAATTATTTTCTCAGCATACATGAAATATTTAATCAATTCAACAAACATAAATTATATTCTGGGGATTGTTCTAAGCATTACAGATAAAAAGATTAAAATGAGGACAATCCCTGTTCTAAAGGCACTCCAATTATAGGTGGGGAAAAACAAATCTTTAGAAAACCAAAGGTTTCCTTTTGCAAAACTACTTTTGTATTTTTGAAATATAGGCCAACCATAAGGTATAACACTAAGAAGAAAAAAGGTTCGAAAATTATGAATTATTAAATGATTACTCTATGACATGTGATAAGGAGTTAAAAAAAAAGATTGTCTCTTTGATGCCCTACTTTCCAGGAGATACTTTATAGAACAATAGATACAATGTATGTTATAAAGAATTATAGTGATCATAAATAGGTTTCTACCTTACCAATGATGATTTACATGGAAGAATTTGCATTAAGATATTACATACGATATGTGTGATGAAAAAAAGAGTTTTCCTGGTCAGCCAGATGAGTGATACCAGATAGATTAGACACTTATTTCATATTAAATGACTTTTAGGAATACTTTTAAATATGTGGAATAGAACCAGTAAAGAGGACAGATTATAGAATCCAAATAGTCACACAAACTAAGACATGAAAGGTTTAAATAAAGGGAAAAACTATATTAAAATGACTTACAGTTCTAATGAAACCTATTCACCTATTCTAATAATGTGAAGAGAAGCACATAAGTAATGAATTATATAAAAGAGTACTTTTAACCTATAAGAAAAGTGTCATGAGCAAAAGTTTTTCCTCCAAAATACTAATGATATTACAAAAAGAATGCTTATGATATATTTGGAGTAAGAACAAGGAACACTCTATGCCCACTGCTTAGGCAGATGGCATGATGTTACCAGAAGACAGAGAAAAGATGATCAGCTTTTATTTAGCTTTTATCTTCTGAAATAAAGTAAATGATTTGAAAATGGCTAATGGAAGAGTAGGCATTTAAGAGATATAAGAAGATAAGAGAGGAGCTTACTACTTTAAATGAGCTCAAGTTTGCATGTTTGAGCAAGTATTTTTGAAAAATTATAGAAAAGTGACAAAAAGGTAGAGAGTGGAAAGAGTCACCAATAAGAAAAATGAATCCTAGAAACTCCATGTTAGTGAATGTGCTTCAAATATTTAGAAAAATTCTTTACTGGATTATTAAATAAATATTTCTATGCATTTAGAAAGTAAAGCAAGAATTACTGGGAACTAGTATGGGTTCACTCAAACTAATATCATTTACATTTTATTGAGTTGTGTGGGGAGTGTTGGAAGGAAAATAATAATAATAGCTAGCATTTATACAGCACTTCCTATATGCTACATGCTGGCAAATTAATGTCTTATTTGAACTTGACAACATCCTTGGAAGGTAGGTGTATTATTAACCCCATTCTACCTCTGAAGAAATTGATAAGCAAAGATTAAATGATTTTCCCAGCTAATAAGTCGCTGAGGTCAGATATGAGTTCAGGTGTCAGGTCATAGAACTTTATCCACTGTGCCATCTAGCTTCACTTAATCAGAAAAATGTCAAATATATATTTTTATTTCAGTGAAGTTTAATTTATTGTGTTGTCCCAGTGGGTAAAATGGGGTAAAAATACAAGTTCCATGGCAGGCAACATAGTTAGAAACATTTTTATCTATTTTATTTTTGATAGGCATTTTTATTTTTTATTAAAGCTTTTTATTTACAAAGCATATTCATGGGATAATTTTTCCAACATTGATCATTGCAAAACTTTTGTTCCAAATTTTCCTCTCTTGCCCCCCACCCACTCTCCTAGTTGGCAGGTAATGCAGTACATGTTAAATACATTGAAATACATGTTAAATCCAATATATGTATACATATTTATACAGTTATCTTGTTGCACAAGAAAAATTAGATCAAGAAGGAAGAAAAAGAAAAACTGAGAAAGAAAACAAAATGCAAGCAAATAACAGAGAGAGTGAGAATGCTATGTTGTGTTCCATACTCTGTTCCCATGGTTCTCTCTCTGGGTGTAGTTGGCTCTCTTCATTACTATACAAGTGGAACTGGTTTGAATCATCTCAATGTTGAAGAGAACCACATCCATGAGAATTGATCTTCATATACTCTTGTTGTTGCCATGTATAATGATCTCCTGGTTCTGCTCATTTCACTTAGCATCAGTTCATTTAGGTATCTCCAAAGCCTCTCTGAAACCATCCCTCTGGTAGTTACAAAATAATTGTATTCCATAACATTCAGCCATTCTCCAATTGATGGGCATTCACTCAGTTTCTAGTTTCTTGCTACTACAAAGAGGGTTGCCACAAACATTTTTGCACACATTTTGCCCTTTCCCTC
Organism: Antechinus flavipes; assembly: GCF_016432865.1. Lineage (NCBI taxonomy): Eukaryota > Metazoa > Chordata > Mammalia > Dasyuromorphia > Dasyuridae > Antechinus > Antechinus flavipes. The sequence goes on from NC_067402.1 coordinate 175,325,162, forward strand.
CTTTAAGATCTTTTTGGGATATAATCCCAGTAGAAACACTGCTTTGATAACTTTTTGAGCATAGTTCCAAATTGTTCTCCAGAATGGTGGGATATGTTAACAGTTCCACCAACAATGTATCAGTGTCCCAGTTTTCCCATCTGCCCTCCAACATTGGTCATTATATTTTTCTGTCATCTTAACCAATCTGATAGGTATGTAGTGGTATCTCAGAATTGTCTTAATTTTCATTTCTCTGATCAATAGTGATTTGGAGCACCTTTTCATGTGACTACAAATAGTTTCAATTTCTTCATCTGAAAATTGTCTGTTCCTATCCTTTGATCATTTATCAATTGGAGAATGGTTTGAACTATTATACATTTGAATCAATTCTCTACATATTTTAGAAATAAGGCCTTTATCAGATCCTTTGGATGTAAAAATGTTTTCCCAGTTTATTGTTCCCTTTTAATCTTGTCTGCATTAATTTTGTTTGTACGAAAACTTTTTAAATTAATATAATCAAAATGATCTTTTATGATCAATAATGATTTTTAGTTCCTCTTTGGTCACAATTTCTTCCTCCTCCACCAATCTGAGAGGTAAACTATCCTATGTTCTTCTAAATTATTTATAATATTCTTTATGTCTAGATCATAAACCCATTTTGACCTTATCTTGGAATATGGTGTTAGGTGTGGGTTTATGTTTACTCTCTGCTATACTAGTTTCCAGTTTTCCCAGCAGTTTTTGTCAAACAGTGAATTCTTAAGCCAAAAGCTAGGGCCTTTAGGTTTGTCAAATACAAGATTATTATAGTCATTAGCTATTTTGTTCTATGAACCTAACCTATTCTATTGATCAACTTCTCTATTTCTTAGCCAGTACCAAATGGGATGACCACTGCTTTATGATATAGTTTAAAATCTGGTACAGCCAGGCCACCTTCATTTGCTTTTCTTTTCATTAATTCCTTTGAAATTCTCAACATTTTGTTCTTCCAGATGAATTTTGTTGTTATTTTTTCTAGATCAGCAAAATAGTTTTTTGGGAGTTTGATTGGTATAGCACTAAATAAATAGATAAGTTTAGGGAGTATTATCATTATTATATTTGCTCAACCCATCCATGAGCACTTGATATTTTTCCCAATTGCTTAGATTTGACTTTATTTGTATGGAAAGTTGTTTTGTAGTTTTGCTTATATAGTTCCTGACTTTCCCTTGGCAGATATGTTTCCAAATATTTCATATTATCAGTGTTTATTTTCAAAGGAATTTCTTTTTGTATCTCTTGCTTTTGAATTTTGTTAGTGATGTATAAGAATGCTGATGATTTATGTGGATTTAGTTTGTATCCTGCAACTTTACTAAAATTGGGAATTATTTCCAATAGCCTTTTGGTTGAAGTATACCATCATATCATCTACAAAGAGTGATAATTTGGCTTCCTCATTACCTACTCTCATTCCTTTAATCTCTTTTTCTTCTCATTGCCAAAGCTAGTATTTCTAATACAATATTGAATAGTAATAGTGATAGTGGGCAACCTTGTTTCACTCCTGATCTTCTTGGAAATGGTTCCAGTTTATCCCCATTATATATGATGCTTGCTGATGGTTTTAAATAGATGCTACTGACTGTTTTAAGAAAACATTTATTCCTATACTCTCTAGTGTTTTTATTAGATATGGGTATTGGATTTTATCAAATGCTTTTTCTACATCTATTGAAATAATTATATGGTTTTTGTTAATTTGGTTATTGATATAGTCAATTATGCTCATAGTTTTCCTAATATCCAACCAGCCTTTCATTCCTGGTATAAATCCTACTTGGTCATGGTGTATTATACTGGCGATAATTTTCTGTAATCTCTTTGTTAATATTTTATTTAAGATTTTTGCATCAATATTCATTAGGGAGAATGGTCTATAATTTTCTTTCTCTGTTTTTGTTCTCTCTCATTTAGGTATCAGTACCATGTCCATGTCATAAAAAGAAATTTGGTAGGAGTCTTTCATTCCTATTTTTTCAAATAGTTCATATAATATTGGAGTTAATTGTTTAAATGTTTGGTAGAATTGACATGTAATCCATCCGGTCCTGGGGATTTTTTTAAGGGAGTCGATTAACAGCTTATTCTATTTCTTTTTCTAAAATGGGACTATTTAAGTAATTTATTTCCTCTTCTGTTAATCTGGGCAATCTATATCTTTGTAACTATTCCTCCATTTCACTTAGGTTGTCAAATTTATTGGCATAAAGTTGGGCAAAGTAACTCTTATAATTGCTCTTGTTTCTTCTTCATTGGTGGATAGTTCTCCCTTTTCATTTTTGAGAGTAACAATTTGATTTTCCTCTTTCCTTTTTTCAATCAAATTAGCTAAGGCTTTATCTATTTTGTTGGTTTTTTCATAAAAACCAACTCTTAGTTTTATTTATTAATTCAATAGTTTGTTTTAGTTTCAATTTTATTGATTTCTCCTTTTATTTTTAGAATTTAAAGTTTGGTATTTGATTGGCGGTTTTTAATTTATTCTTTTTTTAGCTTTTTTAGTTGCAAGCCCAATTTTTTAATCTTTTCTTTCTTTCTTTTATACAAGTAAGTATCTAGAGATATAAAATTTCCCCTTATTACTGCTATGGCTGCATCCCATAAATTTTGGTATGTTGTCTCATTATTGTCATTCTCTTGGATGAAATTATTGATTGTGTCTATGATTTGCTGTTTCACCCATTCATTCTTTAGGATGAAATTATTTAGTTTCCAATTACTTTTTGGTTTGTTTTCCCCTGGCCTTTATTGAATGTAATTTTTATTGCATCATGATCTGAAAAAAATGCATTTACTATTTTTGCCTTTCTTCATTTGATTTTGAGGTCTTTATGTTCTAATATATGGTCAATCTTTGTGTAGGTTCCATGAGCTGCCGAGAAGAAAGCGTACTTCTTTCTGTCTCCATTCAATTTTCTCTAAAAATCTATCATATCTAGTTTTTTTTTTTTTTTTTAGTATTCTATTTACCTCTTTAAGTTCTTTCTTTCTTTATTTTGTGGTTTGATTTATCTAGTTCTGAGACAGCAAGGTTGAGATCTCCCACTATTATAGTCTATTTCTTCTTGCAATTCACTTAATTTCTTTAGAAATTTAGATGCTACACCACTTGGTACATATATGTTTAATATTGATATTGCTTCATTATCTATGGTACCCTTCAGCAAGCTATAGTTTCCTTTCTTATCTGTTTTAATTCGATCAAATTTTGCTTTTACTTAAACTGAGATCAGGATGGCTACCCTGCCTTTATTACTTTACCTGAAGCATGATAGATTCTGTTCCAGCCTTTTAACTTTACTCCTAGGAGCAGAGCCAAGATGACAGAAATTACACACGTTTCTTTCAGACCTTCTCTACAACCCTCAGATTAATTAACAAATGCAGCCTCTGAATTAACTCTGCATCAGCAGAAGCCAAAAATATTAGGAGTGCAACAAAATATCAGCAGAAGATAATTTTGAAGATTGTCAGAAAAGGTCTATTTCAATTGGCAATGGGAGGGAGGCAGCCAGCACAAATAGCTGAGCACAAATGCCAGTGCAGACAATGCAGACTCACAGGGCAATTCAGTCTCCACATGGTGGTGCAGATTCCATGTGGTGGAGAATGTATGGGGAGGAAACAGACTAGAAAAGGTCTGTTTCAATTCAGAAATGGGAAGGAGGCAGCTGAACATAAATGCCAGCACAGAGAGCAGAGAGTGCTAGGATGGTGCAGACTCCTTGGGAGGTGTGGATTCTGTGTGGCAATGTGGATTCCTTGTGGCGGAGAATCTACAAGGAGGAATCTACAGGAATCTACAGCAGTGTTGGCCACTCTCTCTTGGTTGCAAGCCAGTATATCAGCAGAGAAGTTATAAAACATCCTACACAAACACAAAAGATCAATAGTGAACCTGAAACACCAGAATCTCACAAGCCCCAGTACCATGAGTAAGTCAGCATTGACTCAGCACAGCTGGGGATTCTTGGAAAACGTCCCCCTCCTTAAAAAATAGACCTTAACTTTTTTTTTTTTTTAATGAGTAAAAAAGTAAAGACAACTCTGATAGTAGACAGCTTTTATGATGAAAGAGAAGAACAAATTTCAGACCCTGAGGAGACTAAAGTCAGATTTTCCCCAGATAAAGCCCCCAATGCAATATAATATGGTCCCCATCACACAAGGCTCTCCTAGAATAAATTAAGAAGGATCTTAAAAGAGAGCTAAAAGAAAAATGGGGAAAGGAAATGAAAAATTTTCAAGAGGGTTTGGAAAAGGCATATAATTCACTAAAAGATAGATTTGATAAAATGGGGGAAAAAACAACTCCCAGAAAAACAAAATTTGTGAAATGAACAAATAAACAAAAAAAAAAAAACTCCCTAAAAAGCAGAATTTGTGAAATGGAAAAAAGAAAATAACTCCTTAAAAAACAGAATTTTTGAAATTGAAAAAAAAAATTCCATAGAACAAAATAACTCTTTTAAAAAACTCAATTAGACAAATACAAAAAGAAGTAAAATAGGTAAATGAAGAAAATAATTCACTAAAATTCAGAACTGAACAAATGGAAATGTCAATGAGACAACAAGAATCAGTCATACAAAACCAAAAAAATAGGAAAAATGTAAAATACCTAATTGGGAAAACAACTGGCCTGGAAAATTAATCTAGGAGAGACAATCTAAGGATTAATGGACTGCCTGAAATGCATAATAAAAAAAAGAGCCTAGACACTATTTTTCAGGAAATCATCAAAAAGAACTGCCCAGATATCATAGAATCAGAAAGTAAAATGACTAAAAATAGAATCAGCAGGCAAAATAACCATTGAAAGAATTAACCAAAGACCTCCAGAAAGAGATTCCAAAATTAAAACCCCAAAGAATATTGTGGCTAAATTTCAGAACTATCAAACCAAGGAAAAAATATTACAAGTACTCAGAAAGAAACAATTCAAATACTAAGGAGCCATAATAAGGATTGTTCAGGACCTAGCAGCTTCCATTTTAAAGGACTGAAGAGCCTGGAATTTGATATTTTGAAAGGCAAAGCAACTTAGAATACAGCCAAGAACAAATGCTAAACTGAGCATTTTCTTTTAGCGAAGAATATGGACATTCAATGAAACAGGTGAATTCCATTTATTTTTGATGAAAAGATCAGAGCTAAACAAAAAATTTGAACTCCAAATATAGAACTCAAGAGAAGCATAAAAAGGTGAAAAGAAAAAAAAAAACTCTTGAGAACTGTATTTCTGTTATGGGTATAAATAGAGAGTACCTGTATAATCTGATTTTACTGTTATAATATAAAAAAAAGAAACTAGAGGTGGAAAGGGAATTGTAAAAGAGAAAAAAGGGGAAAAGTGGAAGTAAAATGAGGGAATTACATCTCAGGAAGAGGCAAAGAAAATCTCTTGAGGGAAAGAAGGGAGGCTGACGAATATTGTGTGAATCTTTCTTTCATCAGATTTGGCCCAAAGAAAGAATATTAGATATATTTGGTTTCACTGAAAAACATCTCTCATCTTAAAGAAAAGTGGAAGGGGAAAGGGGAAAAGGAAAGAGGTAGGCTAAATAGAAGGGAAAAGAGAATTAGTCGGGGAGAAATATAAGAAAGGGGGAGGGTCTCTAAAGGGGAAGGACGGGAAGGACTGCTTGAGGTAAGTAGTGCTCATTTCAGTTTATTTTAAACAGTCCATTTATGATTGTTGATTGGCTAATGGATACTTGGAGGAGGAGGAAGGTTTTATGGGTTTCTACTGTATTTTGTCTTTGGGTCTATCCTGCTTAACAGTTGCTTAAATCAATCATATTGATGGAGTGTACCTACTTTAGGCTATAATTATCATAGCTGTTGCATTAGTGAGGTAGAATATAGCTCATAAGTAGTTGGATTTGTACAAGCAGAATTTGCTCATGTTTCTTTTCCTGGTCTTTAGATTCAGAATGTTGATTGTTTGACAGCAGTAAGATCATAATAGCAAGCAAAGTTTTCCAAAGCTCCTAATCATTCTGGAAATATATGCTAGATGTCATCTTCCCCTATACATATCTATCTAGGTAAAGTTGGTTTTAGAGAGCTAGAGGTCTGGGATGAGGTCTGAGAAACTACCAAACAGTAGCTAGTACAATCCTCATATACTCATGAGAAGACCTCTCCTTACCAAATGCTTTAGATCATCCATATAAAAAAGGTTGTTTAAAAAACTCAAGATGTAATCTAATTTAAGACAAAGCCTAATACCCTAATTGATTTCTGGCTTTACAATCACAAAAATCAAGATTTAAAAAATCATGATAGTTTGCAGTGATATATTAGAATTAATAAGTTGAATCTTAAAAGGATAAATACCAAGCATAAGTTCTATATATATTAATATATTTATTCAACAAAAATTCCTATGGAAAAATAATACAACTTTTTAGTGGAACACAAAATGATATAAGTTATCATTACTGATATGATATTACTGTGGGAAAAGCTAGCATACTATGGAGATACTTTAGTAAAAATATAATAACAAAGAAGTGAATGCATTTCCTTGGTCAAATTACTAAATATATATATATATTAATATATATATATATATATATATATATATATATATATATAGTTTTAAAGAGGGATATTTGAAAACTCTAAATATCTCCAGAGTAGAAGGAAAAGTAGTAGAATGGAAACCATGTCATTTGAAGATTTATAGAAGGAATTTAGGGTATTTTGTCTATTAAAAGAAAGTTACTGAATTTAAACTTTTTTTCCTAATTTTTCCCCCTGACCTATAGGGTAGTCATTATAAAAACTCTAATGTGAGTACTGCCTTTTTTTATTTTAAAGAGAAAGACTCTTAAGTTGAGAAAGAGGAATGAAGTGGTGAGAGAAGTTCGAGTTGAGAGCTAATTAAATGTCATAATTTTGTAAAAGCTAAATTAAAATATATTTCAAAAGGTAGATTCATTTCATACAGGTAGTTAGATTTTATGATTTTGAAATCTGAAAGTTATATTTTGAGGGCTGTTCTATATTTAATATTAGGACAGGCACATAACGGGAAAAGAATTCACTTGAGTCGCCACAGTCACATTGTTCAGCTCTCTAAACAACTAAAGACATATTTCCAGTTGTATTCAAATACTAGGGTTTTGTTTGTTTGTTTGTTTGTTTGCTTTTGTGACTAATGCCCAAACAACAATAATATTCTTCCCTAATAATTTATATGGATCTCTGATTTTCAAAAATGCATAAAAAACATTAAGGTATATAATATCCCTTTATTAATTTATTTTAAATCACTTAGAGGTATTCAGAAATGTCATAACCATTATTTGCCTTCTGTCTTGTTATAAAGAATATAGAATCAACAGCACAGAATCCCAAATTTGCCAGAGATTTTAGAGCTCACTCAATCCAACCTATAATCTCTAAAATATTTTCCCAGAGTGTTCAAAAAGTCACTGTTTGATGGTTTCTTTTAATGAGGAACCCCCACCTCTTTCAGCAGCCCATATCACTTTTGGACAGCTCTTGTTATTAGGAAATTATTCTTTCTGTATTCTATATACCCTGTCTCAGTTTCTCCATAGCACTGGTCCAACCAACTTGCTGCCCAATTAATTTCACAGATGTTGCAATAAAAGAATTAAAAGTAAATTACTTAAAATTGCAATCTATCTTCTTTTTTGACCTGTTTCTATTCATTACAATATGTGAGTTTTGTTTTTGTTTTTTGTTTTTTGTTTTTTTTTTAGAAAATTGGGTTATATGAAAAAGAACATAGTGATTAATGGCTATTAATATGGAGAAACTGAATTCAGGGTGACAAAAAGTTAGATGCATCTGACTGAAGACAGGTTTCTAAACATATATACAAATTCCGTCCATACACAATCTGTATCCTACTTAGATAGGGCTTCCTAGTGTGAACATCATATTAATCGGGGGGGGTCATCACACTTAAAGGAACTATACAGCTCTCAACAAAGTAGTTGAAACATCAGGTCTGTATTGATTTTGAATAATCCTTGTTAACTGACAGAAATAAAGATGCATGCAGAGCTGCACTTGTTTTCCTCTTTCTGGATTAGGATATTGCAGTCTGCCAGCAATTAAAGCCTCCACTTGATCTGCAACAGTGTCTGGCATCTCAGGCAGTGCTAATGGCCAGAAGTGCCATTTTGCCATCTGTGGCTGAACTGGAATTTCTATACCTCTCAAGATACAGATCTTGCCACAATGATTTTTTCTGCCCCTATCTGCACATAGGTTGAATTACTGGGATGGTGTAACACTATCCTTCAGCTTCCACCTCAGGGTGGGATCCTTAATCATTAATCAGAGCTTCCATCTTTGATATTTTAATGTTAACAACTAGCATTTATATACTATTTTAAGGTTTGCAAAGCTTTTTAAACATTAGCTCATTTAATCCTTACAATAACCTTGTAGAGTAGGTATTTTATAGATGAGGGAACTAAGATTGAGAAGTTAAATATCTTGCACAAGGTCACATAAATCAAAGTATCTTAAACTTTTCCCACTTTTGACCCCTTTTCGCCCGAGAAATTTTTATGTGATCCTAGGTGTGTAGGTATATGAAATCTGTACAAATCAAATATTTATTGATAATAAATCATAATTTCATGACCTTCACATTCAGTTACGTGACCCCACAAGAGTTCACAACACACAGTTTAAGAAGTTTTAACATAAGTAAGTGGGAGAAGATTTGAACTTGTTTTTTTTTTTTTTTTTACCCATCTAGGCCTCTACTCAGCTGCTTAATTTCATATCTAATGCTGGAAAATGTTATATTCCTATGTTTAATTCCTATATATGATATTTGTATATATGAATATTAATATATTAATATGCTTTTACATAACTATACATGTATGGTCTCTATATTTGATCAGCTGATGGAGATCTTGTGGTAGGAAATACAATTTCATTCTCTCTTTTACCTAAATTGAAACTAAATAATTGCTTAGTAATGTCTCAGAATTTTCTTTAAGTTCCTGATTATCTATATTTCTATATCATGTTTAAAAGTAAGTCAAGAGAAGCAGTCTTTGTTGGTCACTGGTAACTATTTACAAAATACTTCGTGGGTCTTTTAAATCAGAACATTAGTTTATCTATGAATGAATAAATGAATGTAGGAATGATAAAAGCATTTATTATGGTCTTGGTATGTGCCAGTCACTGTGTTAAGAGCAGTGAGTTCAAACTCAAGAAAGCAAGATAGCCTCAGCACTTAGAAAGTTTACCTTCTAAGACATTCAGACCAGGGAATAAATCCTTTTCTTATTTGACAGGATAATTTAAAGTATTATAAACTTTTGCTGGTACTGAAATTTCCAATAATGTACTTTCTTATATGTATAACAGAACTGATTATTATTCTTTGTCAGTCCCTTCTTTATGAAATCATATGCTATACAATTGAATAAAATTCAAGTTAGTAAAGGGAAAGAAGGAGTTCATAAATCTGAATGAGACCACACTTTACAGATCTGCTCAGTAATTCCACAACAAAACAAAGGAACTTCGCTAAACCTCTAACAAATGTGTAACTTGAAAATCAGATACTCACACTGTTTTGATAGCAATTTTAAGTGAATAGAGAGCTGTAAAAACCACGTTGCTAGTCTAATAGACTCTCTTTTTTTGATAATAAGTGGGTTTTTTGTGATCTAGATGTTTATAAGCTTGTAGAATCATATATTTATAGTTGAAAGAAATCTCAGAGATCTATACACTCATTTTATAGATTAGAAAGCCTACAGCTAGGGAGCTTATGTGATTTAGTCACAATCACACGGGAATTAAATCTTATTGTTCATTATTGAATAATCAATAAATTTGCAAAAATTAATAAGTAGTACTTCCGGCCAAGATGGCGGAGAGGAAATACACTTCTGTGTAATCTCCGTGTTTTTCTCTCACTATTCATTTCATTTCATGCCTCTGAATTAATGCTCGACTGAAAAAAAACCATACAATTACTTACCAAGAGAAACCATCCTTGAGACTCGTCAAGAAAGGTCTGTTTTTGCGCGAGGGCGGGGACGGTATTTGGAAGCAGTCTGAGGGCAGCAGCGGCAACCAAAGCACAGATAGCAGCTCAGAACCGGGTGGAGCGGAGAGGTGGTAGGACGCGATCGCAGCCGTCTCTGCGGTGAGAGCTTTGCTATAGGAGCAAATCAGCAGCCCAGCAGAGAAGCTAAAAACACCGGGGGTGAAGAATACAATCCGGACAGCTGGAGTTTCTCGGGTCCTGGCCACCCCTCCCCCACAGTGTCTTAACCCGCTCGGATCTCAGAGCGCTCGGATCTCAGTGCGCAGGCGCCATAGCACAGTAGGACCTGTGCCTCACAAATACCCTGCCCCTCCCCCAAAGAAAGCAGCCTCCATTCAAGGGGTTTCTTTTTCCTTCTGTTTCTTTGATAGTTTGTCTTTGATAAATAGACAGAATGAGCAAGAAACTGAAAAAGAATTTAACCCTGGACAGCTTTTATACAGATAAAGAGCAGACTCCAAACCCTGAGGAGACTAAAAACAAACAGTCCCCAGGTGAATCCCCGAAGGAAGAGACCTCATGTCCCTCAGCACAGATGAATCTCATGGAGGAAATTAAAAAGGCTCTCACAAGGGAGCTAGAAGAAAAATGGGAAAAGGAGAGGGAGGCTCTGAAAAAGGAGAGGGAGGCTTGGCAAAAGAGCCTGGAGAAGTCAGTTAAAGAGAGAGTGGATAAAGAAACCAAATCCTTGAAAAATAGGATTAGTGAACTGGAAACAGAAAACAGCTCTCTAAAAAACAAAATTGGCGAAATGGAAAAAAATTCCACAGAACAAAAGAACTCAATTGGACAATTAGAAAAAGATCTTAAAAAAGTGAGTGAAGAAAATACCTCACTGAAAATCAGGGTCGAACAATTGGAATTGAATGACTCGAGGAGACAAGAAGAATCAGTCAAGCAAATCCAAAAAAATCAAACAATGGAAAAGGATGTGAAATACCTTCTGGGGAAGACAACAGACCTGGAAAACAGATCCAGGAGAGACAACCTGAGAATCATCGGACTTCCAGAAAAGTATGATGAAAAAAAAAGCCTGAACACTATCTTCCAGGAAATTATCAAAGAGAACTGCCCAGAAGTCATAGAAACAGAAGGTAAAATAGACATTGAAAGAATTCATCGATCCCCTACTGAAAGGGATCCTAAAATCAAAACACCAAGGAATATAGTGGCCAAATGCCAGAACCCTCAGGCAAAGGAAAAAATACTGCAAGCGGCTAGAAAAACCCAATTCAAGTATCAAGGAGCCACAATAAGGATCACCCAGGATCTGGCAGCATCCACATTAAAGGATCGAAGGGCCTGGAATATGATATTCCGAAAGGCTAAGGAACTTGGTATGCAACCAAAAATAACTTACCCAGCGAGATTGAGCATCTTTTTCCAGGGAAGAAGATGGACATTCAACGAAATAAGCGAATTTCATCTATTTCTGATGAAAAAGCCAGAACTTAACAAAAAATTTGATCTACAAGCACAGAACTCAAGAGAAATCTAAAAAGGTAAAGATTAATCTTGGGAACTATATTTCGGCTGTAAAGATGTATAAAGAATACATGTATACCTTGTTCTAGAAACTAGTTGTGGAAAGGACATTGTACTAGAAAAAAGGGAAAGTGGGGGTACTACATTTCATGAAGAGGCAAAGAAAACCTAGTAAATCTGAGAGAAAGAATGGAGAGGAATGAAAATAGTGAGTATTTTACTGCTTTCAGAATTGGCAGTAAGAGAAGAATTTTAGACATATTCATTCTATGGTGAAACTTCTCCCACCTCATTGAAAAGTGAGAAGGGAGAAGTGAAAAAGGAAGGAATAAGCTAAGTGGAAGGGAATACGGTAACTGGGAGGGAAAGGGGTAAGTTGGGGGGGGGGAACTCTAAGGGGGGGGAGGGATACTGAAAAAGGGAGGGCTGTGAGAAGCAAGGGGAGCTCACAAGCTTAATACTGGGAAGGGGGGTAAGGGAGGGGGTAAGGGAGTAAGAAGGGAGAAAAGCATAAACCGGGGTTAACAAGATGGCAAGTAATACAGAATTGGTCATTTTAACCATAAATGTGAACGGGGTAAACTCCTCCATAAAGAGGAAGCGGTTAGCAGAATGGATTAAAAGCCAGAATCCTACAATATGTTGTATACAGGAAACACACCTGAAGCGGGGTGATACATGCAGGTTAAAGGTAAAAGGTTGGAGCAAAATCTACTATGCTTCAGGTGAAGCCAAAAAAGCAGGGGTAGCCATCCTGATCTCAGATCAAGCTAAAGCAAAAATTGATCTAATCAAAAGAGATAAGGAAGGGCACTATATCTTGCTAAAGGGTAGAATGAATAATGAAGAAGTATCTATATTAAATATATATGCACCAAGTAGTGTAGCATCTAAATTCCTAAAAGAGAAATTAAGAGAGCTGCAAGAAGAAATAGACAGTAAAACTTTAATAGTGGGAGATCTCAACCTTGCACTCTCAGAATTAGATAAATCAAACCACAAAATAAATAAGAAAGAAGTCAAAGAGATAAATAGAATACTAGAAAAATTAGATATGATAGATCTCTGGAGAAAATGTAATGGGGACAGAAAGGAGTACACCTTCTTTTCAGCAGTTCATGGAACTTATACAAAAATTGATCATATATTAGGACATAAAAACCTCAAACTCAAATGCAGTAAGGCAGAAATAGTGAATGCATCCTTTTCAGACCATGATGCATTGAAAATTACATTCAATAAAAAGCCACAGGAAAGTAGACCAAAAAATAATTGGAAACTAAATAATCTCATACTAAAGAATGATTGGGTGAAACAGCAAATTATAGACATAATTAATAACTTCATCCAAGAAAATGATAATAATGAGACATCATACCAAAATGTATGGGATGCAGCCAAAGCGGTAATAAGGGGAAATCTCATATCTCTAGAGGCCTATTTGTATAAAATAGAGAAAGAGAAGGTCAATGAATTGGGCTTGCAACTAAAAATGCTAGAAAAGGAACAAATTAAAAACCCCCAATCAAACACTAAACTTGAAATTCAAAAAATAAAAGGAGAGATCAATAAAATTGAAAGTAAAAAAACTATTGAATTGATTAATAAAACTAAGAGTTGGTTCTATGAAAAAACCAACAAAATAGACAAACCCTTAGTAAATCTGATTAAAAAAAGGAAAGAGGAAAATCAAATTGTTAGTCTTAAAAATGAAAAGGGAGAACTCACCACTAACGAAGAGGAAATTAGAGCAATAATTAGGAGTTACTTTGCCCAACTTTACGCCAATAAATTCGACAACTTAAATGAAATAGAAGAATACCTCCAAAAATATAGCTTACCTAAACTAACAGAGGAAGAAGTAAATATCCTAAACACTCCTATCTCAGAAAAAGAAATAGAACAAACTATCAATCAACTCCCTAAGAAAAAAACCCCAGGACCAGATGGATTTACATCTGAATTCTATCAAACATTTAAAGATCAATTAACTCCAATGCTAAATAAACTATTTGAAGAAGTAGGGATTGAAGGAGTCCTACCAAACTCCTTTTATGACACAGATATGGTACTGATACCTAAACCAGGTAGGCTGAAAACAGAGAAAGAAAATTATAGACCAATCTCCCTAATGAATATTGATGCTAAAATCTTAAATAAAATATTAGCAAAAAGATTACAGAAAATCATCCCCAGGATAATACACTATGACCAAGTAGGATTTATACCAGGAATGCAGGGCTGGTTCAATATTAGGAAAACTATTAACATAATTGACTATATCAACAACCAACCAAACAAAAACCATATGATCATTTCAATAGATGCAGAAAAAGCATTTGATAAAATCCAACAGCCATTCCTAATAAAAACACTTGAGAGCATAGGAATAAAAGGACTTTTCCTTAAAATAGTTAGGAGCATATATTTTAAACCTTCAGTAAGCATCATATGCAATGGGGAAAAACTGGAACCTTTCCCGGTAAGATCTGGAGTGAAGCAAGGTTGCCCACTATCACCATTATTATTCAATATTGTATTAGAAACACTGGCCTCTGCAATAAGAGTCGAGAAAGAGATTAAAGGAATTAGAGTAGGCAATGAGGAAACCAAACTATCACTCTTTGCAGATGATATGATGGTATACCTAGAAAACCCCAGAGATTCTACTAAAAAGCTATTAGAAATAATTCATAATTTTAGCAAAGTAGCAGGATACAAAATAAATCCCCATAAATCCTCAGCATTCTTATACACCACCAACAAAATCCAAGAGCAAGAGATACAAAGAGAAATTCCATTCAAAATAACTGTTGATAGCATAAAATATTTGGGAATCTACCTACCAAAGGAAAGTCAGGAATTATATGAGCAAAATTACAAAAAAGTTTTCACACAAATAAAGTCAGACTTAAATAATTGGAAAAATATTAAGTGCTCTTGGATAGGCCGAGCAAATATAATAAAGATGACAATACTCCCTAAACTAATCTATTTATTTAGTGCTATACCAATCAGACTTCCAAGAAAATATTTTAATGATTTAGAAAAAATAACAACAAAATTCATATGGAACAATAAAAAGTCGAGAATCTCAAGGGAATTAATGAAAAAAAAATCAAATGAAGGTGGTCTAGCTGTACCTGATCTAAAATTATATTATAAAGCAGCAGTCACCAAAACCATCTGGTATTGGCTTAGAAATAGATTAGTTGATCAGTGGAAAAGGTTAGGTTCACAAGACAGAATAGTCAACTATAGCAATCTAGTGTTTGACAAACCCAAAGATTCTAAATTTTGGGATAAGATTTCATTATTTGATAAAAACTGCTGGGATAACTGGAAATTAGTATGGCAGAAATTAGGCAAGGACCCACACTTAACACCACATACCAAGATAAGATCAAAATGGGTCCATGACCTAGGCATAAAGAACGAGACTATAAATAAATTAGAGGAACATAGGATAGTTTATCTCTCAGACTTGTGGAGGAGAAAGAAATTTGTGACCAAAGATGAACTAGAGACCATTACCAATCACAAAATAGAAAATTTTGATTATATCAAATTAAAAAGCCTTTGTACAAACAGAACGAATGCAAACAAGATTAGTAGGGAAGTAACTAACTGGAAAACATCTTTACAATTAAAGGTTCTGATAAAGGCCTCATTTCCAAAATATATAGAGAACTGACTCAAATTTATAAAAAATCAAGCCATTCTCCAATTGATAAATGGTCAAAGGATATGAACAGACAATTTTCAGATGAAGAAATTGAAACTATTACCACTCACATGAAAGAGTGTTCCAAATCACTATTGATCAGAGAAATGCAAATTAAGACAACTCTGAGATATCACTACACTCCTGTCAGATTGGCTAAGATGACAGGAAAAAACAATGATGAATGTTGGAGGGGATGCGGGAAAACGGGGACATTGATGCATTGTTGGTGGAGTTGTGAACGAATCCAGCCATTCTGGAGAGCGATCTGGAATTATGCCCAAAAAGTTATCAAACTGTGCATACCCTTTGATCCAACAGTGTTTCTATTGGGCTTATACCCCAAAGAGATACTAAAAAAGGGAAGGGGACCTGTATGTGCCAAAATGTTTGTAGCAGCCCTGTTTGTAGTGGCTAGAAACTGGAAAATGAATGGATGCCCATCAATTGGAGAATGGCTGGGTAAATTGTGGTATATGAATGTTATGGAATATTATTGCTCTGTAAGGAATGACCAGCAGGATGAATACAGAGAGGCTTGGAGAGACCTACATGGACTGATGCTAAGTGAGATGAGCAGAACAAGGAGATCATTATACACTTCGACAACGATATTGTATGAAGATGTATTCTGATGGAAGTGGATTTCTCTGACAAAGAGACTTAACTGAGTTTCATTGGAGAAATGATGGACAGAAACAGCTACACCCAAAGAAGGAATACTGGGAAATGAATGTGAACTATTTGCATTTTTGATTTTCTTCCCGAGTTATTTTTACCTTCTGAATCCAATTCTCCCTGTGCAACAAGAGAACTGTTTGGTTCTGCAAATATGTATTGTATCTAGGATATACTGCAACATGTTTAGCATATATAGGACTGCTTGCCATCCTGGGGGGGGGGGGAGGAGGGAGGGAGAGGGAAAAAACGAAACATAAGTGATTGCAAAGGATAATGTCGTGTAGAAATTATCCTGGCATGGATTCTGTCAATGCGAAGTTATTATTAAATAAAATAAAATTTATTATAAAAAAAAAAAAAAAAAAAAAAAAAAAAAAAAAAAAAAAAAAAAAAAATTAATAAGTACAGTGTATTAGGCATTACATCAGGCACTTGATACACATCTTATGATTGGCCATTCACTTCACTATATTGTATTTTGCAGAATTTTTTATATGAATGGAATATGAATATTTTATATGAATGTTCTTTGGAATATTCAATACATATATTCATAGAGTGCATACAGTTAATCACATACAGTACTTACAAAGGTATATAGTACACTTCGACAACGATATTGTATGAGGACATATTTTGATGGAAGTGGATTTCTTTGACAAAGAGACCTGAGTTTCAATTGATAAATGACGGACAAAAGCAGCTACACCCAAAGAAAGAACACTGGGAAACGAATGTGAACTATCTGCATTTTTGTTTCTCTTCCCGGATTATTTATACCTTCTGAATCCAATTCTCCCTATGCAACAAGAGAACTGTTCGGTTCTGCAAACATATATTGTATCTAGGATATACTGCAACATATCCAACATATAAAGGACTGCTTGCCATCTAGGGGAGGGGGTGGAGGGAGGGAGGGGAAAAAAAATCGGAACAGAAATGAGTGTAAATATAATGTAATTATTAAATTAAAAAAAAAAAAAAAGATAATAAGTGGGTTTTTTGTGATCTAGATGTTTATAAGCTTGTAGAATCATATATTTATAGTTGAAAGAAATCTCAGAGATCTATACACTCATTTTATAGATTAGAAAGCCTACAGCTAGGGAGCTTATGTGATTTAGTCACAATCACACGGGAATTAAATCTTATTGTTCATTATTGAATAATCAATAAATTTGCAAAAATTAATAAGTACAGTGTATTAGGCATTACATCAGGCACTTGATACACATCTTATGATTGGCCATTCACTTCACTATATTGTATTTTGCAGAATTTTTTATATGAATGGAATATGAATATTTTATATGAATGTTCTTTGGAATATTCAATACATATATTCATAGAGTGCATACAGTTAATCACATACAGTACTTACAAAGGTATATAGTACATTTCAATATAGATAGCTGTAGACTTTTGTGACACTGTGTGTTCTTCTACAATCCCAGAGATCTCCCTCCATTTCCAATATAATGTAGAAGTATCACAGAAAGGAATGGTGGATGACTCAGGAACCCAACTGGATAAGAATCTTTATTGACTTTCATGAGAAGTTTATTAGCACCTGCTGTACTTTTATAATTTTAATCTAAACCAGAAACATAGACTTCTTGGTAAATTTTGTATGTCTTTTGTTGGCATCTCATGCCAGTCACCTAATGATATCCCTTTTTCTTGGAAAGATCATCTGTCTTTTAAACTCAGTTTGTTCAAAGATTTGTAGGATACACTACTATATTTATAATTGCACATTTGCTAGAATTAGAAGGAAGTTGGATGTTTTTGGAGACCAACCCTATTTTGAAGCATCAATTATTATTGACTTAAAAAAACCTAGGGCTTGGTTTTTACAAACCCCCAAATTTTAAATCCTGGAGAATAAGTAAACCTACACAATTACTTTATTTTGATTCCTTCACAAGCCCCTTCTCCCATATATCTCTGTGCATTTTTACTTTATGCTTTTTACTCCTTTCCATTTCTAACTTTGCTTATGAGTATGTTGACTTGGAAAGTGAAAAATATATTTTGCTTTAAGAAATTCTCCATTAAGATTACAGAATAATATTTTGAATACCTCCAGCTAGTTTTATATTACCTTTTAAGATGCTATTTGTTAATTATTCCAGTGAAGAGTCTGTGTTTAGAAAGAAAAGAAATTATAGTTTGGATATGCAGGCCATATTTAGTAGGTAATCTTAGTGTACTTTTGCTAGAATACTATGGGCCTTGCAATGGCCGTGTCAGGTTGGGATAAGAAGGATGGCATGGAGGATGTAAATGAGGATTGATTAAAAGAGAAGCAAGTGGAATATAGAAGGCTGGGGAAAGAGGAAGATGCCCCTTTATCCTCATAGTTGGCATTATTACCCATAGTCAAAGCTTTCTAAGTAAGAGCACTGTCTTTTTAAAAGCAATAGGGGGTTGGAGTTGAGGGAGTGCTCACAGCAGTAAGTATAACACAGCTGTGCTCTGTTTATGCTTAGGCTACAATAAAAACGCTATAAAATGTGAGATGTCATAGCTCCACTTTGCTTTATTTATACTATTTCCTCTGAGCTCTGTCACACTGCACATTCATCTGCTAAGTTGCAGCAAGAATGGAGATTAAAATATCACAGCTCAAAATAGGAGTCAAGCGGAAGGAGATTCATCATAGCCCTATTAAAAATATGTAAATATGGGAATGAAGTCATTTTAAAGCTATAAGGCTCTCTCCCTCTCAGTGACTTGGGGAAAGATCCCTGGAATGAGTGATGTGCTATACAAATGACAAATATATGGGATACTTTCTCCATTTTTTCACCCATCAAGATATTTGTTAAGATTAAAAATATTATTTGAATTGCAAATTACATATATGTTTTATCATAACCATTGCCTAAACTCAATGATAGGAAATATGATGTTAGTCTAAAAGAAATTTGGAAAGGAAAAGTTGTATATTGTTCAATTTGTTAGAAAGAGTAATATTGATATTTGAGATTTCATTTCTTTTCTGAAATATTACTTAACCTTGGAAAATCTGTGGATATTCTGTATTTACATATGGGGAAGTTTCAGTGAGAAATTGAGGCATAGTTATGTCAGCTAATTTGCTTGCATCCTGTAACCTATATCAGAGCTGAAATTAGAAACAAAAAGACCAGTGTCAAACTCCAGGGAATAATAATAATAATAATATTTATATCTTACCTATTATGCGCCAGGTGCTCTGCTAAGCATTTACAATAATCATCTAATTAGATATTCACAACAGACCTGACAGATAGCTGCAATTTTATTCCCAATTTTAGAGATGAGGAAATGAAGACAAACTGACTTTCCTAATGTCACACAGCTTCTAAGATCATTTGGCCCATACTGTCTCCATTGTATCATGAGCAACCTCTATTCCTTATTACAAATGTAAGTCTGACAATTTTTTCTCCATCCAGTGTGCTTCCTCTATAATACAACAAAGAAATAAGATGTTGATAGACAAGGAGCCAATTTTGATTTAAAGAGATAAATATTTTAGATGGTAGTTTGGAACATTCTAAAAAACATTTTAAAAAATCTCTTTAAAGCATTTACATTTTAATTTAAATTTTAAGCATTTAAAAAATGTGCTGCTAACCTAGAGCACTGGATTAGAAGCCCAGAAATCTGGTGATCTCAATGGTCTTTTTTGGACTTAGACTTCAATTTTCTGTTCAGGTAGTCAACCTTCTCTTGAAATATTTATTATAACCACCTTGCTCTTTTTAATTAATAAAGGATACTTAAAAATGCAAAATTGTTAGGTTCACAAATGATTAACTTGGTTCTTTCTAGTACAAAACAATTGCTCTGTCTTGGAATTAGAAAGAGTTTTAAAATATTTTCGTATACTATTGGCTCCCCCTTTGACCTAAAGTGTTTTTTCCCCTTGCAAATCACATAACTTGCTGTGCTTCAAATCTTGAATCAATAATTTTGATTACTGATCTATATATGCTTCAGTTAATCTCAGTTTTACAGCAGGATAGGACTTAAAAATCACTGAGCCCAATCCTCTCATTTCAAAGATGAAGATCTTAGGATCCAGCAAGCTTAAGGAAGTTGGCAACAACCACAAAAGTAGCTGGCAGCAGAGTTGAAAGTTTCCTATCACTCAGTCCTGGGTACTTTTCATTATCTGCATCAATCTTTGTGAAGCTAAATGATATAGTGCCTTGATTGTTTAAGGGGAAACAAAACAATTGTATGCTTTAATTAATTGGTGGAGTTTTCTCATGATCTCAGCTACATTGAATTTGATATTTTAGATCATTTATCTTATTTTGGCAGGCTTCAGGAAAGGATGCTGGAGAATCTGCCTTTGGCTGCCAGGAAAGTGGAAGTGATCAGTTTTTGATTGGCTCTGATGAAATTGATGTCTTGTGTTCTTCATAATTTATCTTGTGAGGCAACAATTTTCAAGGGATAAGGAAAAGGCTAAAGTAATTTAGTTTGGGGGAAGGAGGGAACAAAAGAAATACTTTGAAGTACAATAGTGGTTCTCATGAAAGAATAAGATTTTAAAAACTTAATCATTTTTTAGAGAGGTGATTAGCATCTAAATTTTAAAAAGAAATAAAAGCAATATCTATGTAGGTACCATTGTGCATTATCAGAACATAAACTTGGCCTAGAGCCTTACTTTATCTTTCATTATTAACATAAGTCTGGGAAAAACATATCTTATTTGAAGATATTAAATTGCTATGAAAAACTATTAAATATTTCATTGAGTACCTATAAAAATAATGAATCAAACTTTATGTTTGTTAAAAAGCATCCCTCCCAGGGCAGCTAGGTGGCACAGTGAATAAGAGCACTAGCTCTGAAGTCAGGAGGACCTGTGTTCAAATCTGGTCTCAGATATTTAATACTTCCTACATGTGTGACCCTGGGCAAGTCATTTAACCCCAATTGCCTCAGGGGGAAAAAAAGCATCACTTCTTTTATGGGACACTTCAGTCTAACAAGCTTACACAGTTGCAATAATTGTATTTTTTTAAGTGAATACTTGTCATTGATAATAAATTTCTTGACTATAAAATGATTTAAAGTTTGTTAGTTTCTTTTAAGTCCTTTTATAACATGCTTAAAGAAGTTATTTGGAAAAATACCAAAAATGTTTATACACACACACACACACACACACACACACACACAGAGTTTCAATAATATTGTATTCAGTAGATTCAGTTGCATATATAAAAATATATGTATAAACATGTGCCTGGACTTATGATTTATTGCCATTGGGAACTTCTGGATGAGAGAAAACATTGTCTCCTTATACTGATTGACCACTGATTGGCAACTTATACCTCTTAAATAGAGCTGCCAAGAGCACACTGAGCATTTTAATATGTTACTCAGGATCACAGAGCCAGTATGTATCAGGAGAGAAACTTGAATACAGTTCTTCCTGATTCTCTATTCACTATGACTCTCATCTGTATAAAGTATGTGCCTATTAATTTTAGCAAAAACTAACTTAGCTGCCCAATGGATAATGAAAAGGAGTGACTAAAATTTCATCTGAATTTTGGAGCTCATTAGCCATTATATGTAATTTACATAATTATAGGTGAAATTTCCTGCCATCAAGGATGAATATACAAAATCACCTGAAGGCCAGGGCAAAGAAGATGGACTCCTAGTCAGAAGTTAATGCTATGTAGGGAGAAAGGAGAGTAGAGAATAGAAAATCCTGACAAAGAATGTTTTCTAATACCTGCCCATCATTATTTCAAATATACTTCCTATATTAGAAGTTTTGTCACTGAGAGTTCACTTATTTGTATTTCTGTCCCATATTAGAAAGATAGAAGAAAAATGATTAGAGGACACCACTATCAGATTTCCAGACACCTTTTTATCATTCTATGTGGGATATAGAGTTGGATTGAACAAGTGCTTATTGTCAATCTGCTAGCTGCTGCTTTCTCTTAATGTCTCCTATTCAAAATGAACCAATAAACACAATGATAGACTATTGATTATAACCACAGAATCATATAATTTGAGTGAGAAGGGACTTCAGAAGTAATATAGTCTAACTGAAGCCCAAGAAGAATCCTCACTGACATATCAGACATATTATCATCTAGCCATTGTACTTATAAACAGTTCTATTATAATTTTTTCCTAATATTAAGCCTAAATGTAGACCTTTTCTTATAACTTTACATCTCAATTATGCCATATACTTCCCAAAACAAATCCAATCCCTTCTCCCCATAACAGTCCTTCACATATTGAAATTGCAGTGTTTATACAGGATTTAGTTTTTTTGTTTGTTTGTTTGTTTTTAACAGTTAACTGTGCATGTGCTGTTTTTCTGGTTCTGCTTACTCTGTATCAGCTAATATGTCTTCCTGTTCTTCTGTAAATCCCTCATATTTATTTTTACCATTACAATGATACATTTTGTTTAGTCATTCCCCATTTCATAGCCACCTCTTTTATTTTCAGCTCCTTGTCATAAAAGTGCAACGGTGAATGACTATTGGGCATATCTTTTTCTCTTTTACCTAAATGAAATATGTGTCTAGCAGTTAGATCTCTGCCTCAAATTATAGTTTGTAGACTATCTAAAAATTATATATTCCTTGGACTTCTTTGTCTCCTTTCTGGCACTCTGCTACTATTACTGCAGAATCAGAAAGGGAGGGTCATGTAGAACTGAGACATTTTGTCTTTTATTTTATTTTGTGGATTGTCATAGCTATTGAATTCATTAGTAAGTGACCAGCCTATTGGTGATGAGTCTTTCTATATTTATTTAGAGTAGTTCTCAAAAAGTAGATTTTCTTTGTTGCCAGAGCCATTTTTGAAACCTTTCCATCATTGGAGAACCTGCCCAAGCTTCTGTTCCCTTAACATAGCATTTATGAACACACAGTCCCCTCTAAATTATGATAGACATAAGGATAGGACTTTATGGATAAAATTGACATCTCTATAATTAATGAAATATATTTTACTATTCTGAAATATGAATCATAAGGGTTAATTGGTCAGATATGAAATTTATCATTCATATGAATTCATAAAAACTAACATAACTACTAAAACTGATAATAAAAACTTTTGAAAAGGGATAGTATGTCAAACTGATTTTTAATTCAATGATAAGAGTATTAATAATGCTAATCTATATAATTTAGGGAATGCCCATTTTTTTATTTTTAGGGAAATTTTGGTATAGAGTCAAATTTTACAAACAGTTGATTTAAATTATCTTTTTGACTGGCATTTATAAGATGTTCCTAACTTTTTTCTTTTAATAGTATTTATTTTTTCCAGTTATATATAAATATAGTTTTCAACATTTATTTTCATAAAAATTCTAAGTTCCAATTTTTTCTTCCTCTCTTCCTTTTTTCATGACACAAGATAGCAATCTGATATGTTCTATATATGTACAATCATTTTAAACATATTTCCATATTAGTCATGTTGTGTAAGAAAAATCAAAACGAAAAGGGAAAACCATGAGAAAGAAAACCAAAAAAAATAAAATAAAATAAAAATAGTATGCTACATTTTGCATTCAGTATCCATAATTTTTCTCTGGACATAGATAGCATTTAAGACTATATTATAGTCTTATAATATAGTATAAGACTATATTTAAGACTATTGAAATTGTCTTAGATTACTGTATTGTTGAGAAGAACTAAATCTGTCATAGTTGATCACACATTCTTGCTTTTACTGTGCACAATGTTGTTCTGGTTCATCAGTTCATGTAAGTCCTTCCAGGTTTTTCTGATATCAATCTATTCATCATTTCTTACAAAACAGCAATATTCTATTGCATTCCTATATCACAACTTAATCAGCTATTCTTCAATTGTTGGGTATCCTGTCAAGTTAGTCTATCACCCCCCGACACACACACACACACAAAGAGCTGCTGCAAACATTTTTTGCACATGTGGCTTCTTTTCCTTCCTTTATGATTTCCTTGAGACACAGACCCAGTAATGGCACTGCTGGAAAAAAGAGTGTACATAGTTTTTGAAGCCTTTTGGGCACAGGTTCAAATTGCCCTTCAGAATGGTTGGATCAGTTTACAACTCCACCAACAGTGCATTGATGTTCCAGTTTTCCTACATCCCTTTTGACATTTTGACATTTATCATTATCTTTTCCTATCATCTTAGCCAATATGATAGGTATGGGGTGGTACCTCAGAGTTGTTTTAATTTGCATTTCTCTAATCAGTAATAATTTAGAGCATTTTTCCCCATATGGCCATAGAAGACTTTAATTTCTTCATCTGAAAATTGTTCATTTGACCATTATCATTTGGGGAAGGGTTTGTGTTCTTTATGTCTGACTACTATAAATATTTTAGAAATGAGACCTTTATCAGGAACACTAGCTATAAAAATTGTTTTCTGTTTTTCTTCTGTTTTTGTTAGCTGGCAAATTTAATGCCTGAGATAGCTGAGAATATTTTTAGGACAGTCCTCTCTCCGTGGTTTTCCTTCTGCCTATATGACTGTTCCTTCTCTGTCTCCTTTGTTGGATCCTCTCTAACTCTAGATGCTTCTCAGGGTACTGTGCTGGACTCTCTCTCCTCTCCATTTATGCTGCTTCACTTAGAACAGCTCCCATGGATTAATTACTGTCTCTATGCTTATGATTCTTAAAGCTATATATCCTTCCCCAATCCCTCTGCTGATCTCCAATCATACATCTTCAACTGTCTTTCAGACATCTTGAGTTGTATATATAGTTGATATCTTAAAGTCAATAGTCCAAAATGGACCCAGTTGTCATTTCTTCTAAACCTTCCCTCTCTACTTTCCCTATTGGGGAGATTATCACCATCCTCCCAATTCCTTGGTCTATCAGTCTTGGAGTCCTTTTGAATTCCTCATTATTTTCTCATTTTCCTATCCATTTCCAAGCTGTTTCCAAGACATTTTGATTTTATCTTTGCCATATCTCTCAAATATGCCTGTTTCTCTCTTCTGACACTGACACCACTCTGATAAAGACTCTCATTACTGCATTCCTTGATTTTTGTTATTGTCTGCTGGTGGATTTCTTAAATTTCTCCCTGTGCCAATCCAGCCACTAAAAGGATTTTTCTAAAACACAAGTCAGCTCATGTCAAATCCTGTCCTCTGCTACCTCCTCCCCACCCCATAAACTCCAGTGGCTTTCCATTGCTTTCAGGATCAATAAAAATGATTTGTTTGGCATTCAATGTCTTTCACAACTGAGTCCCCTTATGCTTTACTTTCCACTCACTTTTCTGGCTTTTCCAGGAACAAAATGCTATATTTTTGGCATTCTCCCTAGCTATCTCCCATTCTTGGAATGTTCTTGCTCCTTTGCTTTATCCATTGGCCTTCCTGACTTCCTGCAAGTACCAACAAAAATGCCACCATTGCCAATGCAATGCCAAATGCCACCATAAGAAACCTTACTCAGTTCTCTTTAATCACCCAAATAAAAAAAGTACATGTCCCTTAGTCTTGGCAATTGTTTTAATTTTTGACAGCATTTATTTTCATAAAACAATATTCATCAAAAATTTTACTTGTAAAGATAAATGTTATAATTGCTTTGAGTCAATTGATTCCCTAAAGGAATTATTGGGATACTACATTTATAAAGGGATGGCCATTAATCATGATTGTAAGTAAATTTGAGGGGTTACTATGCTCCTTCCTCATATGTACTTAAGAGCTTTATTATCTATTGGCTTTGAGGGAGAGTTAGTCTATCACAAAAGAATATTGATATTGCAATGCTGCACATGGTGTCACAACATTGGCAAAGTGGCAAAAACAACATGCAATATTTTTGAATAGCATGGCATTTCTTTGAAGTACTGCAGGCAACGGAACATAAATCAGACTTAATGATGGATTTTCCAAAGATGTTTATTAATGTATTCTTTTAATCTAAAATACCTACTCTTGGCATTCATAAAGCCAGCAAAAGAGAAGTGAAAAGTATTCCTAAACCCCAGCAATTACTTGTAGGTGCTCAGTAATTAAATCAGTTGGGTACTAGATGATATCAAGACCAGAATACATAACATTCCCATTCTATTAGACTATTTTAAAGATACATGGCCTACCAAATTCCTTATATTTTTTAAGTGCCCAAACAAAAGTCTGAATTTATTTTATCATAAATGAAATTCCTTAGGCTCTGAAGTTTTCTGAGTTTTTAAAATTCTAATTTCCCTTTAACTAGACGGAGCTTCTTAACTTTGGATCCTTGGTACTTAATCCTTGTGAAACTAATGGGAATCTTTGGAATCTAAAGGAAGTGGGATGTGCACAATCCCAAAATTATTCCTAGAAATGCAAATAAATATATTGGGTTTTAATTAAACTAACTAACCACCAGTAGAATGGACTGTTTACAGAGGTAAATTCTTTAGTAAAGTGTTTTTTTTTTTAATATAGAACTTAGATAACTACTTGTTGGAATATTGTAGAAAAGATACCTAATAAAGTTAAATTGGATGAAATAACTTATTTGCTTCTAATTTTTGGATTCTGTATGTGATTAGTAATGTAGTATTATTAAAAGAATGGGAAATGGGAGAGATAACAATTTAATAAAGATTGAATAATCAAGTTTTGATTGCTAACATAGAATTTCAGAATTTCTTAGTTTTACTGGGAAATATTTGAAATGGCTGAAGTCAGAAGTTGGCTCATATGTTTTGTTTTCTAATGCCCTCTGAAGTTCTTTTCTAAGACAAAAGAATGTCATGTATTTGTGGATTGGAACTTTTTCAAATTGTCTTTGTGTACTAACCACATAATATAGTTCATGGCTTATAATAGCTATTACAAATACCTTGTAATAGGTACTTAATAAATGACCGTTTCTTCATTAACTGATTTGGTGAATAGTATTGGTTAATTGGGCATCTGGGTGGAGAAGTGTACAGAGGCCAGGCCTGGAATCAGTAAGAATTGAATTCAAATGTGACCTCAGTCACTTTCCTGTCTGTGTAACCCTGGGTGAGACATAATGTTATTTGCCTCTGTAAAAGGAGAAGGAAATGACACATCACTCCACTATCTTTTCCAAGAAAATCCAAATGAAATTACAAAGAGTCACACATAAGACTCTTGTCTTAAGGGAAGTAAGGGGAGCTAGTATAGGTAAGAAGAACAAGCAATCTAGAAGATAATCAGCAAAAAGGTATGGAGTTAGGAGACAAAATGTTATGTTCAAAGAACATTTAATAGATCTATATACCTAGAATTGGAGAATTTATGGAATAGAGAATAAGAGGGAGGAAAACTAGAAAGGTACAACATGGCCAACTTGTGAAAAGCTCTAAATGTCTAACAGAGGATTTTCTATGATCCTGGAGTTAACAGTTAGTCTCTAGAGTTTATTGAGTAAAAGGAGTGACGTGGTTGGATTTGGACTTTGGGCAGCTGAGGGGAAGAAGGACTGGAATAAGCAGACATGTGAGGCACAAAAACTAATTTAAAAAATATCTGACCCAATCTCTTCATTTGTAATATAAAGATAAAAATATTTCACTAGAACAAAAGAGTGTATATGGGAGTGATTTATGAAGTATGATTTGTACTTTTTAAGTTTCTTAATCTAAATAAGTAAACAACGAAGTACCCAATAAGAAGGGTAGACAATTGAGCATAAAGTATTTTTTGTGCTTTTTTTTATCATAGTTTACAAGTAATTGACTGTCATTTCTTTCACATAATTTATACTCACATAAAATATACATATGGCTATATATACACTATATAAATATACTCTAAATACTATAAATGCCAGTTTATTTTACTGAATGTTAATATTTACATTCCTATGGTTATGTATATTGTTTTCCTGGTTCTGCATTCTTTCCTCTCATCAGTTCATACAAGTCTTCCCATATAGCTTTGAATTCCATATATTCATGGTTTTTACAGAGCATTAAGTACATTATGAAGCATGCATTGTAATATACCATTACATTAATGAAGAAAAATCTGTTTGTCGATTCTCAGGTTATTGGGGACCCAAATTGTGTTCATTTATTTGTAATGACAGAAAGATCTGCTACATATAGTATATAGGAGATTCTGTGTTTAATCTTTTTGGATGTATATTTCATAATTGGATCTCTGAGTCAAGTTAAAATATAGCACAAGAAACTGTGGGCCTTTCAGTCACTATTTTTTAGCATTTTCCAAATTGTTTTCCAGAATGGTTGGACTAATGCAAGCTATACCAAAACCTTATTAGTGAACCTGAATTTCCATAGTTATTCAACATTGAATATTCCCATTTTTGGTGATCTTTTCTGGTTGGCTGGTTGTGTGGGATAAAAACTAATTGTGTTGTTTTTTAATAATATATATTTTTTAACTTTCAAAATACATGCAAAGATGTTTTCAACATTCATCCCTACAAAACTTAGTGTTCCAAATTTTTGTCTCTCCATTCTTTGCACCCTCCTTCTAGATAGCAAGTAATACAATATATGTTAAACTTGTGCAATTCTTCTATACATACTTATTATGCTGCACAAGGGAAAAAATGTGGTTTTATTTACATTTCTCCTATGACTTGGAGTAGTCCTTCAAATGATTGTTAATGGTTCATAAATTTTTCTTTTCAGAAATATTTCTTCTCCTTAAAAACTATTTATTGGGAAATGACTCACCTTAAAGCTTTATCAATTTGTGATAATTTACTAGATCTGTTGGATATAAAAAAACTTTATCAGATTAATTGTAGAAACATGTATAGAAGAATTGCACATGATTAGCATATAGTAGATTACTTTCCATCTAGGGGAGAGGATGGGGAAAAGGGGGAGAAATTTGGGACACAGAGTTTTTCATGGGTCAATGTTGAAAAATTATCTATGCATATGATTTGAAAATAAATAGAAAAATAACTTTATCAGAATTTTTTTTATTTTTAATACACATTGCTTTATGAATAATATTTAGAGAAAAAATCAGAGCAAAAGGAGAAAACCACATGAGAAAAAAAAACAGAAAAAAAAAGAAGTGAACATAGCTTGCTTTCTTATGTTTTTATGGTATCATCCTTTATGCACAAATCATATACCCATTTTGACCTTATTTTGGTTTGGAGTATGAGATGTAGGTCTATGCTGAGTTTCTGACATATTATTTTCCAGTTTTCTCAGCAATTTTTGTCAAATAGTGAGTTTTTATTCCTGAAGCTGGAATTTGGGAGGCAAATACTAGATTACTATGGGCCTTGATTATTGTGTTGTGTGTATCTAATATATTCCACTGATCCACCACTCTCTTTCTTAGCCAGTACCCAATAGTTTTGATTTCTGCTGCTTTGTAATATAGTTTTAGATCTGTTATGGCTAAAGTACCATTGTTTGTATTTATTTATTATTAATTCCCTTGATATCCTTGACCTTTTTTTTTTCTTTCAGATGAATTTTGTTATTATTGTTTTTAGTTCTATAAAGTAACTTTGGGACAGTTTCATTGGTATGGCACTGAATAAATAGACTAATTTAGGTAGAATTGTCATTTTTATTATATTAACTCAGCCTACCCATGAGCAGTTTATATTTTCCCAATTGTTTACATCTGACTTTATTTGTGTGAGAAGTGTTTTGTAATTCTGTTCATATACTTCTTGGGTTTGTCTTGGCAAGTAGAAACACAAATATTTTATTTTGTCTACAGTTGTTTTAAGTAGAATTTCTATTTCTATCTTTTGCTGGTGGGCTTTGTCAGTGAGATATAAAAATGCTGATGACTTGTGTGTGTTTATTTTATATACTGTAACTTTGTACCATATTAATGTCATAGAAAAAAATTTGGCAGTACTCCTTCTTTACCTATTTTTCCAAATTGTTTACATAGTATTGGAATTAATTATTCTTTAAATGTTTGATATAATTCACTTGTGACTCCATTTAGTCCTGGAGTTTTTCTTAGGGAGTTCATGAAGGTCTTGTTCAGTTTCTTTTTCTAAAATGGGACAATTTAAGTAATTTATTTCCTCTTTTTTTAATCTGGGAAATTTTTTGTAAATATTTATCCATTTCAGTTAGATTGTCAGACTTGCTGCATAGAGTTGGACAAAATAGCTCCTAATTATTGATTTAATTTCTTTTTCATTGGTAGTATGTTCTCCCCTTTCATTTTTGATAGTTGACTTATTGTTTTCTTTCATTTCCCTTATCAAACTAACCAAAGATTTATTGATTTGTTGTTGTTTTTTCATAAAACCAAAAAACAACAACAAATCAATAAATCTTTGGTTAGTTTGCTTAGTTTTATTAATTTAATTGTTTCTTAGTTTCAATTTTATTAATCTCTCTTTTGAGTTTCAGAATTGCTAATTTGGTATTTAACTAGTGTTTTAAAATTTGTTCTTTTTCTAGCTTCTGTCATTGCATGCCCAATTCATTGATCTCCTCTTTCTCTATTTTATTTAAGTGGCTATTTAGAAATACAAAATTTCTCCTAAAAACTGTTTTGGCTGCATCTCATAGGTTTTGGTGACTCGTCTCAATACAGTCATTCTCTTGGATGAAATTAGGGATTGTTTCTGTATTTTGTTGTTTGATTCATGTTTTAGAATTAGATTATTTAGTTTCTGATTGTTTTTTAATCTATGTTTCTCTGCCCCTTTATTGAATAATTTTTAGTGCATTGTGGTCTGCAAAGGAAGCATTTATTATTTCTGCCTTTCTGCATTTGATTGTGAGGTTTTACACCCTAATACATGGTCAATTTTTATGTGCCATGTGATGCCAAGAAAAATGTGCATTCCTTTTTTTCCCTATTCATTTTTCTCCAGAGCTCTATCCTATCTAGGTTTTCTAAGATTCTATTAATCTCCCTAGTTTTTTTTCTTGTTTATTTTATGGATAGATTTGTCTGATTCTGACAGGGGAAAGTTAATATCACACACTATTATACTTTCTGTCTATTTCTTCATACAATTGGCTTAAAACTTTCTCTAGAAATTTGCCTGCTCTACCACTTGGCACATATATATTTAATATATTTATTATTTCATTGTTTATGGTATACTTTATCAAAATGTACTTTTCCTCCTGATCTCTTTTAATTAGATCTATTTTACTTGTGCTTTATCTGATATCATAATTGCTACCAATTTTTTTTTTTTACTTCAGCTGAAGCATAATAAATTCTGTTCCAGCTTTTTACCTTTACTCTGTATTTGTCTCTCTGTTTCAAATGTATTTCTTGTAAACAACATATTGTAGGATTCTATTTTTTAATAAACTCTGCTATTTACTTCTGTTTTATGGATGAGTTCATCCCATTCACATTCAGTTGAGATTACCAGCTTTGTATTTCTCTCCATCCTATTTTCGTCCCTGTATATACTTTTGTTCTCTTTTTCCATCTTTTCCTTAGTAATGATCCAGCCCCCATGCTACCTTATCTCCTCTCATCTCTCCCCCCTTTCTTATAAGAGTTTTTAACCCACCCACACACACTATTTATCTTTTATCACTTCACCCCTTCTCTTACCATTTTCCCCCAGTGTTTCTGCCCCACCTTTTATCCAGCCTCTGTGTTTTCTTTCTTTTTTCTCCTATTTTTTTTATAAAGTTAGGTAAATTTATGTATAAAACTGAATGACTAGGTTATTCCCTCTTTGAGCCAGAACTGATGAGATCAAGCTTCAGACAATGTTCATCCCCCTCCCTTTTTTTCCTTCAATTATATTAGGTCTTTTGATCCTCTTGGTATGAGCTAATTGTCCCATTATACCTCCCTTTTTTTCTCCTTTTCCTGTAGACAATTTTCAACCCCTTAATGGTTTTTTTTTCTTTGATATCATCATATCTATCTGCATTCACAACTACACCTCTGTCCATGTGATGCCACTCTCTAATTGTCCCAATAACAGATATAGTTCTCATTTTCCCATCTAGGGATGTATACACTTTAATCTTTAAATAATAGATATTTTCCCCCATTTCCCTTTCAATGCTACTCTCAAGTCCTGTGTTTGTAGATTTAAATTTCTATTTAGTTCTATTTAGTTTTTTTTTTTAATAGAAAGATTGAAAGTCATTTACTTCATTGAAGCTCCAAAGCCTCCTCTAAAAGATGATACTGAGTCTCACTGGGTAGTTAATTTTTGGTTGTAAACCTAGGTCCTTTGCCTTCAAGAATATAGGTCTAAGTCTTCTGATCCTTTATTATAGAAGCTGCCAGATCCTGGGTAATCCCAACTGTTGCTCCTTGATACTTGAATTGATTTTGTCTGGCAGCTTGCAGTATTTTTCCCTTGAGATTGTAGTTTTGGAGTTTTGCAACAATGTTCTTTGGAGTTTTCATTATGGGACCTCTTTCCAGAAGTGATTGATGGATTTTTTTCAATGAATATTTCCCCCTCTGTTTCTAGAATATTGGAGCAGTTTTCCTTGATGATCTCTCAAAGAATTCTTAATTTGGTCATGGTCTTCAGATAGGCCAATAATTTTAAAATTGTCCCTTCTGGATCCATTGTCCAGGTCAGCTGATTTTTTCAATGAGGTATTTTACATTTTCTTCTGTTTTTTTCATTGTTCATAGCTGGTTTGATTGATTCTTGCTGTCTCATAGAGTCATTAGCTTTCATTTGTGTCATTCTAGTTTTTCATGTGTGATTTTCTTCAGTTAGCTTTTGTATCTCTTTTTCCAGTTAGTCAATTCTTCTTTTGGAAATGTTATTTTTTTCATTTTTTTTTTTTTCTGCATTTGGTCAATTGTATTTTTAAAGAGTTATTTTCTTCAGTCATTTTTTTCCCCTTCTTTTTCCAGGCTGTTGACTATCTCTTGCATACCTTTCATTTCTTTTTTTTTTTTTTTTTCATTTTTTCTTCTATTTTGCTCTTTGCCTTTTTGAAGTCTTTTTATGAGCATTTATTTTTATGCTTCTCTTGAGTTCTATATTTGGAGGTCAATTTTTTTGTTTAGTTCTGGTCTTTTCATCAGAAATAAATGGAATTCACCTGTTTCATTGAATGTCTATCTTCTTCCCTAAAAGAAAATGCTGTTTAATAGGGTAATTTATTCTTGACTGCTCCCAGTGCTCACCTTGGAATATCAGATTCCAAGCACTTCAATCCTTTAAAGAGGAAGCTGCTGGGTTTTGGGTAACCATTATTGTGCCCCTCAGTATTTGAATTGTTTCTTTCTGGCTACTTGTAATATTTTTTCCTTGGTCCGATAGTTCTCAAATTTAGCCATGATATTCCTTGGGGTTTTAATTTTGAGGTCTCTTTTAGAAGGTGTTTGGTGAATTTTTTCAGTGGTTATTTTGCCTTCTGATTCTATGATATCTGGGCAGTTCTCTTTGATTATTTTCTGAAAAATAGTGTCTAGGCTCTTTTTTCATCATGTATTTCAGGGAGTGCAATAATGCTTAGATTGTCTCTCCTAGATCTATTTTCCAGGTCAGTTTATTTTTTCCCAATTAGGTATTTTACATTTTTCCTATTTTTTTTGTTTTGCTTGATTGATTTTTGTTGTCATTGAGTCGTTCTTTCCATTTGTTTAATTCTGAATTATCTTTTTTATTTACATTTTTTTATTTTTGTATTTGTCCAGTTGAGTTTTTAAATGATTTCTTAATCTAGATAAATTAATTTTGTTTTGTCCAAAGATTTTCATCTTCATGTAATTGAAGTTATTTTGCAGTATCTCTGTTCATGATTTAATTAGAAATGTTTCCCTGGATATAACTGAGAAATCAGTGTTTCATTTTCATCCATTTCTTTTTGTCATGTGATCGTTTATATTTACACTTATAAGAACTTACTGTGATGTAAAATGTTGAGACTGATCTAAAACAAATTTAAGCCAAATTTCTTTTAACTTTTCCCAAGACTTCTGGGAATTCTTCCTTAAACAATTTGTATTTATAGCTATATAGAACACTTGGATCCCAAATTTGATTATTTCTAAGTTTTGCTTACATAGTTTCAATCACCAATCTATTTTTTTTTAATTTTGAAAGTTGTGCCCAAATTGTTTTTATGATGACTTATTTACACTTTGAAGTCAAAAATGCTATCTTATCCCATTTTCTTGTTTTTAAATTATTTTCCTTGAGATCATTTTATTAATTTTGGTCCTCCCATTCAATTTTTTAAAATTTTGTTTAGCTCTACAAATTTTTATTGTTAGGGTTAGTGTCAGTATTTTTAGTTAACTTATGTGATCCAACCATAAGCAGAGAGTATAACTCTGATTACTTAATTATTTATTTAAAGAGTATTTTGTCTTTGTTATTATATAGAAAGGGTACATTAGTGCAACCACCCAAACATTCCATTCCTTTTGTAATTTTAAATGTGCTTTCCTTTTCATTTTCCCCCTCACTACTTAGTTATTGCTATGTAGAAGTATCAATATATTCTAACATGCTTATTGATAGATTAACTTTCTTTTTAAAGTGTTATTTTATTTTACTTTTATATGACTGTTGAATTTCTTGCTATTGATGAATGATTTCTAGAATACATAGATTTCTTCTTTCCACTGGGTATTTCTTCATGTCCATTTGTGGTATATTTATTCAATATGCTATAACTTTCCTTTAGATTTTAACTAATTTTGCTTTAATTCTTATGAGTTTCATTGTTGGTTTATGTACTTGGGAGCTATATTTATGCCTAGCACTTTGTTCTTATTCTTTTTGTCTTCCAATCTTTTTCTTGTGTTAAGAGTATCTTGTTTTTGCCTTTTCCCCGACTATCAGCGACACACTGTCCAGTGCTATACAGATGTTGATGTTTTGTGCTTTCAGCCTCTTCATATTATTGGGCATGAAGGATAAACTTGCCTCATAGCCACAATGAACTTTGAGCAGAAGATTAACCATTTGTGTGCTTCTGGTCACTTTGGCTTTGGTATCTTCCTTTTTCTTCAGATGTCTATTACAAATTATTCCTTGACTTCACATTTGCCTTGGCTCTAGTACAGATATCTTTTTTTACATTTGTTCTTACGTAGATGTTTTGCATTTCTTTCTTTTCAGAAATGTTTCTGTTTCATTTATAACAATACCTAGAATTTTAATTCATTGACTTTATTTTATTGAGTTACTCTTTTAAAAATTATTTTACTTTTAATTGCTTTTCTGTTTTATTAGACAATCCAGTTTATAATATTTCACCATTTTTTTTTCTGTAGGATTATTCCTAGTCAGTTTCAAATCATGCTGCCTGAACTCCTTTCACCTTCATCATACTTTTCAGCCTTCTCCCACTAAATCATAGAGTTCTTACACTGAGATTTCAGGATTTAAAAATGAATTTTAGCCATATCGTATTTCAGATGTGGCTTTCATATCACTTTCTGGCCATTTTCAAACCATGTCATCATCTTTACCCTTCACCATCTTTACCCTTTCCACATCATTTCTAGTTCACAATAGTAATATCTTGCCTTATTCCATTCAAATGTAAACTATTTGAGGGCAGGAAATGTCTTGCTTTTATTTGTATCACAACATTCAGCATAATGCCAGAAAAATAGGGAAGACTTTTTTTGCATTCATTTATTAATTCCTTACATATCAGTTTATGTTTAAATTATTGAAATTATTTACTGACATATTTCTCTGCTCAGAACATAAAAAATCTTTGTTGCTTTTTAGACTTCTTTGGCATTTTCATTTTGCCAATTAATTTATGTTGTCTTATATTTTTATGAAATTATTGCCACCAGTGTTAATACCATGTTCTCATCCATATCCCATTTTTCCTGATTGATAACTTGTTTAAAAGATTGATTAACTTGTAGTAAATGTATTAATTGAGTACTATATGCATATTTTATACTATTTTTTTTAGTTTTTAATCTAACAAATACTTGCTTTTATTTTATGTGGTCATAAGGCTCAGAAATTATTTCAAAATCAATGCAAGCCATTTCCTATTCAAAGTAATCTATTTCATTTTGTGAAGTTATTTAGCGTTCACAACATTCAGTACCTTCTGAGTTTTTTCAAAGAAAATATTCATAATGTATAACTATGAGGTTTCTTTGTAGTCTGAAAATCTTTGAACTCTCTCATTACTTAGTCCTGATCCATATTTTCCAATGTACTTTTCTTCATTATTTCCTGTTCCATACTTTTCATTGAAGTCACTAAGTCTTGAAATATGTATTGATTTCACATGTAGTCTTACAGAGTTCTTCATAGATTTTCTTTACCTCTTCATTCTCTGCAACAGATATTGGTGTATAAGCTATAATTATGTTCATAGTGGTCTTTTTGCATTTACCTTGACAGTTCTTTCTGCTCCATTTTTGGCTAGGTATTCCAAAAATAGGACATTTTGAATGGAATAACATTGTTTTGTAGTTGAATTTATCCTATTACCCAATTTGTTGAATTGTAGGTAATAAAAATGGCAGCAAAAGTTTGTAATTTATAAAAATCTAAACCTGTTAGGATAAATTAATGCAGTTTTCATTCAATGGACCCTGAAGGAAGAAACAAGATAAATATAATGTACTACTAGTAGTCTTTTTTTTTTTTTTTTTTTTTGGAGGTGATGGTCCCTTTCATTTATTTATTTATTTATTTATTTATTTATTTTTTAAAATAACTTTTTTTTGATAGAACTCATGCCAGGGTAATTTTTTACAGCATTATCCCTTGCATTCATTTCTGTTCCAATTTTTCCCCTCCCTCCCTCCATCCCCTCCCCCAGATGGCAAGCAATCCTTTACATGTTGAATAGGTTACAGTATATCCTGGATACAACATATGTGTGGAGAACCGAACAGTTTTCTTGTTGCACAGGGAGAATTGGATTCAGAAGGTATAAATAATCCAGGAAGAAAACCAAAAATTCAAGCAGTTTATATTCATTTCTCAATGTTCTTTCTTTGGGTGTAGCTGCTTCTGCCCATCTTTGATCAATTGAAACTGAATTAGCTCTTTTTATTGAAGAGATCCACTTCCATCAGAATACATCCTCAAACAATATCATTGTTGAGGTATATAATGATCTCCTGGTTCTGCTCATTTAACTTAGCATCAGTTCATGTAAATCTCACCAGTCCTCTCTGTATTCATCCTGTTGATCATTCCTTACAGAACAATAATATTCCATAACATTCATATACCACAATTTACTCAACCATTCTCCAATTGATGGGCATCCATTCATTTTCCAGCTTCTAGCCACTACAAACAGGGCTGCCACAAACATTTTGGCACATACAGATCCCTTTCCCTTCTTTAGTATCTCTTTGGGGTATAAGCCCAGTAGAGACACTGCTGGATCAAAGGGTATGCACAGTTTGATAACTTTTTGAGCATAGTTCCAAATTGCTCTCCAGAATGGCTGGATGTGTTCACAATTCCACCAACAATGTATCAGTGTCCCTGTTTTCCCACATCCTCTCCAACATACTAGTAGTCTAATGATAATAATATGAGATAGTCATGCTACTAGATTTACACTAACTCAAGAAAGGAAAAAGCACTTACATTTTCTTATTAAATAAAACAGAAAAAAGTTGTCAAGGTTGATGGAATTTTTATATTCTGGCAGGTAGTGATGGTCATGGTGGATGGTGAATACAATTTTCTATACAAAACATAGAGAGCACAATGATATTGTACTTGAGTTCAAAGGTCAGAAAAACCTTCACCAACAAAAAGAGGAAGGTGTTTTCTAATGAATCTGTCTAGAAACTAAACAAAACCACATATTTTCAGTTGATTAAGGGAGGAAATTTTACAAAAAAAATTTTTATTTATATTATATGATCATATAGGTGGAATTATATGAATATAGGTGGAAAAATTCTGTAGAGCAATGGGTTGATCATATATAACCCATTGCTCTACAGAATTTTTCCACCTATATTCACCCTATATGCAGATGCATGGCATTACTCTAGTGCATCCCTAATTGACTTTGTGTTCAAATACAGAATGTTCTGTTAGACATTTATAGTCCATTTTTTTTTTATTTTAGCAAGTTTATTGATTTTTTGTGGGAGTTCAAATGTTGAGTTCTTGTTCTTCTATAAAATATTATAAAAGTTCTCTCTGGGTGCCTTCCCTGGAATCAGGATTTTGTTTGCCCCACGTTGGGCGCCAAAATGTGGTGATCTTTTTCTTCTCAAAAAGCAGCCAGGTGATAAAAGTTCAGATCTTTTATTATCTCCAATATAGCCCGGTTAGCTTAGAGGCCTATCTTTCTGCTTGGTTCCAAGAGCTCTTGCCGCTTTGTCCTTTGCTTCTGCCTCTGCTTTCTTCAGCCTCCAGAGCCAGTACCAAGTTGAATCTGTCTTGCCTTGAAGAGAGGGCTTCTGGCGTAATTCTGCTGAAATCCCGACTTGTAGCTTCTTCACTCTGAAGAACTTCTTCGACTGGCCCATTGGCCTATTTATGCTCCTTCCAGAGAGAGGGATTATGGGTTTTCTCCCATAGTGCTCTCTGGCCCAAAGAGCTTCAAGGGAGGTATGAACTCATTGAACTCCAATGAGTAAAGGTGTGAACACAAGCCTTGTATTAATTAGTTCTACTTAGTACCTTGTTTCAGGTTCTGCCCAAAACATCTTCTTGTAAGATTAGATCAACTCTAATTAGTTAGCAGTTAGTAAGGATTCCAACAATTTTTATTTTTTATTTTTGCCTCTTATACTTTATTATTTATTCATTTATTCATCTATTTATCTATCTTCTTATTTATTTGTTTGTTTGTTTATTTGTTTATCTATCTATCTATCTATCTATTTATTTATTTGCTGAGGCAATTGGAGTTAAGTGACCTGCTCAGGGTCACACAAATAGGAAGTGTTAAGTATCTGAGACCAGATTTGAACGCAAGTCCTCCTGACTTCAAAGTTGATGCTCTATCCGCTGCACTACTTAGCTGCCCAGTTTATTTATTTTTAATACATATTGTTTTATGAATCATGTTGGGAAAAAAATCACAGCAAAAGGGAAAAAACCATGGGAGACAAAAAAAAAAAAAACAGAAAAAAGAATTGAACATAGCATGTATTGCTGTATTGATTTGCATTCCTTATCTTTAGTTCTTTTTCTGGATGCAGATGGCATTTTTTGGTCAAAGTATGTTTGGTTTGCTTTGAATCACTGAACCATTGAGAAGAACTAACTCTTTCATAGTTGATCATCACACATTCTTTCTATTATTGTATACAATGTACTGTTTGTTTCATACAGAATCAGTTCACGTAAATCTTTCCAGACCTTTCTATAATCAGCTTGTTCATCATTTTTTAAGGAACAATATTACTCCATTATCAACTGTGATGATTTTTTTTCTTCTTTAAAATAATGGTGGATGATTCTTTCTGGAAGAAAGCAGGTTTCTTGGGAAGCTTTTCTGGAAGCAGCCTGAATTATCAGTTCAGATCAATAATTACCCCCAAATGCAGCCAGCTGGTAAAAATACAAATGTTTATTTCTTCTTCCAAGTCTTGTCTCTTTCCTTGGGCCCAAATTGCTAGATTCTTAGAGGCCTATCTCTCTACTTGGTTCCAAGAGCTCCCTCCAAATGTCTCCAAATTC
Organism: Antechinus flavipes; assembly: GCF_016432865.1. NCBI lineage: Eukaryota > Metazoa > Chordata > Mammalia > Dasyuromorphia > Dasyuridae > Antechinus > Antechinus flavipes. Next base: position 175,364,731 of record NC_067402.1, read on the forward strand.
AAAGGTTTGTCCTTCAGCCTCTGCCTCTACTTTCTTCAGCCTCCCACCAGCACAAAGATGAATCTGTCTCTCTTGCCTTCCGAAGTAATTCTCTCCTGGCTCTAGCTCAACTCCAACTTGTGGCTTCTTCTGACCTGATGCTCTCCTCTCCATGTAATTTGGCTGAATTCTGTCTGAGAGCCTCTGTCTGTATCTTATATATGAGAGAGAGGAATTGTGGGATACAAGAGAGAGGGATTATCGGTTTTCTCCCATAGAGCTCTCTGGCCCTAAGAGCTTCAAGGGAGGTGTGAATTCACAAAGTTACAAAGGTTACTTTGTGAATCTCCCATACTTGTGAACTCCAATGAATAATGGTGTGAACACAAGCATTGTATCAATTAGTTCTACTTAGTACCTTGTTTCACGTTCTGGCCCAAAACATTAACTCTAATGAGTTAGCAGTTTGTAAAGATTCCAACAATCAATGATTGCCCAATTAATGGGCATTCACTCATTTGGAAAATGAGTTTACTACCACAAAAAGAGCTACTACAAACATATTTGCACATGTGGGTCCTTTTTCCTCCTTCATAATGTCCTTGGGATACAGACTCAGTAATGCCACTACTGAATCAAAGGGTATGCACAGTTTTGTAACTCTTTGGTCATAGTTCCATATTACTCTCCAGAATGATTGGATCATTTCACAACTCCACCAACAATGCATTGGTGTCCCAGTTTTCCCACATCCCATACATTTATCATTATCTTTTCTTGTCATCTTAGCCAATCTGAGAGGTATGAGGTGGTATCTCAGAGTTATTTTAATTTGCAATGCTCTAATCCATAGTGATTTAAAGCATTTTTCATATAACTATAAATGGCTTTAATTTCATCATCTGAAAATTCATCTCAAAAAGTTCATGTCGTTCGATCATTTATGAATTGGGAAATGACTTGTTTTCTTATAAATTTGGCACAGTTCTTTATATATTTTAGAAATGAAAATTTTATCAGACATACTGACTGTAAAGGTTTTCCCCCAGCTTTGTACTTCCCTTTTAATCTTGTTTCTGTTGGTTTTGTTTATGCAAACACTTTTTAATGAAATGAAAGTTGTCCCTTTTGCCTTTCATAATGTTCTCTAGTTCTTCTGTGTTCATATATTCCTCCCTTCTTCAAAAACCTGATAGGTAAATTATCCCATTTAGATAGTTTGGTATAGCACTGAACAAGTAGATCAATTTAGGCAGAATTGTCATTTTTAATATATTAGCCCAGTCTACCCATGAACAGTATTTTTAAATGGAATTTCTCTATCTCTTGCTGATGGGCTTTGTTAGAAATATATAGAAATGCTGATTATTTGTGTGGATTTATTTTGTATTCTGCAATACTGCTAAAGCTGTGAATTATTTCTGATAGGTTTTTGGATGATTTTCTAAGATTCTTTAAGTATGTCATCATATGATTTGCAAAAAAGTGGGTTTTATTTCCTCATTGCCTATTCTAATTCCTTTAATTTCTTTTTCTTTTCTTATTGCTAAAACCAAAATTTCTAGTACAACGTTGAATAATAGTGGTAAATGCTTCCTTCTTTCACCTTGATTTTATTGGGAATGTGTCCAGCTTCTCTATATTGCAAGTAATGCTTCCTGAAGGTTTTAAATAGTTACTGCTTATCATTTTAAGGAAAACTCATTTTATCCCTATGTTCTCTAATGTTTTTAATATCAGTGGGTGCTATATGTTGTTAAAAGATTTTTGTTCATCTATTGAGATTACCATATGATTTCTGTTTTTGTTTGTTTGTTTGTTTGTTTGTTACTGCTGTGATCAATTATGGTAATAGTTTTTCTAATATTGAACCAGTCCTGAATTCCTACTATAAATTCCACTTGGTCTTAGTGTGTTATCCTGATGATAAATTGCTGTAATATCTTTCCTAATATTTTATTTAAAATTTTCACATCAATACTCATTAGGAATTTTGGGTTGTAATTTTCTTTCTCTGTTTTGAACCTTCCTGGTTTGGGTATCAATGCCATATTTTTGTCATAGAAGGAATTTGGCAGTAAACTTTTTTAATGTATTTTTCCAAATGGTTTACATAGTATTGGGATTATTTGTTCTTTAAATGTTTACTAGGATTCACTTGTGAATCCATCTGGTCCTGGAGGTTTTTTTCTTAGGGATTTAGTAATGGTTTGTTGAATTTCTTTTTTCTAAAATGGGATTGTTTAAGTATTTTATTTATTCTCCTCTTAATCTGGACAATTTATATTCTTGCAAATATTCATCCATTTTGTTTAGATTGTCAGACTTGCTGCCATAGAGTTGGATAAAATAACTCCTAATTATTGATTTAATTTCTTTTTCATTGGTGGTAAATTCTCCCCTTAAATTTTTGATGTTGGTGATTTGAATTTTTTCATTCTTTTTTCTGATTCATTGACCAAAAGTTTATCTATTTTGTTAGTTTTTTTCATAAAATCAACTCTTAGTTTTGGCTATTAGTTCAATAGTTTTTAGCTTCAATTTTATTAACCTTTCCTTTGAGTTTCAGAATTTCTAATATTTAATTGGGGTTTTTAATTTGTTCTTTTTTCTAGCTTTTTTAGTCACACGCCTCATTCATTGATCTCCTCTTTATCTATTTTACTTATGTAGGTATTTGGAGATACAAATTTTCCCCTAAGAACTGCTTTGTCTGCATCGCATAGGTTTTGGTATGTTGCATCATTATTGTGATTTTCTTGGATGTAATTATAGATTATTTCTGTCATTTGTTGTTTGACACACTTATTCTGTCAAAGTTGATTATTTAAATTTAATTTATTTTTAGTCTGTCTTGTCCTGACCCTTTATTGAATTTTTATTTCATGATCTAAAAAGGAAGCATTTTCTACGTCTTCCTTTCTTCATTTGATTGTGATATTTTTATGCCCTAATACATGGGTCAAGTTTTGTGTACCGTGTTTCCCTGACAATAAGACACTGTCTTATTAAATTTTTTTGGACAGAAAAACATCACAGGGCTTATTTTCAGGGGAGGGCTTATTTTAATGAACATTGACAGCAATTTTAATAAACAGGTAAATGTGAACAAAAAAAAAAAAAGTACCTTTATTCAATAATGATCATGTCATCTTCTTCAACAACATCGTCATAAGTGTTCATACCCTGAATTCCGTCCTGGATGTCTTGTGCCTCTATTTTCTTCAGAAGAAGTGGACCCAATCTGTCATGTTCAGCAATATAGCTCTCTTTAAATGAACAAATCTTGTCTAGGTAATCTGCTCGTAGTGTCTTGGCGACACAACTGTCAGTAATTTTATCCCATGACTTCTTCACCCAAGTCATGACTTCTTGCAGACAGGGCTTCACAAAGTTTCCATGCTGATTTCTTTCCATTCTATTTTCAATGTAGTCATTGATTTCCATGCGCAAATGGTCCTTAACTGGCTTGTTTATTGCAATATCAAGGGTCTGGAAATAGGCAGTCATTCCTGCAGGAATCATTACTTGATCTATTCTTCTCTCTGCAAGGAAGTTCTTCATTTCTTTAGCTCGGTGAATGCTGGCTGAATCCCAAATTATCAGACCTCTTTGTTACCTTGCATAACAAGTGGCAGCATTAAATCAACCCACTTTCTTATAACGGCTTGTGTACATCAGGCTTTTTTGGTTTCAAGAACGTAAATGCCTGATACACGTTCAATCTTATCTTTCTTGCCCTTACTGATAATTAGAGGTGTGGCTTTCTTTCCATCCAAACGAATTGCCAAAACATAGGTGACCTGTGCAGACAGAATAATAAAATTATGACTATCAGTCCTTCTTTTCACTCCATCATGCCCCTCAATAATATTTAACCCCATCATGTTCCCTGAGTGCTCTTCTATCCTCCATGATGCCCCCTGAGTTCTTCTTTTATCCTCCATCATGCCCCTTTTATCCTCCATCATGCCCCCTCACTCCCACTTACATACCAGGTTTTATGTTGTCCTGCCTCAGCTCTCCTCCACGGCACTGCTCTCAATGGTGCCAGCAAGCAAATCACTGGGGAAGAACAGGATGATGCGCTCACTGCTGCAGCTCTGATTGGATGCAGCTTGGAGCACGGCGTGCGTTTCACCTGGGTGGGGGGGGGGGGGGAAGACGGGCATACAGAGGGTACCGTAATGTAGCATGTAGTGCAGGGGATCACCTTCACTACAACAGCAATCTCAATAGGGCTTATTTTCAGGGGAGGGCTTATTTTAGAGGAATCTTACACAGTAAGGGGAGGGCTTATTTTCGGGATAGGTTTTATTATTGGGGAAACACGGTAGGTGTCATATACTGCTGAAAAAAAGGTGTATTCCTTTCTGTTTTATTCAATGTTTTCCAAAGGTCTATCATATCCAGGTTTTCTAGAATCCTGTTAATCTCCCTGGTTTCTTTCTTGTTTATTTTATATTTTAATTTGTCAGATTCCAAAAAGGAACATTTCAGATCCCCCACTAAAATAGTTTTGCTGTCTACTTCTTCCTATAACTGGATAAAATTTTTCTCTAGGAATTTTCCTGCTCTGCCCCTTGGTGCATACACATTTATTAGGGTTGCTACTTCATTATTTACTATTTTTTATCAATGCAGTTTTCCATAATGACCTCTTGTAGAATGCCATCCAGGTTCTTTTTTTGGTCATGGTCTTCAGGTAGGCCAATAATTTTTAGATCATGTCTTCTAGATCTATTTTCCAGGTCAGCTGTTTTGCCAATGAGGTATTTCACATTTTTTTTTCATTTTTCTTGCTTTATTTGACTGATTCTTGGCTTGATTTAGCTCCTATTAGCCCTGATATCAATTTTAATGTGTTATTTTCTTGTTATCTTTTGTATTTCTTTTTTCCATTTGGTTTATTCTGTTGTTTAAGGAGTTGTTTTCTTTAGACAATTTATTCCTTCCTTTTCCAAACTGCTGACTCTTATTCATACCTTTCATTCCTTTTCTCAATTTTTCTTCTACCTCCCATTTGCCTTTTGAACTCTTTTATACACTTTGAAAAGAATCCTCTTTGGGCTTGAGACCAATTTACCTTACTCTTTGAGATTACATCTGTGGACATTTTGTTCTTGTCTGAGTTTGTGTTTTGGTCTGCCATAGTAGCTTTCTATAGTCAAGGTTCTTTTCTGTTTCTTGCTTATTTTCTTTCTTTTTCTTTTGATATTTCCTCTTTTGTGACATTTAAGGAGGAGCTCTGCTCCTGGAGTAAAGGTGATACTGTCCCAAGCTTCCTATGCAGCTTTGAGTCTTAGCTTTCAGCACAGGAGCCCCTTGTGTTCACAGAAGATAGGTTTTCCTGTTCTTTTCAGGAAATGGTCTGGTTTCCCAGAGTTTGCCTTCTGAGGCTGCTCCATTGATCTGCTCCTCTACTGAGCCAGGACTGAGGATCTTAGTTGTTGATTTGTTGTAATTAATTCCTGAGTTCTCTCAGAGTCTATCTGACCTGGGCTGAACACCTTTTTCAACTCAGTGAGACTTGCCTTTCTTGAAGATTTTTCAGTCTATCTTGAGTTGGAGAGTGGTTTCATTCTGTCAAACTCTGTTCAGAGGCTTGATTTCCTATGTTTTTTGAGGGAAACAGGGAGAGCTAAAGCAGCTTTCTTGACTTCTGCCATCTTGACTCTCCCCCCATCCCATTCATAGTTCTTTGTAACCTGGCACCCACCTATCTTTCCTGTCATCTTATCCCTTACTTTCTGACATATACTCTTAGATAGAGTGACATTGGCCTCTTTAGTATTCCACAAACAAGACACTTCATTTCTTGGCTATGACCATCTCTGGCTGACCCCCATGTTTGTAATGTTCTCTCTTCTTTGACTACTCTCTGGATTCCTGTAAGTCCCAACTAAGATCCCTCCTCTTAATCTCATGGTCTTTCTTCTAATCATTATGTCTTATTTATGCTGTATTTAGCTTACTCTGTTTAAATTTGTTTTACTTGTCTCACTATTAGATTAAGAGCTCCTTGAAAGAAAGAATTGTCTTTTGCCTTTTTTTTTTTTGGTTTCCCCAAAGTGCATTTAGCATATAACTGACATAGGATAGATGCTTCATAAATGTCTCTTGATTGATTATTAAATGGAAAGGCAAATTTCAGAAAATAATGAGTTCCCTCTCACTGGAAATCTTCAGGCAGAATCTAGATGATCAATGTCAGTTATGTTAGAGTGGTATTTCTTTTCATATATAAATTGAACCACATGCACTAAAGGATATCTCAAACTGAGTTTATGATTTTATATTTTGTATCAGAAGAATCAGAACAATAAAGAAACAATTGTGGTAAAACCTAGTGCTTTAATAAAATAATTAATAAAGCAGAATGGATAGACTATTGCGGTTATACTAGAAAATAAAACTGTACAACTAGCATCAGTAATGATATTCTTTTGAAAAGGGTAGGAAACCAAAAAAGGAGATGAAAATGTCAATTATAATTATGTATTTTCTTAGATTTCTCAGTTTATTAATAAGGAAAAGTACTGAAAGATTTTTTAAATATTTTACTGAACAAAATTGCTTTTAAAAACATTCAGAAATCTGAAAACATTCCCTGTTTACTTATCTGGTTACAAAACAAATCTATTAAAAGAAGACAGGTATTCTCTGTTAACTTATATCTCTTCAACATATGAAGAAAAACTCTCTGGACTTAATAAATAGCTTTCATTATTGTTGTACAAACACACTAACCTGGAAAAAGTACATAAAATTTCCACTTAAAAGATATTTATTAAGCACTTATTATGTATTTAGGTAATATCTCTGCTAGAGCACCGGTAATACAATGGCAGAAAATCAAATATTTTTTGCCTTCAAAATGTTGCTATTCTGTGAGTTAATGTGGGTATATTTTACTAATTAATGCAAAGAAATATAGTTACCTAGGAGAAGATATATTTTGAAATTTGTTTGAAAAATCTACAAGAATCTTTCTTTTATATTTAAGCTTACTAGTTTCTTAGGCTTTGTATAACTAATACATTTTAAAATTTTATTCACTTTTAAATTATGATATATATTCTTGATGGGCACTAAAAGACTGTAACTGATATTGACTCTAAAGTTCAGTTTCTATGAAGTTATCTTCATATTTCTTTGATCAACAAGTTGTTTATGTCTAGTTGTAATGGTAATTGTTTTGAATTAGGAAATGTCTAGGTGGTAATGCTTCTAATGATGAGTAGTCAAAATGAGAGAAATCAAATTTCTCATATATGATCTGGTTCTATCACATAATTCATCTTTATAGGTAGGTTCCTAAGATATTTCACTCAGGGAAAGTTGTTTATCAATAAAATTTGTACTAGTTATATACATATGTGAGTGTGTATTGCCCTCAAATTATTGGAATGGCATATATTTGGAATCATGAGAAATATATTATTGCTGCTGAAGAACATTTTTTTCTTTTTAACTTTTTCCTTTCTTTCATTAAACATTTTCTAATTATATGGTAATAAATTTTGAGCTCCAAATTCTCTTCTTACTTCTTGCCCCTCCCAAAGAAGAGAAGCAATTGTTATGTATTAGGCAATATCTCTATTAGAGCACTGGAAATATAGTAGCAAAAAACTCAAACATATGGAGAATTGAGCCAAATTCATAAAAGTAAGAGCCATTTCCTAGTTGATAAATGGTCCATGAATATGAAGAGGTAGTTTCAATAGAAGAAATCAAAATTATCAATTGTCATATGAATAAAACATTCTAAATCACTCCTGATTAGAAATATGCAAATTAAAACAGCTATGAAATACCTTCGCAACTATAAGATTGGCTAAAATGACAGAGAAGAAAAATGACAAATGCTAGAGAGAAGGTTGAAAATTTGGGATAGTATTGCATTGTTGGTGGAGTTGTAAATTAATCTTACCATTCTGGAGAGCAATTTGGAATTATATTTAAAGGACCAAGAAACTGTGCATATCCTCTGTCACAGATATTCCATTTCTGAATCTATATCCCACAGAGAGCAAAGAAAAGGGAAAAGTAGCTATTTGTATGTAAATATTTGTAGTAGATCTTTTTATGGTGGCAAAGAATTAGAAGTTGTGGGAATAGCCATCAATTGGGAAATGGCTGAAAAAGTTGTGATATATGATTGTGATGAAATATTATTGGACTATAAGAAATGATTAGCTGAATATCAAATTACTTTTCTTCTCAAAGAGAGGTTGAGGTTAGGAGAGAGAGAATTCAAAACTCAAAAGTTAAAAATGATAGTCAAAATGTTATTTTTATTTGTAATATAGTTTATAAAATAAAAATAATTTTAAAAGTCACATTTAGTTTTTAACTCTGTTCTTTTCATCAGAAATACTTGAAATTTCTCTATTTCATTAAATATCTATTTTTTTTTCCCTAAAGGAGTATACTCAGTTTTGCTGAATACATTTTTCTTGTTTTGCTTTCTGTAATAACACATGCCAGGGCATCTCCTTCTTCAATATGATAGCTGTTAAATCCTGTGTGATCCTGACCGTGGCTCCATGGTATATAGTATTTGAATATATTCTTCCTGATTACTTAATGTATTTTTTATTTGATAGGGGAGCTGTGTGGGGCGTAAAAAGACCCTTACTCAAAATGATTACTCAGAGAGCACTCAAAGTCGAAAGCAGAAAGATTCTTTATTAATTCTCATGAGAATGAGCAGTCCCACCATGAGATAAGGGAAAGTGAAAGCTCATGATAGGAGGGCTAAAGAATTAGTAAATTCTGTTTAGCTGTTATAGATTTTGTGATAAGAGATTACATCACAGGTAAGAGAACATTAAGGGGTGGGGAGCATCTAATTGGTTGTTGCTATCCGGAGAGATTGGAATAGATGGTTTCTGTTTCCCCAATTTCTAGGAAACAGAAAATCAGGCCTTCAAGCTTTAGATAATCAAGCAGATAATGTTTAAATTAATAGCCTAAATATTGATAAATGTCAAATACTGATAAATGTCATCAGCTCAGGTTAAGTTGTCTATAGCTGGCCAAGGCTCAAGTAAATATAGACCTGCACATATTGTACTTATGCAGATCATGGAGACACATAAATAATGAAAATAAAATACAGAAAAGGAATTCACACATTCCTGTAAGTTCTTCACCTTATCTCTCTATTCCACACAGAGCTGTGGAATTTGGCTTTACTATTCAAGGGAGTTTTCATTTTGGAATCTTTTAAAGAAGGGGGCTTGTGGATTTTTTCAATTTCTATTTTACCTTCTGGTTCTAGACTATCAGAGAAGTTTTCCTTAAAATTTTCTTAAAACTTTTTTTTAAAAAAAGATCCAGGTTCTTTCTTTGATTATGACTTTCAGAAAGTTCAATAATTCTTGAATTATTTTTCCTCAATCTATTTTTCATGGCAGTTGTTTTCCTGATAACATATTTCATTATTTGACTTTGTTTTATTGTTTCTTGATATTTCATGAAATCATTAACTTCAGACTTTTTCTCATTGTTGTTTTCAGAGCTATTTCTGATTATTTAGAAGTTTTTGATGCTTCCAATATAGTGTGATCTTGGGAGAGGTTTGTTCACTGTTCTCCTGGTCTAAATCAGGTCCTTGTTCAGTAAGGGCACTTGATTCCTTGTTATTTCAATATTGTTCCTTTATGCCTTTATGCCTTGGGACTAGAAATTATAATGTTCCTCAGAGTTCCTGTATGCTTGGGACTGGCAGTGATACTATTCCTTAGGGATCCCAGATCCCTTGGAAACAGAAACAAATACTGTAGTTCTTTGGAATCAATGATCCTTTGTGATCAGTATTTCCCCTCCGAGCTTGTGCTACCCTTTGACTGAAAGTGCTCCTCTCTACCTTCAAACTATTATCCAGAAGTAGGTATTAGTAACAAAGTTTCCATATAGCTTCTGGTCCTGTGTCCAGTGATAGTACGGAGATCCCCTCTAATTTTTTTTAACCAGTTGAAAGTTTCCTTTATCATTTCTTGCTTGAGAGTTTCCAAAGCTATTACTGGTGCTACCCACAACTTGTTCCTACCATTGGTGTTTCATCCATGTGGACTTTGGGACAGCTTCCATTTCCATGTCAGAAAGCTTTCTTTCTGATCTCCTAGTTGTCTTGAGTTAGAAGAATGTCTCACTCTGCCCTTTTGTTGTTTCTGCCACTCCAGAATTCTACTTGAGGTGTTATTTTTTTTTTATTCTTTAAATAACTTTTTATTGACAGAACCCATGCCAGGGTAATTTTTTACAGCATTATCCCTTGCACTCACTTCTGTTCCGATTTATCCCCTCCCTCCCTCACCCCGCTCCCCCAGATGGCAAGCAGTCCTTTACATGTTAAATAGGTTACAATATATCCTAGATACAATATATGTGTGCAGAACCGAACAGTTCTCTTGTTGCACAGGGAGAATTGGATTCAGAAGGTATAAATAACCCGGGAAGAAAAACAAAAATGCAAGCAGTTTATATTCATTTCCCAGTGTTCTTTCTTTGGGTGTAGCTGCTTCTGTCCATTCTTGATCAATTGAAACTGAATTAGCTCTCTTTATTGAAGAGATCCACTTCCATCAGAATACATCCTCAAACAGTATCGGTGTTGAGGTATATAATGATCTCCTGGTTCTGCTCATTTTGCTTGGCATCAGTTCATGTAAGTCTTACCAGTCTTCTCTGTATTCATCCTGCTGGTCATTTCTTACAGAACAATAATATTCCATAACATTCATATACCACAATTTACTCAACCATTCTCCAATTGATGGGCATCCATTCATTTTCCAGCTTCTAGCCACTACAAACAGGGCTTCCACAAACATTTTGGCACATACAGGTCCCTTTCTCTTCTTTAGTATCTCTTTGGGGTATAAGCCCAAAACAGAAACACTGCTGGATCAAAGGGTATGGCACAGTTTGACAACTTTTTGAACATAGTTCCAAATTGCTCTCCAGAATGGCTGGATGTGTTCACAATTCCACCAACAATGTATTAATGTCCCTGTTTTCCCACATCCCCCCCAACATTCCGCATTATCTTTCCCTGTTACTCTAGCCAATCTGACAGGTGTGTAGTGGTATCTCAGAGTTGTCTTAATTTGCATTTCTCTGATTAATAATGATTTGGAGCATATTTTCATATGTTTATAAATAGTTTCAATTTCTTCATCTGAGAATTGTCTGTTCATATCCTTTGACCATTTATCAATTGGAGAATGGTTTGATTTCTTATAAATTAGAATCAATTCTCTATATATTTTGGAAATGAGGCCTTTATCAGAACCTTTGACCGTAAAAATATTTTCCCAGTTTATTGTTTCCCTTCTAATATTGTCTGCATTTGTTTTGTTTGTACAAAAACTTTTCAATTTGATATAATCAAAATTTTCTATTTTGTGGTCAATGGTGATCTCTAGTTCTTCTTTGGTCATAAATTCCTCCCTTGAGGTGTTATTTTAAAATTATTTTGGAGGAGAATGTTGGGATAGCTCAGCTGAATGTTTTCTCTACTCCTCCATCTTAATGCTAGCATTTCAAATTCAACTTTTAAATTTTAATTGTCTCCCACAGTATCCTTTAGAAAATTAAATTTAGTTTAATTTCATCTTTAAAATAGGACTTATACATTTCTAATAATTACACACACACACACACATTTATATATATATATATATGTAGTCTGTTAGCATTTATGTTATACAAATCAGATTGTTACTTTCAAAAGTAAAGGATTTTGAGATTAAGGCTTGTTTGCAAAATTTGAAATGATGATTTAAAAGGTTTTTCTTAAATGATGCAATTTACTTTTATGTAATATTAATTTCAAAACATAATTCTCTCTCTTCATATATCTCATAAGTTAAAATGGAAATAGAGTGGTTTAACAAAACCAATTTACGGATTATCTCTATGTAATACTCTATGCTGTATTCTACAAAAATGTCTCCTCCCATTTTTAAAAAGTGATGAACTTTTTTTTGAACTCTTCTCTGGTTTTCAGATTTAAAAAAAAATATTCAGGTGATATTTTTAAATGAATATTTTAAAGAAGGTGTGAACTAATGAACAGTTTAACCAATATTATTTTAGTATATTTTACCTATATTTCTATAGCAAAACCATTTTGTTTTTTCTCTTTTATCTTCTTTACCAATTTCTCAGGTTGAGATAAAATCTCAAGATTCTTTTGGACCATTTCTTATTGTTAGAAATTGAGTAATTGTTCTTCATAAATTTTGATCACTTATATATTTGGGGTCAGCTGCTAGTATTTTATTTTGTATCTTGTGTATCAATGTCTTATGAAAGACATTTGAATCAAATGTTTTTGCTTTACAATTTTCTCAAGAGTTCTTATAAGATAAGAACTGCTTCCTCAAATAATTTATATTCTTTGATTCATTAAATACTGGTTATTGATTATTTCTTATTTTTACTTATAGAGTTTGTTCTAATGACTCATTTTTCCTGATTTTTTTAAAATAAAAAAAAATATTACTGATTGATATATAAATGGAGACCCAGAACAATTACTTTCCCTTCATTCCTCCTCTGTAAAAAAATTGTTATAGATTACTAAACTTCTAAATATTTCTTTCTTCAAACTAATTTTATTATCTTTTACCAGTGCTATGAAATATCTCTTGGGAATTTCAACAGTATAGTATAAAATCTATAAATTAATTTAGTCATATCATCATTTTATAATATGACATGACCCAGTTATGAACAATGAACAACTTAACAATTATATATTTGCTTCTTTTCTCTTTTAAAAATATTTATTTTATCATTATTTCCTTTTTTTCCATTTTTATTTTTTATTACTATAATAGCACTTTATTTTTTCCTACATGTAAAGATTTTTTCAACATTCATTTTTGTAAGATTTGGAGCTCCAAATTTTTCTCCATCCCTTCCTTCTTTCCCCTATCTTCAAGACAGTAAGCAATCTGATATAGAACATATTAAATATATTTCCATATCAGTCATGTTGTAAAAGATTCAGAACAAAAGAGAATAACTATTAGAAACATACACATACACACAAAGTGAAAATAGTATGCTTCAATCTGCCTTTAGACCCTAGAGTTCTTTCTCTGGATATGGTTGGCATTTTCAATCATGAGTCCCTTGGAATTGTCTTGGATCATTCTATTCCTGAGAAGAGCTAAGTCTAGGACAGTTGATCATCACACAATGTTGCTGATACTGTATACAATGTTCTTCTAGTTCTGCTCACTTTATTAAACATCAGTTTATGTAAGTCTTTCCAGAACTTTCTGAAACTAAACTGCTCATTTTTTACAAAACAATAATATTCTATTACATATATATATATCACAATTTGTTCAGCTATCCTCCAATTTATGGGTATCCCCTCAATTTCTAATTTTTGCCACTACAAAGGAAGGTGTTATAAATATTTTTGGACCTGCAGGTCTTTTTCCCTTTTTATTTTTATTTTTTTTAATTTTTATTTAATAATTACTTTATATTGACAGAATCCATGCCAGGGTAATTTTTTTTTACAACATTATCCCTTGCACTCGTTTCTGTTCTGATTTTTTCCCCTCCCTCCCTCCACCCCCTCCCCTAGATGGCAAGCAATCCTTTATATGTTGGATATGTTGCAGTATATCCTAGATATAATATATGTTTGCAGAACCGAACAGTTCTCTTATTGCATAGGGAGAATTGGATTCAGAAGGTATAAATAACCCAGGAAGAAAAACAAAAATGCAGATAGTTCACATTTGTTTCCCAGTGTTCTTTCTCTGGGTGTAGCTGCTTTTGTCCGTCATTTATCAATTGAAACTCAGTTAGGTCTCTTTGTCAAAGAAATCCACGTCCATCAAAATATGTCCTCATACAATATCATTGTCGAAGTGTATAATGATCTTCTGGTTCTGCTCATTTCACTTAGCATCAGTTCATGTAAGTCTTGCCAGTCCTCTCTGTATTCATCCTGCTGGTCATTTCTTACAGAACAATAATATTCCATAACATTCATATACCACAATTTACCCAGCCATTCTCCAATTGATGGGCATCCATTCATTTTCCAGTTTCTAGCCACTACAAATAGGGCTGCTACAAACATTTTGGCACATACAGGTCCCTTTCCCTTCTTTAGTATTTCTTTGGGATATAAGCCCAATAGAAACACTGCTGGATCAAAAGGTATGCACAATTTGATAATTTTTTGGGCATAATTCCAGATTGCTCTCCAGAATGGTTGGATTCGTTCACAACTCCACCAACAATGCATTAGTGTCCCAGTTTTCCCGCATCCCCTCCAACATTCATCATTATTTTTTCCTGTCATCTTAGCCAATCTGACAGGTGTGTAGTGGTATCTCAGAGTTGTCTTAATTTGCATTTCTCTGATCAATAATGATTTGGAACACTCTTTCATATGAGTGGTAATAGTTTCAATCTCATCCTCTGAAAATTGTCTGTTCATATCCTTTGACCATTTATCAATTGGAGAATGGCTTGATTTCTTATAAATTTGAGTCAGTTCTCTATATATTTTGGAAATGAGGCCTTTATCAGAACCTTTAACTGTGAAGATGTTTTCCCAGTTTGTTGCTTCCCTTCTAATCTTGTTTGCATTAGTTTTGTTTGTACAAAGGCTTTTTAATTTGATGTAATCAAAATTTTCTATTTTGTGATCAGTAATGGTCTCTAGTTCATCTTTGGTCACAAATTTCTTTCTCCTCCACAAGTCTGAGAGGTAAACTATTCTATGTTCCTCTAATTTATTTATAATCTCGTTCTTTATGCCTAGGTCATGGACCCATTTTGATCTTATCTTGGTATATGGTGTTAAGTGTGGGTCCATGCCTAATTTCTGCCATACTAATTTCCAATTATCCCAGCAGTTTTTATCAAATAATGAATTCTTTTCCCAGAAGTTAGGGGCTTTGGGTTTGTCAAACACTAGATTGCTATAGTTGACTATTCTGTCTTGTGAACCTAACCTTTTCCACTGATCCACTAATCTATTTTTTAGCCAATACCAAATGGTTTTGGTGACTGCTGCTTTATAATATAATTTTAAATCAGGTACAGCTAGGCCACCTTCATTTGATTTTTTTTTCATTAATTCCCTTGAGATTCTCGACTTTTTATTGTTCCATATGAATTTTGTTGTTATTTTTTCTAGATCATTAAAATATTTTCTTGGAAGTCTGATTGGTATAGCACTAAATAAATAGATTAGTTCAGGGAGTATTGTCATCTTTATTATGTTCGCTCGGCCGATCCAAGAGCACTTAATATTTTTCCAATTATTTAAGTCTGACTTTATTTGTGTGGAGACTTTTTTATAATTTTGCTCATATAATTCCTGACTTTCCTTTGGTAGATAGATTCCCAAATATTTTATGGTATCAACAGTTATTCTGAATGGAATTTCTCTTTGTATCTCATGCTGTTGGGTTTTGTTGGTGATGTATAAAAATGCTGAGGATTTATGGGGATTTATTTTGTAGCCAGCTACTTTGCTAAAATTATGAATTATTTCTAATAGCTTTTTAGTAGAATCTCTGGGGTTCTCTAGGTATACCATCATAAAATCTGCAAAGAGTGATAGTTTGGTTTCTTCATTGCCTACTCTAATTCCTTTAATATCTTTCTCGACTCTTATTGCCGAGGCTAGTGTTTCTAATACGATATTAAAAATAATGGTGATAGTGGGCAACCTTGCTTCACTCCAGATCTTACTGGGAAAGGTTCCAGTTTTTCCCCATTGCATATGATGCTTACTGATGGTTTTAAATATATGCTCCTGACTATTTTAAGGAAAAGTCCATTTATTCCTATGCTCTCAAGTGTTTTTATTAGGAATGGATGTTGGATTTTATCAAATGCTTTTTCTGCATCTATTGAGATGATCATATGGTTTTTGTTTGTTTGGTTATTGTTATAGTCAATTATGCTAATAGTTTTCCTAATATTGAACCAGCCCTGCATTCCTGGTATAAATCCTACTTGGTCATAGTGTATTATCCTGGGGATGAGTTTCTGTAATCTTTTTGCTAATATTTTATTTAAGATTTTAGCATCAATATTCATTAGGGAGATTGGTCTATAATTTTCTTTCTCTGTTTTCAGCCTACCTGGTTTAGGTATCAGTACCATGTCTGTGTCATAAAAGAAGTTTGGTAGGACTCCTTCAGTCCCTATTTTTTCAAATAGTTTATTTAGCATTGGAGTTAATTGTTCTTTAAATGTTTGGTAGAATTCACATGTAAATCCATCTGGTCCTGGGGATTTTTTCTTAGGGAGTTGATTGATAGTTTGTTCTATTTCTTTTTCTGAGATGGAACTGTTTAGGATATTTACTTCTTCCTCTGTTAGTTTGGGCAAGCTATATTTTTGGAAGTATTTTTCTATTTCATTTAAGTTGTCGAATTTATTGGCATAAAGTTGGGCAAAGTAACTCCTAATTATTGCTCTAATTTCCTCTTCGTTAGTGGCGAGTTCTCCCTTTTCATTTTTAAGACTAACAATTTGATTTTCCTCTTTCCTTTTTTTAATCAGATTTACTAAGGTTTTATCTATTTTGTTGGTTTTTTCATAGAACCAACTCTTAGTTTTATAATCAATTCAATAGTTTTTTTACTTTCAATTTTATTGATCTCTCCTTTTATTTTTAGAATTTCAAGTTTTGACTGTGGGTTTTTAATTTGGTCCTTTTCTAGCATTTTTAGTTGCAAGCCCAATTCATTGACCTTCTCTTTCTCTATTTTATACAAATAGGCCTCTAAAGATATGAAATTTCCCCTTATTACCGCTTTGGCTGCATCCCATACATTTTGGTATGATGTCTCATTATTATCGTTTTCTTGGGTGAAGCTATTAATTATGTCTATGATTTGCTGTTTCACCCAATCATTCTTTAGTATGAGATTATGTAGTTTCCAATTATTTTTTGGCCTACTTCCCCCTGGTTTTTTTGTTGAATGTAATTTTCATTGCATCGTACTCTGAAAAGGATGCATTTACTATTTCTGCCTTACTGCATTTGAGTTTGAGGTTTTTATGTCCTAATATATGGTCAATTTTTGTATAGGTTCCATGAACTGCTGAAAAGAAAGTGTATTCCTTTCTGTCTCCATTACATTTTCTCCAGAGATCTATCATATCTAACTTTTCTAGTATTCTATTTACCTCTTTGACTTCTTTCTTATTTATTTTGTGGTTTGATTTATCTAATTCTGAGAGTGCAAGGTTAAGATCTCCCACTATTATAGTTTTACTGTCTATTTCTTCTTGCAGCTCTCTTAGTTTCTCTTTTAAGAATTTAGATGCTACCCCACTTGGTGCATATATGTTTAATATAGATAGTGCTTCATTATCCATGCTACCCTTTAGCAAGATATAGTGCCCTTCCTTATCTCTTTTAATTAGATCAATATTTGCTTTAGCTTGATCTGAGATCAGGATGGCTACCCCTGCTTTTTTGACTTCACCTGAAGCATAGTAGATTTTGCTCCAACCTTTTACCTTTAACCTGCATGTATCTCCCCGCTTCAGGTGTGTTTCCTGTAAACAACATATTGTAGGATTCTGGCTTTTAATCCATTCTGCTAACCGCTTCCTCTTTATGGGGGAGTTTACCCCGTTCACATTTATGGTTAGAATGACCAATTCTGTATTACTTGCCATCTTGTTAACCCCGGTTTATGCTTTTCTCCTTTCTTTCCCCTTTCCCCCCTTTCCAGTATTAAGCTTGTGAGCACCACTTGCTTCTCACAGCCTTCCCTTTTTAGTATCCCTCCCCCCGCCTTAGAGTTCCTCCTCCTATCTTACCCCTTTCCCTCCCAGTTTCCGTATTTCCTTCCTCTTAGCTTATTCCTTCCCTTTTCACTTTTCCCTTCTCATTTTTCAATGAGGTGGGAGAAGTTTCACCATAGATTGAATATGTCTTAAGATTTTTCACTTAAAGCCAATTCTGAAGGCAGTAAGATACCCACTATATTCATCCCCCTCCATTCTTTCTCTCAGATATAATAGGTTTCCTATGCCTCTTCATTAGATGTAGTACCCCCACTTTACCCTTTTTCTGGTACAATGTCCTTTCCACATCTAGTTTCTAGAACAAGGTATACATGCACTCTTTATACATCTCTATAGTCGAAATATAGTTCCCAAGATTAATCTTTACCTTTTTAGATTTCTCTTGAGTTCTATATTTGTAGATCAAACTTTTTGTTAAGTTCTGGCTTTTTCATCAGAAATAGATGAAATTCGCTTACTTCGTTGAATGTCCATCTTCTTCCCTGGAAAAAGATGCTCATTCTTGCTGGGTAAGTTATTTTTGGTTGCATACCAAGTTCCTTAGCCTTTCGGAATATCATATTCCAGGCCCTTCGATCTTTTAATGTGGATGCTGCTAGATCCTGGGTGATCCTTATTGTGGCTCCTTGATACTTGAATTGGGTTTTTCTAGCCTCTTGCAATATTTTTTCCTTCGTCTGAGGGTTCTGGCATTTGGCCACTATATTCCTTGGTGTTTTGATTTTAGGATCCCTTTCAGTGGGTGATCGATGAATCCTTTCAATGTTTATTTTTTCCTCTGTTCCTATGACTTCTGGGCAGTTCTCTTTGATAATTTCCTGGAAAATAGTGTCCAGGCTCTTTTTTTCATCATGTTTTTCTGGGAGTCCAATGATTCTCAGATTGTCTCTCCTGGATCTGTTTTCTAGGTCTGTTGTCTTCCCCAGAAGGTATTTCACATTCTTTTCCATTGTTTGATTTTTTTGGATTTGCTTGACTGATTCTTCTTGTCTCCTCGACTCATTCAATTCCAATTGTTCAATTCTGATTTTCAGTGAAGTATTTTCTCCACTCACTTTTTAAAAATCTTTTTCTAATTGTCCCATTGAGTTCGTTTGTTCTGTGGAATTTTTTTCCATTTCGCCAATTTTGCTTTCCAGTTCACCAATCCTATTTTTCAAGGATTTTACTTCTTTATTCACTCTCTCTTTAACTGACTTCTCCAGGCTCTTTTGCCAAGCCTTCCTCTCCTTTTCCCAAGCTTCCCTCTCCTTTTGCCAAGCCTCACTCTGCTTTTCCCATTTTTCTTTTAGCTCCCTTGTGAGAGCCTTTTTAATTACTTCTATGAGGTCCATCTGTGCTGAGGAACAGATGATCTCCTCCTTTGGGGATTCACCTGGAGACAGTCTGTTTTTAGTCTCCTCAGGATTTAGAGTCTGCTCTCTATCTGTATAGAAGCTGTCAAGGGTTAAAGTCCTCTTCAGTTTCTTGCTCATTCTGTCTAATAATCAAAGACAAACAAGCAAAGAAAAACAGAAAAAACTGGAGTCTTTCTTTGGGGGAGGGGCTGGGTGGTGTTACCGAGCTTCCTCTCCAGACTGCGGGGGGCAGCAGTGAGGCACTAGCCCTACTGTGCTGCGCCTGCGCTCTGAGATCCCAGAGCGTGTTGAGTCACTGGGGGGGGGAAGGGGGGCGGCCAGGTCCCGAGAGACTCCAGCTGTTTGGGGTTGTATTCTTCAGCCCCGGTGTTTTTAGCTTCTCTGCTGGGCTGCTGACTTGCTGCCGGAGCAAAGTATCCAGTCCTGTAGTGAAGCTCTCCCCGCAGAGACGGCTGCGATCACTCCCCACCCCCTCTCCAGTCTGCTCCCGTGCTCTCACTGCCGCTGCCCGCCGCCTGCCCGATCTAAAACCGTCCCAGCCCTCCAGTAAAGACAGACCTTTCTTGGCGAATCTCAAGGATGGCTTCTCTTGGTAACTATTTGTGGGTTTTTTTTCAGTCAAGCATTAATTCAGAGGCTTGTAGTGAAATGGATAGTGAGAGAAAGCGTGGAGCTACACAGCTGTGTGTCTCCTCTCCGCCATCTTAACCGGAAGTCCTTTTTCCCTTTTTAAATTATCTCTTTGAGTTACAGTTCTAGTAGTGGTATTGCCAGATCAAAAGGTATGTATAGTTTTATAGTCCTTTTGACATATCTTCAAATTGCTCTCCAGAATGGTTGTTATCCATTATTTCTTCATACTATTATTATGCTATATAATACATTTCTTGAATGTGTATAATTATATTTATTTTCTAATTCTTTTGGATGAAATTTCTGTTATTTCCTAGTGGTTCTTTTTATTGCTACATACAAATGATAATGAAAATTAGTCTAAATCTATCTGAAAATATTGTTTCAATTTTTTTTATTATTTTCTAGCTATTTTATTTTAAAATAGATTTTTATTGATATATTTTTATTTGGCTTTCCCTAGATTTCCCCTTGTATCCCTGCCTTTCCCTCTCCCAGAAACCTATGAATGTTGTAAAAACAATAATAAAATAAGGAGGAAAGAAGAAAAATTTGCAAACTTATGAGTGCATGGGAGGAAAGGTTATTATACAGTATTGCATGCCTTACCACATTTCACCTCTACAAAGGAATAGGATGGGTACCTTCTCATGTCTTTTTTTTTTCTTTTGCACCAACCCCATTTATATTTTTATAATATTCATTTTGACTATTTTACGTTTTTTGACCTTTTTGTTTACATTGTTGAAGTCACTGTGTATATTGCTTTCTTCTTGGTTCTTCTGCTTACTTCATTTTGCATAAGGTCATGTAATCCATTTGTACTTTTTATATTTAAAATTCTCCTTTTTCATTATTTCTTATTGCAGGATATTTTATTATATTCACATACCATGATTCATTTAATTATTCTTCAAATGATATACATCTATTTTGTTTTCAGTAATTTGCTACTAGAGAAATAGTCCTATAAATATTTTTACATGTATGGAACCTATCTTCCCCCCACCCCATAACTTAAAGAAAAAGATAACAATTATATCTCAGTATCAAAAACTGTAGACATTTTAGCAACTTAATTTGCAAAATTTCAAAGTACTTTTCATAATGTTTATATGAATTTGGAGATACACCAATAGGATGAATTTCACTCTCTATTTGTTTGTGTGTTTTATTTTATTTTATTTTATTTTTTAATTTTAATATCTTTTTATTGATAGAACGCATGCCAGGGTAATTTTTTACAGCATTATCCCTTGCATTCATTTCTGTTCAGATTTTTCCCCTCCCTTCCTCCACCCCTTCCCCCAGATGGCAAGCAGTCCATTACATGTTGAACAGGTTACAGTATATCCTGGATACAATATATGTGTGCAGAACCAAACAGTTTTCTTGTTGCACAGGGAGAATTGAATTCAGAAGGTATAAATAACCCGGGAAGAAAAACAAAAATGCAAGCAGTTTATATTCATTTCCCAGCGTTCTTTCTCTGGGTGTAGCTGCTTCTGTCCATCTTTGATCAATTAAGGCTCTCTTTATCGAAGAGATCCACTTCCATCAGAATACATCCTCAAACAGTATCGTTCTTGAGGTATATAATGATCTTCTGGTCCTGCTCATTTCACTCAGCATCAGTTCATGTAAGTCTCGCCAGTCCTCACTGTATTCATCCTGCTGGTCATTCCTTACAGAACAATAATATTCCATAACATTCTGTTTGTGTGTTTTAGAAAGAAGTGTACACTAGAAAATATTTAAAGACATAGGAATAAGAAGTAATATATTTCAAATATTTCTCCTCATTATAAAAAATAACTATCAATCACAAATGCTACAAAAATAGCAAATGACTTGAAGAAAAATGTTGAAAGTACTTACCAAAAGATAATTCTTTTGGAAAATTGCTGTTCCCTTATTTCATGCTTGTTTTTCTTTTTTTCTTCATATTTTAATATTTTATTTTCCTGTAATTAAATGTGAAAACAACTTTAACATTCTTTTTCTCAAGAAATTTTGAATTCCAAATTCTCTCCTTCTCTCCATTGAAAAGACAAGCAATTTGACTCAGGTTATACATATGTTGTCATGCAGCAAAGATTTCCATGTAAGCGATGCTGTGAAAGAAAACAGAAAACAATCCCCCCAAAATAAAGTTTAAAAAAAGTATGCTTCAGGCTTCATTCAGACTCCACCAAATAGCACCTTTCATCAAGCCCTTCAGAATCATTATCTTGCTGAAAATAGTTACATTATGCCCAGGTGATCTTCATACAGTATTGCTTTTATTGTGTATAATGTTCTCCTGGTTCTGCTCATTTATTGTGTCATTTCATTTTAAGTCCAGTTGTTTGTTTGTTTTTTCTGAAAGCCTCTTGTTCATTATTTTTTACATTATGATAGTATTCTATCACAATCATAAACAACTTGTACAGTCATTCCCCAATGAATGAACATCTCAGTTTCCTGTTCTTTGCCATCACAAAAAGAACTGCTATAAATGTTTTTGTACATATAGGTCTTTTTAAAAATATATATTTTGGGGAGATATAGACATAGTAATGATGTTGCTTAATTAAAGGATATTTGTGGTTTTTTTTAGCTCTTTGGGTATTGTTCCAAGTTTCTCTCCAAAATGATTGGATCCATTCACAATTCCACTAATAGTGCATTAATGTTTTAATTTTCCCACACCTCTTCCAACATTTGTTATTTTATTTTTCTGTCATATTAATAAATCTAGTACATGTTGGGTAGTAACTCAGAGTTGTTTTCATTTGCATTTCTCTAATTAACAGTGATTTAGAGCATTTTATATGACTATAGATAGCTTTGATTAACTGCAAATTACTTTTTCATGTCCTTTGACCATTTATCAATTTAAAAATGGTTCTTTTTTCTCTAAATTTGACTGTTTTCTACATATTTGAGAAATGATGTCTTTATCAGAGAAACTTTATCAGAGAAGCTATATTTCTTTTTTTAATAATTATTATGTATCCCCTCCCCAATTTCTACCTTTTTATTCTTCTTTCTCTTTTTTCTCACTCTGTCCATTGTCAAAGATATTTTGCTTTTGACTTTTATCTCTCCCAATCTGCCTCCCTTTTATCAGTGCCCCACCTCTATCTTCTTCCTCTCCTACTTTCCTAGAGGTAAAGATAGATTTTTATATGTCACTCAATGTGTATATTATTCCAGCTGAGCCAATTTTGAGGAAAGTAAGGTTCATGTTCTCTTCCTCTACTCCCCCTACTTTTCCTTCCACTGAAAAATCTCTTTCATGCCTCTATTTTGTCAGATAATTCTACCTTTCCCTTTCCCTTTCTCCCGGGACATTCTTATTCCTTACCTCTTAATTTTGTTTTTCTAGGTAGTCATCACATTATATTTAATTCACACCTGTGCCCTCTGTCTATGTATATTTTTTCCAATTGCCCTAATAATAAGAAAGTTTTCAGGAGTTACAAGTATCATTTCCCTTGTAAGAATGTAAATTGTTTAAAGTTATTAAGTCCCTTATGATTTTTCTTTCTTGTTTGCCTTTTTTATGCTTCACTTGAGTCTTGTATTTGATAGATTTTCTATTCAGTTAAGAAATGCTAGAAAATCCTCTATTTCATTGAATATCCATTTTTCCTCTGGAAGGATTATACTCAGTTTTCCTGGATTGATCATTCTTGGTCATAATCCTAATTCTTTTGCCCTCCACAATATTAAGTCCTTAGGTAATTTCATCTAGAGATTGCTAAATTTTGGGTTATCCTAACTACAGTTTCATGTTCTTTTTTTTTTTTAACTACTTGTAGTATTTTCTTCTTGACTCAATAACTTTGGAATTTGGCTATTTGGTGAATGAATATCAGGGTACTTTTCCCTGAGAATTTCCTGAAAGATAATGTCTCAGCTTTTTTTTTGGATCATGACTTTCAAGTAGTCCAGTGATTCTCAGTTGTTTTCCCAGTGAAATATTTCATATTTTCTCCTATTCTTTCTTTTGATTTGATTTTATTGTTTCTTGTTATTTCAAAAAGTCATTAGCTTCCAATTGCCTGACTTTAATTTTTAAAGAATTATTTCTTTCAATGAACTTTTGTAACATTTAGCCATTTTTATTTTTAAGGCACTCTTTTATATATTGGATTTTTGTACTTCTTTTACTATTTGATTTAATCTGTTTTTAAGGTATTATTTTCTTCAGTATATTATGTTGCAACCTTGATCAGGCTGTTAACTCTTTTCCTCCCATGATTTTCTTGCATCATTCTCACTTCTTTTCCCAACATTCCCTCTATCTTATTTTATTTTTAAATTCATATTTTTTGCCCTCTCATGTTCTGAGGGCAATTAATGTTTTTCTTTGAACCTTTGGATGTAGGAGTTTTGACTTTGTTGTCTTCTTTTGAGTTTATGTTTTGATCTTCCCTGTCACCAAAGTAACTTTCTATAGACAGGATTTTTATTCTACTGTTTCCTCGATTTTCCCTACTATTTCTTGATTTTAAAATTTATGCTTTGAAGCCCTGTTTCAGATGTAAAGGAAGCAAAGTCTAAAACTTCAGGCTTTTTGCGTAGCTGTTTTCAGAATTAATTCTGGGTAACCACTTTTTTCAAGGTGGTATGATCTGGGGAGAGATGTGTTTTATTATTCCACATTATTTGCTCCAGTGTGAGGGATAACAAGCACTCTTTTCCACCCTAGAGCTATGACCAGGGTACCTACTCTCCTGTGGCCACAAGCTGTAATGTGCTATTGGGTCTTCTAGTCCTGGTACTAAGCACTGCAACCCAGATTCAAGTATGTGTAATACAACAAAGTTTGGCCCCTGCTACCAACAAAGCGATCCATATATTCTCCTTTTACCAGTCATATGACTCCCATAATGACTGTGTACGAGGAGGTCTGGAAACTGCCAATATTATCACTGATTCAGTCACCACCACTCTCTCTCCCAAGGCCTACTGCTGGTTTGATGGGATGATGCCTGCATTGGACTGAGGTCCATTCTTAACTGGTGCAACACTTTTTTCTACTGACCTAAGTTTTCTTAGGCTGGGAAATTGATTCATTTTATCATTTTGTGGGTTCTATCTTTCTAGAGTTTATTTTGAGGGATGATTTTAATGTGTTTGGAGGAGTTGTGAAGAGAACTCAGGTAAGTTCTGATCTTTTTTGTACCCTCTTGTTTCTGCCTTCAATCTCTGTCTTTCAAAAGCTCTTTCAACATTAACTTTGCTCCTCTTTTGTCATTTTTGTCAATTTGCTACTTATGTGAACTCTTTGGAGGTTTTTGATTTCTATTTCCCTTATTATCAGTGATGAGTAAAATTCATACATAGTTGTTAATAATTTGTGATTCTTCTCTTGACAGATGTTTATATTTAATGCATTTATATTATTAAAAGATTTACCATTTATCTATTCAGGAATGGTTCTAATCACATATATTTTTATAAACTATTTATAGCTCTTAGATAACAAATCTTTATCAGAGATATCTGATAGCAAGAAATTTCCCAGTCAACTAGTTACCTCCTTATTTTAGATATAACAATCTTATGTATATAAAAAGCTTTTCAATTTCATTTCATCAAAATTATTTATTTTATCATTGTTAATTGCCTCTTTCCATTTAATTAAGACTTTACTCACTATAGATGTGAAAAATCTACTCTTCTAATTTTTTTTTATGGCATGGTTTTAATATTCAGAATTTATAACCATTTTGAATTTATTGTGGATTTCATGATGTACAATGGTGATTTGAGCCTAATTTCTGCCAAACTCTTTTCCAGTTTTTTTTTTCCTGATCTCTTATTGAAGAGATATTCTCTGCTATTTTCTAAGTAAAATTTATTTGTAAGTAGTGATGACTGTATCTCCTCTTTGTATATACTTTTTGTTATACTTTTTAAATTCTTGACTTGTCTTGCTGAAATTGCTATCATTTCTAGAACTATATCAAATGATAGTGGGAATAAAAGAACAGTTGTTTTTCTGTAAGAATTATTTTGTGGTGATTATTTTCAGTGTTCCCTTTCTAGTCATTTATTGCTGTTTTTCAGCATGTTAGAGGTTTGTTGCTTTTTTTATTTTTCATAATAGAAATGGACCTTTGTACTGTATTATTTCTCATTTCTGTCTTCCTAGGATTTCCTAGTTTAAACAGTACTTGCTTTGAAATACAATAGAGAAAGTAGTGTAGGGCAACATTTTGACTGAAAATGAATTAGGTATTTTACTCAGTTAAAGACTCACTGAGCTAGCAATGTGAAATAATGACCAATGAATGCTAATGTGATGCAAGCTACATTTGGGAGAGACATATTGTCCAGAATTAGGTCAGAAAAACTCTGTCCAGTTCAGACATTTTATGGAGAATTCCATTCCATTCTAGATAGTACAGTGAAAAGAGGGATCAATGATTTAAAAATAATTCTCTACCACTTATTACCTCTGTGATTTTTGGAAATTCACTTCATTTTTTTCACTTCTGAAATGAAGATTTTTAAACTATATGTCTTCTAGATTTAACTCAATAGTTTTATGATTATTCCAAATGAATATCAATATAATGTCATGTGAATTTTGAGTTTTAAATACCAGGAAATCTTCATTTTATAAAGCATTTATTTAACAAAAAGTATTGACTTAAGGAGAAAATCCTATTTTTTTTTTATTCACCAATTTGAGTTAAAGCAAACCGAAGAAGGAATTGGGATTTTAAGAGAGATGAAACATTTTCTTCTATACTTCTTCATAATAACTAAAAGTGAGGGTACCAAAATACTAAAAACAGTTTATTTTTGTGAGAGTGTGAAAAAGTATACATTTGATTAAATCTTTAGAATTGCATACGTGAAATTTCTAGATAAGACATTCTTATACAAAAGTGAATTTTTGAAAAACATCCCTAGCATTGAATTTAGATGTTTTAACAAATAGAGGATTGGTTTAGTTTATATTCTTAAAGATGCAGAACTTGGCCAAATGTAGAATGAGCTGTGATATTACAGAGAAAAATCATGCATTTTTAAGCTCCCTCTCTAAGGACTTTGTTAGCATCCATCATTCCCAAATGTGTGTGTGTGTGTGTGTGTGTGTGTGTGTGTGTGTGTGTGTGTGTATACTTCATTCTAGAAGGTAAAACATCTTCTCTTTCAATGTCATGGGATTAAAATATGGCATCAACAAATCATCTAGTATGTTTTTTATATCTTTTGTTGTCTAAAAAGAAAATAAAAGTATGGTTTTGATTGATAAACATTTAAGTTCTTTCATATTCCCTGAACTTTAGGGATATATTTCTTCCTCAGAGAAAGCTTATATTTTCCAGAGATGTTCCATAGGAATCCTAAATCATACCACAGACACCTGTACCCATTTATGGGTATGTTGTCCAACTCACATGAATTAGAGAATAAGTTGGACTATTGTTTGAACGTATGTGTTTCCCTTTAAAAAGCTCATTAATCTCATCATGCAGAATCTAGTGGGAAAGTTGTATTTCCCCGTTGACATTGTTTAGCATAAATGATTTATGATTGCTCTATATGTATACACAATAGACATTTTATATATTATATTGTTCTTAGAGTAACATGATATATAAATGTTATTGCTATAAATTCTGTACTTGGTTATACATATTATATCATGTATTTAGTACAAGTATAAAAGCTTACTGTTATTTGGCTATTTCTATCCAGCTGGTAACTTAGGTAAGCAGTTGAAACATGTACAAACTACTCAATCCCTGCACAACTACAGAACATATTGTTAACTCTCCAAGACTGATTTTGGCAATGTCCCAAGGTTATGACAGTCAGAAAGAAAGATTTAAAAGTCAAGCAGTTTTTCTCAAAAATATGTCAGAGATATTTTTGCAACAGAATTGAGATCTAAGTTAGTGAAGAGGAAATCATGCTAGAAGGAAAGATATATTAAAGAAAAGTTGATAGAACCTGGTTAGGATATTTTATTTATCAGGTCAATGGAGATTTTATTCAAGATGCAGGTAATAAAGTAATAGTAATTTACCTATAAATATATTTAACATTATTAAAATTATGCTGTATGGATATAAAAATAAATAGTAGAAGTTAATTTATAGTATGTTTCATACATATATTCAGAACAGGTCATAACTTATTTTGAGACTAAGGAGTTAACAGTCAATACTTTGTGGTTTCTTTATAGTAATGATTATTCTCTTTAGTAATAGAAATATTTTCTATTAAGAGTATCTTAGTAGGAAAACATGCCTTTCTTCCTAGGGGGAAGAGGGTGCAAATAATTTTAAAATCTTTTAAAATGTAAAATCTTGCACCAGCCCTGAGGTCAGGAGGACCTGAATTTAAATCTGGCTTCAGACATTTAATACTTCCTAGCTGTGTGACCCTGGGCAAGTCACTTAATCCCTATCACCTTAGGGGAGAAAAAAAGGTAAAATCTTTACATTTGCTAAATGTAAACTATGGCTTTGGTCATAGAGAAAAGGACCACTGCTGATATTATTTGCTAATATGATCATATTGAGTTTATTCCGATGTTATATATACTCATCCAATTCTATAGCCCTGAAATAAATCTTAATTTAATAATTAGTTGTGATCTAGCAAGATTCTATTATATTTACAATGTTCGTATTCAGATAATAATTTCCTAGTCCATTGCACTAATTATAGTTTTTCATTTACTTCTTCCCTCTTTCCATTCTCTCCCTGCCCCAAAGTACTGATTTCTGCACAATCAATCTGATTGACCATAGTCAAGACCAATCAGCTGTTAAAGGGGCTGCCATGACCTGATCAGTCATTTTAAAATTCTAATGGTGTCTATTATATAAACACAGGCTAAATTTAAACACTTCTAGATGTGTAAAGATTGGAGGCTCCAAACTAGTACATTTATATAGACTTGCAATGGTATATATTTCCAGTTTTTTTCTTGTACCAAAAAGAAAACATTACTGAAGTTCCAGTGGATTATTTTCATGATTAAAGTTAAACCACAAATTTTATTTTAAAGTTTTATTCCTCACAAGTTTGTGAAAATATTTCCCAATATATGCAAGGGGGAAATCTGTATCTCACCTTCATATCTATATTTGTATTAAGGCAGTCATGACAGTACATTCAAAACCAACATATTTGCCTAGCTAGCAACTTCCCCACCCACACTGAAGGACCCTACAGGAAATAGGGCAACAAAGAAAAGTAGAAATAAAGCCAATGACAGTTTTCAAGTTGATTAAGAAGCTCACAGTAGAAGTTTATGTATTGTGAAACTGTGATCATCTGCATTCCTGGCCATTTCCTGTGGTGAAAGAGACAGCTTGTGGGTCTTTTGGGAGTGAATGAACGTCCTTGCTTGCCTTCTTGTTTTGTAATCAGGTAAGAATGGAAGAACAAAAGGAGAATATAATCAGAGAACAGAATGCCACATGTGATCATGTTATTAGGTCAAATAGGTGAAACAATAGTGAGAGAGTTGTGCAGGTATGTTGGCCTATGCTTTTGAAACAGGACAGTAGAAAAAGCACTTTTACTTGGAACAAGGAGATAATCTTGTTCTGATACTTTCATTTCTCTATTCGAAACTGAGTTTTAATTTTTTATAAAAGGAGGATAATGATGTTTATGCTATGCACCTGAAAGGGACAATATGAGGTAAGTCTTTAATGAACTGTTATATGCTGTGTAATAAGAGCATTATTATGTGTGTCCCAACAAAACAACACAGCATCCAAAATTCGATATTTTAACTCAATGTCATAAATATAAATGCAGAGCTTATGAGTTAAAATAATAAGAAAACACATTGATTTTTACTTTCAGAATAAACATTTCTTTGTAAATGGTATGGTTCTCTTGTGGTAATAATGCAAGAGTAATAATGAAATAAGAAACACAATTTATTCCATTAATCATGGTAAATTTGTCTATTCTAATTCATTCTCTTAGTCTTGGTAAATTTGTTGAATCCCTTGGTTCCAGTTATGACCAAGTTGGTGAGAGCTATCTTGGCTTCAAAGGGCAATTCAATAGAATGAATTAATTCGCTCATATGGAGAATTTAACCTAAGACTCTAGAGCCAGTGTTACTCTATTAACCAACTTAGTTAATGGATGCATTTAGTGTATGAATCTATATTAATATATTTTATTAATCTCTAGTATAGATTCTACAAAAGAAGGTGATAGTCTTTTTGAATATTTATGTATATTATTATTTTAATTGGAATTAAATGACTAGTCAACACACAATAGTTATTAAATATAGAGTATAAATAGAAATGATTAGTGATTGATAATTTGCTTTATGGACTCCAAGCATTTGACCTACAGAGAACTGCAATTTCTCCAATACTCCATGTACAATTTTTAAAAAACTTCCTGGTTTTAATTGTTAATGGCTCAAAGGAAAAGTAATGTGACCCAGTGGTTCATGTTACTGTAGCAGAAGCATTAATATCAAAATTGTGATTCTGAAAATATGAGATAACTTTAGTAAAACAAAAACAAAACAAAATAAAACCCAGACCTGTATTTACTAACTGATTTGTTAAAATTGAAGTTGCTTTTGATAGAATTAGGATCAAGTCCTTTCTGAAGAGATCTCTTCTGGTTCTCATTTCTTAGTGATCACCTAGTCATTGTTCTTTTTTATTTATTTATAGGCAAGTTATATTTACCTGTAGGTTGTGTACTTTTTTGTGTATTTCTGTTCTCAGATTTTGTCACATCTGGCACAGAGTAGGTGCTTTGTTTAATAAAGTTTTGTTTGGTGATGACTTTTCCTATCAGCTTGCTTCGCCAACATTCTTTTAATTCCTAATTATTTTTATCTTCATTCCCAATAAGTTTCTCATTTAAATCCTTTATTCTTGAATTAGATGGTTGTTTTCCAGATCACACTAACAAGTTTCATGATAGTAATGCAAAGTCTATGTTCATTTTTTTTCTTTTTTTTTCTTTCTTTCTTTCTTTCTTTCTTTTTTTTTATGCTGAGGCAATTGGGATTAAGTGACTTGCCCAGGGTCACATAGCTAGGAACTATTAAGTTTCTGAGGCTGGAATTTGAATTTAGGTTCTCCTGATTTCAAGGCCAGTTCACTATCTACTGAACCATCCAGCTACCACTTTGATTTTTTTTTTAATTGGTAAAATGTTGATATTGCTTTTGGGCAATTAGTAACTAAGCACATAATTCAAGCTTCATTTTACAATTCTTTTTTTTTCCCTTGATCTGAAATGTGAACTTTTTTAGATGTGTTGTCTTCCCTATTGGTATGTAAGTCCCTTAAAAGCAGGAACTGTTTTGCTTGATGATTTTTATATCCCTAGAACATAACATGTTGCTCACTATATAGTAAAAACATAATAAATTCATTCATTCATTTTGTGAAGGAATTATGAAATGTCATGCATAGCCAAGCTAATTGCCTCTAGATTTAGATATTTATGGAGCAAGCAAAAAAGAAATAATATATTAAAATATTGGAAGGAAAAATTTCGTTAAAAGCAAATGCATAAACTCATGAAAGATCAAATTAAGATTAATAGATTCAACTTATTTTCCTTCTTTTTCCCTTTCTTTTCCCCCATCTCTTACATATTTTGATCTACCTTGTTTTTTATAATGCTTTTCCTGTCTTTTTTTATGCTACAAGTTGTACTACTACAATTATTAAAAGTGATTACTCCCTCTAAAATGAGGGAAGTTTGTAACAAGACTAATAATCTTTCTTTTTGAAAATTCATTCCAAAATATCTTCAGTCTATAAGATATCAGCAAAATAGTAATAATGATGATTAAAAGTATAACAAGCTTATATGTATATGTACATACATATACATTCTTTAAGATTTGCAAAGAGAACTTTAAGAAAAAAAAAACAAACAAAAAAAATGTTATTTTGTTTGATCTTCATAACATTCCTTGGGAGGTTGCTACTATTATAATAATAGTCATTTCATAGATGAGGAAACTGAGGAAGACAGGGATTAACTCACATGCCCAGGGTCACATAGGTAGGAAATGCCTGATACCAGATGATTAACTACTCCTCCTGATTCCAAATATAGCACTTATTCACTGTGGCATCTAGATTTATAATAAAAAAAAGTGTTTTCCCTGACCGAGGGTAAAAATACATTTTTTAAAATTTAAAGACTATTTAGGAAATGTAGGAAGCATCAGTGTTTTTCTTGACCTTATAGAGACAAAGGAATAAATAATCAGATTCTGTGATGTCCCAGCTCATATGTAACAAGAATATCAGAAGATTCATGTAATCCAGGGAAATAATTTAGGTAGTCCCTTGGAGTTCATTAAGATAATACTTAAACATAAGTTATTTGAGATCTGTTTTGTCTCTTGCTATGTTACATATATATTCTTCAATTCTAAAAGAACTTTAATTCTTTTTTTTTTTCATTTTAATTGATGGCATTAAGGACGATGATTTTTTTTCCAACATATCTTTCATGGGAGATGCAAAAAACAAAATTTACTTCCTAAGATAGGACCGTTTGCTCATTTGAGAGTCACAAAAAGTTAAAAGCCCCAAACATAGTCATTTGAAACTTTTAGCTGTTTAGTCATTTCAGTCAAGTCTGACTCTTCACGACCCCAGTTGGGGTTTTCTTGGCAAACAAACTGGAGTGGTTTGCCATTTCCTTCTCCAGCTCATTTTACAGATGAGGAAACTGAAGCAAATTGGGTTAAGTGACTTTCCCAGGTTTACACAACTGGTAATTGTCTGAGAACAGATTTGAACTCAGGAAGATGAATCTTCCTGACTTCAGACCAAGCCGTCTATCCATTGTGCCATCTAGCTTCCTCATTTAAAATTACAAGATGGCAAAAGTTCCAAAAAATTAAAATATCAATATAAAAGTTTTGTTGATTTTATTTAACTTTCTAGTAATCAAGTGATCTGGCAGGAGAAAGGGAAACATGACAAGAAATATGATAAATTATAGAGGTGAATTTCAAATGCTTCAAAGCTATATATAATTATAAATGTAAGTATATGTTAATATAACATACTTATGTGTGTATACATATATATACATACATATCAAATTTTTGGCTCAGATTACAATGACTAAAATTTAGAAAAGAATGCATGTCCTTAAGTAGTATATATTTTCTGGCATGGAGATTCAAATAAAATTATTTTCCTCTATCATGAGATTCTTTTGTTTTCTCTGAATCAAATGAGGTATTCATTGTTATTTGCATAAAAATTAGGTACATGACATTAAGTAATTTTAGGTGTTCATAGTCCTTTGAGTATTCTGTGCATTTCCAACTATGAAATTTGGTTAACCCAAACCATATTTGTGGAGGGTTAATTCACTCCTCTGAAAAATACTGTTTTCTTAATTAAAATCAACCAGACAAAGGAAACAAAAGAATAGTAAGAAATGAAAATCAAAAAATAAAAAGATAGCACTAACAACTAACTAACACTAATTATTTTTACTAATTAGTTTTACAAGTTCTAAGTAAAATAAAGTGGTTGAAAGCAGTTGGCTGTTTTGGTATATGGCCATTCTTTGAGAAGGAAGAAGAAAAGGAAAAAAAAAAAGGCGATGGAGGAAGAGAAATAATAGGAAGAGAAGAAGAAGGAGAAGAAGGAGGAGCAGCAGCAGCAAGAGCCACCTAAGTCTTGCTAGTTTTTGTTAGCCACCTAGCAAGTCTTAGATGAATGACTCGCCTTTCTTTTTTTTTTTTTTTAATAAAGCTATTTATTTTCAAAACATATACATGGATAATTTTTCAACATTGTTGCAAAACCTTGTAGCCACTTAGCAAGTCTTAGATGAATGACTTGCCTTTCCTTTTTTTTTTTTTTAATAAAGCTTTTTTATTTTCAAAACATATACATGGATAATTTTTCAACATTGTTGCAAAACCTTATGTTCCAATTTTTCTCCTTTCCCCCCTCCCCTAGATGGCAAATAATGACACACCTCTTCTTTAAAGAGTTATTTAAAAGGAAGTTATAAAATGAAACCTTGAAAAGAAACTAATATTTGAGAGTAGTTGAAATACAATAAATTTAAAATAGCAACAAAAAAACTCTTCAATCCTCTATATCCAATAAATATGAGAGGAAGAAAACATCATACAATTAAAAGAATGCTGAAAGTGGGCCCAAAAGTGGGTTCTCAGTTCAAATCTGTCCCCAGGGCCTAGAGCCAGAAAGTTCAGATATGGCTCCAGACACTAACTAGGTGTGTGAGCTAGTCACTTAAACTCTTTTTGCCTCAGTGTGCTGAACTGTAAAATGAAGATGACACAGTAGGTACTATAATAATGCTTATTCCCTTTCCTTTTTTTTCCCCTTTTTTCTCAACTCTATTACTAGTATATAGGGTACTAGTCATTTACCTCCTGTGGGACTCTATTTCCTCATCTATAAAATGAGGATGGACCAAATGACTTCTACGATCCTTTCTGACTCTACTTTTATGATCTAATGATTTGAAGAAAAAACAAAAGGAAACATAAAGAAATTAGAAAAAAACCCTACTTTTCTTCTTCCTCATAAAAATCCTAATTATGCAAAGAAAATTCTTACTTCCAAAGCATTTGCTTACATATTATATATAAATACTAAAATAACACATTTTTAAAGCTATAGACTTGGTTATAAATTCATGCCACCATTTTCTTGGCTTATCTTTTTTTTTTTTTTCCTCAAAGATTAATCCATAGCACCTCACACTGGAATAAATGAGTACTGCAGTGTGTGTGTGTGTGTGTGTGTGTGTGTGTGTGTGTGTGTGTGTGTGTATGTGTGTGTGTGTGTGTGTGTGTGTGTGTGTGTAGCAGTCCTGCATTGCTGGCCATTTCCAAATCATAATGTCAGAAATATTATATGGTCGACTAAACCAAACTGCTATATTATTTTTGAAATTTTTCTTTCTATCACTGATATCTGCAATGTATTTCCTATTTAACCTACTTTATATTCAAAAAATTAAAAAAAAATCATTGTCAGAAAAAATGTAAAGTTTAACCATCAGTTTAGTATTCATTCCCTTTTGTTCATCTCAAATCATTCAAAACTCCAAGCAAAAATAAAATTTATGCAGTAACTTGGATTTTGACAGATGAAAAACTAGAACTATAATTTTAACAAAAAATACAATTCTTCGCTTTAGAAAATTTAGCATTAAAAACAAGAAGAGAAAGATGTCATTAAAGAAAATGAAGTAGCCCTTGTATCTCCTAATAGGAAATCATAGTAACTGAATAGGAGAGACCTGAGAGTTGTGTTGCTCTGTGGGCGGGGGGTGTAATTTAATGAGCTGACAGGAGGAGTGAAGGATCTCCTCAATATCTGTGTTTGGCAGAAGAGATGAATGCATACATCAGGAAACAATGTTTAAGTGTTTTATTTCCTTATTTCAGCCTGTCAAACTGTCAGTGTAGTTAACGGCCACCAAGAGAGAAAGAAGAGAGAAAAAGAGGCAGTAAGGGAAGCAGAGAATAGCAGAGGTGTTATGGAATCTGAAAGAAAGAAAGGAACCAGGACAGTATTTGCATGTTACTGTGCCACTAGGGTCAACTGGCCACAAAAATGTTACTGGATCCATCTTTTTATTGAGACCACTTATAAACTGTCAGTTTTCTCTGTCTCTGTCTCTGTCTGTCTCTCTGTCTCTCAATGTTAATAGCTATGGCAACTTTTATTGAAAATCCATGCTAATTATTAACATTTAACTTTGAAGACCTTAAGGAAGTTAAATGATTGGTAGAATCAATTTTTGTTCATTGCTTTCTTTGCATTATAGTTTGATTATTAGAGTAGCCAAACATATCAAAAATATCTATATTAAACTTTTTTCCTTATAAAAGTAAAATTGTTGTTGTTGTTGTTTTATTAACTCCATTAGAGCAGTTTAAATTCTAGAAAGGTTAAATTTGCCATACATCCAATCAAATGTTCAAAAGTCAATGTTTTGAGTCCTTGTCCCTGAAAGTACTAACAATTTAAAAAATAGTCATTTTGATGCGGGAAAGATTCCTTTCTAGATTCCCACCCTCTCCTAGTTAATAATGTAAATTGCCCTTTAACTCACAAATCCTGGTCCCTTTGAATTCCAGTAGAAGATCTGAACTGTTCCCAGCCCCACCTGGATCTGAGCCAACTTTGGGGCTACACCCGAAAGCCCCTCGAGCTAAGTCTCCTATTATAAAAAGGCCACACTGGGAACCCCTCTTTGCAGAGATTTCAAACATGGTTACCATGTGAGGACCCTCTGTCCACTGGGCCCTCTGTCCAGTGCCCTCCTTATCTCTACTTTCGCCTATACTTTAACTTTGCTTATCTAATAATAAACCTCTTTTATCAATCTAGCTCTCCGGGCGAATAAATGCTTTTATTGGGAACTCGCACCCGCTACTAGACCCCTTGCTCCGAATCTGTACCCCAAACCTTCCACTAGACCTTAACCCTAATTTCATTCAGGTACCCCAAAGCTAGACCTCAACATTTTCACAAATACTACAATTTTCTAATTGTAGTTATTTTAAATCTTTGCTAATATAGAACTTAAATTTATATTTTTATATATAAAGAAAATACAACCACCCTTCAGAAATAAACTGAAAGTAATATTGAATTTTCCCCATAAATAACAAATTATAGCTCCTTTTATATGGAAAATATGATTAGGTTTATTGCCACAGCTGATATTATTCCATTATAAATTATATAAATTGGTTTGTGTGATTATAGAATGGAAAAAACATTGACTAATAATTGAAAGATATGAAGGGATAGAGATGTATCTATTATTACTTAATCAGATTCACATGAAATGTCCATGTCAGAACAGAAAAGCATAACAACAAGTTCAAGAAAATGGTGCTCACATATTAGTGTTATAATGTAAAAACTTTCTGTTAAACTAAATTAAATTCCTCTCCAGGAAACTATTTTAGTTCCTGAAATGAAAAATCACTAAATTCCTATCTTCAAGAACTTTATAAACTTAGAAAGGAGATAAAACACACACACACACACACACACACACACACCCCACACACAATTTATATCCAGAATAAGAGCAGCTGCTTCTTCTTCTTCCTTCTTGTTTTTTTCTTCTTCTTGTTCTTGTTGTTCTTGTTCCTATTCTTCTTGTTGTTGTTCTTTTTCTTCTTTTTGTTCTCCTTGTTGTTGTTGTTGTTCTTCTTCTTCTTCTTCCTCTTCCTCCTCCTCCCCAGTACTTGATAATCTGCTTTGAATATAGTAAGTACTTAGTAAATGCTTTTTTGTAATTTAAATTAATTGTAATGAACATGACCAGGTAGATTGGAATAGGAGCAAAACTGTCTTATAAAATGCTCTAGAAAAATTTGTGAAATGATTGTTTGCAAATATGTGGGTTGGTTTTTAACTATGAATGAGTTCATATATGAATATGAGTTAATTCTATTTCTTAAGAACATGATTTTTTTTTCCTAATGAAACAGAATTGATTAAGTTCTCTTATCCAATTTGCATCCTACACATCCCACATCCTCTTTAAATGGATAATTTTTGTGGTCAATCAATATCTTCACAAGGAAAGGAAAAACAGAGTTCACAAATAAGTCACTGTTTTTTTCTAATCAAATTTACTGAAAAAATATTCTGTACAGCTGCATAATGATTCAAGAAGGCTAAAAATGGGGACTGATACAAGATTTTCATGGGGGAGGGATCCATTTTAAACTTATTTCAATGGTTTTTCACCAGTTTTCCTTACTCTGGAAGGGGTTTAAGTCATAAAGGAGTGAAGAAGGAACATTGTTATATGTTATTTTCATTCTCAGAGTTACATCTTTGGATCTTCAGTAGGAGAGGCAAAAAGGAAGTAAGACCAAAGAAAAGTCTGGCTCACCTCATGATTACCTTTGGAAATGTACTTCTCCTGTGTCTTTGTCTAATTGTCTCTATATTTGACAAAACATTTAGTGAAAATGAAGGCCTGAGGACAAAAACAGAATCACAAAATCTACTGGGAGGAGGGATTTTTTTTTTTCAATATTTCCACCAATAGAACAAAAATTATATATTAAATAGAATGACAGAAATAAGACAGATCACAGACTTAATTTTTTTTTTGTTTCAAAATGGACATGTGGAATAATTAAATGTGAAGAGTTCTTTTAGAAATAATTGCTTCAGGGGAATAAAGCAACTGTTTAAGTATTTCACAAAGTGTCTATATATGACAGGGAAAAGAGGATTTTTTAATATATATACATATTTAAGTAAAATAAGTATTTATAATGGGGTTACTTGTATTCTATCTGAAAATTTGGAATATTTAGATGAAAGATTAAGAAATTAAAAGTTTAAAAAAAGCCTGTTTTGTTTTAAAAAAAATTCTTTCAAATTTTCTATGCATCTTATAACTGACATCTTTATTCTCTGTACTAAAATATAACCAAAATAATATAATTATTGCTAGATTGTCTACTCCAGTGGCAAAAACAACTCATCTTTTCAGTTTGTAGAAAGTTTAGACAATCTAGAAGATAAGATGATTTGTTTCATTGTGCAAAAGCTGAAAAAAACCAACTCTATTATATGGAGTCAATAAAAATATTATATAAACAAAGGACTTAATTTGAAAATTGTGCAATCAAAGACAATATCATAGAATATTGTAAAATATGAAATACTAAAAATTCTCAGATTAAAAGTAAATAACAAGTATTAGAATTCTATTAAAAGGAAGTGTTAGAAACATACTGAGATGATTTATTAAATAAGATAGCCCAATTGTGATATAATCTTTTGTGGCCAAGATGGAGATATATGAACTAAATGAAAATGAAAAATGAAAATATATTTAAGTAGTTCCCCAAAAACTTGAATGATCAGTTTGAATAAGTTGTCCTTAATGGTTGATAATCATGTAAAGAGTCAAAGAATCTGGTCTCCAAAATTTTTATCAATGAATTATTTCAATACATAGAATTTTTTTTTTCAAATTTGTTTATGCAATAAAGCTAGGAGAGATAAGTTACATGTTGGATGATAGAGTCAGGGTCTCTAAAGTTCTTATCAGCCTAGAACAATTTATTGAATTCTCCTACTAGAATGTAAAATACTTGAGATCAGGAATGATTTTGCTACATGTATATATCCTCAGCTCAACTACATTAAATATTTGGCACATTGATGAAACCAGATGAAATTTAATAATGACAAATGTAAAGTACTATACTTGAATTAAAAATCAATTTCATAAATGTAATACAATGGAGATAAAGTGAGACAATAGTTCCTATAAAATTGTTATTGTTGTTCTTTTAATCTACAACTTACTGTGTTCCAATTGTTTGGTATCCAAAGGAGTCAGCAGTGTTTTAAGATGTATTGAGAATATAATAGAGTGAGCCTGATAAAGAAGATAACAATTCTATTGTAACACTGTCCTGATTAGGTCCCATCTAGAGTAGTTTTCAATTCTCAAATCTGCATTTTAATAAGGACAAAAATGGGGCACATACAAAAAGACCATAGTTAGGATTCCAATAAAAGAACTATTTTAAAGAATTGCTTTGGCCCAAAGAAAAGAAGAATTAGGGTTAGAGTAGTTCTGGTCACTAGAGTTGAGGAATAACCTCGATAAAGTGGACAATATTTTTAAAATTTTGAAGCAGCATCGTGAGTGATCTGAAATTCCTGCCTTATACAAATTGATCAAAAATAGTGTCACTGTTCAATCTGCTTAAGAAAAGACATTCATAATATTGAAATATTTGAAAGATTCTGATATAAAAATGGATTAGACTTGTTCTGTTTAGTCTAGAGAACAATTCTAGGAAAAGTGAGTGAAAATTATAGAAGTTTAGACTTGATAAAAGGAAATTTCCTAAAAATTAGGGATTCAAAAGTAGACCAAGAAAGGTTGAGACTACTTGTCAAATAATGTATTGGGATATTCTTTTATAGGTTTAAATTGGATTAAACTAAGCTTTCTTACCTTTTTTTGTCATTATGTAGACCTTTGGATGGTGAAACATATAAACCTCTTTTCACAATATTAGTCTTTTAAAAATAATTGAATGAAATGCTAAAATTAAGTTGTAGGCTATTGAAAACAATGCTGTAAACCAACAAAGTTTAGGATATAAAATTCACCCAAGTAAAACATTATCAGTTCTATATATTACCAACAAAGTATTGCAGAAGTAGAGAAATTTCCTTTAAAATAACTGCAGATGAAGTAAAAATACTTTGTAGTTTGCCTGCCAAGACAAACCCAGGGTGGCTATATGAACATAATTGCAAAATGCTTTTCACACACTAAGCAATTGGGGAAATATTAATTGCTTATGGGTGGGATAAACCAGTATAATAAAAATGACAATTCTATTAACTTTTTTTTTTTTAACCACCATAACCATCAAATTACCAAGAATTGTTTATAGAGCTAGGAGAAAAATAACAAAATTCACTTGAAAACAAAAGTTCATTAATATGAAAGAAAATGTGAAGGAAGGTGGCTTAATAGCACTAGATCTCAAACTATATTACAAAGAGATCATCAAAACATTCTGGTACTGGCTAAGAAATAGAGTAGTGGATCTGTAGAATAAAACAAGTGCACAATACATGAAAATAAATGGCCATCGTAATCTACATTTTATAAACTCAAAGAGCCAAGATTTTGTGGCAAGAAACTATTATTTGACAGAAATTTCTGAAAAAAAAAATCTATAAAATAGAGGGACAGAACCTAAGAAGAGGCCAACATCTCATACTCTACCTTGAGAAAAGGTCAATATGAGTTATGTGACTTACATATAATGGGTAATATCATAAGAAAATTAGGGGAGGATAAAATATGAACTCTTAGATTTATGGATGAGAAGAATTTATGATGAAAACCAAGAGATAGAATGAATTATGAGATGTAAAATACATAATTTTCATTTTATCAAATTAAAAAAAGGTTTTGTTCAAATGGAATTGTCCAACCAAGAAATGAGAGAAATTTAGAATAAGTTTTTTCTGATGAAAAACTCATTTTTGAGATATATAACTTAGTCAAATTTATAAGAATATAAGTCATTCTCAAATGATAAATGGTCAAAGAATATAAACATGAATTTAAAAAAAAAATCAAAGCTTTCTCTTATCATAGGAAAAAATGGTCTATATTACTACTAATTAGAGAAATTCAAATTAAAACAACTCTGACCTACCACCTCATACCTATCAGTTTGACTAATATGACAGAAAAGGAAAAAGACAAATGTTGGAGGGGATGTGGAAAAAGAGGGACTACTCTAAGGATGGGATTGTGAACTGATGTGACCATTTTGTATAGCAATCTGAAACTGTGTGCAAATGGCTATAAACCGTGTATATAGCCTTTGACCTGGCAATTCTACCATAAGTGTGTACCCTAAGGAATAAAATAAAAAAGGAAATGGACCTACATGTACAAAAATATTTATAATCATTACCAAAACAAAATTGACCCTATGTTATGATTAAGTAGCAGTTAGAAATTAGCAACTTATTATTTCAAAATTTGGGGGATTTTGCTTTAAGTGACCTGTATCTTACAACACTATGATGCATTAATGAAGTTTACCTATTCATGGTGTCCCTCCTCTAAAAATAACAAACTAAATAATAATTACTACTTGCTCTTAGAGCATAAAAGAGGGGAGAAATAGCCCTTTCAAAAAGGAAATTGCAATTCTCCTACTTGTTCAAGGTCATGATTGAAAAGAACCATTTTGAGTGAAATTGAGAGGAGTCAATTTAAAAAGTAGAATCACTCTTCCTAAATGTCACTACTCTAACTAAAGTGAGAGATTGCTTATTTAACCAATTTTGATAACTCCCGGAACGTCGGCAAGTATTCAACTCTATGGTTGCTGGTAAAGCTCTGTCTCAACATTTTTGGATGGGTTAGCCAAAAAATGAATTTTTTCCTTCTATTACCCAGAATTCTCTGTTCTTTCTGGAATTTATAATTTAAGATATTCTAGTAAATATTTATAGATACTACTGTTTTCATCTATACCAGTAGAATTACTACTGAAATAAATATATTTAAAGTGATTGATATGTGCATCTTCTTTTGAATAAGTAAAGAAAAAGGTAAAGTCTAATAAAGCTAAAATATATAGTTGAAAGACTAATGAATTTTTGTCAGCAAACCTGGATTTGCATTTTTTTTTGCTTTTGGTTGATTTTATTAACCTTAAGTGAGGCATTTTAGTGCTCAAGACCAGCTTTTTCATGGGTAAAATCAGAGGTGGGATGAATACATACATCTCTTTGAATTCTTAAATTCACAATTTAATTTAATTCATTAAATTTAATTTAATTATGAATTATGTAAAATACAAAGCCAAATTATAAGAAAGAGAAGATCAATATACAAAATACAGAAAAAATGAAGAGGGAAGTGTAGAATTTATGTGAAACAAGCAAAAAGATAAAGTGGAAAAATGCTACTAGAATGACACAATGAAATCTCAGATGAATTAAACTTAAAAATACCTGAAATAGCAATGGAAGTGTGTTGGAATCTTTACAAAGTGTTAAGTCATTAGAATTGATAGAGACAATAATTATCTAATTTAGCATGGTTCAGTATGAGTGATCTGATGTTACAAGGAGATGTTATGGGCCAGAACTTGAAACAAGGTACTAAGTGGAATTGAGGAGACAATGTATAAATCTAGTTTAGAATGTATTTAATCCTACAACAAATAATGGTTTCCCAGTGATATAATAATTGGTGCATACTCAGTGTACAGCATATAAGCAAGAAGCTCTTAGGGCCAGAAGCACAGAAGCCCATTGTCGGAGGATGAGAGAGAGTCATTCTTCCACCTTTGTGCTGGCTGGAGACTTTCAGAGGGAGCTAGGGGTTGAAGCTCAAGACTTTGAAGGATACAATAAAGGACTGGATTTTAACTCCTGGCCTTGTTTGAAGTGATTATTACTCTGAACTGAAACTAAGGCTGCCTCCAGAGAACCTCCCCAAGAAATCTGCTCCCAGAGAACCATCATATATTATAAAAAAAAGAAGAGAACATCACAGAAGTGCCTGCTAATCTTGATATGTTTTGATATTTTAAGAACACGTATAATAAGCACAAGTTGGTTACAGCATGCCACCAAGTCCTTGGATGCAAAAAATGTCCTATCTGACATTAATGACAATGTTAGTGAGGAAAAGGAAAGTGTTGGCTATCCATGAAGTAAGACTGAGAAGCAATAGATAGACAGTTTTATATTAATATCCCAAAGATACTGAAAAAATAAGAATAAGGCCTTCACAACTTTAAGTAAGTCTACTGTGAAATATTTATGGGCAAATATAGTAAAAAAACAAAAACAAAAAACAGGATGAGGTGTTCAAACTAATTTTAGTTTGCACCAGCTAAAGGAGCTAATGACATGAACTT
The DNA here is from genome assembly GCF_016432865.1 of Antechinus flavipes. Classification (NCBI taxonomy): domain Eukaryota; kingdom Metazoa; phylum Chordata; class Mammalia; order Dasyuromorphia; family Dasyuridae; genus Antechinus; species Antechinus flavipes. Next base: position 175,407,988 of record NC_067402.1, read on the forward strand.
AAGTCATAGATCTATTGAGATATCAAAATAATTATTTCTATCTGATAGTGAGTATGGCCCTGCACCTAAATCAGTATTTTGAATAATCAATATGCCAAGTAAAAAAGGAGAGAGCCTTACTCTAAATGACACCATTGTGTTCCTGATACCATTGTCATGTAAATGGAGCATCTGAACTGCCCCAGATACATTCCAGTTAAGGAGGATTGTCATTTCAGTTATTAAGAAGAACTATATTGACTAAGTATCTATTGCAGTTAACTGTAGAATTATAGAATTGCAAGAAACTTTATTGTTAAGTTGTTTTCAGTCACCTTCAGTTCTTCTTGACTCCCTTTGGGCTTTTCTAAACAAAGATAGTGAAGTGATTTGTCCTTTTCTTCTCCAGTCATTTTATAAGTGAGGAAGCTGAGATATGTAGGGTTAAATGACTTGGCCAGATTCACAGTTAGTAAATGATGTTGGCCAGATTTGAACTCATGAAGACAATATTTCTGTTTCTAAGCCCATTCCACCATCTAGCTGCCCAGCAAGCAACATTAAAAACTATTTATTATTTCTTTTCATTTTGTGAAAAGGCTCTCTAATTTTGAGTGATTTATTCAAATAATTAGTGTCAGAGTCGGGACTGGAACCCAATTCTCCTGATTTCTAGTTCAACATTATTTCCATTTTATTTGCTGCTTCTTTGTTTTAATATTTATTTCTAATTTACATTTGCAAAACTGTTTTTTTTTTATTTGAATCATCATATATCTGTAGTGAGTTTGATCCATGTAATTATCCCCCTTATCCTAAATAAATAAAAGGTGGCACAGATAACTGAGTTAGAATCAGCTTAGAATCAGCAGTGTCTGAATTACCTGTGTATTCATTATCATCCCAAACCAGCAAAGTGGTCCTAAAGCTATTACAGGAAAAATATTAAGATGGAATAAAATGTTGCTCTGTCTTTTCTCCTGTTGAATAGTTTAAATAGTTGTATTCAAACATGCACTTCTGCTCACTCAAGCCAGTAGCTTTTTCTTTCATATGGCCCCAAGATTCTTTTGCAAAGTAGAAAGAGCTGTAATTTTAATGTAATTATTATACTCATGACATTAATGACCTGGATCAACTGAAAATAACTATGGTAACAGGTGAGAAATCAAAGATAGTTAATTTAATTGCCTCAGAAAGAAAATAAGTGCAAATAATCTATAATTCTTCATTTTCAATATGTACATGTTATTTTCCTACTACATTAATTACCCGATAGTTAGACAGAAATTATCTAGTTGTTACTCTGTGACTCCCAGTTGTATTCATGTAATGGTTTTTACTTTAATAACTAATCATTATAATTTCTTACTTCAGCAGTTTAGGATACTGTGAACAGGGTAAGGTGTTCATTCTGTTGACATTAGCAATTTTTGAATAACAATAAAATGATACTTTAAGTACAGTGGAAAGGAATTAAGTCATTCTTTCAGCTCAGTTGCCCCTAATGATATTCTCCACCTCCAGTCTTCCAGTGACTCATAAAAAGACAACTAAGAGTCCACTCTCTTTCAAACTGACCAATTTCCTTTTCATTTGAAAACTCTAGATTATTTCTTAACTATTTGCTGAGGGTATTTGAAATTTAGCCAGAGACTCAGCCTGAGAATGGGGATTATCTTTGAGTGAAAACTCAGGATGTAGTTAGAGGCATTGCTTGGGATAGTAGGGTAGATACTCTAGTTGAAATTCATGGCTAAAGTTGAAAGTTATCATTACTTGTAATTTTCACTTACTCCACCCACTTTCCCTGTATTAGAAGGAGTTATAAAACAAATATTGATACATATAAATTTGATTAACATACAAAATGATTTCATAATGCAGAACAGAAAAGGCTTGTCCTGTTTTAGAACACCCCAAATTCCCTTTTAATTCCTTTCTAAAAAGATAGCTTTCATTATAGAAGAAAATAAAAGGTACATTTTCTGTGGTAAAAATGGTACAGAAAAATCATAATGACAGGCAAGCCAAAAGTCATTTTAATTGGAATTTATGTTATTTTTTTGAAAGTATCATTGTTTTTTAATCTGAATGCACAATGCTTGAAACCATATCATAAAGATCCAACTGGGGAAAAAAAAGTGGAAAATTGCCCAGCTTCCCTCTCCTTATAATAATGATCGATTGCTTCATTCAGCATTCTAGTCAGGCAACCAATAGCACAGAATCCTAGATTTAAAGAGTTAGAAGGAACTTTGGAAGTATAACAGCCTATCTGATGTATGAATGTTCTCTATGATATCCTTGACAAGGGGTAATTCAGTCTTTTCTTGAGGCAATTTATTCCAATTTTGGACAGCTATAGTGAGTAGAAAGTTGTTTTTTGTTTTTTGTTTTATTTTCCCTCCCTTGGTTCCAAAATCTGCTTCATTTTAACTTCAATTACTCTTAACTCTACCTTCTGTACTCACAAAGAAGATCTTACCACTCTTATACATGAGAGTCATTCAGATGTTTGAATACATTTGACATGAGTATAAGTCCCTGAACTATCCTGGTCTGTTTCTTGACTTGTTCCAATCTGCCAGTGTTCCTCTCAAAAAGTGTTAATTGAAACAGAATACAACATTTCAGGTGGGATCAACAAGCATCATGGGGCTTTTATCTTGCTTGTTTGTGTTATCAGATTGCATTGCTTTAGTGGTAGATATATTATTCTGTTATATATATATGTAATATTCAGTTCTGTTATATTATCTATATATATTATTCTGTTGATTTATGTTACAATCAACTAAACATATCAAGTTTTCTTTAGCATAAATTGTTTTCCCTTAAGTAAGGCACTCATATTGTGGTGAAAAGGTTTTTACCTTTTTTTGAAATAAGTTTTGGAATAGAATAATTCTGGCTCTGCCATTTAGGGAAAGTTGGATTGCTGGACTTGCTGTCCCATCCCTTGTTTTACTGAGTGATTCTGGGTAAGTAACTTGTCTTCTCCATTTTTCACTTTCATGATCTATAAAATGAATATAATTAGTTACACCTACTTTTGAGAGTTGTTATGATGATCACAAGAAATGTATGTGAAACACTTTACAATCTTAAAATGGCATGTGAATACTTGTTATAAATTACTATTACTTACATTCTGTACTATTATTTAAAAAAAAATCCTTTATGATAAGAAGGTCTTAAAACTTCTTGGGCCAGAAGTTCTACATCTACAATGTGGAGTAGTTAAACTAGTTGGCTCTAAGTGACCTTTCAAGCCTAAGTTCACAACGTTATGATCTAGATGTTTGTGTCCTTTTCCATGTTCAAATTTGGTTTGCTAGACTTATCCTATTTTTCTAGCTGAAATATGTTATGGGTAGGGTTTTAGAACACTCTTTGGTTTTTTTGTCTGCAAGGCAATAGGGGTTAAGACAGCTAGTATTGTAAGTATCTAAAGCTGCATTTGAACCCAGTTCCTCCTGACTCCAGGGCTCTTGCTCTATTTACTCTGCCATCTAGCTGTCCCCCTAGAATACTGTTATGACAGAGATTATTTATCTATTTCCTTCTCATATTCTCTCTTACCCATATAATTTGGCTAAGTTATAAAAAGTAAGCCTCTGTCCCCTAAATAAATACAAGCATGCCTCAGAGATATTATGGGGTTTCAGTTCCAGACTACCATAATTAAGATAATATTATAATAAAACAAGTTGCATGATTTTTTTTTCATTTCCCAGTACATACAAAAGTTACATTTACATTGAACTTTAGTTTATTACATGTACAATACTATTATGTCTAAAAAATGAACATATCTCAATTCAAAATCATATATTGATTTTTAAAAAATGGTAATTATCATTTGAGCCTTCAGCAAGTCAGAATCTTTTTTGTGTGTGGAGGGCTTTGCTATGGTATTGATGACTCCTGACTGATAGGATGGTGGTTACTGAAAATTGGGGATGATGGCAATTTCTTGAAATAAGACAACAATAATTTTGCCCCATATCTTGATTTTTCCTTTCTCTTGAACACTTAGAGGTCATTGTAGGGTCATTAATTGGCCAAATTTCAAAATTATTGTGTCTTGGGTAATAGGGAGGCCTGATGAGAGAAAGAGAGATAAAGACTGGCTGACTGGCAGAGCAGTCAGAACACATAAAACATTTATGGATTAAGTTTGCCATCTTATATGGATGAACTTGTGTTACTGTAAAACAATTACAATGGTAATATCAAATATCATTGATCACAGATCACCATAACATATAATAGTAATGAAAAAGTTTGAAATATTATAATTACCAAAATATAACAGAGAAACACAATGTGAGTATATGCCGTTGGAAAAAATGGCACCAGCCTTGCTTGATGAAGGGTTGCTACAAATCTTCAATTTGTAAAAAAAAAAAACAAAAACAAAAACAAAAAAACAAACCAAAAAACACCCCACAATATCTACAAAAACAATAAAGAGAAACAAAGAGCCTATAACAGAAATGCCTGCTTTAATTGGGAAAGGGAATGGATATTTATTAAGTTCTTACTGTATATTAAACACTGTGATTAAGTGCTTTTACAAATAATATACCATTTGATTATTAACAATACTATAAGCTATTATGCACATTTTACAGTTAAGGAAATTAAGGCAAACTGACATTATGACTTGTTTCAGAGTTGGTAAATGTCTGAGACTGGAGTATCTTGAGGCCCAGATACTCTATTCATTATGTCTTAATCAGATTGTGTAATCAACAAACAAATACTATTGATAAGGATACTGGAAACTCATTTGGTACTTCCCCCCCCTCCCATTTCTTCTTTTTTTTTTTTTTTTTTTTTCCTTCTCAAACTTGTTCTCTGCCACTCAGACTTAATTTGTTTCACTTTAAATGTTTCTCATGTATGAAACAGTGTGTCCTCGTTGATGGAGAACCAATCTCTCATAAAGGAAGACTAATATTAAGTACCACTTTGAATAAAACTTAATTTCTTAATCCTGGGCAAGTCATTTAACATTGTGTTGCCCCACTTAACTCTCTATAACTAGATATTTCAAAGCATTGTTCATATATATTGCTGGGAGGGAATTTGGGCTGGGTGGAGCTTCATATATAACAAATAAGTCAAAGTCAAATCAATTAATCAGGTTAATTAAAATGACCAGTTTGAACAAAATTTTCTTCTTTTCTGACTTTTCTATGCATGTCATTACTTTGAAATCTTACTTGTAAGCATTGCTTTCACAGCATTTAGCTGGTCACTGGGTAGAACACCTGGCCTGGAGTCAAGAAGACTCATCTTCCTGAGTTCAAAATTGGCCTCAGACACCTATTAGCTGTATGACCCTGGGCACTTAACCCTGTTTGCTTTAGCTTCCTCATTTGTAGAATTAGCTGAAGGAAAAAAAAAATGGTAAAACACTCTTGTATTTCTGCCAAGAAAACCCCAAATGAGGTTATGAAGAATCAGACACAACTAAAAAATGACTGAACAAATGCATCTCCTATGTCACAGGGAATGTTATACGGGGACTGAGTATATAACATAATGTCATATATCACTCAACATCCTTTCACATGAGTTATATTTGCTTTTCCAACTACATAGACTATAATCTTAGGTTAGGGACCTTGGTGGGTTCTGCTAATTCTATGTTTTTTGTAGCTATTCATAATAAAGATTCAATTGGCTTGATTGGTTACAAGACCTTTTCATTTCTGCTGCATGGAGAAACATTTTTCTTTTTTTTTTTTTAATGTGGTTGTTCTCTTTAAAAATATGTTAAATAGCACAAAGATAAACTAAAGGAGAATACTAATGAGAAACTAAGTTGTCCAGTTGGAAAGGGCCATAGATTTAGAGTCTTAGAATTCCGGTTCAAATGTTGACTCTACTGCTTCTTATTTGTCTACATGACTGTTGGTTAATCATTTAGTTATTCTGAGAATTATATTCCTTTTATATAGAAGCAGATCTCTTTCTTATCCTACATATAAATGATCATAAATTGAAAGCAGATGTTCTCATAAATCAGTAAAGTTGACTGCTATTATCATTTTAATTTTAGTCTAAGGAGTTTTAAATACCTCATAAAATTTCTTGTATTGGAAAGAGTTTTCATGATTCCAAAAATTATGAAAGAATGGAACAGTATAACCCTATATCTGATTTTTTCTGTTTCCATGATAATAAATAGCTTTTAAATATATTCATAATTCCATAATATCAGATATTTCTAATTATTTATAATCATGAGAAGCTCTCCTGAAAAAGTAACAGTGATGTGAGAATCAAATGATCCAATATTTATAAAAGTACAAATACTGCATTGTACTGTAAGACTGGTTTACAGTAGAAACTTAATAAATGTTAATTTCCTTCCCCAATTAAAGCAGGCATTTCTGTTAGTGGTACACCTTGTTTTATTTTGCTTTTCTTTATTGTATTTTTCACAAATTAAAAATTAGTAGCAAAACACATTAATATTTCCATAATATCAGATATCTCTAATTGTTTATGTCATGAGAAGCTATCCTTGAAAAGTAACCTGGTCACCTTAAGATTTCTTATTTTTATTTATTGGGTATGAATATATAACCTAGAATGAGTTTTCTCCTACATCCATCTTTGTCTGGACTGAAGAATGATTACTTAAAATGCAACATTTGTTTTATACTTGAAAGTACTTCAAATCTTCCTTGGAAGTTTTCTGGGGCCAGGTCAGTTAATCAATCCTTACCACAATGATTTCAGAGACTCTTGAGGCCCTAGTTTAAGTAATTAGTATTTCTAACTTTGACAAAAACTGTCTAGCACAGCACTTAGCTCTGTCAATTCATGACAAATAGTTTAATACCATAGTCACATCCCACAGCTGTTACATCTAGAATTTAGAGGTTTATCAAAGTGACAGCTGTCACAATTTGAATATATTCTCTTAAGAGTTTATCCAAAGAAAAAGTTGATGTTAAACCTCACAATGTACTTTTAGTGTGAAAGTAAATAGGACTAAACTTTGATGTTTTGTGATATAGACACTGTTATTAAAATATTAATCTCCTTGAAAGAATTGGCCTCCAAGACATTTGTATCAGTTTAATTAGAACTAATGCAAGCATTCCCTATTCAGTGCTTTCTACTTTATTTCCATCTTGAACTCTTCCATAATACCTTGCTTACTTTGAAAGATTTCCATCCTTAATCAGGGATTAATTCTCAACGGCCTTCCTCAAGTACCTTAGACCTTCCCCACACACACACACACACTTTTTTCCCCACCCAATTTCTCCCAAATGAACTCAGATAATTTGAAATTGTGCAGGAATCCCCCAAGAAATTTTTCATTTACCTAGTTTTCTAAATTCCCAGAATTTTCATCAGGGAAACTAAATTTATCAACTAATAGATCAAGTACAGTGTTATCCATTGTGCCTGGCACATAATTTGCACTTAATAAGTGCTTACTGAATGATTGTTTGAACATGTATTAATTAAGTGTCTATTGTGCAGCAGGGTATTGTATAAGGAATACAAAACTGCTTATATTCTCTAAGGGAAAAAAGTATATTTATTATACATACATATATACACATAAATATATGCATACATAAACACATATATAATTAGTACATACAAAATATATACAAATTATTTGAGGAAATGGGACTAACAACTAGGGAAAACAAGAAAGGCCTTTTGTAAAAAGTGGTATAAGCTGAACTCTGAAACAAACTAGGGATACTAAGAGGGAGATGTTTATGGGGATGTATAAGTGATTCCAAACATAGGAGATAGCCTCTTGAAAAGCAAGAAATGGAATATTGTGTCACATGTGAAGACAGAATGACAGTATAGAAATGGGAGATGTAGTGTCATGTGTGAGAATAAAAATGACAATGTAGCTTGACCCTTAAAGAGTACATAATAAGGCTGGAAAGGTAGGTTGGAGCTGGAATGGAAGGGCTCGAAGTGCAAACAGAGGCATTTGTATTCAATCCCAGAGAACTACTGGAATTTATGGAGCAGGGAAATAGCATCATCTTAAAATGTCCTTTAAAATAACATTTTGGTAGCTCTGGGGAAGAGATATTGGAAAGGGTAAATATTTGAAGAAGGAAGACCAACTCCTAAATTATTGCAATATCTCAAGGAAAGGTCTTGAGTAGAGGAGTAGAATTATATGAGTGAATAAAAGTGGATAAAAGATATTGTGCTGTAGACATTGTACTTTCCAAAAGTCTTGGAAAGTAATTACACATTTAGGGTGGAAAGACATTGAGGAATGGAGGTTGACTCATATCAGGAACCTACATGACTGAAAGATTAGGAACTTTGCTCCTTGTACAGTAAACTCTGAAGAATTTTTTTAAAATACATTATTATTACATTAATAAGAGTTGACATTTCTTTTGTGATGAAAGTTTTGTACAATACTTTACTCATATTATCTCATTTAAACCTGACAACAACCCTTTAAGGTAGATACTTTAGCTATGATTATCCTTATCTAGTAGGTAAAAACACTGAACCTCAGAAAGGTTACATGATCTGCACATGATCTCACAGCTCTACCAGCAATCTTATTTGAACCCTTATGAACTCCATCTGGCAATCTCTTTTACTACACCATATTTCCTTTCTTAAAGCAGTCAGGATTTAAATAACACTTGCCCCTAGTTAAGTGGTACACATTTGATTAGAAGAAAAAAACTGAGGCAGAAGGAAGGAAGGAAGGAATGAAGGAAGAAAGGAAGGAAGGAAGGAAAGGAGGGAGTGTGGAATGGAGGGGGAAAAGAAAGAAATGAGAAAAAAATAAAAGGAAAGAAAGGAAAGAAAAAAGGAAAGGAAAGGAGAGGAAGGACAGAGAGAAGAAAGAAAAGGAAGGAAAAAGGGAAGGAGGAAGGAAGGAAAAAGGAAAGAAAGGAGCAATTTAGGGAGAAAAGAAAGGAATTTATTAAGTACATCATATGTGCCAATAATCAAAGACATAAAATAATTTTTCAGCTGTTATCAAAGTAGAAATTCAAGCTCGATTTTCCTGACTTCAAGTCCAGGGACCTTTTCATTGGACCAATTTTAAAATAGTTGAAATTTAATATTGACTAAATATATTTGAGCTATGCATTGAAGGAAAGGAAAAACAAATAATTATGTAATGTGACAACAACAATGGCACAAATAGGTGAGGATGTCAAGGTTTTGCCCTTTATGTACATACTAAATAAATTTTAATGGAGCCTATAAACCTGGAACTAAATTAAGCTAGTAATTACCATGTCTTTAATTTTTTTGGAGGGGATGTTCAGATGTTATGGCTATTCTCAGTGAATCATTAAAATCATTTAAACTCTGGGTTTATTAGTTTATCAACATGTAAATTAAAAAACTAACAATTGATACAAATGTGAAGAAAAAATATTTTATTATTATAAAGTACTTTGAGATCCTGAAAAAAAAAATGAAATAGGGATATGCATTCCTTCACTGGCATCAGCATTCATTCAGCATGCATTCCAATTGGCCCACAAATTCATGGAATATCAGAAGTGAAAGAGACATTAGATCACCTTGTCTGATCCTTAATTTCATTTTATAATGAAACAAAACCAGTGAAATGCAGGATTCATCCAAATTTCAAATAACTAGTTAGTGTCAAAGCTAGAACTAGAGTATCAAAGCTAGGTTATAATTGTCTTGTACTATTCTAATGTTCTTTCCAAGATGTATCTATTAGTAATATTTTTTTATTTTCATGAAAATACTATAATTAATCATTGTGTAGGACTGGTCCTATACCCTTTCCTAAATTAACTAATCAGAGACATATTCAGGTAAAAATTGAAAGCTTTTATTTAATTCCTGCAGGGAAAAGCCCAGACATACACTTGGGAACCATCCCAACTTCTGCCATGTGCTCCTGGAACCTGGCTAGCTTTGGACTTGTCCAAGATTTATAAAGCAAAAGACCCGAGCCTTTTCATTGGATAGACTAAAAGGACATAACCATCCTTGACCAATGGTTACCGATGTTGTCTGCTTCCCACAGGTCACATCACTTCTGGTCACTTCCTATCACTTCTTTTCTCACCTTTTAAAGATCATGTGACTTCCTAGGGTCCTTCTTGCACCCAGAGTCCAACGCCTGATCTCCGAGCCCTATGTATAGGATGTAATCATGTGATCATGTGATCTCACTACTGAGAAATACTTCAATCAGTCCAATTCAATTATGAATAATACTATATTTTATAAAAAATTATACATCGAGTGTTTTTTTGAGTATCTTCTACTTAGATTCACTCTATGAGACTCCATGGCATTGAAAAACAACAATGATGATTCCTGTCTGCCCTTAAAAGGTCTTTCGGGGTACTTAGGAAAACCAAAGCAATACTCATCTGTTACCTTTTCTTTGCTCACATGGTCATTATTTTCTTTAAGGCCTTCATAATCTATTGCAGTAATCTTTTATTATTTTTTAAAAGGAAATTTTTTTTTATAGTCTTTCAATTTCTTTCCTTGCTGCTATTGTCTCCCACCTCCAGGCCATCATCCTACTGGTACCAAAATCTTCCATGGCTCCCTATTACATCTAGCATAAAATGTTAAAAAAAAAAATTTAGTTAGGTATTTAAATACTTTCACAGAGATATTGTCTGGCTATATTTCCTTACTTATGTTATAGCTGCCCCCAAACATACTTTATGTTCAAATTAAATTTGCCTACTTGCTACTCCTAAAATTAGCATTCTTCTCCCACTCCCAGGCCTTTAAAATGAACTTTTTATGTGTCTAGAATAAGCTCTATCCTCTTTTCTGCATCTTTGGATTTTGCTGATATTTTCCCTCCAAACCAAAACTTGTATGATAAAAGTCTGTCTTTTCTGATTAGCATATTTGTCTTTTCTTATGTTATTACCTTATGTTTACTTATCTGTTATACTTGTTATAGGACATCAGCTCCTTTTTTTGTTTTCCCTTTTGTATCCCCAAAATCCAGCACAGACAATTAAGAGATGTTTATTGATGTAAATTCAATTTGGACAGGTTTCTTAACCTATTTCAACTTTAATTTTCTCATAAGTAAATGAGTGAGTTGAACTACATGATTTTCAAGGCCACTGTTAAGTTGAACTTTCTATTAATTTACAGAAATCAGAGACTGATGTAGGCCAGAGGAGTTAACAGAAATTTTAGTGGAAGAGGTAGAACTCTACCTGGATTTTGACAATTAAACATGATTTAGATCATCAGAGAGGAAGGAGAGTGGAAAATAGGTAGAGTAAATAACAAAAGCAAAGGCAAGGAGAGTAAAGGTTTTAATAACACATCCAAAGAATTTAAAAAATAAAAAATAAAAACAAATAGAAAATGTTTTATCTATTAATTCTGACCCTACATATAATATGCTTGAAAGCTAGGTCTTAATCTTTCGTTCCTTTATCTTTTGATCTCCTCTGTCAGGTAGTTATAACCCCCAGTTACATGAGGGAAAGTCTAAGTATCTCCTCATAATAGAGTCAAAATGAAAAGGTTATTAGGCATCTTAGCCTGGATGTCAGAAACTATGAATCTCTTACAGACATTTCTTATGTGAAATACAACAACTCCCAATATTCCTACAGTGGTCCCCAAATCCAGTACAATCCAACAGGTATTTATTAAATACCTATGAATTAACTCATTTGCAGTTATTAGTCAAGTGCAACCTTCTGCTTCCCATTTCCCATTTTATGAAATGTACCTGGAATGCATTCCATTGCATCTGAAGTGCTACCTTAGGCAGAGTCCTATCTAATTAAACCTCTTGTTACTAGTGACATTTGTTTGGAAATTACTCTTTATATAGTTTGTACTTATTTATGTTTTTGTATCCCCTTCAGTAAATATAATATGATTTCCACGAGGAAAAGGATTCATTTTTATTTATTTATTTGTCTCTGAATCCCTGCTGCTTAGCACATTTTAATAAATGTTTGTCGAATTGAATAAATGATCATATAGAGAACAACAACAACAAAAAAATCCAATTCTAATTTCAAATAAGCTTGAAGATTGGAGTCTGCCTTTCTGAATGCAATTGAATGTAATGTTCTAATTGCAACTGCCCTTTGTGGTGAAATTGTCACAACTACTTAACTGCCTTAGGCTGAGGACTAGCTTCTGTAGGCTATGTGGCCAACTAACTACTAGAAGCAAGTCTTTCATAATTTCTGAGTCTAGCATCCCATGCTGTTTCCAGCATAGAGTTTTTTCCTAGACTGATATATTTTATTTTATTCCTTGATCCTATACTCCAAGTAGACTTCTTCTAGTTCCTAAATGATTAGCAGAATTGGGATGATATGACCTTGGAACCAATGCACAGCAGAAATCTGTCCTTGACTTAACTGTATGTTCTAGTCAACATTCACTTGTCTCAAATTTCTGAGTCATGATTCACAGTTACCTTCCCAGGGGAGTTCTTTACCAGAATTCAGGATCCTAATGAGGGAAAATACCTTAGATATATAGCAAATGATTCAAAAAAATATCCCCACCAATAAAAGATACCATTTGTAATCACAGTCAGGGAAAAAATAGGCTCTACTGAAGTAGAGTATGCATATACAGTAATTTGAAGAAAATTAAATCACATTATAATTTAAACAAAATTAAATTAAACATTTGAATAAAGGGAATCATTTTGAGGGAATTAATTGATCATATGCAAATATCTTAATATTTGCATTTGTGGATTCAAAAGAAGTATTATAGTACATTTGTATTCAAGCTTTGTTTTGTAGAGTTTAGAATATTATCAGAAGGTAAATTTGTCTGTTAAATAATTAAAATACTTTCTTGCCCAATGGAATATAGGTGCATTGCATTTACTAGGCCATATTAGTTTCCTTGGCTACACAAGACTATTACATTTCTGTAAGTAAAACTGATTTCAGAATGCTCTATTTGCTAAGAGCTTATTTACATAAAAGTGGTGTAGTGCAAAACCAGTGTTTTCTAACTTTTAGTTCTGAAGAATAGTTGTGCTTCTTAAAAAAATTTCTCACTGAATGTTTTGACTCTTATTGAATGTTTTTCTAATATATAATGATAGGTCAAAGTATTGCCCCTTCCCCTCATTCACCCTTGAATGTAAGCTCTTTGTTTTGTTCTGATAACAGACAATCTTTAGAACAGTGATATACTCAAAATTTATTTATTAGGGTGCATTGTTGGCAAATTTATCTGCTATAAAAGATCATCCACATACATCTTTTTCAATCAGCAGTTGCTAAAATAACATTTCATGTCAAGTAGAATGGAACATTTAGAAGTCAACACAAAACTACAGAATCATTTGGTTGAGGATGAATTTTGCAATACCTTAAGAAATAACACAAAAGATCTTTCATGGTTTTCATGTTATAAGAGTTAGAATGATCTTTTTCAATTTCATATAATTCTTAATCTGAAATAATATTTAGGAGTAGCATATTATTTTATAGATCCAAACCTGCTTTTATAAAGCATAGATTTGTTTCATCTACTAAATCGATGTCTATATTTTGTGTAGTGATACCAAAAGTAGAACAAATTGAGGAAATAATAACATACTAAAAAAAAAGAATTTAAACTCTGATTTATACTTCTAAATTATTGTTATTTCTTTAATCTTAATGACAATGGATTTTAAGTGCTTCAGTTTTCAAATAATTTAAGGTGAGCATTCATGCCCAAAATAGAATATTGTCATTATTAGTTAGTTTGCATATTTTATATATCTTCTCTTATTTTTCTTCTCTAAATGAAAATTTTAAGAAGGTACCATAAGTGTAGAAGAGAGGAGTCAAATTTATAGGATTCTTGAGCCATTTAAACAGGGTCATTTTTTAAAAATCACTCTGGTTAACTAGACTAGAAGGAGTTTTGTTTTGTTTTTGTTTATTTTTTCCCTTTTTTGTCCAATATACTTGAAATTCTATGCTGAAAGGATTACTATTATTTCCAAAGAAAAAGCTTTTTTCCTCTAGTATTGGTGCTTTTGTCTTATTTTCCTAAATGTGTGTCTCCTTTCTATGCTTGCAGACCTAAAGCCCCAGAAATCAACCAAATAATTCTTGGCTTCAAAAGTAGTGGTATAGAACACCATGACTGGAACCAATGAGTGCACTAGATTAAATTTATACATCAGATCGGTGGTCTTGTAGAGCCTTCTTTCTAGAAGCAGCTCTCTCAGTAGGAATGTGAACTTCAGAAAAAATGAGTTAACAAAGAAACCTTCACATAATTAGGCTTTCCTTGCTGTGTTTAAAATAAGAGTGTGTGTGTGGTTCTGAGTTAAAAGGTGAGCTGTTTGGAGATTTTAAATAAAAGAGCTGTGCTTTTGGTACAAACCTTTAAACAATACTAGCTTTTCCCACATAACAAAGAAAGCTAAAAGAGATCAGGACTCAATTGAACTTATGAGAAAAATCCATTGGTGACCAATGAGGCAGAAGATTTGTGTTCAAAAAAACCAGGTGGTAGTCCTGTCATACAGATAAGACAATCTTGCTTAGTACCATTGATTCATATTGAAGTTACTTCCAAGGTTTATAAATGACAATATTTGTCAGCCCTATAGAAAAATGAGCAAGTAGGAAACAATATGTTGAATACCTAGTTTTAAAGAGTTTCTCTGTCCACATAGTAGATATTTAAATAAGTGCTTATTCATAGTCAATCATTAAAAATGTAGTTGCTAGCAATTTTGGTCATGTCTGATTCTTCATGACCCTATTTGGATAGTTTTTTCCAAAAATACTGGAATTGTTTGCCATTTCCTTCTCCAGCTTCTTTTATGAGTGAGGAAACTGAGGCAAATAGGGCTAAATGATTTGCCCAGGGTTAAACAGCCAGTAAGTTTCAGAGGCTGGATTTGTACTCATGAAGATGAGTTTTTGACTTCAGGCGCAGCACTCTATCCACTGAATCACTTAAGTGTGCCAAACAGTTATGTCTACTATGTTTCCAGGTATCATGCTAAATGCTAGGGATACAAAGAAAGGCAGAAGGTAGTCCCTTCTCTCAAGGAATTCAGTTTAATGGCAATTAATGATAATCATAAATCAATCATTGTAAGAAATATTCAAAATCATTTAGTCCAATATTACTGATAAGGAATGCTAGGAATAAGTGACTTGCCCAGGGTCACAACAGTAGTATAGATCTGCTGTTCATTCTGCTGCTCAAATATGTGACTTTAATTTTAAAAATCTCACTATGTTCTTGGGCTCTCATAGGAATTAAAAAAAATAAGAAAGGAACCAGATTGAGATCCTCATTTTTCTAGAATTTAATATGAGGGCATAGAGCCACAAAAGTGTTTAATGGGACTAGCCCATCTGGGAACTATTAAAAGAAAACAGTGTCTGGCTTAGGAAGCTACAGAAAACAGAGGTTCCAGTTCTTTTCCTTCATGCGTTCAAAGCCACGTGAGCAAAAGAGTTCATCGAAAATCCTAGTGAGAGACTTTTCTTTTTTTTTCTTCCTTCTTTTTTCTCCTTCTCTTCTTCCTTCCTCCTCCTCCTCTTTCTTTTCCTCTTCCTCCTCTTCCTTTTCCCTCTCTTTCTCCTCTTCTTCCTTCTCTTCCTACTCCTCCTGCTCTTTCTTCTTTTAACCAATTTGCTCAGCATCACACAAGTAGTAAGTAGCTGAGGCAGGCTTTGCATTCAGATCTTTCTGATTTTATACTCTATACACAAAGCCACCTAGCTGTTGCTATTTCAAAACTTATTTGAAGACTGACCCATAGTGACAACTTATAAAAGAATTTAATGTTTGGTTTTTTTGTAAAATTATTGATGAATAATGCATTTGGGTTTTCCTAGTTTAATATTTCTTGATTTTTTAAAATTGAACTAAATGCAAAATAATTTTAAAAAAAGAATAGAAGACAGAAGAAGAAAATAAAGCAAAACAAAACAATTGTTATATGCCCAGAAGAACATCAAGGAGGATTCAAAACATATAACAATACATTTCCATTACAAGAAAGCATTTATAATAATAGAAAAGATTATATTCATGAGTATCTATATTTTGCTTCCTTGTCAGTTGTTTTATCCTGTGCTTTGCAATTTTTACTTTATTTTCCCCTCCCCATCCCTTCACCTCTCCCAAGTAGGCTATAGTTAAGCATGCATGTATATATATATACATATGCAAACAAACACATATGTATAGAATATACAAATCCACACCTACCCATCTACCTATATACACATACACACATCTATCTACATGCATATCTACATATACTCAGATATATACACATATATCTATATATCTACATAACATGTTATATACATACACACATATACATGTACATACATATACACACAGATATGCATTTTAGGTGAAGACTTATTAGAAAGACTCAAACTTTTCTTCCTGAACTACATGGATTAGTAGAAACAGTACTGGACTTAGAGTCTGGAAAATTAGGTTTAAATCTTATATCATATAGTTGTGTAATGATATGTAAACCATTTAAACTCTCTGAGTCATGGTTTTCTCATCTGTAAAATGGGAGTCATGGTAACACCTTGAGTAACTACTCTGTAGGTTTGCTATATAGAAAACACTTTACCACATTTGAAACAAACATGAGAGTATCTCCTTTCTCCTCCTACTTTTGAAATGTGATTGTCCTTCTAACATATGTCTTTGTTCTTCCCCCTATATCTTTGGAAATCTCACATAATTTTATTGATTCAGTGGTCAATTCAATAACCATAACTCCCAGATCAATGATTTCATCACAACCACTCTATGCCATTGGTCTCACATTTCAGTCTGTCTCCTAGTCATCTTAAATATAAGATGTACCAAAAGCAATTTATCATCTTTGTACAAAATACTTTTCTCTTAATTATTTTTATGACATACCTATTTTTCCCATCACTCAAACTTGTCTTTTCCTTTTCCCTTATCTTCATTTCCTCATCCCTGAAGTCCAATCTGGTACAAAGTATCTCTTTTGTATGTCAGATATCCCCGATCTCCTTTCTATTCTCACCATGGCCACCTTAGTTCAGATACTCTTTATCTTTCATTTGGACTATTCCAATAGCCTCCCAATTTGTCTTCCTAACTCTATCTTCTCCTCTTTCTAACCCACCCTTCATACTACTGCCAAAGCAAACTTTCTAACAACATTATTTTTCTTCAATAAACCTTTCAGTGGCTCCCAATTGCCCAACAATCATAACATCATTAACTTAGCTGGGTTATCTTTTTTGTTCGTTTATTTTTTTTTGTTTTATTAAGAAAAACAATAGAAAAAAGAAAAATAGAAAAGGAAAATAAAACAAAACAGAATATTGTCATGTGCCCAGCAGAACATCAGAAACTACAGTTAAGCACAGATATATTTATATCATATATTGATATATACACATCTACATACACACATACATATCCCATCTCTTCATATATATGTGTGTGTATACACATATACATACATAAAGCAATATGGATACAGATCTATATATACTCAGATACATATATATATTATATATACACATATTTAACCATATGTAAACATGCATCTCTAACAATATTATTATGATGACATATAATGAATATTTCTCTCTTGACTGAATCTTTTAAGTTTGACTTCATCTAAGATCAATGATTATTAGTCGTACTTTTGTTTTTTTCTGATAAATTCTACTCCTCATCCTTGTTATAGTGTTTATGTATATGTTTTCTTTCCAATCCCTGCTAATTCTTCTGCTCCTTAATTTGCCTTGCTATTGTTACTTAATCTCCTCCACCATCCCTCCCTTGTCTCCTCTGCAATTATTTGTGTAATATAATTACCATTTTTACATTTTTTTCTTAGGTAGTTTTGCATTTTAGCATCAGATCATATTCAGCTCTGCCTCAATCATTCTCTTGAACTATTCAAATGCTGATGTTAATCTTAAATATATAGTATATATTTCCATGTAAAAAAAAATAAAATAAACAATTTGTTCATCTTAAGTTCCATGAAGTTGATACTTGATATTGATTCATATATGCTAAATTTTTTTATTAAGTTTGGAATTGTTTGAAAGTCTGAAAATCTTCAAGTTCATTGAATGTTCATTTTTTCATTCAATATTATGGATAATTTAGCTAGATATGATATTTTTGGCCACAGGCCTGGTTGTTTTGATTGCTGGTATATGTGATTCCAGGATCTTCAGTCTTTTATTATGGTGGCTGATAAATCTTGTATAAACTCTAATTGTAGCTCCATAATATTTTGTTCTTCTCCCTTTTTTCTTGCAAAATTTTCTCTTTGATCTGGTGTTTTTCAAATTTGGTAATGATATTCTTATGTATTTTCTACAAAGGATCTTTTTGAAATGGTCATAGGTGGACTTTTTTTTTTCCCTATTTCTATTTTGCCCTCATGTTCTGCTACTCTGGGGCGATTTCCTTGCATTGTTTCTAGCATTGTTTTGTCAAGATTATTTTTTTTTTGGTCACAGCTTTCAGCTTTCCAATTATTGTTACATTTTATTTTTTTGGTCTCTTCTTTTTCTTATAAAATGTTTCACATTCCATTCTTTTTTTTTTTCACTCCTTCTACTTTGTTTTGTTATTTCTTGGTCTCATAGATTCTCCTTTCCCAATTCTAATTTTCAAAGGGTTATTTTCTTCTATCAGAAGTTTTATCTTCTTTTCCAGTTGGATAACTTTTTTTCATAATCTTGTTTTTTGGAAATTTATTTATTTATTTATTCAATTTTGGGTTTTTCTTCAATCTCTCTCATTTGATTTTTAATTTTTTTTTTAGTTCTTCTGTATTTCTCTCTGGGCAGGGAATAATTTAACATTATTGTTTGGGGTAAAAGAAGCTCTTTTCATTCCAATATCCTCTGAAGATGAATCCTGGTCTTCCCTATTCCCATAGTAAGTTTATATGGTTAAGTTATTTCTTCTTTGTCAAATTCTTTTTTAATGAGAAGTTTTAGTGTAAGCACCTCTGATTCTGGGGTGGAGTGGGGAGAATGGTGTCTCTGCCTTTACATCAGTTTTCCTCTCTGACCAAAACTCCTAAAACCAAAAACTGCCCTCTCCTGCAAGTGCCACAGTCAGCAGCATCCCTGTTCCATTGCTTTTGCACTCACCAGGTATGCTGGTTGCTTCTGGTCTAGAGCCATTTCTCAGCACCATCGCTGGATCTGGAGTTCTTCACAATGAAAGTTACTCAGTTTTCCTGCACTCAGGCCCTGACTCCACAAAGACTCCAGGATGTAAAAGTTTCTGTGGTTCCTGCTGACACTCCAGCCAAACCCAGCTAGTCCCAGGGTCTCTATTTGAGCTAGCTAGAAGGTATTTGAACTTTACACTGGTTAATCCTGAGCTTGGGGTTTTCTTCAGATCTTGGGTTGTACTTGGTGGACCCCTGTTCTGCCCCAAGTCTCTTGATTTTTCACCAGTTTATATTTGCCCTGAAGCACAAATTTGTTCTATTTGTGGGGGAAATCTGGAGAGCTTGAAATTTACTAACCTGCTCTGCCAACTTTACCTAGCTGGGTTTTAAAAATCTTGCAATCTACCTTTATCCTGACTTCTTAATATTATTCTTATATCATTTTACTTTAGATAAATTAAACTATAGTCAAAATCAGTTTTTCACTGTGCTCTTATCTTCTTCTGTCCTCTCTAACCACTCAGAATTTGCACTTACCATCCCTCAAATCTACATTAAACAATTCTAATATACCATTTCCTTTTAAATTCTTTTTCACTTAGAAGTCCTGGTTCAGTGTTATTTTCTTTATGAATCAGCTAATCATACTTAGTTTGAACTCCCTTACAAATGTAATAGTCTAACTTATACTTTTTTAATTCACATATCTCATATCCTTTCCTTGGTGCAAAGTATTTTGAGAAAAAGGAATATATTACTTTTTGTTTTTGGTCCAGTGTTCATTATTGTGCTTTGCATGTAATAGACAATTATTTTTTTCCCTCAAATTACAACTATATACTTCTTCATGAGAATTAAATAAAATGTATTTAGAAAGAACTCTATAAGAAATATGTGAAGGGTGAGGGTCAGTTAGAAAGTTAGTTCTCAAAGATTTTTTTTAGCATTTAAAAAACTACAATTTACAAAGACTACTAAATATTAGATTAGGTGGTTAGGTCAAAAAGTAATGCTTTGCTGTTTTGATTTTGCTTTAGTATTAACAACCAATAATCAGAAAGCACTGAAAAACTTTATTGTTTTATTCTGAACTTCCTTCCCTGCTCTTTGAGTTAAGATATAAAATATAAAGCCTATCATATGCAAAGAGCAGCTCAAGAAAAAGAATACTTTTTACTCTGTTCTTACTTCTGGGACTAGTTCTGGGCAACTTTGTGGTAAAATTTGTCTGAAGTCCCAGATTTCTGTATACATTTCATATTTCCTGCAATTTGTGTGCCCTACAATTGCCTAGTTCTCTATTTCTAATCCAAACCTGTTTAATGGAAATGATATCATATCAATCATATGCAATTTTATATGAACTTGTCAAGATATCACATTCTCTGGGGGAATTTTTCAGAATTCAAAGAGTCTTAGAGATCATATTGTAGTCAGATAAAGTGTCAGCTTTGCAGAACAATCTATTCCTAACAAGAATACTATCAACAGTAAGTAGTCACCAAATCTTGAAGGCATGAAGATTTGAAGATGGGTTCCACTAATGTGTGAAAAACAACTGGATTTGGACTCAAGATGACCTTATTTAAAATCCTAGCTTGGTTAATTATTACATAATTAAAGTTTTTGAACTTTTTTATGCTTAAGTTTCCTCATTTGAAAAATGAACAAAATCAAGGGAATATTGTATACAGTAATAGCAATATTTTTTTAAGAACAACAATGAGCAACCAAGGCATTTTGACTACTAGAAACACCCAAATTGACTACAAAAGACTATGAGGGAAGATGCTCTCTGCATCCAGAGAAAGAACTGAGAAACAGAAGTTATGTATACGATGGTATCATATATATATACACACATACACACATACACATATGCATATACATATACATATATGTACATATACATATATATGTACATATGCATATACATTACATATTTGTGTCTAATAGTAGCAGTCTCTGGAGCAGAAAGGATGAGGGGAGGAAAGATAAAGTTATGCAATTACTTTATTATATATTTAAAGATGAAAGCAAGTTGTATGTAATAATTTTGCAGTTTCATGTGCAATCCTCTTTTTTTCTATTCTGCTTTGTTTGAAATGGTAACTTCATTTCTTAAGTTCAAAGTAAAAAAAAAAGAAAGAAAGAAAAATAGCAAGATTAGACTAAAATCCCTCTAAAAGTTTTCTAAGCTCTAAATATAATATGCCCTATTGTTTTCCAATTACTTTACTTGTTATTTTTTTTAATGTTGTCTAAATCTGCTTTTCTGTAATTCTACCATTTGCTCATAATTCCACCTTCTGTAGTCAAGCAGAACAAGTCTAGTCTTTTCATGAGATAGCTACTTACATATCTTTTTTTTTCAAATCTTATTGAAGTTCTATAAATTTTGTTTTTCTCAGGCTAAGCAATTCCTTCAGTTGATTATGTTTCTAGCAAGATCTTGAGGTTACCTACCATACTAAGGAACTTCCTCTGGACACTGCAACTTACTGGTGTATCAGTACTACAATGTGGCATCCAGAACTGAACACAATACTCCAGATATACTCTGACTATGGCAGAGCATAGAATGACTACTAACTCCTGTTTTTTCTCGTCAGTGACTTTGCTAGGGAGACCAGAGTTCATATGATTTTTTTTGATTGCTACATAGTCAAGAGCAGTGAATTTCGAGTGATAGGAAAATGGAGATAGGGAGTGGACCTGAGGCTTCACTGATATAGGGAATGCCCAGCTGAGGAAACTGCCTTTATTAATGCAGAATTTCACTTTCTTTGCAACTTAAAGTCTCAGAAAGTTGCCAAATATACCAGTTTTGTGTCATCTGAAATATTGCCTAAATGTTTCATAAAAATACAAAAGAGCAAAGGGTTAATAATGGTACTCAGGACATACCAATAGTTTCTTCAAAGTGGACATTTATTTTAGAAAATCATATAAGTACATCACCATCATCATTGCTAGTGCTTTTATGGCACTGAAAGACATTTAAGAGTAGTTCGTGGCATAGTGGGTAGGGTGTCAAGCCTGAAATCAAGAAGACTTGCATTTAAATCTGGCTTAGAAACACTAGTTGTGTATTTGCCTCAGTTTCCCTATTTGTAAAATAAACCAGAGAAGGAAAGAGCAAACCACTCCAGTTCCTTTGTCAAGAATATCCCAAATGAAGTCACAGTCAGATAGAGCTGAACATGAAGAAAAGATTTATCAATAATATCTCATTTTAATTTCACAACAATCCTGGGAATTAGTTATTGTCATTATCCCATTTTAGAGTTGAGGAAATAGCCCATGGTAACATAGCTAATAAGTATATGAGACAGGATTTGAATTCAGAGTTTTCTGATTCCAGGTCCAGATCTCTAGCTTATATGCCATCTTATCATCTAGTCTACACCCTTTATTCATAAGAATAGCTTAGTCTTCATCATGACTTGCTGAAATCTAGTTATTTTATGACTATAACTTTCTTTTGCTCCAAGTAGCAGCTGAATAATCATTTGTCAGATAAGCTGCAAAATAGATTCTTCCTCCCCACCCCCATTTAATGCCTCATTATGGTATAGCAGAATTCAAACTTTATCAAATCCCACCAAGCTGAAAAGACTTAAACCAAAGCCTTGATGATAAATGGTTTGAAAGCTTCCAGAGAGACATTTACTTCATAGGTTAGCCAACAAACACATGATAAGGGTTTTTTGTTTTTTTTTTTTGCCACAGTACTTTATTAAAACCATCTATTAGGACCAGCAGAATAATGGTTTGCATCATTATAAGGCATATTTACCCTGATGAAATCATAGATATTTTAGATCATTAAACTATAAAAATACTTTTGAAGTATTGTTAAAAAAAAAAAAAACCATTCCTAACTTGGAATGTTTTTGAATTGTTGAATGACTGACTCTGAAAGTGGATATATATTAATTTGTCTGACTTGGAGGATATAATAGTGTGTAGAAGATTTTTCTTTCCTCTCTAAGTACCAATAGTTATATGTTGTTATGTTCGTTTTTGGAAAACTAGGCATAAGAATTAATTAACTATTTATTATGTTCCAGGCAGACTAGTAGGTAATGTGGAATAATCAACAGATTAACAAAACTTAGTTTCAAGTCCTGTCTCTGACATCTAATAGCTGTCTTACAGCTTACAACTTAG
This sequence comes from Antechinus flavipes, assembly GCF_016432865.1. NCBI lineage: Eukaryota > Metazoa > Chordata > Mammalia > Dasyuromorphia > Dasyuridae > Antechinus > Antechinus flavipes. The sequence continues at coordinate 175,431,323 of NC_067402.1, forward strand.
CACTGCCCAAGGAAATTGTCTAAGATTTTAGTTGCAGGCAATTCTGCATTGGGAAACAGAATTTCCTTACATCATGAGTCCTTATATCAATAAAAACCACAGGGGGTCCATTACTTCCTGCCCAACCTCTCTAATGCCTGTTCTCCCCCTCCCCCACCAAAAAGGAGCCAGATATTGAGATACAGAGACAATCTGCTAACATGATATTTAAGTATTTATCATACATTCAGAAGCTGATGCCTTCCTATCAGTTGTTTTATAAAAGGTTCAATCAATAAATCAACAAATGTTTCTTAAGCATCTACTCTATGTTCTGGCATTATGCTAGGGTATAGAAGCTTTTAGAGTATAGAAATTACAAAAGAAGGTTTAAGAATTTCCAAGTAAAATCTTGATAACCTTTTTTGTAAGTTGAACCTGTCCTTTTGATAGGTATTTCTGTGAAGATAGGTTTTATTTTATTTTTAAAACATGGCATAACTCAAAAAGAGAAGTTTTAATTCTTCGCTCACATATGAATAATGATATTTTATGAGTTAAAAAGTATATCCATGCTATCCTATGAAGCAATAACATGAGCTAAAGAGAAAAGAAAAACAATAATTTACCATTAAAACTAAATATAGGGAAAGGGAAGACAATTGTTTTGAAATTTAAATTCAAGTCAGAGTTTGAGACACAATATTGTGGTAGTAATAAAAAGATTTTATTTATTTATTTATTTTGCATCAAAGTATCTACTATGTTTTTGTCACAGCCTCTTTCAATGTCCAGATTTTCTGTCACTTCCTGGCTTTAATAAATTGGTTATATAATTTCCTTTAGCATTTCTTTTTTCCTTTATCTGTGTTCTTGTTATTTGTCTTCTAGTAGCAACTCTCTCTAAGGAAATGTGTGGAAGTAGCAAAATATCAGGCTAAGCTTTTGCTCTCTGTGGGTAATAAAAATTACCCACTTTCTCACAGATGTCAAATCTGGCATATTTCCATCAAAATTTTGGATAGAATGTCAAATACCCAAATTATTTTAGTGTCTGTTGAAGAGTGTGCTTGGCAGAGATTTTAGCAGGAAAAAATCAAAGGAAGTAGCTTGGAAAACATTTATGACAACTGAATGCAACTCCTTTAACTAATCCAACCAATACAAATTCTCCGCTCACCACTCACCAAGTACAGATACTGTCCACACCAAAGCCTTAAAATAATTCCAAGTGGAGGTCAAACAAATTTATCCTTTATTTTTAAAGTAGATATTCAGAAGGAGCAATTTGGGAAATCGAATGTCTGGATGAATTTATTTGGAAATTTGTATTTACCTCCTCTCTTTTTCAAAGATATTCGAAGAACTGTTATAGAATCATAAGATCCTGAGAAACATGAGCATCTGGTCAGTATTGTCATTAAGTAACAAAAAAGATGTTTTGGGCTAAATCACTGCCCTTTCCGAATCTCAGTACTCCTAGATCTAAAATGAAGGTGGATGTTGTTTTCTAAGATAAATAAGATGCTTTCTTTATTCTCTGGGTCAGCATGAATTGGAGAAATTAACTAATGTTGAGGAAAACTCACTATCTCATTAAGTCAATCTCAGTTTCTCATGAGAAGGAATGGAAATGTTTTCGTTTGAAATGATTAAAACTATAACATAGATTTAACAATGAGTTTTAAATAGTAATGAAATATTTTAGAATTCTATGGAAATTTCCATATAACTGACTAAAAAAATGAATACATTTATTTTTTTTTTACTTCACTTCTTTTCTCCAGCACTAATCCTCTCCCTTCTCTTCTAAAACCTACTAGATCATATGTTATTTGTTTCCTCCCTTTTTCTTGCCTCCAACATCTAATTAGGTGTTAATTTCTATTGATTCAGTATCTTCAAAATAAGTTTCCTTTTTCATTCCAATTGTGATGATTTTTTAAGTTCAACTCTTCCTTACCTTGGCGTCTCTTAACTAGTCATTCTGTCTTCACTGTCTCTTCCCTCAATTCCATCTTTTACATTATACTGCTAACTATAATACCTCCTTTATATTGCTAATTTAGTAAAGCAGCTTTTTGCCCCAGTTCCTCTACAATCTGATCTTGTGCTCTTCCTTCACCGCTATGCTCCCTAAATACACAATACTTGTCTAATACTTGTCCATATAGCCATGAAATTCCCTCTGCATAGCTTGCTTGATTTCAACAAGTCAAGCCCCAGCACCAACACCAACAAATTTCTCTTGAAATCTGACACAAGTTTCAAGAGTTAACTCAAATATGACCTTCACAAAACTATCTGTTATTTCTCCAATAAGAAATATTTTATTTATAATCGGTATATATGGTATATACCCACTTACACACTAATCATTATTTTTAAGTTCTATGTAAAATTTGAATTTCCAGTTTAAATATTTTTCTGTATAAAATATTCTATTTTATATACTCTATGCTCTCCCTAAAGCAGCTTTTATACACACATATACACACACAACATATGTAAATATGTATTATATATATATATACACACTCACATTTTATATATAGTGTACATGTGCATATCACACATATGTGTTATGTGTCTATAAATCTGTGGCACTCAACATGCATATGTGTATATACATGATAAACATATACATACCTGGCTTGTGATATATGGATTAATACATACTATTTATATACATACACACAGATTTTTGTTAAAGTTATCTCCCACTCCTGGAAATCTTTATTTACCTCCTCATTTCTGAACCTTAGAATCTTTTGTTTTCTTTAAAATCAAGACAGATGCCATATCTCACATGAGACTGTTGCAACTGGTGGTTCTTAAAGAGACCCACAGTATATGAGACAAAGGAGGGAGACAACAATGGGCTTAATCATTTCTCTCACAAAGACAATCTTATTTTTTAAAAGTCTGGAGTATGATTGAACCTTTGAACTCAAAGGTTATATTAATTCCCAAATTTCTCTCTAGGCAGAGAAGGGATTTTTTTTTCTTTCTTTCCTCCTTTCTCCCCCCTCCCAACTACAAATATCAATAAATTAATTAATTCTCAAACTACTGTGACACTTTTTTTAAATAAAAGTATCCCATAATATTCTTATGGAAAAGAGAGGAAAAGGTAGAAGATAAGATGAATTCGGAACCAGTTAATGCCTAGATCTAAAGAGTAATCATAAGTGGTCAATGTCAGTGTAATTAACAACTTGACAGGAAGTCCTGGGGGATTATTCCAGGCATCTCTGCTTAACTTTTTTGTCTGTGACTTGGATAAAGGCATGGATGATGGAATGCTCATCACATCTGAAGATGATGCTATGTGAGGAAGGTCAGCAAAAACTGTGGATGGCAGAATCAGTATTCCATTGGATCTGAGTACTCTAAAACAATAATTCTCAAAGTTTTTGGTTCTATGTGGGTACAAAAATAATCATCTTTGCAACTCCAATTTAGGGAAGATATTTTTAGTTAGTAGTGGTTTTGAAAAAAAAGATACAAATATTATAGTGAATTGTATGTCTAATATGTGTCAGAAATGTGATTTGGCGGTCAAAAAACCTAATGTTATCTTAGAGTGCTTTAAAAGTGATAGACTTAAAATACATATATTTTCTATTGATAATTATATTTCAATATAGTTGACTTCCTTTGTAATCTCATTTGATTTATAATTTTATTTCATGCATTTCATGGCTGGAAAGGCAGTCATAAGTTTCACTGAACTGTGCAAAGAGTCCATGACACACAAAAAAGCTTAAGAATTGTTACCAAAGATTGCTTTGTGATTGTATCTATAACAGTTTTGTGTGTGCCTTCATAGATAAATTCACAAATATTTTGAGCATTTTTAGTTGTTTTAAATGGGATTTCCTTTTCCATTACTTCTTTCTAGATTTTGCTATTGATATGCAGAATAATTGAGAGAAATTGCTGCGTGTTTTATATGTCAATATATTTTTACATATCAATATAAAACCGAAGCCATTCATTGTGTTTTCAAGTAAAAAAATATTGATAATGCAATATCTATGTTTTCTGTCTTAATAAATAAAGATTATAGATTTGGGCCTCACCTTGTTAGTATCATCTTTGCTTTCTCAATAGCACCCATCCTACCCTTGATTTCATACTGTCTTGTCTCTGTCTTATCTTTATCTTTATCCATATGCATGATAAGTATCTTTCTCATAATCTAGGATCTGAGAAAACTGATTGGCTTAAAAATCTGTCAGGCATTTCATTACTCTCATTTACTAAGCACCTGCCTTGAATAAATAGGAGAGAATGAACTCATTTATATTATTTTGTATACCTGAAGACAGAGGGCCTCTTGCACATTTATGTCACATATGCCAAATATAGAGTATGCCATAAATATGATGAAATAAAATTTTAATTTTGAAGTAAAAACTTTACTTTACATTTAAAAAAAAGACTTTCAAGCAGTTGTGTTTATATAATTCAGTAGTGGAAAAGTGTTATGAAACTAAATTTGAAAAAAAGTCTTTCCTACTCTAATGCTGGAGAAATTGAGGCAAGATAGAGTTTAAAGAGTATTTAATATTTTATTTGAAATTTGGAGATTTACTGGGACCAAATGGATCCATGGTTTGGTCCCAGGGCTGAATGAGACTGTGGTCTCCAAGAATCCAGCAAACAATGTGAGTTCTCAATGACATATATACATGTGGCTCAGATACAGGGGATAGATAGAAACAGGGGTAGAGTCAGAGTGCTAAGAATGGGAACAGGACTCTAACAGGATAGGGGGAGGTACTGGACATGGGGAGATAAAACGGTATCTAATATTCTGATAGATTGGGATGGGCAGAGACATTCTGATATTCTAAAATATAAGCTCTTTTATGTTATGGGCCAGAACTCTGAACCTGAAACAAAGGATTCTTACAAGGTATTAAGTGGAATTGAGGAGAGGATAATTTAGCATGGTTCAGTATGATTGGTTTAATCCTACAACAAATAATGGTTTCCTAATGATATAATGATTGGTGTATACTCAGTGTGGAGCATATAAGCTAGGAGCCTCAGTCAGGATTCACTGGAGAAGCATTCAGAAGGCAGAGAAGAAAAAGGACTAACGGCAGGAGCTCAAGCTCTTGGAACCAAGGAGAAAGACAGGCCTCTAAGAAAACTAGCTGAGCCCCAAGTGAAGGAGATAGGACTTTGAAAGAGACAATAAAGGATCTGGACTTTAACACCTGGCTGTACTTGTGGTGATTACTGAACTGAAACGAAGGCTGCTCCCAGAGACCTCCAGGAAACTGAACCAAAAAGAACACTTTTATCCTTATCAAATTTTTTGATGATTAAGAAGGAGGGGTGGTTGAGCAGAACAATTAGAAATTGAGGCAGAACAATTCAAAGAAACTGAGGCAGGACAATTTAGGGAAACTGAGTCAGGACAATTAGGGAAACTGAGTCAAGATAATAAAAAAGAACCATGGCACAACACTACCTACTGAATTTGCCCACTTATGGCATGAAAAATAATAATTTTGCCTGGTCAACACTAAGTTCTTTTATACCTCTAACAGAAAACCGAACAAAAGTATCACTTAAGTCATATAAAGGGATCATAGTATCACATATTTCAAGATAATTTCAGAGAAAATCTATATTGAATGGAATATTGAAAACCTAGGTTCAAGTTTCCTCTCCCTTTTCCTCTCCTCCTTTTCTCCAAATTGAGACATACCATGCCTATGACATTCCCCATCCTCTGAATTTGCCAATTTATTAATCTTGTGAATAAAGGGGAAAAAAGGTATATGGCCTGGCTTGTTTTCTCATGAACTCCAGAGCCTGATTCTGGCTTATAGTATTTATTTACTAGTCTTTCTAAGTACTCTTGGGCCATGTCTTTAATATAATTCCTATTTTTTGTCTTAGAATTGAAGTCAAGCTCATCAGACTACAATTTGGAGTGTATGCTCTTTGTCCTAATGAAAAGTTTGGAAAGCATTTTCCTTTTTCCATTCCTGTAGTACCTAGCTTTTTTTTGCTTGCTTAGACACATCCTCTACCTGTTTTCTCTTCCCTAGGGCTATGAGGGTCTGTTCTTTCTCATATGAATGTATACCAAGAACATACTCTCATCCAAATTGCTGACTTTCCTTCTACACTGGCCTTCTGTGGGCAAACAGCATATTGTCATGCAGCAACCCTGAGGTAAGCTTTTGGTGCTCTAAAATATCTCTTACAGAAATGAAAGAATTTATTTTCCCCTTGTAGCCAGCCCCAAAATAGTATGATTTACGGAGAAAATTTGAGGTGGGAACATCTGGGTCTGTCTCTCCCTCCCCCATGTCCATAGAATCCCAAACTCCTGACAACATAAAGGGATTGTTGAATTCAGCAGCAGATTTTCCTGAGTGTGTACTAGTTTCCAGTTTCAACTCTGCCCCTGATTTGTTACTGTGACCAAATCCAAATATCAATTGTCAACTTTTTTATATTTCAGATTTTTTATTTGTCAAAATGAGATGATATATTGCAACTTAAAGAATTATTGTAAAATCGTTTTCTAGTTTTACTAGTAGGATTGATTTTATATGTGTGTATATAGTATGTATATATACTATTCACTTAAAATCCTGTGTACTTACATTACTTTTTTTCTATAAATATTCCCCATTCATGATCAATAACTGATATCTTCAAATCTTCAGTAGTCATAATCAATCAAGTTAATGAATTGAAATACTTTTTTTTTTTAGTAGAAAGGTGATACAGTGTATTCTCACCATTCTTTATTGATATGGCTCAGTGCATCAATTTTAATTCAGGGCAATACCACTGAATAGCAATAAATTATATTGTAACAAATGTGGTATGACAGAGCATAATATTTTTGGTCAATATTTTGCATGCGTCCTATTAAAGACATTTTAAAAGTGAAAATGAAAACAGAGCCTTGAATAGATAGATGTATAGTCCAGAACAAGTTCATACTTTGATCATGCTTGAAAATGTATGTCTCTTCCTCAGTTTTAATTTTATCACCTCTCTGCCAAAAGATGAGTAGTTTGCATCTTCTATCTATTGGACTCATAGTTTGTCATTGGATTCATTAAAGTTCTAAAATCCGTCAAAGTTGTTTTGCTCTGTGATGTTATTATTGTATAAATTGTTGTCACACTTTTGCTGATTTCACTCAGCACCAGTTCACATAAGTATTCCCAGTTTCCTTTGTAACCATCCATTTAATTCTTTCTTAAAGCCTAATAATATCCCATTATATTCATTTGCTACAATATGTTTAGTCATTCCACTTGAAATCTCCCTCTACTTTTTAGTTTGAGCTACTATGAAAAGAGCTGCTCTAAATATTTTTTGTACAAATATATTCTTTTACTCTCTTTAATTTCTTTGGGATATAAATCTAACTGGAATATAGCTGGGGGAAAGGGTATATCATTTAATAACTCTGGGGGCATAGTTCCAAATTATTTTACATAATGGCCAGACCAATTCATAGCTCTACCGATAATGTAACTTTCTCCAAAATATCACCACTATTTGCTTTTTTTCTTCTTTTGTATCTTGCCAATTAAATACTCCTGAGGTAAAACCTCAAAGTTTCTTTAATTTGCATTTCTCTGATTATTAATAATTTAGAATAATTTTAAAAATGTTTCCTGATAGGTTGGATTTTTCCTTTGAAATCTGTCATGTTCTTTGACCATTTATCTAATGGGTAAAGGCTTTCTATTTTATAAATTTGAATTATTCCTTATATAGCTTCAATATGAGATAATTATAAGAGACAATAGCTTCATTTTTTTTTGTTTTCCATTCCTTTTGTTTCTTTTCTGTTCCCTCCACATGCCCCAATATTTTAGCTACTTCTTGTTAGTATAGAAAATGAATCCTGTAAAGTAGCTGCATTATTCGAATTTATAAGGCTTATTTTCATTGAGCTGGAGCCAATTATCATTTTTTAACATAATTATAACTTTGAATAGTGTAAATGTTAAAGTATATGACTTCTTTGTAGGATTTTACTAATCACACTAATCAGGAACTAGTTGTAGATTTGTTTGTACAAAATCATTTTAATCTACATAATCAAAACTACCCATTTTTTTTCCTCTTCTGTTCCAAAATATTTTGTTTTTCCTTGGTCCTCTAATTTATTTATAATGTGACCTTTAATATCAAAATCAAATATCCCTTACAGCTTATTTTGGTATAAGATATAAGTTGTTGATTTAATGTTAATTTCTGCCAGAATGTTGTCCATTTTTCTCATCAATTTTTGTCAATTATATAATGCCTTCCTAACTTAAATAGTTATTCTGAAAAGAAAATGAAATAGTTTATGTGAAGATACTTTAAAAATTAAAAAAGCAATTCAGTTATAACAGATATGTTTGAAGTGATTATTATGTTCAAAGGAACAAAGTAAAAAAAAATAATCAAACCATCCTTATTCTAATGGATATAGTCTGTTAAGTATCTATAACTTATACAAAAGGAATTTTAGAGCAGTTTCATCAAGCAGGAAACATTAACAGGAGGATTAGGACAGAGTGTTTATAGAAAATGATAAAAAATCCAGGTAATAATAGTAGTAGTGATAATTTTATAATATTAATACTAATGCTAATCTGATTTTAAAAAAATAAAAGTTTTGCATTTGAGTATATAAAACAGTGCAATTCATTTTGAAATTCTTTGGAAAAAGCAATGGCCAGGAGTGCAGGGGCCAGGAGAAGCAGGCAATACTAAATTGTACTTCTTTCTTTTTAAAAAATGTTTCCATCTTTCACTTTTCAGTACTGAAAATTTGACTTTGCAATGAAAAATTCCATTACAGGGATTTCATGTTTGCAATTACTTTTTTCTTTCCACTTTTAACTTGTTACCAAAGGTATAACATAGGGAGAAAATGTGAGACAATTCAGTACAAATGTTGTGAGAAATGTCAGCTCAGTAAGATGACAACATAACAGTCTCAGATTTTTATAAGTAAGACAAATTTAGGTCAGCCATAAAAAGAAATGATCATTGAAAATATCCAATAGCTAACAAGAAAAAATATAATTCTTACTTTGGAAAAATACTTAAAGGAAAATATAATCATAATCACATCAAAATGCATTTTAGTAGTTTGTGTTAACAGTATTAACAATACTACTTAACATTTGTACATAATACTAACAAGTAGGTTATTTAATTCATGCATTTAAAGGCTTTATAAATTTAAAGGCTTATGTCAACTGGTCTTTTCACGTTAATGGAAGGACATAGATAAATTGTTATATTTAAATATATGTAAAAAGCAAATATAAAAATGAATATATACCTATACATATATGTATAATATGTGTTGGTGTACATATACATATATAAATAGTTTAGCATACTTATATGTAAATGTATAAATATACATTTATATGGTATTCCAAAAAGACTTTAAAAACATTTATTATAGCATCGTATATTGGTAATTCATATTATTTTGTACTAATGATAAAACAGATAGAAGTTATACAGAACTTTAAATTTTTTTAAAGTGCTTTATGTTTATATAGTGATATTTAATTAAAAGAGCCACACTTCCAATGGATCCATACTTATCAGTATGAATGAGTGTACCAATGTGAATTATAACCCAACCATGTCTTTTCCTTTTACTTGATTGCTGTCCATAAATTGTTCACAGATTCTATCTAACCAAGGAATTGGTTATCTACCTTTGTGTCTTGAAATAGTTACTGTATGAAAGTGTAATAGTGTGGCTGTCCTTCTGTTATCTTTGTATTATCTGCCCACATTTTGTTGTCCCAGATGATACCTTTTATGTCAGTCACTTCTTATAGTCATTCAGTTTACAAGCATTATTAAGTCTGTATATTTTTACTATGTGCCAGACAGTGTACTGAGAACTGAGTATATAAAGGCAAAAAAAAATATATTCCTTGCTTTAAGGAGTTCAAATTCTAATAGGGAAGAAACCATGCAAATAATTATGTGCATATAAGAGTTATACAGCATAAATGGAAGGTAATCTCAGAGAGAAGGCATTCACATAGAGTAGTAGGTAGAGAATAGAGGACATCACAAAAGAACTCCTACAGAAGGTTTGATTTAAGCTGACTTTTGAGGGAAGATTAGAATCAAAAATGAGAAAGAAAGCTTCATAGAGTTGGAAAATAGACAGTACAAAGGCACAGAGTGGGAGCATTTAGTGTCATATATGGAGATCAGTAAGTAGGACAGTGTATAACCATTGATAATAGGAGACACACTGCATAACACCTAAGTGTTCATCCTTTGCCGTTTGGGTCACCTGCAAACATAAAACAAATAAGATAATCAATTAATAAATATATCATGCATAGTGGCATTGTGCCAAAATTCCTCATAGTACATTTTCTGAATATGTTCTCTACCAGGACCTATATAGTTTTTCATCTGTGTATCTCTATTTAAAAGATAATTTCCTCATTCACAGAGTTTCTTATGCCAATGGAATCACTGGTCAAATCTTATCCTTATCCCTACTAGGAGCAGAATTCACTGACAACACTGGCTGCTTAATAAGTGTCTATTTATTGACAAGGATACATAAATTAAAAGATTTGAAATATTATGAGTGATACTTTTTAAAGTTTTAAATTTCTAGTTTATATCATAATGTATGTCAAAGTGGTCCAAATCATAAATGAATTGGAAGTTCGCTTGTATAATTACAATTTAGCTATTTCACCAAATATTTCAAAAGTTTTACAGTGAAAAATCTTTTTAAAGTGTATTTTATACTGTTGTGTTTTTTTTCTTCTTAAGCAGAATATGCTGAAGAAAAAGATATTTTTTTCATGATTACTCAGATAAATAGTTGGCACGATATCACACAGAGTTTGTTCTCTCTCTTGGGTCAGCTATACTCTTTGCCATGAGCTGCCTGATTCTTAAAAAAACTTCCTCTTTCCATTTTTTTTTGCTTTTAATCTGTGGAGGTCTATTAAATCAGGTAACTAAGGTGGTTTACAATGCATAGAAAATAAGAATCAGAAAATACTGAATGAATATTTGAAGGCATTTTCTACATAGTAGAGCTGCTATTTCTAGCCTCCCTATGATTTCTCCCCTTCCTCAAATTGTGAAATAAAGCAACACAGAAAGACCATATTCCATATTAGTCTACTCTAAACTTTTGCCTATTACATTTCTATTTTACTACCACACATTAGATGGATCTTTATGTCTGAAATATAAACAGTACTACTGTGTCCAGACTCAAAAGTAATTATTTTCCTGAATATTACTATTAAAAAAATAGAAGTCAGATAAATTTCTTAAAGAAAGGGGGGGGGTGTTTCAGCTGCAAACATAAAGGTATTTTCCTCCATAAAATTTCTGCTCTTTATTATATTATTTCAAATATTGATGCTTTATTGGTGATAATAAATAAAAAAATCAACTTTTCAGATTTTCTCTAATCGGGACCTTTACTCTCAGTTTGGGACATGCTTATGGCATTACATTAATTTGACTATGGATTCATACTCCATTTAGTGTAGACATACTACAGAATTTAAGGAAATCACCCTTGGACATTAAGAATTAATAAAAGCCAATGATTTTTGTTGTTTTTCCTGAATGCAGTCAGGAATGGATATAGCATGTTTTCCATCCACACATACACTTATTAGGATGAGTTCTATAGACTGAATAAAGATTGATAGAAAGTTCATAGAAGGAAAGAACAAAACCTGAAATTTTGTGCAGGTAGAATAGCAACCCCTTAATGGTAAAAAACTCAGCAGGCATGGAAACAAGTTTCTGTAGATATACAATATCTCCCACCTTGATGATGCCAGATGCTGTTATTTTATGGGAAACTAACTTAAGCCTATGACCCCTATTAAAATAATTCTCAAAAAATAATTCTTCCTGAGTAAAGATATTTTAAAGTTGTTATCCAGCTGAAATACAGAAGCCTTCTCAGAAAATATGGATATATTGGAAGATTGTTACGGGAAAAGGGCACTTAAATGGACAAATTTCCTAAGGTCCACTTTAGTAAGAGAAAAAAAAAGATCATGGAATTTCTTTTTTCTCTCCTTTCCTTCCTCCCTCCCTCTCACCTCCCTCTCTCACTTCCCTCTCTTTCCTTCCTTCCTTCTTTCCTTCCTTCCTTCCTTCCTTCCTTCCTTCCTTCCTTCCTTCCTTCCTTCCTTCCTTCCTTCCTTCTTTCTTTCTTTCCCTTCTTTCTTTCCTTCCTTTCTTCATCCTTTCTATTTGTGTCTGTCTCTGTCTCTTTATATCTCTCTGTCTGTGTGTGTGTCTGTCTATCTCTGTGTATCTGACTTCTCTCTGTGTTTCTGTGTGTGTGTCTCTATGTCTGTGTCTGTCTGTGTCTGTCTCTGTCTGTCTCTCTCTCTCTCTCTCTTTCTTTCTCTTTCTGTGTGTCTTTCTTTCTCTCCTTTCTCCCTCTCTTTGTCTTGATAACTGCTTGCCCAGCAGCATTTTGGCCTGAAAGAGCAGCAGCAAAATTTGACACTGGGTAGTCATTGATGAGATTATATGATGGGTTAAGCAAAAAATGACATCTTTCTATGGAAATGCCAAAGATGTTTGGAAAAGCATTTTATTATTATTATAAGCTTAATGTTGCTCTCCTAAAATAATATATCTGCCCCCATAAAAAGTTTACCATATGATTTAAACATGGGAGATAATAGGTCATCAATGTTGTCCAAAGATTTTGTTTCACATGGCAAAATAGAGTCTGAAGATGTCCTTCCATAATAATCTACACTTTTTTTCTGTTATAATGTAAACAGTTTCTCTCTTTTTGATACCAATAAAGAGGGAAAACAGTTGGTCTCATTTCTCCATATATTAATTAATTAATTGAAAACTATAAAGAGCAGATGTTCTAATTCCTCTATTTTTCTCCAAAAGAGACTTCTAATGTATTAGGTCTAGAATTAGCAATATCTTAGTTCAAATTTGATTTTAGACATTTACTTACTATCTATATAACTCTGAGCAAATCCCTATTTGCCTCAGTTTCTACTTCTGTAAAATGAAGTATAATAAAAGTACCTGTCTCTCTCTAGTTTTGTTAGGATCCAATGAGATAATAATTGTAAATTGTTTAGCACCGGGTCTGGTACATATTAAATGCCACATAAATGTTACATTATTATTAATTTTATACTAAGGTGCTGAATAATTTAAAGGATCGAGTCTTTAAGTTATATCTAATTTGTGGTATTTCTATAGAAGAGAATTTTATAGTCTTTGCTTTACTAGATTTTTTTTTTATTTTGGACAAAGTAATTGTTTCCTTATCCCAGAGTTTAAAAGGAACCTCAAGAAATCATTCCCCTAATTAAGACATTCATAGTTAGAAATTGGTATCCTGCCTTTCCTGTTTTAGCCACAGGCAAATTTTTAAACCTTTTCTTCTCATACTCACTAAAGGAAGGTACTCAATCATAGCTTGTGGAAAATGTCAAAGGCTTATATAAACTCCATGTACAAGTAAGTAGGACTAAATTAATTTCAACAACTCAATAACGATGGGTGTCTTTCTTAGAAATTGTTAATATCCTCACCTGAAAGCAATTGCAATAGTTTTACTTAAAACAAGGATTTCAAACTTTGTTAAAACCAGCATTATCTCACTTCTAACTTATTTATCATGTGTATTGTAATGCCAACATTTTATTTAATCTGGTAAGATTTTTATGTGATATTTTATGATCCTTTTCTTTTAAAAAATCAACTGAGACTTAAATTTTGATTTTTCTAGTAATTTTTTTCTGCCCAATCCTGGGTAGAGACTTAGTCAAGTCTATGCAGCAATCCTGACACATTCTGTCTTTCATAGTTATTTGGTTCTTTGATATGACCTTAGTTAAATTATTGAAAGTTCAGCATATGAAAGGAATGACTATTTTTTTCTTTTTGGATTTGCAGAATGTACCAAATCATTAATAATAAGAGAAATTAAAATTAAAACTATACTGATATGTTATCTAGCATTTTTCAAAATTGCAAAGATGATAAAAAGTGAAAATAGCCAATACAGTATTGAAGGAGCGGCAGTAAATCAAGAATACTAATAACCTATTAGAGGAGTTGTGAATTCGTCCAACCACTTTGCCAAATCTGTTTTGTCAAACTTTTTTTTCCCCAGAGTTTGGCCTAAGAAAGACAAAACAGTGGATTATAACTGTGAGTTTATTTCTCCTAAGTAGCTGGACATGTATACATGTGAGTTAGAAATGAACTCAGGGTGGGTATAGACAGTAGGGGTTATAAAGACAAAAGTCTCCTAGAGGAGGGGTGTAAAAGCAGAGTAGTCTTATGAGATCATTTCTGGGCTGGGTTGTTTTCAAAACTGGGAGATGATATGAATCAGTTTGAGTAGGTTATCTGACAAAACAGGGGAAATTCCGGGTTCAGGGTACCTATACTGCAAGAAACTTTGAATATACTACAATAAAGTTCCAATAAGGTCAGCTTAAGGAATGTTCAATTTTATCTGATTCTCAGATCAATTTGGCCTTTTCTGGATAATAAGGGAATTCATAAAAATCAAGGTGATTAGTATAGCCCTTAACTATTCCATTTTCATAGGTTTGGAATTATACAATAAAAGTAATAAAGTTGTTCACATCATTTGATGTAACAATCCCCTCTTCTAGAAATATATTCCAAAGAATTCAATATCAAAAAGAAAGCTCACATATACATCAAAATGGTCACAGAAACATTCTTTATGGTAGTAAAAGAAGAACAAAAACCCGGAGATATATTGCTCAGAAATGAGAAGTATAATTAAACAAATTGTGATATATAGAAATACTGGAATAATAGTATATTGCATGAAATGAGTAATGTGATGGATTCAGAATTATGTGATCTAATAGAGAATCTGGAAAGTAGAATGAAGATGTTATATATAAAACAGCTATAGCAGTATAAATGAAAATCACACTTAAAAAAAACAACAGAATTTAGGCTATTCAAAATTTGTAATCCTGGTTCCAGTGGGAAATCATTCTTTTTATTCTCCATAGAGAAATGGGGGCTAAAATCAGGAGCTATCAAATAGCACTATCAATTGTAGTCTCCTCAGTAGAGTCCTAGCAAGGGTTCTCCTTTATTTATTTTTTCCCAATGAATAAGAATTAACTTTCTCTACTTCTAACCTCCCCTCCAAGAGGAGATTGTCAGGCTGAGAATGTCAGTCCATTACAGGCTTTCTTCTGAACAGTAATTTTAAATTATAGTTTTCTTCTGTATTAAGAGTTAGAGTCACCGTTGATGATTTAAAAAACACATAATCATTTGTGTTATTTTTAAGGTGACTATAGCACTCATAGAGCACATGCATTTTTGCTCCTTATCATGTTTAACTAAATATTATAATGCAGGTTTTGCAGTTGAGAAACCCAGAATATTGTGCCTATTTGTATATAATATTTGTTATCATTTATTTGTATTAGGGGAAATGATAAGAGAGGGGGAGGGACATATTCTGAAATTAATGTGATATAAACAAGATACACTTTAAAAATGCATGATAATCTTTATTCCTTCCTAATTGAAAAGTATGCTTTATTTGTTCCTGTTAAACATCAATTAACTCAACTTAAAATTTCTGATTTATTTAATATTTGGCTTGGTGGTTTATACTTATATGGAAAGACTTTTAGTGGATTTTTAAAAAAGAAAACTTCCTTTGACAAGTATCTCAGAAAGATTATATCTTTCTTAATCAGAAAGTGGTGCTAATAGTGACAGGTTCTGTTAAGAGTATATTATTCTCTAATCTATACCTACTTTAAAGTGTGATTATTGTCTTTTTTACAAATAGAGAATATTGTCTATTTCTCTCAATATGTCTTACATGTTTGATTCTTTTTTTCCTAATGATTTAACATTGTTTTAACATAAAACTATGTTTTAACATAAAATTAACATTTTATAACTATATGATTTTTCCTTACGCTATTTTATTTCACAGGTGAACCAAATTTCACAGGCAGTAAATAAGATAGTTTTTTTCAAATGATCCACTCGCGATAATAAGTAAGAAGTAACAGTCTAAATCTAGAATCTGTAGTTCATGTGGTTGGACCAGTTCTCCACCTTTTTTTGTGATTGTGAATAACAGGTACTTTTTTTTTTAGCAGTTTGTCTAAATATTTATTTGAGAAGCAAAAAATTCCATCTGAAGAGACTCTTTTTAAATGGGAGAAAGCTCAATTAATTTTGACAAATTTGCTTCAAAATCTGATATATAATTAAGAAGGGGGAAATGGAAATAATAGCATACTTCTTTTTTTAAACAAACTTCATCTCTGAGGAAAGTGTTTATAATATTTATTAACATACAGAATTAGTCTTAACCTGCTAGAGAGAAGAAAAAAATACAACACCTTTCAAAGATGCAAATTGACAATTAACAAAACAATAGAGGCCTAGGCCTTTCTTTGCCAGAGGTGCAAATTGATAATCAGCCTCTGCAGAAGAGCTGGTTGCTTCTATTTAAAAGTTATCTTGAAATATAGGCTCCCCAAGGAAGAAGGAAAATAACAGTATGACCAGTTCTGATATGTAGAACTTTCTATATTGATATTAGCATCTTACTGTCTCTGCAGTATGTATCTTTATGACAAATCATAGCCAAAAGGCATAGAAAAAGTGTCTAATTTGCTTTTTTTTCACGTCACCCAACTTCCTACCTTGATTGCTGATTCAATTCAGTGTTCTTACCTTTACTTTTTAAGACCTTAAATGATATAGCATCTCGATATTTGCAAAATCTAATAACATATGTCTCTCTATAGAGTTATTGTATTTGATATGTGTTTGTGTCACTGATGTGTTTATACACAATCAACTCTCAATTACCCAACCATGGACATTGCCTCTTAACTGAGGCAAATGTTGCTTTTCTATTCCTGTTGATTTTATCATTTACTTTGCCTCATTAAATAATTCCTTCCCATTATCATCCCTGTTTACTCTGCCACAGGCAGCAGGAAGCTGGAATAGAAAGCCTTTTAAAGCAAAACCCTTAATTATATCCCCTGTCCAGTGAAGCTGTGAACCATAAAGGCAGCTGTTTTCAGAAAGAAAAAGCAGCTCTGTTTGAGCTGATACTTTGCATTTGTCTTAAGGTCTTCTTCCCCTTATGACACTAGGAAAGTGGAATAATTGAGCACTGTGAACTTGTATATTCCCATTTTTCCAGCCATACCTACATTTATATATAAATATATAATGTTAGTCCAGAACTAATATTAATAATTTGAATTGAAATTAATAGACTGAAGTTAACTCTAGAAGTTACACATATGTATACACATAGGTAAAATTTAGGCGTCAGTTAATATCTACAGTTCACATAACAGAGTAGCAATTGTGTGACATGACAAAAGTAGATTTGGTTCCAAACTTTAAGGAAAAGTAATGGGAATTCATAATAATTCACAATGCTCTAATTATCAATGTTTAATTATATGTCTATGTTTATTTATAGATATGCACATATATGTATTTTAGAATATGTGTCTGTATGTATTTTTATGCACACCAAAAATATTTTCATATATAATCCATGTCTATAAAACACACACATTATAAAATCACATAAATATGATTATAAAATATAAATAAAACACAAATATATTTAACATAGATAGAGATAGGTAGATAGATAGAAAGATAAATGGATAGATGTGGGTATATGTGTATATGGTGTCTTGATGGTTCAGTGATATAGCACTAGATCTGGAGTCAGGAATATAAGAGTTCAAATGTAGACTCAGCTACAAATTAGCTGTGTGATCCTAGAAAGTCAAGTTATTTCACCTTTGTTTACCTACTGGAAAAGGAAGTATCTTTTCCAAGAAAACTCTATAAGAGGGGCACAAAGAGTCAAACATAAATGGGTAACTTAACCGTCAGTTCACACAAATGCATATATGTGTACTTATAATATAGATAGATAGATATAGATATAGATATAGATAGATACAGATAGATAGATATAGATATAGATAGATATAGATAGATAGATAGATAGATAGATGCATATGTCAGTATGAATCAGTAATGAAAGACTTTTCAATTATCATCCAGAATTGTACTTTTGTCCTGGTAGCTAAGTGTTCATGAGGAAATGTAACATACTCTTCTTCCATCATTATAGCCCTGATCAATCAAACTTTTGCTACCTAATTTTCCAGAGCTAATTTTAAGAGTTACTGGCTAATTCTAAAAATCTGACATATGAAGCAAAATAGCGTTATATCTTGTTACAAATGCATATTTGTAAAACAAAAAATACTAGAAAAACTCATTGCCTCTAAATGCTACAAAATATATAATTTGTGGACTTGCATAAAATATTGGAAAGAGTGGGAGAGATATTCTTTGATAAATAATTTACAATTAGCTTTATATTATTACTTATATATAAATTATATAAAGAAATAAAGGTCTATATTATACCACTTCTCTGACTTAGTCTTTCTTGTCAAAGTAGCCTTTCTTAAAAAAAAAAAAAAATTGGGGGGGGGGGGGTGGAAGGAACTAGACTTGTGATTTCATTGGCTATGGGATTTCCCAATGAGGAAATGCTTTCTTATTAAGACTGATAGGGAGCTGTTCTGCAATTCACAATGTCAAAAATTTTGTGAAATACTGAACAAATTATTTATCCAAATAACTGGGTGATTTATCCAAATCTTTCAGCCAATATGTATTAGAAGTAGGACTTGAAATGACATGTTCTTGCCTCCAAGGCCAGCTTTTTCTCCACATTTGGAGGGCAACCTTTCTGTTATTTGATCTTATTCTATATTTTGTTTTTATCTGACCTCAAAATGACAATGTAGGTAGGGATTAGCTAAGTAGCAGAGAAAAGTGACTTTCTATGAGAAAAGGGGAATATTATAGGCCAATAAATATTCATTGAATGACTGACGGAATGAATGAATTTGATCATTTTTAAAGAATACATTGACCTACATCCAGCCAATCTGGAGAGCAATTTGGAACTATGCTCAAAAAGTTATCAAACTGTACATACCCTTTCATCCATCATCTATTGGGCTTATATCTCAAAGAAATCTTAAAGAAGGGAAAGGGACCTGTATATGCAAGAATGTTTGTGGCAGATTTCTTTGTAGTGGTCAGAAACTGGAAACTGAGTGGATGCCCATCAATTGGAGAATGGCTGAATAAATTGTAGTATATGAATATTATGGAATATTATTGTTCTTAAGAAATGACCAGCAGGATGATTTCAGAAAGGCCTGGAGAGACTTACATGAACTGATGCTGAGTGAAATGAGCAGGACCAGGAGATCATTATATACTTCAACAACAATACTATATGATGATCAATTCTGATGGACCTGGCCATCTCCAGCAATGAGATGAACCAAATCAGTTCCAATAGAGCAGTAATGAATTGAACCAGCTACACACAGCAAAAGAATTATGGGAGATGACTATGAACCATTACATAGAATTCCCAATCCCTATATTTTTGTCCACCTGCATTTTTTATTTCCTTCACAGGCTAATAGTACACTATTTCAGAGTCCGATTCTTTTTGTACAGCAAAATAACTGTTAAGACATGTATACTTATATTGTATTTAATTTATACCTTAACATATTTAACATGTATTGGTCAACCTGTCATCGGGAGAGGGAATGGGGGAAGGAGGGGAAAAATTGGAACAAAAGGTTTAGTAATTGTCAATGCTGTAAAATTATCCATGCATATAACTTGTAAATAAAGAGCTATTTTAAAAAAAAAAAAGAATGCATTGACCCTAAATTCCTTGGGAAATAAAGGTGATTTTGATCCTTTTTCCTCTTTTGAAATTGGGAAGATTATAAAAAGCATGTTAAAGGTAGATTATTTTATAGAGTATTAGAATTTATTTGCAGAAGAACATATTTTGAAATTATTTATTATTTCAGAATGTTATACATTTACATATATTAATAGTATAAAATTTTATTTAACATTATGAGAAACTCATCAATGAAACACATTATATAACATCATAAAACTTTTTTTCTGATATAGGAATTATACCTATATACCCATATATATCTATGTATATTAGCTATATTTATATTTCTACCAATATTACTATCAGCCTCATTGTAGGAAGTTTGGATTTCACATCTGTAGAAAAATAACCCAAAAAGAATAATTCATTTTTCTAATGAGTATTTTAAGTATCTTATCTTGATGCTATTACTTCTGTTTTTTTAAGAAGTGAATTTCATTTTCCTAATAAATTTAAATCAGAGACGTATTTAATTTTATTTGACACTCCTCTGCCAGCAATTAAAGTCATGATTTCTTTATTATCATTGAACTTTTGTATCCCAATGTTTTGCCTTTACTTATACTACTTATATTCATTGCTTTTGGACAGGGCAAATCAACTTCTTTCCCATTGCACAATAGATATATTTAGATGGGTATTATTTCTAGTAATGGGAAAAAAAGTCTGTAAAATGTAATTAGGATTGAAGTGCTTTCTTTTCTTTTGTTTACCTTATTGTGTTTGCTTCAGATTTTGTTACCTTTTTTCTAATTACATGCAAAAAATATTATCCCTTTTAAAAGGGCTATCCTAAATCATGTCACATTTCTTTTCATAAAGTTCATCTAGTTCTCAGTAAATCTTGGTACCTTTTCTGCTTTGGCATGCTTTTGTATGGAGAATTTAGGTTGTGGTTCCACCCCCCCTTACAAAAACTTTGAAGTCAGCAATTTCATTTTCTCCCTCAAAATAACTGTTGTCATCAGCTGTCATTATGTAATGGCTTTTGATGTGTCCCATCCTGACAATTGTACTCTGTCCCTCATTTATCATTCATTTTAAGAGATTAGTTCTAGGCCTCTATAAATGTATTCCTTCTCTGATATCAGTATTAAGTTAAAATCTTTTGCAATCTATTTTCCCATACCTTTATATATGGAATGGAACTCAAACTTCTAGTCACATTGAAACTCCCTGACAAGAGAAAAGTTGGCTATTTTCATATTCTTTCAGAGAAAGCACCTTTATAACCCCTGGCTATCTGAACACTCTTTAAGTCTTAAAAATCTCTGAGTTTGAAGAGTTTAGAAATTATTTTTAGGCCCAAATAACCTGTTCTTTCTTCTACTTTCCCTATATTCTTCCTGCCTTATAGTCAGTTATTTCTAGGAGACTTTTTTTTTTTAAAAAATAGCATTTAAAATATGCAATAGTTCCTTATTATCTGCAAGACTTTTGAGGAAAATTTCCATAGAGAAAAAAATTTCCAAGTCTTTTTTAACATGGCTATGTTGCCTCTAGTAAAATTTCTAATGAAAAATCCCTAGTTATTCATCTATGTAGCTTTTGAGTCTAAAATTCTAGCTATCAAGATATCCATATAATAATGAGCAAATGAAAAAATTATGCCAGATATAGATAGTCATCTTACAAATGTTTACTTAGTATATTTTAAACTTTAGAAACAATTTTTTGTGTAGCTAGCATGAAATTCTTTTAATGGAATATTTTGTCTTCTTGAATTTGGATGGAGTGAAGAATAGATTTTCTACCCTCTCTCCTGACTAGTATTTTAATACTTCATTTTATGCTTGTACATTTTGCAGACTTTTGAAGAACTGTTATAGATAGGTAATTGCACATTTGATGACTCAAAAAATATATTGATGTACAATTTTACAAATATAATAAGTTGGTAAACATTTATTTGGGGCCTCCTATATGTTAATCACTGTGCTAAGTATTGGGAATATAAAAACAAGTAAAAGACAGTCCTGACCCTCAAGGAGTGTTGAATATAATGGAGGATACATATACAATGCAAATTATATGTGGGATACATGGAAAATAATTAATAGGGGAAAGGCATTGAAATTAAGAGGAATTGAGAAAGGGTTCCTTTAGAAGGTGAGACTAGTGAGGACTTAAAGGAAACTAGAGAAAGCAGTAATTTGAACAGAGGATGAAAAGTTTTCCAGGCATGGGGGTAAGCTGGAGAAAATTAACAGAGAGGTGGAGTGCAAAAGTCAATCTTCTTGTATTATGTAGACTGGCCTATTTGGATATATAGGACTTTAAAGCATCAGTGGGGATGGAAACTTTCAACATGTTGCTAAAGTTAGCTTTGATCATAGCCTTTTTATCTGTAATTTACTCCAGTGGGGAGATAGCATAGTTCCTTTCTCTTCAGCTCCTGCCCATTACTGCCCAATCACTCCTATTCATTCATCATTGTAGAAAAGGATATACTTTTACAAGAGTGTTGTTTTCTTTAGCATAGAACAAACTCAAAATATTATTATGGGAATGAATTTTTTTGCATAAAGTATGGGAGGAATGTATGTGTATAAGGAAAATGGTTGAATAGTAAAATTGTGAAAAAATTGGCATAAGTTTTGATTGTGGCTCCTTGTCCAGAAATTGAAAGATGTGATTTGCAATATGTGTATTTCATCACCTATTAGTACATATGAAAGTCATAAAAATAACAATGTCATTAGAATTTCCTGATATTCTGTCAAGTAGAAATCTAATCAATCATTGCAGAGAAGCAGTTTAGGAGGCATAATAACTCTTTAAGTCTATTTCAATGATTTTTGGTCAAAGACATTGAAAGAGTAAAATGCTGTACTGAATGCTTGTTTCAGCACTAAATTGGGGGCAGCATAGTTGAGGATAATAACTATTGGATTTGGAATCAGAAGTCAATGAAAGAAATATTTATTCAGCAAATTATTAATATTTTGTTAGATATTGTTGAGATAAAAGAACAATGTCAAGTGTGTAACTCGGAACTCAAAGAAAAGTCAGTTGGTACCTTTGGAAGGAGGAAGAATATAAAGGAAGGCTTCTTGGAAGTGATGGCAACAGATACAGATTGGTCAGAAGAGGTATTCAGTCATGGATAGAGAAAGGAAGATGGAAGAAAGTAAAATTAGAAGAGAGAATAGAAACTGGTCCAAAGTTGAAGCATATAATACATGAACAAGAATAATATGAAATAAGGTTGGAAAAATATGTTGGCATAATATTGTGGAGGAACTTGAGTAGACAATTGGAAGTAATTGAAGGATTTTGAATAGACGGAGATGATAATGGTGATGGTAATATATGTGAACACGTTAATTTATACACATATGTATGTCATCTATAAGCATATACACGTGAAATATGTCCTACAGATTGATATCTTTCTAAGATCATTTCTGCTAATGTAAGGATTTGGGGTCCCTTCTCATAGGAAAGTATATGGAGGATAATTCTCTAACCAACTGGACCAAAGGGCCTTACCTAGATACGTCAGTCTATAGAAACTTAGCAACTGATAACTGAGTAACAAGTATACCCTAAATACCCCTTTGCTTGCTATCTATTCTAAATCTGATCCCTTGGGATCATCAAAACCCCTCCAACTGCCAAGCCCTCCTATATGGGTAGCTTTCTGACTTAGAATATAAGATACTCTTTAAAATGTGCTGCTATTCATATTTAAATATATATGGGATTTTTCTTTCTGTCTTCACCATCTTTCTAGCATGAGCTTAGTAATGGCATTACCATCACCCACCATTTCCATGGTAATATGGTTTTACATTAAAAACAACAACTTTTTTATTAAGCAAAATTGTGCCTGTTTAACTCCCCTAAAATACAGCTCTATATGATTTTATATTCTATTTTACCTATGGGAGGTCCATACTTAGCCTCCAAAAGAAGTTACTCTGAAGGCTTGGACTTTCCTTTCCTTGACATTGTCTATTATGAAGTTTTCTTAATGAAAATGTTCTCCATGTCATTACTGATAATATCTAGTTTTCCTGGGAAGAAGGCCAAATTTGAAGCTAAGAAGTGAATCTTAAATGACATCTTATGTCTTTTTTTTTAGTCTTTTATAAGTCTTTTTATTTTAATCTTTTTATTTTAGTCTTTTATAAGACTATTGACAAGTTTTTTTAAATTTTTCACTGTGTAGTTTCTTAAAGAGATTTCAACTATTTAAAAATACTGTTTCCATACAGCTGTTCCAAATGTAATTAATCACATATTCTTCAAAATATTCATCTTCCATCAGTTACCTTATCTGAAGAGCCAAAAATACATTCTGTTTTATTTTAACTTCTGGATCCTTGGAAGTAAGTTTTTCAGGGAAAAAAAATTCCCCTTTCTTTAACCATTTTGGTTTATTCCCTGGGCCAAATTTTCTCATTAAACTAAAATGAATGTGAAACATTGTTAAAAAAAATTTTGGACTAGCCAGTAATGGCTTATAACATATTTTTTTTCTTTTCTGGAATTATTTCTGTCCTTTGATGCCAGTGTTGTTTGTTTGTTTTTCTGTCACTGTTCTTCCATTCACAAATATGACAGCAACATTTGGTAAATAAACACAAGTTGTAATCCTAGTACTAGAGCAATCACTTTCAGATTCCTCAAAATATGCTAAGAATACTTCTTATACTGAATACTGAACTGCAGATGTCATGGTCCCTCTTCTAGATTTCATCTTTTTAGAATAGAAGCTAAAAAGTTCATTTTTAATTTTATATGTAAAGATCATGAACAAGGTTATTACTGTCTCCTTAAGTTATTTAATGAAGATCTGAAGAGATAAAGTTTACTTCGAATGGATAATTGCCACCTTTCTGGTACCCTACTTCAACAGTCTGAATCAATCAAGCTCATTTTCATTAAAATTCCAGTTTCTGATGAAAATTTCTACCATTTACTACCTTATATGATTCTATCCTAGGACTTCTTCTCTTATCCATCTATTCCACTTCACATGATGATTTTTTCATCTCCCATGAATTTAATTACCACCTCTATATTTACAATTTTCAAATCTACCTATCCTATCCTAATCTCTCAATTGACTTCCAGTGTCCTAATCACCAATTGACCACTTTCAACTGTTTTGCAAACATCTCAAATTAGATATTCAATCATTGTTGTTCTTCAATTGTTAGCCCAACTCTTTATGACCCCATTGGCCATACTGCCTATGGGTTTTCTTGGCAAAGATTTTTTTAATTAAAGCTTTTAATTTTCAAAATACATGCATGGATAATTTTTTTTACCATTAACCCTTGCAAAACCTTGTGTTCCAATTTTTCCCCTCTTTCCCCCCACCCTTCCCCTAGATGACAAGTAATCCAATATATGTTAAACATAGGAAAATATATGTTAAATCCAATATATGCACACATATTTATACAATTATCCTGCTGCACAAGAAAAATCAGATCAAAAAGGGAAAAAAATGAGAAAGAAAATAAAATGCAAGCAAACAACTACAAAAAGAATGAAAATTCTATATTGTGATCCATACTCAGTTCCCACAGTCTTCTCACTGGGTGTAGATGGCTTTTTTGATCACAAGACCATTGGAACTGGTCTGAATCATCTCCTTGTTGAAGAGAGCCATGTTCATCAGACTTGATCATTGTATAATTTTGTTGTTGCTGCGTACAATGATCTCCTGGTTCTGCTTATTTTACTTAGCATCAATTCATGTAAGTCTCTCCAGGCCTTTCTGATCCTACTGATCATCTCTTATAGGACAATAATATCTATAACATTTATATGCCATAACTTATTCAAACATTGTCCAACTGAGAGGAATCTACTCAATTTCCAGTTTCTTGCCTTGACAAAGGTGTTGAAGTGGTTTTCCAACTCCTTCTCCAGTGGATTAAGACAGAGGCTTAAGTGACTTGTCTAAAGTCACATGGCTAGTAAGTGTCTGAGGTCAAATTTGAACTCAGTCTTCATGACTCTAATCTCAACTCTCTATGCATTTAACCACCTAGTAGCCTTGAACTCAACATGTCCAAAGCTAAACTTTTCCCCTAGCCTCTCCCTCCTTGCTACCTTTCCTATTACAATAAAGATTGATACCAATCTCTCATTTCTTCATGTTCACAACCTATATGTCATTCTGAATATCTCTTATTCTCCACCCCTTGGCCCTGGTAGCAAGCCAAGTCAATTTCACTTTTGCAGCATCTTTCAAGCATGTTCCTTTTTCTCCTCCCCACTGCAATCACTAAGGTACAAGGCATAATACCCTCCTAACTTGATTATTGAAATAATTTGCTGGTTGTATTTTCCCTTTGGATAAAATACCTTTGGGTCAACCTGCTTGACGTTTCTCTACATTCCAATTTACCCTCCATTCAACCACTAAAGAAATATTCCTAAAGCATAGGTCCCATCATTTTGCCACCACCACCACTCATACAAAATCCTCTGTTTGGCATTTGAAGATCTTCATAGTCTAGCTCCCTTCTGCATTTCCACACTTCTTATACCTTTCTCCCTCCCACATACTCTTCAATCCAGTGATATTGGCTCTTCCATAACAAAGACTCTATTTCTCTGCTGCATGCATTTTCTCTGTCTCCTTTGCCTAGTATGCTCTACCTCCTCATCTCTACTTATTGCCTTCCCTGGCTTCCTTTAAGTCCCAACTAAAATCTCATCTTCTATAGGGAGCCTTTCTCAACCACTCTTAATTCTGGTGTTTTCCCTCTCTTATTTACTTTCTATTTAGCCAGTATACAGTTTATTTCTACAAATTTCCTTGTGATTGTTTCCATCATTTGGTTATGAATATTCCTTCAAGGACAGGCACTGCTTCTTTTTTGTATCTCTAACACTTATTACAAAGCCTGGCACATAGTAGGCACTTAGAAAATGTTTATTGATTACTAGAGATAGTTTAGTTATCAAATTTTAAGCCAAAATAAAAATGTATTAAATGCATTTATTTTTTATAAATTATAAGAACTAGAAAGACACGTGACAACATCCATATATCTAGCCAGTTGGCAACATTAATATAGTTTGAAGATCAGCTCAGTTGATCCCCAGAATAACCCTACGAAGCTGATGCTACTATTATCCCTAATTTACAGATGGCAAAACTAAAGCATAGAGATTTTAAGTGATCTGCTAAGTGTCACAGAGCTTTGAAGTATCAGTCAAGATCTGAGCACGATGTTCCTGATTCTAAAGTAAGCCACCTTCTTGCCACCATATTATGCTGATTATCTAAAACAGGTGACACAGCATAAGTGAGGAAACCAAGGCACAGTTGACCACCAAGGCTGGTCAACTAATTTATAGCCAAAATCAATCTTATATTCCCTTAACTAGAGGAATAAAGTATAATTTCAAAATTTTAAAAATTCATGATATATAGAACAAAATTCTTAGGTCCTTTCACACTGAGAATTTACGTAATGTATGCAGAATGTTCAGAATAGTTGAGAAAACAACAATGACAGAGCAAAGAAAGAATAGAGAGAGGAGGGAGAGACAGAGACAGAGACAGAGACAGAGAATGCAAGCAGATAAAACATTCAAATGCTTACCATTTGTCAGGATTTTTGATAAATGTTATAGATACAAATACAAGTAAAAAAAGACAATACCTGCTTTCAGTAAATTTATATTGTAAAAGGAGAAAGCAACACTTAAAAGACTACTAGCTAGATAGAGGGTATATTCAAGCGTAGGCTTGATAATAAAATTGGACAGTTTCCTGGAGAATTAGACCCAAGATAAGGCAAATGGCTTATCTGTTCTATATCCAGATATTAGTAACAATAATGATTTTTTCCAAAAAGCACTCAATAGACAAATAACAGAAGGGTGTGTGTGTGTTTATGTGTGTATACATAATATATGAATACATAAACATGTACATATAACAGATTGCCTTATCAAATAGTACATGAAATGTAGCTTACACAAATACTCCAACCAGTAATTCCATTGATGCTTACTGCCTTTCCCCCCCTCATTATCAAAGCACATCATTACTTTTTTTAAAAACTTATATGTGTAATTTTTCTAAACATATTTCCAAAATCATTATGCACTACATAAACACACACACATACACATACACACACATAACCCACCAGAGCAAAAAAGGAAAATAAAACACAAGAAAGGGGAAAAAACCACAAGCAGACAACCAAAAAAAGATAAAAATATTATACTTTGATCCATACTCAGTCTCCATAGTTCTCTCTCTTCATGCAGATGGCTATACTCATCACAAGACTTTTGGAATTCTCTTGATTCACTTCATCATTGAAAATAACCAAGTCTGTCACAGTTGATCATTACATAATCTTTTTGTTACTATGTACAATGTTCTTTTGGTTCTGCTCACTTCACTCAGCATCAGTTCATCTAAGTCTTTCTAGGCTTTCTTGAAATCAGCCTGTTCATCATTTCTTATAGAACATTAATATTCCATTACATTCATTTACCATAACTTATTCAGACATTTCTCATCTGATGGGCATCTAAGTTCCTTGCCACTACAAAAAGGGCTGCTATAAATATTCTTGCACCTGTGGGTCCTCTGCCCTATTTTATGATTTCTTTGGGATACAGACACAGTAGAGACACTGCTGAATCAAAGATTATGCACACTTTTATAGCCTTTTGGGCATACACATTATTATTGCCTTATATCACATATTACATCAAAATTCACACATCACTAAATTATACTGGGTGATAAAATTCATTTTAGATTTTTAATTCAACAGAAAAAAGAAATAAAACACCAATAAATTTCCATGTTACAAAATGTACTGAACAATGTTATTTGAAAGTTTCTAAATTTATTCTATCAAAAGGAAAGTTTTTAATCTATCTTCAAAATAAACATGCATATGCATCACATTTTAATAATTCTAATAATTTCTCAATCCACAGTAAACACACATTTGTGATATTAAAGCAAAACCCCAAATTAATATATTACTCCAGTAGCATTTTACCTTGGTAACAATTGATAGAGTCTAGTGCAAAGTTAAAAGATGATTACTCACTGACATTCCTCTGTAAATAGTAAATCCAGATTCTTCCATACCAAAATGAATGAGAGGTGAGGAAAAGTTTCATGGAGAGAATAAAAAAAAGGTTGTTTTTTTTTTTTTAAAGTATCTCAGTACTTAAACACAAATCCATGATACGATAGTATCTTTACAATGATTTTTTTTTTTTGTGGTCTGTTTTTACTGCTAAGGGGATGTTTCTTAGTGAAGATTGGTCTTGTTGCAAGGATAATGTCCTATTTGAGTCCAAAATAGCTCACACATCTCTCTTGTGTTTAGTAATAAATTGCCAGTAACCATCAGGTAAAAGTTCATTTTACAGGATTCCAGATGGTAC
This sequence comes from Antechinus flavipes, assembly GCF_016432865.1. Taxonomy (NCBI): domain Eukaryota; kingdom Metazoa; phylum Chordata; class Mammalia; order Dasyuromorphia; family Dasyuridae; genus Antechinus; species Antechinus flavipes. The sequence continues at coordinate 175,460,583 of NC_067402.1, forward strand.
ATTTAACACCATGTTTAAGGCTTCCTGTAACTAGCTAACTCATATAGTTAATGTAGTTATAACTGAATCCAATACATTTCCATTCTTACGAGTTGGGTCTCCCTCTTACTCCCCACCCCCATCCCACCAGTATTTTTTTTCCTTCCAGCTTCTTCCTTATATTTTCCTGAACCCAGAAGGTGCTTCTGGCAGCAATTCAGGACCTGAATTCTGTCACTCTTTCAAAGACATAGTTTTGTGGCATTTTTAGAGATGAAATTTACTTTCTGAATAGATTTTAGTCTGTGTGCTGCTGAAGATGGCAGTATTTTTCTTGGTCTTGTGGTATTTCCTGAATTTTAGAGTCATTGTTTCCCCTCATAAACTTGGGGGGGGAGTTCCCCCCAAGACTCATTTTCCCATTTATTTTATTCTTCTAATATTGTATCTTTAGATATTTATTCTTATTTTCAGATTATTTATCACTGTTTTGGAAACACTAAAGGTGTTCTTTTCTTTAACTTGGCAGTTTTAATGCATTCTAGAACATAGAATATTGGAATATATAAAAAGATAATCAGAGTAAGATAAAACAATCCATCCATAAATAAAATAAACTTCTTAGATTGTTGGTAACTTCAGAGATTTATGTAGTTGGCATTGTAAAAAATAATAGCACTCACTAGATATAAAATAGGCTTTAAAATATTATTTATGAAATTAATTTACACATTTATGAGTAAGCTGAGATATTTCAGAAGAATCAAAAGTTCTATCTTAAAAACTATTATTTTTTTTATTTTGACTCTATAAAGCATCTTTTATAATGAAAGTATAAGTTGTGCCAAAAATGTAAGTTTTTTTGCTACATAAACAATGTTTTCAAAGATAAACAACTATTTTGTATAAGCATTTCATTTGCAAAGTTTTTTTACAGATCTATGTGTATATATATATATATATATATATATATATATATATATATATACACACACACACATATATCTATGGTAGTATATGCAAATATAATTTTATAGCTAAAAATGTGAAATATGAGTTTTTCTTCTTAAATTCCTGATCTGGCTGGAAATCATTTAAATTCAGAGATTTAACTTCAAATTTTTTATGTTGTAGAGGATATCATGTATACTTTTGTATTAAAATGCTATTGAGAATGGTGGTTATATATACTACTGACTTATAAACAAGAGGCACATTCATTGTAGTACGAGAGAGAGGGAAGAAAAGCCCATCCAAAGATTAAAAATAAAACTGTGGCTCTTTGTCCAAAGTCATCAGGACTCTTGATTCATTTATTCCATCTTAGCAAATAGTAACAAAAGGGAAATAATTTTTTTTTATCTGAACAAAACAATGATTTGATTCTTGAATTTTGGTCACTTAATTCCCTTTCACAAAATCTATTTGTATATATGTAAAAACACATCAAATGAGAGTTCATTACCTATTCTTTGTCTTATTTTTCAGTTTAAAATGTGATTTTTTTTTAAAAAATAGGCATGTTAAAATTAATTCAGATCTTTGAATTTTATTCATTTTTTTTTAAAAATCATTCTTCATAGTCATGAGTCTAGATTTAAGGTCTGTTTCTTTATATATATGTTTTTTCCTATCCTATCCTACTTGCATAAACTATATGAATCTTGTGCACTTATATTCTTTTTTGTTTACTTTCATGAATTAAAAAAAAACATCAAAACTACATCTTTGGGATATATTATACTTGGTTGCAATAAATCATTTATGTATATAAATCTCAATTTCCACATCAATAGAATGGAGATCATCAGTCAATGATTTCAGATTAATTGCCTACTAGGTATCAGATATCTCCTAAGGTTTAATATAATGAAATGTAAAATTCTTTGTGAACCACTAAGAATTATTGAAATTATTTAGTAGATACTAAACTCATGTGTATTCTACTGGAATTTGAATTGTGACATATTAGATTTTTTTAATATTACTTGGAGTAGCTAGATAGTACTGTGGATAGAGCACTGGGCTTGGAGTTAGAAGGACCTGAATTCAAAATTGACCTCAGACACTTAACACTTACTTGTTGTGTGGCTCTGGACAGATCACTTAACCTCAATTGCCTCTCCAAAAAAATACTTTAAAAAAAATTCCGCTATGTATTTTGGAAAAAAAGCTATAAGTTTATTAAAAATGCACCTTTAACTCCATCTGAAGGTGAAGTTGTCATGGTTATGATTACATTTCATTTGTAGCTATATTTCAAATAACTTTAATTGGTTTGATAAATGAAAATTATTCTTGCTTATTGAAATCAATATGTGTAAAATAATATTGAAGTGATAAACTTGGAGGAAAAGTAGATGTTATGCAATTAGGCTAGTGAGGGTGTTTCTGGCTAAGGAATATGGCAAAAGCAGTGTGGTCAGAATAAAAGTGACTGCTACTGAAGCCAAGTTAGGCTTTGGAGAATGACAATTCCTAATCAGTATAATATCATAATATTCAGAATAACAATAATAAGTATAATATATCTTTACATAATTCTTCTCTTACAGAAATTTTTATGAGCAGACATAATTCAAGATCCACATGGCAATGACAAATCCATTAAGATAGTAGTTGAGCTGACTGGCACATGCTGGGTGCTTAATAAATGTTGATTGAATAATTGATTATTATAAAACTTCAATTATTAAAATGCTTTCTTGGCTTATAGATATCGCTTTTAGACTTTTTTAGATCTCATTTTAATAACATTTCTGTAACTTTAGTAATAACTAGTAGATAGATTTTTGCTTATTTTAGTTAATTGATTTAGCCTATAATCATTTGAAGTAGTGAATTAGTTTACACTCTTGGATATATGTATCTTGGATAACTGTAGCTTGTAATTTGGATATCTTGGATAACTATAGCTTGCCTACATTGAGAAACAAAAAGCAGATTGGAAAGAGGGAAGGAGGAGAGAGACAGATGAGACAGAGATAGAAACATGGAATGAGAGATAGCAATAGACAAGAGACACAGAGAAAGACACACACATACACACACACACACACACACACACACACATACACACACAGAAAGTTTAGTGTTTTAGAAACCACAGCTGCCAGCCTATATATATGCTATATATGTGCTATATGCTAGCTTAATCAGAAAGATGACAAAATTTTGACAAATGTACATATTGAATCTATTCAATTTAAACTACAAAGAATAAACTTGAAGAAGAAAGATGCAAGAAAAAGAATGGAGATGACATGTGTTTTGTCTATATATAAATATTATATATAGTAGATTCTTAATATATGCTAGTTGATGTGACCTGATCTGTTACTATAATTATATGGAACTACTAAGTGTTCTTAAGTATCTTCTTTCCTTTTCTATGACAATATAGTAAGAGAAGACTTTAGTCGACGGTTAGGATTGATTGGTTTGCTCACTCGAGTCATCCCTTCTCATACTGCCCACCACCCCCTGTTTAAAATAAGTTATAAGATGATTTGGTAATTTAACTAGGGAAAAATAACCAGTTATTAGTCAATCAAAGACTTTAGACATGGGAAAGAAAGTGTGAAAAGTCCTCAGAACTAGAGTGATAGTATTAAGAAGAAAGTTTTTACAGACTAATAAAACTTGGTTATGCCCTAAGTGAAGCAAAATAAAACTGGAAGAAAAACTGTGGGGGAAAGCAAAGGCCTCAGTTTTGGCTTTAGCCATGGACTCTTCTCCTACCCTGACACTTCTACATTATTCCACTCTTAGCCAAAAGAGAAACTTGAGCTTCAAAAGAATGAAATTGGAGGATGTCTGATTTCCTGTCCTCCCTTCAATGTTCTAGCAGCATTTCCATTTTAGCTAAATGCAATGTTTACATGAGAGTCAAGAAGAGAATGGATGTAGATTCATAGTTTTACAAAGAAACTGTACCATTTTAAAGAGTGATTTTTTTAACACCCCAAGAAAAGGATCAAAAGACTTTCAGCTATTGGGAGCAATGAATTACTCCTTTGGCTCATGTATTCTTTAAGCATGATCTTCCTTCCTTTGGATTTTTCTGTATTGTGGACTTGTAGGGAAATATTTTGTATCAGTTAATCAGTTATTATTATTGTACAACCTTACTAAACACCCTTTTCTTTTTAAAGTGAGTTAATAAATTATTTCAAACTGATAATATTGGGAAGAGCACAATGCTGCTCTTGAACTAGTGCCATGAGAGAATTATATCCAGCTTCTCAGGGGTATGCATAGAACAATGAGAAAAAGACTTTACGACCTGAAATTTGTCAGTGAGAGTAAAAAATTGTACTTCTCAGCTTCAATGTGATCTTCAGATTCCTTTAGTTGGAGAAAGTACCAAGGAGGAACTCATCAAAAGTACTAAAGAAAAATCAAAGGGATTAAGGACTAAGAAAATATCACTGGATTGGTAATTAAGTTAACTACTAGTGGCCTTGAAGACAGCATTTTCAGTAGATAGATGGATACAGTATTCTAATTGCAGAGACCTGATATGGAATAGGAAACAGCAATTATCAACTAGTCTTTGCAGAAGTTTAGCAGGGTAGATAAAGTTTTAAAATAATTACTTGAGGTATAAACGAGGCAAAATGAAGAGGTGCTGTTTTGTTTTGTTGTTTCCAGTATAATAGATAACTAAACTAATAGATAAATAGATAAAATGTTTATTGGGAAAGGGAAAGAAGTTGGGAATGAGGAAAAGATTGAAGATGATGAATGAAGCAAAGTTCTGTAGGGAATAGAATCACAGCTCTACATGGAAAGATTAAACATGTTAAAGATTAGCTTTTATCAAGAGGAAAGCCAATTTATCCATTGAGACTGAAATGAATAAAATCAATCAGAGATGAATAGAATGACTGTCATGTAACAATAATTTGCCATGTAACAGTGAATATATAATTTAGGTTAGGGAGCATAAATTGATAATAGACTTAGTGATAATATCTTGATTATTTTCTCAAGTAATAATCTGTTGATTATGATAGGAACAGAAAAAATCAAATTTTGGGATCACCCAAAGTTGAGATTTATCAGGGTAAAGGAAAATGATGGAAAAATAATTCAAGAGAAGATGACAGTTAGACTATAGAGTCACTAGAACATGAAAAGAAGAGACTGCTGCAGTTGCAAGAATATTGGATTTTGAATTAGAGAATCTGGATTCAAATCTTGTTACTGTCATTTATTATCCATGTGATTTTGAGAAAATAAATTAACCTGTCTGAGTCTCAGTTTCCTCAGTGTTTAAAAATAATTTTTAAACCAGAAGGCTAATGATCCTGAGGTGGAAGAATGGGAGAGATTGAATAATAACATTAGCCAATATTTATAAAGCTCTTTGATATTTTCAAAGCACTTCCTCACAAACACCCTGTGAGATGGGTACTATTATTTTCTATCTCTATTTTTCAGATGAGGAAAATGAGGCCCAGAAAAGTTAAGTTATTTAGGCAGTTTTATATAGATTGGGAGTCTTAGGCAACATTCAAATTTGTCTTCCTGACTTCAAGTTTGACTTCCTATTGATTGAACTACCTGTCTTTCTGATGAGTGAAAATAAAATTCAGAAGTAATATGGAGAAGTAGGAGGACAGGAGATTATGATTAGGGAGGTGAATTTCAGATTTTGGAATCTTGTAAATGGAGCAATGACAAAAGTTTGCAAGGTTGTCCTACTCTATAGTTGACTGGGATAGAAAAGAAATGAAGTCAGTGGAAGTTAAAGGCTTATTAGAATAGATTTAGAGATAGGGATCAGAATAGAGATAGAATTAGGAAAAAGGAAATGGGTGAGAGAAATAAAAATTTAAGACAAAATCCATTTCATTATCCTCGTGATATCTGTATTCTAATTCAGCCTGATCCAAACTTGTAGTCCATGACTTTTCTTCAGTGTTGCATTTCCAAGATTCCAAACTCAGAAATTCATTTTTTTTCTGGTGATATTCTAGAAAAATATGACAACATGTAGATTACTAGGCTGCAAATCAATATATGATAAGTACATTTTAGAAGTGCAAAAGAAAGTGTTCTGTGAGTTCTTATAAATAGGCTGACTCAAGAATCCAGAGATAAGAAGCATTATCAGTATGTACATTATAGACACCAAAGATAATAGCCTCTAGGAGATGGGATGAAGAATAAGACTGAACACTATGTTCCAAAGTCATTGAGAAAGAAAGGAACATGCCCTGGAAGTTGGATATTATAATATGATGATGTAACATTAAAGGCATAAAGATTAAATGATGATGACAAACAAAGAAAGAATTTAAAACTTAGAAGGTTGAACACTTGTCTGTCTACAAATTGTTATTTATGTGACCATCTTCCTTTTCAATGAGGAATCTAGAGCAGGTTCTCAGTTCTATGGTACTTTCATTAAATCAAAATGCATTTACTTATAAAAATGCAAAAATATTCATCGGATCTTCAGTATCTCTGAAGAATTATTTTTTTTTCCCTCTCCAACAAGTAAAGCCCTCTTATTGAGTAAGTTCAAAGGAAGAACAGAAATGAGGATTCCCCAAATGAAAGAGATTTGAGGATCTCTCTATTTCTTAACTGGAGAATGTTCACAGATCCTTGAGAAGACTGCTTCAACTTTGTTCTGATTAGCTAGGACTTCTAAAGCTACCTCTAGAGAAATCCTATTATTTTCTCAGTATATTGTGGGGAGGTATAGAATTCCCACCAATATCTTCAAATATGTAATAGAGCCTTCCCTTATAGTCTCCCCTCCCCCATTGTAAGGATGTAGTGCAATTGATCATTTGGGAGACAATCTAGCCTGTTTTGTAGCATGCAAGCTTCTTTATTAGGTTTTCTTTGTAAGAAAAACTATTAATGCAATATGTGAGGATATGTTAAACTGACAAATATTCTTTCATGATATTTTAAAAGATCAATATATCTGTGATGTTAAGTGACACTGCTATTCATTTCCACTGATTGAAATCACAGCCCATTTCATCCTGTATTATGCTTGTCCATGTACTCTTATAAATCATGTATGAGAGATCTGATACATTAACAATATTATTCTTTCTTTGTTTCTTTTTTTTACTTCTTTCTTCCTTCTCTCCTTCCTTCCCTTTCTCCTCCCTCCCTCCTTTCTTTCCTCCCTCCCTTCCTTCCTTCCTTTTCATTGGGAAGGTACAACTAGTGATCTGCATTGACTGTCTATCTTTTGTCTGTTGTATAAATAGCACACGTATTTTTCTAGTTCTACATCTCTTCAATGTCATTTATACCACTACTTAGGAACAAGTAAATCAAAATTAGTTATAGCCTGCAACCTATTTATTTTCACCTTATAATTCTTACTTTTGCCTTTTGGAATGACCTGCAATTTTGAATTCAGGAAGATTGTGATATTCCATCATTTATAGTTAATATTGTATCACCAGAAAAGAACTTGTATTAAAAAGAATATTGATTTTTCATCTGGAGAGAAATCTTGGATAATGCAAAATGTCTCACATTTTCCCAAAATGCAACTTCCCTATTTTCTTACTCTGATTCAGTTACAGGTCAAGTGTAGTTAGCTCACATTTTACTAGCTATGTGACCCAGGACAAGTCGCTTAACTTCAATTTAATTCAGTTTTCTTATCTATAAATTGAGAATAATTATTCCAGCTGTCTCAAAGGTTTGTTGTGATGACCAAAGGAGATATTTGTGAAGCACTCAGAACACTTCTTGGCACATAACAGGTATTTCCTAAATAATTTTTCCCTTATCTTTCTGAGTGATTGCAAATATCATTTAAGAGACTGTAACATTCTGGAACTTGACAGAATCCTCTGAAAAGAGGAGCTCTTGGAGAACCTCATCATTTATGAAGAATCTTATCATTTTAACTCTATATTGGATATTCTCCGAAATGGTTGAAAAAATCTTGGGGAAGAGAAGGAAAGGGAAGAGGAAAAGAAAGCATATAGTACCTACAAAATACCAGATACTGTGCTAAGCACTTTTGAAAATTTTTACCTCATTTGCTTTGGTAAACATGTTAAATATACATTTGGTATAGGACTCATTTGATATTAATAACTCTAAGTTTATCAAACAAATTTAAGTGATCTCTCCCTCCATGAATCTCCTAATAATCTATTTTATTCTAAGAATTACCTATAATATAACTTAGTATTTGTGTATTAAATCTCCCATGACTAGTGACTATCTTCAAAATAGGTACTGTCCTCTTTCACCTTTATATTCCAAATACCTGCAACAATGCAGTGCATATAATAAGTAATTAATACATTTTGTAGAGCTGGATAGAATTGGGATATAATATTTTTCCTATAATATGTTACTTTGAGGAGAAAATATGATAACATAATTATTATATAATTTTAAATTCATATGCAACATTATAGAATAATACAATTTTAACATTAAAAGGAACCATAAACATCAAACTCTAAACATTTAACTTAGAGGTAAAGAAACTCAAACTCCGAATAGTAAAGTTTCTTAGATCCCACACCTAACAAACCAAAGTAAAGAATATATACAGCATCTGCTGAATTAGAACTCTTTTTAATATGTAACATGGTTGACTAAAATTAAATAATACAACATGCATCAATATTATCTCATAAGAACCAAAATATTTATTTCAGAAGAATTATACCTTAGTTGACTGATCAAGTTTCAAAAGTAAGGTAATTGATAGAAAATTAAAATAGTAAATGACTGGCATTTAGCCCAAGCTATTGTGGCCCAGTTAAAAGAATAATCCCTCTACCTGATGAAGAATAGGAACTGGGCATCATGAAACATCGAATTAAGTAAACACAATTTGCAATTAAGAATGACTTTCTTAATGAATTATTTTCTAACTACTTCCACCTATAGTTGCAAGAGATGATAAGACTAATACAATAATTATTTCTTATCCAAGCTCACAATGGGTAGGGCTACTTTATAAGTAGCTACTTAATATAATGTGAAGCTTCTTACTAAAAAGCAAATCATACTCTTTGGAAGGGGTCTCATATGAATTTGTTAAATTATGGTCTAAAATAAATATTTTGAAGTTACAATGTAGCTTGGGAATTAGCTTTTTTCACTTTGTATTTCCTGACAAGATCACCATACAATTCAGCCTTTGTTTCTCAGCTTAGATGATTTGAACCCATATTACACAATACATGAGCATGAGGGATAATATCCATATAATTCAGAAACAGGATTTATTATGTAATTCCCTCTAGGATTATTGTATATGTATACTAATTCAAAGTGTGCTTGGACGCATCATTCAAAAATACTAAAGAAATAAAGAAAACAATTATTAGAAGACACTAATTTTCCTATCTGACAATAGTTCAGCACAAGTTAACTAGGGCAAGGAATTTGATTCTCTTTCATTTGAGACTCTGTGTGTAATGTTTTAAGAAGCCTTAATTTTCTGAATTCATTTTTTTAATGTATTGTCCAAATAATTGTATCAATGCTATTCCTTTATCTACATGTAGACAAACTTTAGAAATGGATGATTGTTTCCTTGAGAAATTAGGAATTCAAGGAGGAAGAGTTTGGTTGGAAGGGTTAACTTTACTGTTTTTCCAGCTGCAAAAAAGAACACAATTACTGAAAAAAAAAGAATTTTAATTTTTAAGTATCCTAGAACTGTCAACAAAAGAGATTTAACAGCTAGAAAAATAAGGTATACTCTAAACCAAATATCTTTTGATTCATAGTTCCTGATAACACATCCAATGAAGTAGGAACAGAATGGTTGTTTCTATGTCTGCTTTGTGACATTCTGACTGTGTATGTTTATATTCCCACCAGTGGAACAGCCCCTGATCTCAGGAGATGGTACAAATTATTCAATAAGAAAAACTGCAGAAGATGAAATAATCTGTATAAGTAGCGCTAGCAGAACATTGCCCCTCAGTCTGGACAGGATTGATTTTTTTCCCCTAAATTTAATCTTGGCCTCTTCCATTCAGTTGTCAGGTCAGAGCTTATTACTGTGAGCAATATTCAATTAATATGTCTTTATAATCAGCAGAGTCTGTTTGCTTTCAGCAGCATGTTCATAAAGACAAGAGAAGACCTGGCTACTCATCTTCATGCTCACAAGAGTTGAAGCAATCTAATACAATCATTCCTCTGCGCTAGATCTCTTAATAAGAACTTCAATAAATCGAGCAAGTGCTAAAAATTGGCCAATTCTATCAAATATGAAAATCCCATTCTTTTATGCTGTGCTTGGGATCTGAAGGACAATAAAAAAGACTTTGCTTCATCTGTTTGTATAAGTACAAAGCTGAATACTCCCAACATCTTTGCTTGGAGTCATTCAAATTTGATATGAAAATGTCCCTTCTGAATGTTTCCTTCTTGAAGAGTTTCCATGTTTCTTTATACAGAGCATTATAGTTAACATTAATATTAGGTATTGAAGCAGAAATAAGTCACAGAAGGAAGATATATAGAAATAACAAATCTATGTGTTATTTTCCCATGTTCCAATTTTGAGTGTTTAGATAGTGGAAGAAAAACTTCTATTGGTTTTCTGATGAAGCAGCTGTAAACAGGGAAAGTGACAGATGTAATTTAAATCTCAGAACCTTGTCCTAGAAGAGGTCCTAATATGGCTAATATGAATATTGTTTACATGAAAATGAACAGATGAATTTGTTTTTAATTATATTCTATTGGGTTTCTGAATTAGAGTTCTATATCCCATTCTTAAATTACAATTGTGAAGAAGTGAACTCTTGTGCTTTTTAAAGGAGTAAATGTTTGTTTTCTGTTGTGTGTATGTGTATATATGTGTGTGTGTGTGTATTAAAGTTGCTGATAGGAAATTGATAAAATATTTTCATATGTAATGTTAACTTTTTATTCATTAAGCATGATCATTTATTTAATCATTTATACTTGTTCTAGACAATAATAGAAGGTAAACTAGATTTTATTATTCCTGACATTCAAAAAGAAGTTAGATAATTTTTTTTCAAACCTTAAAGCAAAAAAAAAAAAAAAAAAAAAAAAAAAAAAAAAAAAAAAAAGAAAGAAAAGAAAGATGTAGTTGGATTCATAGAACCTATGATCATTTGGAAAAGGGGAGACTACCATAGGCTTCAACATTTGACTGGAAATTATTGAGATAATATATGTAAAAACCCATTGTTTAGGGTCTCATTTTATGTTTTTTGTTTTTTGGTGGGAAGTTAGATTGGACTTGGATATTACTAATACTTATATATAAATTTCATTTGCTACCAAATGGAGTTTTTTTTCTTTTATTATACATACCTATTTATCTCTTCATTTTGTTTTTAACAAAATAGGATGACAAGGTACTTTTATTCTAAAAACTTTATTCGAAGAATGAGTCTACAATGCCAAATTGATCCCTGGCATATACACAAAGAAGAATAGGAAGGCATTTGTCCTAGGACATAGTCTCTGGAAATTCAGTGGCTGGTGGGTACAGTAACTGGTAGGTACAGCAACAGGGAAGATGGGGGAAATGGCTGGGATAGAAGTGAAGAAGCATGATTAATTGATTAGCTAGACACCATGAACTAATGGAAAGGTCACTGGTTTAGATTTTATTCCAGATTTATTATCCATATAACTTTGAGCAAGTTATTTAGCTGCCCTGAATTTGTTTCATTATATATAAATAGCAATATTGATATATACATATATAAGTCTATATGTATGTAAGTATATATATTTTATATATATTTAAACAATTTAAATAGTTGTAAAAATGTTTCATGAACTTTAAAGACCTACATAAATATGATTTATTATTATCAGCTATAAGCCTGATTTGATCCTAGGATAAAATCACAAGTTTCTAGTTCTTTGTAGTTAGTGAATTCTTTTTTTAATATTTGAAAGTCATGTCTTTGCTGTTCTGTTTTAGAATTTTGTTTCAGAAATCAATAGCAGGATGAGCAATCTATCACATGAAGAATTCATTCTTTCTTCCTTTTTTATTATTGAGGAATTTGGTCATCTACAGGCTTTTCATACCTGTGCCTAATCAAACATGCACACACACACATACATGCATGCGTGCATGTGTGCACATGTGTTAGTGTGCACGCACACACACACACACCCCAGCGTTTTAAATTTATTAATTCTATCTAGGAAATCATATGTGCAATTTCTTTCAGCATTCTCTTATTAACTCTTGTAACCCTGACCACGTTCATTTTGGCCTAAACTGAATTTTTAAAACAGCCAGGTTTTCTGTCTATTTCATTAATTATCTTGGGCTGTCATTACCTCTTGATAATATCCCACCATACTGAGTTTGAAGAGCATTTATACTACTGGTTAAAATGGACTACAGTTCTTCCTCCTCATTAGCATTTATTAACATTATACCATCTGTTCCCAATGAGAGGGTATATTTCACTTTTTCTTTTTATTTCTTTATCTGCTTAAACCCTAATTTTATGTCAGCAATACTACTTTATTTTGCTTGTTTTTGCAAGATTCAGTTCATTTTGGAATTTACTCTTTTATGCGCTTATCTGTCCTATAATTTCTTAACCAAGTCTTTCTCTTTTCCTCTTCTATTAAATGTTCTTTTCTAATTTGAATTCTGAGATAAAGATAGATGAACGAGGAAAAGGCTCTATGTTTATAAAAAATATTTATGGTGTTAGGTTTGTGCGGTTTTTTCAGAAAAAAAAAACTGAAAAGAGACCCACTAATTGAAGATGTTGGAATAAATTATGGCATAGGAATTTATTGAAAAATTGTTGTGTTGTAAAAATGAAGAAAGAGATAGATTCAACAAGACTTGGGAAACCATGTGTGAACTATTTTGTAGAAAAGTGAATAGATCCAGAAAAAACAATTATTAACAATGACCATATAATAATAAACGTCATTGACTGACTTGAAATTCCATCCCTTATTGCCATCTCTGTGCTAACACACCTTCCATCACTACCATTTGGAAAAATTCATGTTTTCTACCTCTTATTCTCTGTCTGTCTGTTTATCCCTCTCACTGTCTCTGTCTCTGCTTGTATCTCTTTTTCTTTCTCTCTGTCGCTCTCCATCTCTGTTTCTGTCTCTGTCTCTCTCTGTCTCTGTGTCTTTGTCTCTATCTGTGTCTCTCTCTCCTTGTCTCCATTTGCCTCTCCTTTTTCCTTTCTCCCACTCTTACCAAATAGTAGTAACTGCCATTAAATCATTAAAGAGAGAAATCCATGATGTTTTGGCTAACTGTATCTTGTGTGTGTGTGTGTGTGTGTGTGTGTGTGTGTGTGTGTGTGTGTGTAGCAGGACAAGGGTGGAGGAAGGAGAGGAACAAGAAGATTTAAAGAGAGCTTCAAATATTTTAGATGTCTGATACCATTTGAAAAGGCTTTTCCTTTGAATTTCTGACTTCTTACCTTTCTTAAATATACTTTTAATTAGGATCTTTGCACCATTTCCTTCTTTTGATAATATAGGATTGGAGAAGTTATGCTGAAAATATCTGCTCCATCATTTATTAATCATGTAACCTGTAACTGGTTTCACGAAGATAATATGACTTACTTCCTTAAGGCCCACAGAAAGTAGTACAGCAGAAATTAGAACTCAGGCCATCTGTCTCCCAGACTAACATTATTTCTATAATGCCACAAAAATATTAATTGTGCCAGGAGCATAAATTTTAGATAATGCTAGACAATGAATTGAATTCCAATCTTTTGACTTTCAGTGCTCTGAATTTTTTACTGAGAGGTATTTAAACTATCAGTACATTAAATATGCACAATCCAGAAAGCATTGTATTATGACCCTAATCAGTATATTGGGCACAAGTTTCTTATACTTTTTGCTTTTCGTTTTTTGTTCCTGCTTGTACACTTTGTGTGAATAAGATGAATATTAGCAGATTTATCTACATCTCTTCATTTCTATTCTACAGCAATACCTTCTTAGAGTAATATTTGATGTTATAGTAATTTCCTTCCTATCACAGAGTTTCTAACTATGCTAATGGAAGTTAGGCTGGTTGCAGAGACATTCGTGAGAACTACCTATGCAGTAACATTTAAACAATTTATTTGATCTCTCTTTAGCTTACCTGCTCATGCCTTTGGAACAGTGATGTTGACCTTCTTGGAACTTTGTCTATAATCATGATAAATCTTTCAATGAGACCTAACAGAAAATAATATTAAAATGTCTGGATGATTTATTAACTCTTTGAGTACTTCATCATGTGTTCTACACATCTTAACAATGAGATACTCTTCTGTCTCTCAGACCACTTATGGTTTATTTTCTTTCTCAAGAGCTAATGAGTTCATATTAAATAAACAAGAAAGAGATCAACATAGTAAACAGTGGCAAAAGCTTATTTTGCCAAGAAAAAGATACTGGGTTTTTTTTCATCTATCCCAAGCTCCCAGAGTAATTTTTCCCTTCTGTCATTAATAAGGTTTCATCAATACCACCAGATACCTAATAAAAGTGGGGAACAATCCCAGAAGGTAAGGGGCCTGTATTCTAATTAACAGTCTGTCACTAATTACCTCTATAGTTTTCAGCAAATCATTTAATTTTCCTATGCCTCAGTTTGCCATCTGTAAAAATTAAGGTGTTGACTGGATAATTCAACTCAACAAATTTATGAAAGAAGCCATTTCATTTTGCTAGACACTGTGAAGTTAAATTTAGGTAATATGTTATCCCTGTTCTAAAGAAAATTATGATCTAGTAAAGGCATATAATATATACACAAATAATTATAGCATAAAATAATTCATAATAATTACAGAAAACTACAAGTAAATTATTATAAGAATACCTATGGAGAGAGACCATTATTGACTGAGGGAAATTAGAAGACCTTTGCTTGAACAGTTGACAATTGAATGAGCCTTTAAAAGATCAGAAATATTTCCATAGTTTATGAGGAAGAGAAAGAATATCAAATCATATTTAAAGGAGAAAAGTGTGGATAAAAAGTAATACAGTTTGTCTGGAGCATAAAATGCATGCAAGTGCTAGGATAGGAAAGCATCATATAGTAGAGAGCCTTCATTGTATCTTTCTTGGTGAGTAAATGGAAGAAATTGAAAAGTTTCTATCATACCAGGGTCATGATCAAATCAAAGCATAAAGAAGGTAAATCTGATTATATAAAATACATTTGTGAAATAATGGGGAAATAGTAAAGGTTGGATTCTTACACTCCAGTGACAGTGATAGTGATAATGAGAAAAAAGAATAGGTTGAACTCTACAGTTTTTATTATAGTAGATTTGGTAGGATTTGGGACCTACTTATGAAACATGAAAACAAGGGGAAAAGAAAATAAGACAAGATTTAAAATATGAAAAACTTACTCAATTGTAAAAATTTATTGATTTCATTCAATTCATTCAAATCAATTCATTGATTACTAATAGAAATAGTTAAGAAGAATAGAGAATACTTTGTGGAGGGAGTGATGGTAATCTCAGATTTGAACATAATGACCTTAAAAACTGGTAGACCATTTAGATAGTGATATCCTGTAGATAACTGGGCAGGTGAAACTGAACTAGGAGAAAAAAGGTAGGAGTTAGAGACTAAGATTTAAGAATAAACTCAAATGACATAAACACGATAATTGAAACCATAATTTGGAATGCAAATATTTTGTTTTCAAAACTTTCGAAGAATGATCCATCTCTCAAGTCTCTTCTAACTCATATAATTTAGATGATTATAGAGTGGATGTTCTCAGCTTCTGGAATTTGGAGTGAAATTGGGATTAATGACTGCAAGGAAAACAATGAACTTATTTTTTTTTATCATAGATTAACTAGGAAGATAGAAGTAGTTCTATTAGGAACAGATTTTTTAAAAAAGATACTCTGATATATTGATAGATCTGGGGTCAGAACAATGTGGGTAAGTCTTCCAATGACAGAGAAAATGGTCCTCCATAATTGTGCATCCTTGGAATCATGGATTTAGAGGTAAATGAGAATTGAGTTCATCCATTGTTGACTTTTGTCCATGTCATGCAAAGAATTAGCCAGAGAGGATCCATCCAATATTCTAGGGGGTTTCTTTTAGATCTTTTGACATTTCCTGACTATGGGTGGGACCAACAACCCATCAGCTATTCTTAATTCTTACTGGAATCCATCATATATTTCCACTCACATATATTTTTGATGACATCAAAGATTATATCATTTCTGGACTTTTGTCTATAATGTGTCATAACCTGCTCACTTCAAAATCTCTTTAATCATTGCCTTTTGGGTGATCTTCAATTTACATTATTTGGAAATTGTGGCATACTATGACCCACAGCCATTTTTAAGAGGAATATTTTGGCAACCTCACTGTATATATAGTGAATCTTATTTCTCTTTGACAGTTTGCTGGATTATGCTGGTAATGCATACATAACCCTATTCTATGGTTCAACTGGTAATTTTATCAGTTAATTACTGATGCTAACATTTGCCAAGTAATTCTGTATTATTTTACATATGTATGTGAGAAAATGGATTCTAAAAGATTAAACTGTTTATATTATTATGTGGGAAGATGATATATGTAATGTTTTAGAACTTTATTGTTATTAGAGTAGTTAGAAGATTTCTACATAAAAAAGATGAAGGAGGAGTGAGTCAGGTATGTTGGGGTGATATTTAAAAAATCATTAGACAAGAAAGCGGGAGGTCCTGCAAGAAGGAGAAAGAAGAGGAAGAATGGGGGAAATTATCTCATATTAAAAAGATATACAAGGAAGAGCTTTTACAGTGGAGGGGTAAATGGTGGGAGTAGATCAGGCAATGCCTAAATCTCATTCTTTTCACAGTTGGTTCAAGGGGGGAATGTGAATGTATGTGTGTGTGTGTGTGTGTGTGTGTGTGTGTGTGTGTACTCCATTGGTAATAGATATCTATTTAACTACTAGGGAAGTGGAAGAAAATGGGGTGACAAAAAGGAGGGTGATTGAAATAAAGCAATGGTCAGAAGCAAAACAGATTTTAGCAAAAAGAGAAACAAGAGATACAGGCAGAGGCAGAAAGGGAGAATAAACAGAACAAAATGAGAAAGAAAGAAATGCATACTTAATAATCATAACTGAGAATGGAATTTACTCACCTATAAAACAGAAGCAGCAGAATAGAGTAAAAACCAGAATCCAACAATATGTTGTTTGTAAGAAATACACTTGAAACATGCACATCTACTTAAAATAAAAAGCTGGATAAGAAACTATTATCCTTCAACTGGTGGGAAAAAACAAGGAAAGCAATCATATAAAATGATAAAGCTAAATCAAAAATAGGCCTAACTAAAAGAAATAATCAGGAAACTACATTTTGCAGAGAGGCATCATAGATAATAAAATAATACCAGTATAAATTATCTATGCAGCATATGGTGCAGCATCTAAAAGTTTAAAGAAAAAGTTAAACGAATTACAGGAGGAAATACATAATAAACCTATACTAGTGGGGCAGTTCAACTTTTTCCACTCAGAACTATATAAATGTAAAAATAAAATAATTAAGAAAGAAGTAAAGGAGATGAGTGTTGGAATCTTTACAAACTGCTAAATAATTAGAGTTGATCTGATCTTACAAGAAGATGTTTTGGGCCAGAACCTGAAACAAGGTACTCAGTAGAACTAATTAGTACAATGCTTGTGTTTACACTTTTACTCATCGGAGTTCACAAGTATGCCAGATCTGGCAAAAAAGAAAAAAAAAGAAAAAAGAAAAAAAGAAAGAAAGAAAGAAAAAGAAAAGAAAAAGAAAGAAAGAAAAAGAAAAGAAAGAAAGAAAGAAAGAAAGAAAGAAAGAAAGAAAGAAAGGAAGGAAGGAAGGAAGAAGGAAGGAAGGAAGGAAGGAAGGAAGAAGGAAGGAAGGAAGGAAGAAGGAAAGAAAGAAAAAAGGAAGGAAGGAAGGAAGGAAGAAAGAAAGAAAGAAAGAAAGAAAGAAAGAAAGAAAGAAAGAAAGAAAAGAAAACAAAAACAAAAACAAAAACACTTGAAAACAACAAATTTCAAATTCCCAATTAAACAATAAAATCCTGAAATTCAATGGAGGGATTAAAAGTTTAAAAGTTAAAAGCAAAAAATAGTAAGTCAAACTAAGATTTGGTTTTGGGGATAAAGGAATCATAAAACAGATAAACCATTTATTGATTTTAAAAACAAAAGAATAAAGTAACTATTAGAAATCATTTCCCCTCAATTACATGCCAGTAAAACCAAAAATCTAAATTAAATAGTTGAAGATTTACAAAAATATAAATTGTCCAAATTAACAAAATACTTGAATACTTAACATAATGCTTAAACTACTTAAATACTTAAATAATGCAGTCTTATAAAAAGAAATTGAAAAAGTCATCAATGAGCTAAGAAAAATTGCCAGGACTATATCAAACTACAACTGAATTTTAACAAACATTTAAGGAACAATTAATCCCATTACTATATAAAGTATTTTGGGGAGAAATAGTTTAAAAAGCAATCCTACTAAATTCCTTTTACAGCAAAATATGTTTTTGATACCTAAATCAGTTATCAAAACAAAAACAGAGGAGAAACAACTATAGACTAATTTCCTTAATGAATATGAATGCAGAAATTTTAAATAAAACACTAGCAAGGAGACTACAGCAATGTATCACAAAGATTACATCCTTGATCAGATGAGATTTATACCAGGACTGGTTCAATATTAGGAAAATTTTTGGGAAAAATTGGCCATCTCAATAGCAAAACATGGAAATCACATGTTTGAATAGATACCAAAAAAAAAAGCCTTTAAGAAAATATAATATCCATTCCTACATTAGAAAAGATAGAAATAATTGGAATCTTTCTCAAAATCATAAGTAATATCTACCTAAAACCAAGAGCAAGCACTATTTATAACTGGGATAAACTTGAAGTCTTTCTGAATTAGACTAGGAGTGATGAAAAAATGCCCATTATCACCACTCTTACTCAGTGTTGTACCAGAATTGTTTGCTATACTAGTAAGAGAAAAAAAAATAAATTGAAGGGATAAAAATAAGCAATGAGGAAACAAAACTATCACTTTTTGCAAACAATATGATGCTGTTTTTAAATGACCCTAGAAAATCAACTAAAAAACAAATTCAAATAATTAACAATTTCAGAAAAGCTATAGCATATAAAAGAAAAGCAATGAGGAAACAAAACTCACTTTTTGCAAACAATATGATGCTGTTTTTAGATGACCCTAGATAATCAACTAAAAAAAAGTTCAAATAATTAACAATTTCAGAAAAGTTACAGCATATAGCATTTATATATACTACCAACAAAACCCAGCAAGAAGAGATAAAATGAGAAACAGTACTTTGTTCATGGATAGATTAAGCCAATATAATAAAAATGACAATTATCCCAAGGGTAATTTATTTGTTCAGTGTCATACCAATAAAATTCCCCAAAGAATTGTTTTATGGACCTACGAAAAAATAACCAAATTCATCTGGAAAATCAAATCAGTGAAAAAAAAATGTAAAGGGAGGCAGCGTAGCAGTACCAGATTTCAAATAATATTACAAATTGGTAAGCAACATTTGAATAGATTAGGGACACAATATATGGTAGTAAATGACAATTAACATATAATTTTTTAAAATGGAAAGCATTTTGAAAATAAGCATAAATCAACATCTCATATAGCATACCAAGATAAGATCAAAATAGATAAACGATTTAGACATAAAAGGTGCTATCATAAGTTAATGAGGGTATCATTGGAAGATGTACTTATCAGATCTATATATAAGTGAACAATTAATGAACAAACAGGAAATAGAATTACAAAGAAGCCATGCTTGGCCTAACAGTCGAATATTCTGAAATTCCTTTATTTAATCATACTATTTTGTTATTTAATTCATTCCTCTGCTTTATAACACCTAATCCTGTTTTTTTTTTTTTTTTTTTTTTTTGCTCAGTGAGACATCCATTCTAAACATCTATCCATTTTTTTCTGGTCATCACTCCTCCATAATTTACAGTCCCCTCTCTTCCCTATCATTTCCCCCTTTGTGGATCAGTTTTATTCTGTAGTATCATCTACTCTTTTGTTTTTCTTATAAAAATATTGATATCTTTTATTTTTATATCTCCTGTATATCCAACTATCTGGAAGGGAATAACCAGTAAGTAATTTTTGGGGGGTGGAGTGGGGGCACTCCTTTTATTTTTAATTTTTAGGTTATGGATATACATTCAGTTTTTACATATTTCCATATGAGTCATATTGGGAGAGAAAAATCAAAATAAAAGGGAAAAGCCAATAGGGGGGAAAAAAAGAAATAAAAAAGGAGAAAAAAAATGCTTTGATACACACTCATTCTTCTTAGTTCTCTTTTTAGAAGAAGATGGCATTTTCCATCCAAAGTTTGTTGGAATTGACTTGGATCACTGAATTTCTGAGAAAACATAAGTCTATCATAAAAGATCATCACACAATCTTGCTGTTGCTATGTACAATGTTTTCCTGCTTTAGCTCATTTCACTTGTCATGAGTTCATCTAAGTCTTTCCTGGCTTTTCTGAAATCAGTTTTCTCATCATTTCTTAGACAATAATAATATTCCATTACATTCATATACCATATTTTCTTCAGTTATTCCCCATCTGAGGGGCTTCCACTCAATTTCCAGTTCCTTGCCACCAAAAAAGAATACCACAAACATTTTTGTATGCATGGGTGCTTTTCCCTCTATGATCACTTTGGGATAAAGACTTAGTTTTGACACAGCTGGATCAAGGGTATGCACAGTACTAGCCCTTTGGGCATAATTTCAAAATGTTCTCCAGATCAGTTCTCAACTCCACCAATAATGCATTAGTGTTCCAAAAGAGATGCTGTTTGAAAGAAGACTTTTGATATAAAATGTCTTTTCAAAATTATATTTTGAAAAACTGGGTAAAGATATCAAATGTATAAATGAAATTTCTATGAAAGATACATGTTTAATAATCAATAAGGAAACCTTTAAAATAGCATATTATTGAGAAAATAATGTCAATGATTATATAGGAGATGTTCATATAAAATTCATCGGTTTACAAATCTGGGAAAGACAATGGATAAAATAATAACTATTCAATTAGAATTTAGTGTGTTGTAATAATGAGCTAAAATCAATAAGAGGAAATTGAGTGAAACATTAAATGGAGCAGTGTTCTTGGAGTTAGGAAGACATTTGATAGATTCAAATTCTGCTTCAGATACTTACTGGCTGTGTTATTTGAGTTAAAATTCAACCTGTGACACAATTTGTGTGACCCTGGCCATATGACTTAACATTTCTAAGCCACATTTCCACCATTTGCAAAATCATCAGGTTCCTTTAAGGATCAAATGAGATCATATTTGTAAAGTGTTTTACAAATCTTCAATAATTTAAATACATTGTTAATAAAGTTGTTTCATCATTTGATAATTTCATAAATGTATTATTAATAATAATTCAATAGGAATAGATTGAGTACCCTGGAATAGGGACCTAGGAAAGGTCCCTTTAATTCTGCTTTTTAGACATATTAAATACAAGGTATGCATAGCTTCAAAACTTAACCAGGGGGACTTCGCCTTCTCTGCTTTGTTAAATAGATTATGGTCATGCATGGTCAAATATTTTTACCTTTACAAAATTATTGAAATAAATTTATATGTTATATGTTAGGATGCCAGGAATAATGTGCATAAGTTTCATGGTCCTGATATTCCCTCTCCTTCATTATCTTTAAAAAGAAAAAAGTGTAATGCATTTTTAACGAATGCCTGGAATGGGCTGCTAAGTGTATTACTCCACTCCTACCTCTAACTCCAGGTGGTATGGGACCCATCTGGGCTGCTTGCCTGCTCATACAGTTTTGATGAGATGGGAGTCACCAACTCTATTCTTTCCAGTGCAGTGGAAGACCACCAGGCTTCACCATCTGCCCTGCCACTTCTTCAACACCCCAGGCATTGGCATCTGACCTACTGATAAGAGAGCAAGAATTGTATTTACCATTCTTTGTATACCCAGCACTTAGCAATGTATTTAGGAGTTAGTAGGTGCTTAATAAATGTTTATTGATTCATTGACCTAAGGACTCCTGGGTTTTACAATATAGATTAATATTTCAGCATTTGGATTTTCAGAACTTTACAACCACATTGTCAATCAAACTGTCTTTCATGTATTTTCCTTCCTCTCATTGGAGTGTTCTCCAGGAGAACCGGGACTGTCTTGACTTTTTCCATCCCCCTCCCTAAAAAAGCAAAGCTCTTGGCACATAGTAAGGACTTTTAAAAAATACTTTTTTCTAAATTGCATATATTTGACTTAGATTAGATTACTTGCTGTCTTAAAGAGGAGGAAGTAAGGGAGAGAGGGAGAAAAAAATTGGAAAACAAAATCGTACAAAAATGAATGTTGAAAAAAATGAATGCTGAAAGCCAATTTGCATGTATTTGGAAAATAAAATACTATTGATAAAAATATACTTTTTCTTTCAATCACTCACTAATTCATCTTAACTACAAGAATATCTTAAGACTTTATAAGATGTTTTGCTAAAAATAATCCAGGCAAATATCTTTTTTTTAAAATAACTTTTTATTGACAGAACCCATGCCAGGGTAATTTTTTACAGCATTATCCCTTGCACTCACTTCTGTTCCGATTTTTCCCCTCCCTCCCTCCACCCCTCCCCCAGATGGCAAGCTGTTGAATAGGTTACATTTGAATACATGTTGAATAGGTTACAATATATCCTAGATACAATATATGTGTGCAGAACCGAACAGTTTTCTTGTTGCACAGGGAGAATTGGATTCAGAAGGTATAAGTAACCTGGGAAGAAAAACAAAAATGCAAGCAGTTTATATTCATTTCCCAGTGTTCTTTCTTTGGGTGTAGCTGCTTCTGGCCATCCTTGATCAATTGAAACTGAATTAGCCCTCTTTATCAAAGAGATCCACTTCCATCAGACAGTATTGTTGTTGAGGTGTATAATGATCTCCTGGTTCTGCTCATTTCACTTAGCATCAGTTCATGTAAGTCTCGCCAGTCCTCTCTGTATTCATCTTGCTGGTCATTCCTCACAGAACAATAATATTCCATAACATTCGTATACCACAATTTACTCAACCATTCTCCAATTGATGGGCATCCATTCATTTTCCAGCTTCTAGCCATGCAAATATCTAAAGCTTTCCCAGGATTTAACAATCTAATCAGAATGCTTTTAAAAGAAAAAAGAAAAAAAAATGATATGAGTCACCTGGCATTTTCACCTAAGTGAGCGAAGAAGGTTTTATGTAGGAGTTATCACAAAACTTGAGCTTTGTTCATTTTTATAACAGTTTTTTTATTTTTCAAAAAAACAAGAGAGGACTGTGGGAACTGAGTGTGGACCACAACATAACATCTTTTTTTTATTTTAATAGCTTTTTATTTACAGGATAAAGGCCTCATTTCTAAAATAATTAACTCAAATTTAATTCAATTTTATAACTCATTATAACTCAATTATAATTGAGAATCAACTCAAATTTATAAGAATTAAAGCCATTCTCCAATGACCAAAGAATATGAACCAACAATTTTCAGATGAAGAGATTGAAACTATTTCAAGACATATGAAAAGGTGCTCCAAATCACTATTTATCAGAGAAAGGCAAATTAAGACAACTCTGAGATACCATTACACACCTGTCAAGCTGGCTAAGATGACAGGATAAGATAATGATGAATTTTGGAGAGCATATGGGAAAACTAGGACACTGACACATTGTTGGTGGAACTGTGAATGGATCCAACCATTCTGGAGAACAATTTGGAACTATGCTCAAAATGTTATCAAACTGTGCATACCCTTTAACCCAGCAAAAAAACCCTGGAAACTGCATGGATGTCCATCAATTGGAGACTGGCTGAATAAATTATGGTATATGAATGTTAGGGAATATTATTGTTCTGTAAGAAAAGACCAGCAGAATGATGTCTGAGAGGCCCGGAGAGACTTACATGAACCGATGCTAAGTGAAATGAGCAGAACCAGGACATCATTATACGTGGCAACAACAAAACTATATAATGATCAATTCTTTATTATTATTATTATTATTATAGCTTTTTATTCACAAGTTATATGCATGGGTAATTTTACAGAATTGACAATTGCCAAACCTTTTGTTCCAGTTTTTCCCCTCTTCGCCTCACCCCCTTCCCCAGATGGCAGGTTGACTAATACATGTTAGATATGTTAAAGTATAAATTAAATATTAGTATACATGTCCAAACAGTTATTTTGCTGTTCAAAGAGAATTAGACTTTGGAATTGTGTATAATTAGTCTGTGAAGGAAATAAAAAATGCAGGCCAACAAGGGTAGAGGGATTGGGAATTCTATGTAGTGGTTCATAGTCATCTCCCAGAGTTCTTTCACTGGGTGTAGCTGGTTCAATTCATTATTGTTCTATTGGAGTTGATTTGGTTCACTTATTGTTGAAGAGGGCCAGGTCCACCAGAATTGATCATCATATAGTATTGTTGTTGAAGTGTATGATGATCTCCTGGTGCTGCTCATTTCACTCAGTATCAGTTCATGTAAGTCTCTCTGGGCCTTTCTGAAATCATCTTGTTGGTCATTTCTTACAGAACAATAATATTCCATAACATTCTTATACCACAATTTATTCAGCCATTCTCCAGTTGACGGGCATCCACTCAGTTTCCAGTTTCTGGCTACTACAATGAGGGCTGCTACAAACATTCTTGCACATACAGGTCTTTTTCCATTCTTTAAAATCTCTTTGGGATATAAGCCCAGTAGTAACACTGCTGGATCAAAGGGTATGCATAGTTTGATAACTTTTTTGAACATAGTTCCAAATTGCTCTCCTGAATGGCTGGATGTATTCACAATTCTACCAATAATGTATTAGTATCCCTGTTTTCCCACATATCCTCCAACATTGCACTTCATCTTTCCCTATCATTCTAGCCAATCTGACAGGTGTGTAGTGGTATCTCAGAGTTGCTTTAATTTGCATTTCTCTGATTAATAATAACTTAGAGCATCTTTTCATTTGGCTAGAAATAGTTTCCATTTCTTCATCTGCAATCGTCTGTTAATATTCTTTGACCATTTATCAATTGGAAAATGGTTTGATTTCTTATAAATTAGAGTCAATTCTCTAAATATTTTGGAAATGAAGCCTTTATCAGAACCTTTGATGGTAAAAATATTTTCCCAGTTTACAATGATCAATTCTGATGAACATGGCTCTCTTCAACAATGAGATGATTCAATCCATTTCCAATGGTTCAGTGATGAAGAGAGCCATATAAATTCAGAGAGAGGACTGTGGGAACTGAGTGTGGACCACAACATAACATATTTTTTTTTATTTTAATAGCTTTTTATTTACAGGTTTTATGTATGGGTAACTTTACAGTATTGACAATTGCCAAACCTCTTGTTCCAATTTTTTCTCTCTTTCCCCCCACCTTCTCCCCCAGATGGCAGGATGACCAATAGATGTTAAATATATTAAAATATAAATTAGATACACAATAAGTATACAGGACCAAACCATTATTTTGCTGTACAAAAAGAATTGGACTCTGAAATATTGTACAATCAGCTTGTGAAGGAAATCCAAAATGCAGGAAGGCCAAAATATAGAGAATGGGAAGTCAATGTAATGGTTCTTAGTCATCTCCCAGAGTTCTTTCACTGGGAGTAGCTGGTTCAATTCATTACTGCTCCATTGGAACTGATTTGGTTCATCTCATTGCTGAGGATGGCCAGGTCCATCAGAATTGGTCATCATATAGTATTGTTGTTGCAGTATATAATGATCTCCTGTCTCTGCTCGTTTCACTCGGCATCAGTTCGTGTAAGTCTCTCCAGGCCTTTCTGAAATCATCCTGCACAACATAACATTTTAACTCTTTCTGTTGATGTTTGCTTGCATTTTGTTTTCCTTCTCAAGTTTTTTTTTTCCTTCTTGATCTGATTTTTCTTGTGCAGCAAGATAACTGTATAAATGTATATACATATATTGGATTTAACATATATTTTAACATATTTAACATGTTTTGAAATACCTGCCATCTAGGAAAAGGGGTGGGAGGAAGGAGGGAAAATTTTGGAACAAAGTTTTGCAAGGGTCAATGTTGAAAAATTACCCATGCCTATGTTTGTCAATAAAAAGCTTTATTAAAATTTTAATATATATATATATATATTTTTGTCATATATATATATAAAAAATTTTGTCTTGGAGGGTTGACTCCCAAATATTTTATATTATCTATAGATATTTTAAGTGGAATTTCTCTTTGCATCTCTTGCTGATAAACTTTGTTCCTAACATATGGAAATGCTGATGATTTATGAGGAATTTTTTGTAACCTGGAACTTTGTTAAAGTTGTTAATTGTTTATGTAAATTTTTGAGTTGATTTTTAGGATTCTCAATCATATCATCTGAAAAAACTGATAATTTTGTTTCCCTAATACTTATTCTAACTTTTAAAATTTATATTTCTTCTCTTATTTCTAAAGGTAATATTACTAATAAAACATACAATAGTAATGGTGATGGTGGGCAACCTTCTTTTACCTTTGTTCTTAGTGGAAATGCTTATAATTTATCCCTATTACAAATGATGATTTCTGATAGTTTTTGATAGATGCTACTGATCATTTTAATGAAAATTCCATTTGTTTCTATGTTCTCTAATAATAGAAATGGGTTTTGGATTTTATCAAATACTTTTTCTGCATTTATTGAGATAATCATCTGATTTCTGTTAGTTTGATTATTGCCATAGTAATTATGATAATGGTTTTTCCTGGTATTGAACTAGCCCTGCATTGCTGTTGTAAAAGTTATGGTGATAACTTGCTGTAATCTCGTTGCTACTGTTATATTTAAGAGTTTTACATTAAATATCCATTGGGAAATTGGTTTATAATTTACTTTCTCTTTTTTGACCCTACCTGGTCTACATATCTACACCATATCTCTGTTATAAAAGAAATTTGGTAGGACTCCTTTCCATATTTCCCTATTTTTCCAAATACTTTGCATTGTATTGGAATCAAATGTTCTTTAAATGTTTGGTAAAATTTACTTGTTAATCCATGTGGCCCTGAAGATTTTTTTTCTTGGAGAGCTGATTAATAGCTTGTTCAATTTCTGTTTCTAAAATGAGACTACTTAAATAATTTATTTCCTCCTCTATTAATCTGGGAAATCTACATTTTTGTAAATATTCATTCCTCACATATATTGACATACAGTTGGCCAAAATAAATCCTACATATTGCTTTAATTTCCTCTTCATTGGTGATAAATTCACACTTTTCATTTGTGATACTAACAATATGATTTTCTTCTTTCCTTTTTCTAACCAAATAAATTAAAGATTTGTTCTATTTTCTTTTTTTTTCATAAAATCAATATTTTGTTTTGTTTATTAGGTCAATAGTTTTCTTACTTTCAATTTTATTTATCTATTTTATTTTCAGAATTTCAAATATGATGTTTAATTTGTTCTTTTTCTACCTTTTTAAAATTGCATGCCTAATTCATTGATCTTCTCTTTATTTTATTCAAGTAAGCATCTAGAGATATAAAATTTCCCCTTAGACCTGTATGTGCCAAAATGTTTGTGGCAGCCCTGTTTGTAGTGGCTAGAAACTGGAAATTGAATGGATGCCCATCAATTGGAGAATGGCTGGGTAAATTGTGATATATGAATGTTATGGAATATTATTGTTCTGTAAGAAATGACCAGCAGGATGAATACAGAGAGGCTTGGCGAGACTTACATGAACTGATGCTAAGTGAAATGAGCAGAACCAGGAGATCACTTTACACTTCGACAATGATATTGTATGAGGATGTATTCTGATGGAAGTGGATTTCTTTGACAAAGACTCAGTTTCAATTGATAAATGATGGACAGAAGCAGCTATACCCAAAGAAAGAATACTGGGAAATGAATGTGAACTATCTGCATCTTTGTTTTTCTTCCCGGGTTATTTTTACCTTCTAATCCAATTCTCCCTGTGCAACAAGAGAACTGTTCGGTTCTGCAATATTGTATCTGCATATATTGTATATAGGATATACTGCAACATATCTAACATATATAGGACTGCTTGCCATCTAGGGGAAAGGGTGGAAGGAGAGAGGGGAAAAATCGGAATAGAAGTGAGTGCAAGGGATAATGTTGTAACATGGATTCTGTCAATATAAAGTTATTATTAAATTTTAAAAAAGATAATTTTATAAAGCAAAAAAATAAAAAAATAAAAAATAAAATTTCCCCTTAGATCTGCTTTACCTCTATACCATAAATTTTGAAAGGTTGTCTCATGATTGTCATTCTCTTGGTTGTTTCTTTTATTTGTTGTTTCACTCACTCATTGTTTAAGAATAGATTATTTAGCTTTCAATAATTTTGGTCTATTTTTCCCTGGCCCTTTATTCTAAGTATTTTTTATTGCATCATTATCTGAAAAAAAATTGCATTTACTATTTCTGCTTTTCTGCATTTGATTTTGAGGGTTTTGTGCCCTGATACATAGTCAATTTCTAAGTAAAGTCCATGAACCACCAAAGAAAAAAGTATATTCATTTCTATCTCCATTCAACTTTTTTCAAAGATCTATCATATTTAATTTTTCTAAAATTCTATTTACCTCCTTAACTTTTTTTCTTGTTTATTTTCTGGTTTGATTTATCTAGTTCTGATTGGGTGAAGTTGAGATCCCCTGACAATACAGTTTTGCTGTCTATTTCATCTTGCAGCTTTCTTAACTTCTCCTCTAGGAATTGGATGCTAAATCAGTTGGTGTATATATATTTATAGTGATAATACTTCATTATCTATGGAACACTTTGGCAAGATGCAGTTTTCTTCCTTATCTCTTTTAATTAGATGTATTTTTTGCTTTTGCTTGATCTGATTTCAGCATAGCTAACCCCTGCTTTTTTTTTTTTTCTGTCAGCTGAAGCATAATAGATTCTGCTCCAGTCTTTTACCTTTGCTCTATATGTATCACTCTGCTTTAAATGTGTTTATCATAGACAAAATATTGTAGGATTCTGGCCTTTAAACCAGTCTGCTATCTACTTCCATTTTATGGGTGAATTCATCCCATTCACATTCACAGTTAAAATTACTAACTATGTATTTCTCACAATCCTATGTTTACCAAGTTAAACTTCTTTCTTTCTTTTTCCCTTTTCTGTCCTCACCAGTGTTTTGAATCTTACCACAACTTCCCTTAATCTTCTCTCCCTTTTTTAGGTCCTCCCCCAATTCCTTTCTCCTTCCACTTCTGCCCTCTTTTCTATTTGCCTTCTCCTTTCCTTTCCTTTTTCCTCTCCTACATGCCTCTAGGGTGAGAAAAGTTTTTATACCGAGTTAAATATATATGATATTGCCTCTTTGAGCTGGATCCAATTAGACTGATATTTCAACAATGTTCATTCCTCTCCTTTCTTTCCCTCAATTGCAATAGGTCTTTTTTGCCTCTTCATGTGATGTAATTTGCCCCATTTTACCTCCCTTTCCCTCTTCTTCCAGTACAATTTCTTTTCTACCCCTGGTTACTTTTTATATCATTTCAAGAAAATAATTATACCTACACTCTCTAAGTATCCACACATCAGAGACACAGTTCTCAAGAGTTAAATATATCATCTTCCCTTAGAGGGATGTAAACATTTTAACCTTTAAAAAACAGTTTTTTTTTTCCCTTTTTACATTCTTGTGCTTCTTTGAGTTCTTTTTCTGTTCAGTTCTGGTCTTTTCAACAAAAAATAATTAAAAATCCCCCATTTCATTGAATGCCCATCTTTTTCCTTGAAATATGTGTAGTTTTGCTGGGTAGTTTATTGTTGGTTTCAGTCTAAGTTCCTTGGCCCTCCAGAATATCATATTCCAAATCTTTCAATCCTTTAAAGTGGTATTTCTAGGTCCTGGGTAATCCTGATTGCTACTCCTTTGATATTTGAATTGTTTCTTTCTGGCTGCTTGCAGTATTTTCTCCTTGATCTGATAATTTGGGAATTTAACAATGCTATTCATTGGAGTTTTCATTTTGGAGTCTCTTTCAGAAGGTGATTGGTGGATTCTTTCAATTGTTATTTTACCTTCCAGTTCTAGGATTTCAGGGGAGTGTTCCTTGATGATTTCTTGAAAGATATTGCCTGAGCTCTTTTTTTTTTTTTGATCATGGTTTTCAAGTAGCTCAATAATTCTTAAATTGTCTCTCCTGAATCTATTTTCCAGGTCAGTTGTTTATCTGATGAGGTATTTTACATTTTCTTCCATTTTTTTTCTTTTATCTTGATTTTGTTTGACTGATTTTTGATTAGTCCATTCATTTCCATTTGTTCAATTCTAATTTTTAGTGAATAATTTTCTTCAGTTAGCTGTTTTACCTCCTTTTAAATTTGGACAATTGAACTTTTAAATGAGTTGCTTCATTCATTGAATTTTTTTTTCTAATTCTATTATTTAGGAACTTATTCTCTTTTTCTATTTCACCAGTTCTGTTTTTGATGGAGTTTTTTTTTTTTTTCAGTTGACCAAATCATTTTTAAGTAGTGGCTTGCTTTCAGTAATTTTTTCCCCTTTTCACCACTTGCATTTTTAAGGAGTTATTCTCATCAGATAATTTTGGTGTTTGCTTTTCCAAAGCTCTCACTTCCTTTCCCCCAGTTTTCTTCTAACTTGTGTTAAGATCCCCTTTTGAATTCTTCCAAGAAATCCTTTTGAATTGGAGATCAACTCTTATCACCCATTGAGGCTTTATCCGGAGACATTTTACTTTTAGTGTCTTCAAAGTTTCAGGTCTGTTCTTACCTGTCTCATAATAGCTATCTATTATCAGAGCTCTTTTTGCTTTTTTTGCTCATTTTTAAAGCCTGAGGACTGCTCTTAAGGCAAAGGGAAGATTGTTTCAAGTTTCTTCTACAGGATGACAGAATGTGAGTCTTACACTGCCTTGAGGCTGATGCTGCCAGCTTTCTTCCCTGCTGGGTGGGTGTGCCTAAGGTTGGGGATTTGACTTAGGTTCAGGAGCTTACCATTTACCTTCTGTAGTTGCACTGGAGGTCTCACAGCTACTCTGTTAATCTATTGGCTTCTGAACTAGGATGGATTAACCAACAATGTTGTATTTTAGCTAAGAGACTCCCACTAGAACCTCTGCAAGTGATCTCTCTCCCCTGGACCTCCCTGCATTATACCTCTTCTGGGCTGTATCATCCCATTGCTGATTGAGACAGATCTTTCCTGAAGTCCTTTCAAAATATCTTATTCTGTAAATGTTGTGAATTATATCAATCCAAAACCCCTTGCAAGACTTGATTTAGTATTGGTTTTGACAGAAGCAAGGAAGAGCTTGGGCAAAAACCTCTCTACTTTTTACTATCTTAGTTGTTTCTAGTAGTTTTTTTTTTTAGTTGATTCTCTAAGTATGCCATCACAAAAAATGATCATTTTATTTTCTCATTACCTATACTAATTCCTTCAATTTCTTTTTCTTCTCTTATTGCTAAGGGTAACATTTCTAATAAAACATTGAATAGTAATGATGATAGTGGGCAACATTGTTTTACCCCTGATCTTTGTGGGAATTTTTCTAGTTTATCCCCATTACATATGAGGATTGTTGATAGTTTTAGATATATGCCATAGATATATGATCATTTTAAGGAAAACTCTATTTATTCCTATGCTCTCTAGTGTTTCTAGTAGGAATGGGTGTTGGGTTTTGTCAAATGCTTTTTCTGCAATTATTGAGATAATCATATGATTTCTGTTAGTTTGATTATTGCCATAGTAAATTATGCTAATATATTTTTTCCTGACATTGAACCAGCCCTGCATTCTTAGTATAAATCCTACTTGGTCATGGTTTATTATCATGGTGATAACTTCCTATAATCTCTTTGCTAATACTTTATTTAAGATTTTTGCACCAATATTCATTAGGGAAATTAATCTACATTTTTCTTTCTCTGTTTTGAGCCTTCCTAGTTTACATGTCAGCACCATATCTGTGCCAAAAAGGAATTTTGGAGGACTAGTATTAGAATTAATTGTTCTTTAAATGATAGAATTCACTTGTAAATCCATCTGGATACAAATTCATGCTGGAGATTTTTTCTTTGTGAGTTGATAAATAGCTTGTTCAATTTCTTTTTCTAAAATGGGACTGATTAAGTACCCTCTGTAATATGGCAATCTATATGTTTGTAAGTATTCATCTATTTCACTTAGATTATTACATTTATTGGCATATAGTTGGACAAAACCATTCCTAATTATTCCTCTAATTTCTTCTTTGTTGGTGGAAAGTTCAATTTTTTCATTTATGATTCTAATTTTTTTTAAAATTTTCTTCTTTCCATTTTCTAATCAAATTTACTAAAAAGGTTCATCTATTTTTATTTTCAAAATTTCAAATTTGGTTTTTATTTGGGATTTTTAAAATTTGTTGTTTTTCTAGCTTTTTTAGTTACCTAATTCACTGATATTTTCTTTCTCTGTTTTATACAATAAGCATCTAAAGATTAAAAACTTACTCTAAGAATTACTTTGGCTGCATAACAGAAATTTCTGTATGTTGTCTCATTATTGTCATTCTCTTGGTTGAAATGAATGATTGTGTCTATGATTTCTTGTTTCACCCATTCATTCTTTAGGGTTAAATTGCTTAGTTTCCAATTAATTTTTGGTCTATTTTTCCCTGGCCCTTTATTATATGTCATTTTTAATGCATCATGATTTGAAAAAGATGCATTTGCCTTTCTGTATCTGATTTGGAGGGTTTTATGCCCTAATATATAGTCAGTTTTTATGTACTTTCCATGTATCACTAAGGAAAATGTATACTCTTTTCTGTCTCCATTCAATTTTCTCCAAAGGTCTACCATAAATAAAATTTCTGAAATTCTATTTACCTCTTTTAACTTCTATTAACCTCTATTAACTTCTTTCTTATTTATTTCTTATTTGATTTATCTAGTTCTGAGAAAGTAAAATTGGGATCCCCTGTGAGTTTGGTTTTGCTATCTTACAGCTTTCTTAACTTCTTCTCTAGAAATTTGAATGCTATACCACTTGGTGCATATATATTTAGATATTGATATTACTTTATTATATATGGTACTCTTTAGAAAGATGTGGTTCCCTTCCTAATCACTTTTAATTAAATCTATTTTTGCTTTTACTTAATCTGAGATCAGGATCACTATCCCTGCTTTTCTTCCTTCAGGTGAAGCATAATAGATTCTGCTCCAGCCTTTTACCTTTATTGTGTATGTATCATTCTGCTTTAAATATGTTTCTTGTAAACAACATATTGAAGGAATTGGCTTTTAATCCAGTCAGCTATCCAGTTCTGTTTTATGGGAAAATTCATCCCATTCACATTCTTTTTTATTTATTTATTTATTTATTTTTAATATTTTATTATATAATAACTTTATATTGACAGAATCCATGCCAGGGTAATTTTTTTTTACAACATTATCCCTTGCACTCACTTCTATTCCAATTTTTCCCCTCCCTCCCTCCACCTCCTCCCCTAGATGGCAAGCAGTCCTATATATGTTAGATATGTTGCATTATATCCTAGATACAATATATGTTTGCAGAACCGAGCAGTTTTCTTGTTGCACAGGGAGAATTGGATTCAGAAGGTAAAAACAACTCGGAAAGAAAAACAAAAATGCAAATAGTTCACATTCGTTTCCCAGTGTTCTTTCTTTGGGTGTAGCTGCTTCTGTCCATCATTTATCAATTGAAACTAAGTTTTTGTCAAAGAAATCCACTTCCATCAGAATACATCCTCATACAATATCGTTGTTGAAGTGTAAAGTGATCTCCTGGTTCTGCTCATTTCACTTAGCATCAGTTCATGTAAGTCTCGCCAAGCCTCTCTGTATTCGTCCTGCTGGTCATTTCTTACAGAACAATAATATTCCATAACATTCATATACCACAATTTACCCAGCCATTCTCCAATTGATGGACATCCATTCAATTTCCAGTTTCTAGCCACTACAAACAGGGCTGCCTCAAACATTTTGGCACATACAGGTCCCTTTCCCTTCTTTAGTATTTCTTTGGGATATAAGCCCAATAGAAACACTGCTGGATCAAAGGGTATGCACAATTTGATAACTTTTTGGGCATAACTCCAGATTGCTCTCCAGAATGGTTGGATTCATTCACAGTTCCACCAACAATGCATCAGTGTCCCAGTTTTCCCGCATCCCCTCCAACATTCATCATTATTTTTTCCTGTCATCTTAGCCAGTCTGACAGGTATGTAGTGGTATCTCAGAGTTGTCTTAATTTGCATTTCTCTGATCAATAATGATTTGGAACACTTTCATATGAGTGGTAATAGTTTCAATTTCATCATCTGAAAATTGTCTGTTCATATCCTTTGACCATTTATCAATTGGAGAATGGCTTGATTTCTTATAAATTTGAGTCAGTTCTCTATATATTTTGGAAATGAGGCCTTTATCAGAACCTTTAACTGTGAAGATGTTTTCCCAGTTTCTTGCTTCCCTTCTAATCTTGTTTGCATTAGTTTTGTTTGTACAAAGGCTTTTTAATTTGATATAATCAAAATTTTCTATTTTGTGATCGGTAATAGTCTCTAGTTCATCTTTGGTCACAAATTTCTTTCTCCTCCACAAGTCTGAGAGATAAACTATCCTATGTTCCTCTAATTGATTTATAATCTCGTTCTTTATGCCTAGGTCATGGACTCATTTTGATCTTATCTTGGTATATGGTGTTAAGTGTGGGTCCATGCCTAATTTCTGCCATATTAATTTCCAGTTATCCCAGCAGTTTTTATCAAATAATGAATTCTTATCCCAAAAGTTAGGATCTTTGGGTTTGTCAAATACTAGATAGCTATAGTTGACTATTCTGTCTTGTGAACCTAACCTTTTCCACTGATCAACTAATCTATTTCTTAGCCAATACCAAATGGTTTTGGTGACTGCAGCTTTATAATATAATTTTAGATCAGGTACAGCTAGGCCACCTTCATTTGATTTTTTTTTTCATTAATTCCCTTGAGATTCTCGACTTTTTATTGTTCCATATGAATTTTGTTGTTATTTTTTCTTTATCATTAAAATATTTTCTTGGAAGTCTGATTGGTATAGCACTAAATAAATAGATTAGTTTAGGGAGTATTGTCATCTTTATTATATTTGCTCGGCCTATCCAAGAGCACTTAATATTTTTCCAATTATTTAAGTCTGACTTTATTTGTGTGGAAACTTTTTTTGTAATTTTGCTCATATAATTCCTGACTTTCCTTTGGTAGATAGATTCCCAAATATTTTATGCTATCAACAGTTATTCTGAATGGAATTTCTCTTTGTATCTCTTGCTGTTGGATTTTGTTGGTGATGTATAAAAATGCTGAGGATTTATGGAGATTTATTTTGTATCCAGCTACTTTGCTAAAATTGTGAGTTATTTCTAATAGCTTTTTAGTAGAATCTCTGGGGTTCTCTAGGTATACCATCATAAAATCTGCAAAGAGTGATAGTTTGGTTTCCTCATTGCCTACTCTAATTCCTTTAATATCTTTCTCGATTCTTATTGCAGAGGCTAGTGTTTCTAATACGATATTGAATAATAGTGGTGATAGTGGGCAACCCTGCTTCACTCCAGATATTACTGGGAAAGATTCCAATTTTTCCCCATTGCATATGATGCTTACTGATGGTTTTAAATATATGCCCCTGACTATTTTAAGGAAAAGTCCATTTATTCCTATTCTCTCAAGTGTTTTTATTAGAAATGGATGTTGAATTTTATCAAATGCTTTTTCTGCATCTATTGAGATGATCATATGGTTTTTGTTTGGTTGGTTATTGATATAGTCAATTATGCTAATGGTTTTCCTAATATTGAACCAGCCCTGCATTCCTGGTATAAATCCTACTTGGTCATAGTGTATTATCCTGGGGATGATTTTCTGTAATCTTTTTGCTAATATTTTATTTAAGATTTTAGCATCAATATTCATTAGGGAAATTGGTCTATAATTTTCTTTCTCTGTTTTCAACCTACCTGGTTTAGGTATCAATACCATGTCTGTGTCATAAAAGGAGTTTGGTAGGAGTCCTTCAATCCCTATTTTTCCAAATAGTTTATTTAGCATTGGAATTAATTGTTCTTTAAATGTTTGGTAGAATTCACATGTAAATCCATCTGGTCCTGGGGATTTGTTCTTAGGGAGTTGGTTGATAGTTTGTTCTATTTCTTTTTCTGAGATGGGACTGTTTAGGATATTTACTTCTTCCTCTGTTAGTTTGGGCAAGCTATATTTTTGGAGGTATTCTTCTATTTCATTTAAGTTGTCAAATTTATTGGCATAAAGTTGGGCAAAGTAACTCCTAATTATTGCT
Source organism: Antechinus flavipes (assembly GCF_016432865.1). Taxonomy (NCBI): domain Eukaryota; kingdom Metazoa; phylum Chordata; class Mammalia; order Dasyuromorphia; family Dasyuridae; genus Antechinus; species Antechinus flavipes. The sequence goes on from NC_067402.1 coordinate 175,497,092, forward strand.
CTAATTTCCTCTTCGTTAGTGGTGAGTTCTCCCTTTTCATTTTTAAGACTAACAATTTGATTTTCCTCTTTCCTTTTTTTAATCAGATTTACTAAGGGTTTGTCTATTTTGTTGGTTTTTTCATAGAACCAACTCTTAGTTTTATTAATTAATTCAATAGTTTTTTTTTTACTTTCAATTTTATTGATCTCTCTTATTTTTAGAATTTCAAGTTTAGTATTTGACTGGGGGTTTTTAATTTGTTCCTTTTCTAGCATTTTTAGTTGCAAGCCCAATTCATTGACCTTCTCTTTCTCTATTTTATGCAAATAGGCCTCTAGAGATATGAAATTTCCCCTTATTACCGCTTTGGCGGTATCCCATACATTTTGGTATGATGTCTCATTATTATCGTTTTCTTGGGTGAAGTTATTATTTATGTCTATGATTTGCTGTTTCACCCAATCATTCTTTAGTATAAGATTATTTAGTTTCCAATTATTTTTTAGTCTACTTTCCCCTGGCTTTTTCTTGAATGTAATTTTCATTGCATCGTGGTCTGAAAAGGATGCATTTACTATTTCTGCCTTACTGCATTTGAATTTGAGGTTTTTATGTCCTAATATATAGTCAGTTTTTGTATAGGTTCCATGAACTGCTGTAAAGAAAGTGTATTCCTTTCTGTCTCCATTACATTTTCTCCAGAGATCTATCATATCTAACTTTTCTAGTATTCTATTTACCTCTTTGACTTCTTTCTTATTTATTTTGTGGTTTGATTTATCTAATTCTGAGAGTGCAAGGTTGAGATCTCCCACTATTATAGTTTTGCTGTCTATTTCTTCTTGCAGCTCTCTTATTTTTTCTTTTAAGAAATTAGATGCTACACCACTTGGCACATATATGTTTAATAGTGATATTGCTTCATTATCCATGCTACCCTTTAGCAAGATATAGTACCCTTCCTTATCTTCTTTAATTAGATCAATTTTTGCTTTAGCTTGATCTGAGATCAGGATGGCTACCCCTGCTTTTTTGACTTCACCTGAAGCATAGTAGATTTTGCTCCAACCTCCTGTAAACAACATATTGTAGGATTCTGGCTTTTAATCCAATCTGCTAACTGCTTCCTCTTTATGGGGGAATTTACCCCATTCACATTTATGGTTAAAATGACCAATTCTGTATTACTTGCCATCTTGTTAACCCCTGTTTATGCTTTTCTCCCTTCTTTCCCCCTTACCTCCCTTCCCTTCCCAGTATTAAGCTTGTGAGCACCACTTGCTTCTCACAGCCCTTCCTTTTTAGTATCTCTCCCCCCCACCTTAGATTTCCTCCCCCTATCTTACCCCTTTCCCTCCCCATTTCCGTATTCCCTTCCGCTTAGCTTATTCCTTCCCTTTTCACTTTTCCCTTCTCACTTTTCAATGAGGTGGGAGAAGTTTCACCATAAATTGGATATGGCTAAAATTTTTCTCTTAAAGCCAATTCTGAAGGCAGTAAGATACCCACTATATTCATCCCCCTCCATTCTTTCTCTCAGATATAATAGGTTTCCTATGCCTCTTCATGAGATGTAGTACCCCCACTTTACCCTTTTTCTGGTACAATGTCCTTTCCACATCTACTTTCTAGAACAAGGTATACATGTATTCTTTATACCTCTTTATATCAGAAATATAGTTCCCAAGATTAATCTTTACCTTTTTAGATTTCTCTTGAGTTCTATATTTGTAGATCAAACTTTTTGTTAAGTTCTGGCTTTTTCATCAAAAATAGGTGAAATTCGCTTACTTCGTTGAATGTCCATCTTCTTCCCTGGAAAAAGATGCTCATTCTAGCTGGGTATGTTATTTTTGGTTGCATACAAAGTTCTTTAGCCTTTCGGAATATCATATTCCAGGCCCTTCCATCCTTTAATGTGGATGCTGCTAGATCCTGGGTGATCCTTATTGTGGCTCCTCGATACTTGAATTGGGTTTTTCTAGCTGCTTGCAATATTTTTTCCTTCGTCTGAGGGTTCTGGCATTTGGCCACTATATTCCTTGGTGTTTTGATTTTAGGATCTCTTTCAGTGGGTGATTGATGAATTCTTTCAATGTCTATTTTATCCTCTGTTCCTATGACTTCTGGGCAGTTCTCTTTGATAATTTCCTGGAAAATAGTGTCCAGGCTCTTTTTTTCATCATGCTTTTCTGGGAGTCCAATGACTCTCAGATTGTCTCTCCTGGATCTGTTTTCCAGGTCTGTTGTCTTCCCCAGAAGGTATTTCACATTCTTTTCCATTGTTTGTTTTTTTGGATTTGCTTGACTGATTCTTCTTGTCTCCTCGACTCATTCAATTCCAATTTTTCAATTCTGATATTTAATGAAGTGTTTTTTTCACTCACTCTTTTAAAATCTTTTTCTAATTGTTCCATTGAGTTCTTTTGTTCTGTGGAATTTTTTTCCATTTTGCCAATTTTGTTTTTTAGAGAGCTGTTTTCTGTTTCCAGTTCACTAATCCTATTTTTCAAGGATTTTATTTCTTTATCCAGTCTCTCTTTAAATGAGTGGGATGACTTCTCCAGACTCTCTTGCCAAGCCTCCCTCTCCTTTTCCCATTTTTCTTCTAGCTCCCTTGTGAGAGCCTTTTTAACTACTTCTATGAGATTCATCTGTGCTGAGGAACAGATGATCTCCTCCTTTGGGGATTCACCTGGAGACTTTCTGTTTTTAGTCTCCTCAGGATTTGGAGTCTGCTCTCTATCTGTATAGAAGCTGTCAAGGGTTAAAGTCCTCTTCAATTTTTTGCTCATTATGTCAAAGAATCAAAGACAAACTAGCAAAAAGAAAAAAAGAAATCACCCTAATTGGAGCCTGCTTTTTGGGGGGAGGGGCTGGGTGGTGTTACCGAGCTTCCTCTACAGACTGCGGGGGCAGCAGTGAGGCACTAGCCAGACTGTGCTGCACCTGCGCTCTGAGATCCCAAAGCCTGTTGAGTCACTGTGGGGTGGGGGTGGCCAGGTCCTGAGAGACTCTAGCTGTTTGGGGTTGTATTCTTCGCCCCGGTGTTTTTAGCTTCTCTGCTGGGCTGCTGGCTTGCTGCCAGGGCAAAGTATCCAATCCTGTAGCAAAGCTCTCCCCGCAGAGATGGCTGTGATCACACCCCACCCCTTCTCCAGTCTGCTCGGCTCTGAGCTGCCTGCCATGCTCTCAGCTGCCTGCCGGCACCCTGCATCCGATCCAAAACCATCCCAGTCCTCGCGCAAAAACAGACCTTTCTTGGCGAATCTCAAGGATGGCTTCTCTTGTAACTATTTGTGGGGTTTTTTTTCAGTCAAGCATCAATTCAGAGGCTTGTAATGAAATGGATAGTGAGAGAAAAACACAGAGCTACACAGCTATGTGCCTCCTCTCCGCCATCTTGGCCAGAAGTCCCCAGAGATCCTAATGAAATCATCCCATTCCCATTCCCATTCACAGTTAACATTACTAACTATATTTCCCACCATCTTATTTTCTTCAAATTATACATTTCTCGCTTCTTTCCCCCTTTCCCTCATCCCCAGTATTTTGCCTCTGACCACCACCTTCCTCAAACATCCCTCCGCCTGTCTTATTCCTTTCCTCTTTTATTTCTGTTCTCCCTTCTATTATGCTCCCTATTTTCTTTTCCTTTCCTCTCCTACTTCCCTTTAGGGTGAGACAAATTTCTCTGTGAGCTAAATATGTCTAATATTTCTCTTTGAACCTAAATCCAATCAGATTAAAATTTACACAATGATCATCTCCCTTCCTTATTTCTCTCAATTGTAATAGGTCTTTTTGCCTCTTCATAAGATGTAATTTACCCCATTATACCTCACCTCTTTCAGTATACTCTTCACCTCTAATTTCTTTCATACATTATCACAATAAAATCAAATTACACCTTCACTCTATAAGTATATGTCTGTACCTGCTCATGGGAGCATTTTTGTATCAGCCTAAATCCTGATCATAGGTGAGAAGTGATAAGGTAGAAATCACAAGAATGGTTAAACAGGAGTCCATTTATTCAAAAAACCTCAGTCTTGTATACCCAATGCTTATTAATATACTAGCATAATTATAAGATATTACACATGCAGGGCCACATAAACAACTTGTTATTGTGTGCCATTGTTTCCTTGCCACACCAGCATAACCCTGTTTCAAATACAATACAAGTTGTTATACCCCCTAACTTCTCAGGAAGGCTGAAATGCTCTTTGTGAGGGGAGGGGGGGGGAGGAGGGGGAGGATGGGAAGGTAGGGAGCCAAACCAGACACTGTCATCAGAGTTCCACTGGACTAAAGGGTCTTATATCTCACCCAGAGTTCTCCACTATCTATGCCCTCTACAAGTATTCCCATATCAGAGATACAGTTTTCAAAAGTTAAAGATATCATCTTCTCATATAAAGATATAAACTTTTTAACTTTTAAAATAAATGGTCATTTTTTATTTCCTTTTTTACCATTTTATACTTCTCTTAAGTTCTGTATTTAAAGATCAAATTTTCTCTTCAGCTCTGGTCTTTTCATCAGAAATAAATGAAATTCACCCATTTCTTTGAATGTCCATCTGTTTCGTCTGAAAAATAATACTGAATTTTGCAAGATAGTTGATTTTTGGATGCAATCCAAGTTCCTTTGCCCTTCTGAATACCAATTTACAGTCTTGTCAGTCTTTTAAAGTGGAAGCTGCCGGGTCCTGGGTAATTCTCATTTTGGCTCCTCAATATTCAAATTGTTAGTTTCTGTCTGCTTACAATATTTTCTCCTTGATCTGATACTTCTGAAATTTAGCTACAATATTTCTTAAAGTTTTCATTTCCATTTCCTTGGATCTCTTTCAGGAGGTGATCAGTGAATTCTTTCACTGTATATTTTGTCCTCTGATGTCCTAGATGATTTCTTGAAAGATGTTGTCTAGGCTCTCTTTTTCATCATGGTTTTCAGAAAGTCCAATAATTGTTAGATTGTCTCTCCTATATCTATTTACCAGGTCAATTGTTTTGTTTGCTTTTTTTCTTATAAGGTATTTTAATTTTTCTTCTAATTCATTTTTTTTGGCTTTATTTGACTGATTCTTGATGTCTCATTGGGTCCTTCATTTCCATTTGTTCAATTCTAATTTTTAGTGAATTATTTTCTTCAGCTAGGTTTTTTTTTAAATCTCCTTTTGCATTTGGCCAATTGAACTTTTAAATGAATTGTTTTGTTCATTGGAGTTTTTTTCCATTTCACAAATTCTGTTTTTCAACCATTTTGTTTCTTTTTCCATTTTGACAAATTTATTTTGTAAGAAGTTATATGCTTCTTCCATTTCATCAAATCTATTTTGTAAGGAGTTATTTTTTTTCCATTTCTCTAAATCTATTTTTAAAGGATTTTTCTTTAGATAAGTTCTGTATTTCCTTTTCCAAACTCTTGCAAACTTTTTTCTTTTCCTTTCCCCATTTTTCTTTTAATTCTGTTTCAAGATCCTTTTTGAATTCTTCTAAGAGATCCTTGTTATATGGAAACCAACTCATATCTCTATTAGGGGCTTTATCTGGAGATAACTTGACTTTAGTGTTCTCAGAGTTTGAGGTCTGTCTCTATAAAAGTTGTCTATGACCATATGTCTCACAGCTAGTCTGCTGATCCACTGGCTTCTGAATCAGGACAGAGTAGATAATACATTTTGGCTGAATGCCACACTGCCCTGAGTCCCTGGGCTTGTCTTGCTCAGCTGCATCCCCTATCTCTGTACCCCTGCCCAATTGAAACAGACCTTTTCTGAAGTTCTTCCAAAATATATTTTGCTGGAAATTAGTTACACTCCAAGTATCTGTCTGTTGTGTTACTCCAAAACAAATTGAGAGGCTTGATCTAGTTTTAATCTGAGAGAAGGCAGGAAGAACTCAGACAAAGATCTGACTTTGCAGCATCTTGGCTCACTAAGGTAAGATAGATTTCTATAACCCCATTGAATGTGTATGTTATGTCCTATTGGGACCAATTTTAATGAGAATAAGCTTCATTCTCTTACCCTCTCTTTCACCTCTTCTCTTCAACTGTAAAACCTTTTTCTTACCTCTTTTTATGACAGATAATTTGCACCATTCCACTTTCCCCTCTCCCTTTCTCCAAGTACATTCCTCTCTCACCCCTTAATTTCATCTTTAAAAAAAGCATTATCCTTCCATATCCTTTCATATTTGACTTGCTCCCTTGCCTTGTGTGTGTGTGTGTGTGTGTGTGTGTGTGTGTGTATTAAAGGCTTGTTCAACCAGGAGATCATTATATACTTCAACAACAATACTGTATGAGGCTGTATTCTGATGGAAGTGGATTTCTTTGACAAAGAGATCTAACTCAGTTCCAGTTGATCAATGATGGACAGAAGCAGCTACATCCAAAGAAAGAACACAGAGAAAGAAAGAAATTAATGTAAATTGTTTGCATTTTTGTTTTTCTTCCCGGGTTATTTCTACCTGCTGAATCGAGCTTTCCCTGTGCAACAAGAGAACTGTTTGGTTCTGCACACATATATTGTATCTAGGATATACTGTGACATATTTAACATATATAGGACTGCTTGCCATCTGGGGGAGGGAAGTGAGTGCAAGGGATAATGTTGTAAAAAAAATATTCTGGCATGGGTTCCGTCAATAAAAAGTTATTTAAAAAATAAAGGCTTGTTCAATTTCTTTTTCTAAAGTGCGACTATTTGATTTATTTCCTCTTTTGTTAATCTGGACAATTTATATCTTTGTATGTATTAATCCATCTCAATGAGATTGTCAGATTTGCTACTGTACAGTTAAGCAAAATAGCCCCCATTATTATTTTAATTTATTTTTCATTAGTGGTAAATTCATTCTTTTCATTTTTGATGCCAGTGATATGTTGTTGTTTTTTTTCTTTCCTTTTTCTAATCAAATTAACCAAAGATTTATCTATTTTGTTGGTCTTTTTCATAAAACCACTCTTAGTTGTATTAATTATTTTAATAGGTTTCTTAGTTTCAATTTTATCAATCGCTTCTTTTAGTTTCAAAATTCCTTTTTTTAGTTGCATGCTTAATTCATTGACTTCCTCTTTGTCTTTTTTATTTATTTATCTATTAGAGACATAAAATTTCCCCTAAGAATTGTTTGGCTTCATCCCATCGGTTTGAGTATATTGTCTCATTACTGTCATTCTCTTGGATGAAATTATAGATTGTTTCTGTGATTTGTTCTTTGACCCACTCATTCTTTAGAATTAGATTATTTAATTTCTAATTGTTTTTAATCTATTACTTTAATGAAGATCATTTTCTTACATTGTGATCTAAAAAGGAAGCATTTACTATTTTTGCCTTCTGCATTTGATTATGACATTTTTGTGTCCTAATACATAGTCAATTTTTTCTGTTGGTGCCATGTACTGCTGAGAAAAAGGTATATTCCTTTCTGTCTTTTTGATTTTTTTCCAAAGGTCTATCATATTTAAGTTTCCGAGGATCCCATTAACCTCCCTCTTTTCTTGTTTATTTTGTGGTTATATTTGTCTGATTATGAGAGGAAAAGATTGAGTTTCCCCACTAATATAGTTTTACTGTTTATTTCTTCCTATAACTGGCTTAGAATATTCTTTAAGAATTTGTATGTCCTGCCATTTGGTGGATAATACATTTAATATTGTTACTACTTCATCATTTACAGTACCCTTTATTGATATGTATTTTCCTTTCTTATCTCTTTTAATTACATCTATTTTTACTTTTACTTTATTTGTGATCAGAATTGCTACCTTCACTTTTGTACTTCAGCTGAAGCATAATAAATTCTGTTCTTGCCTTTTACATTTACTCTTTATGTCTCTCCCTCTGTCAAATGTGTTTCTTGTAAAATATTTTAGGATTCTGTTTTTTTAATATACTCTGCTATTGCTTTCATTTTATGGGAGAGTTTGTCCCATTCACATTCACAGCCATGATTACCAGCTCTGTATTTCCCTCCATCCTACTTTCTTTCTTGTATATACTTTTGTTTTCTTTCCACCCTTTTTTTAGTAGTATGTTGTTTTTTTTTAAACCCTTATCTTATTTAGGATCTTGTCTTCTATCACACTTCCTCCCTTTTCTTATATTTTCCCAATGTTTCTGGGTTTTCTTCAATTCAGGTCCTCCCTTTTCTCTTTTTCTTCCTACTTCTTTATAAGATCAGAGTAATTTCTATATGCAACTGAATTTAAATTATTCCCTCTTTGAGCCAAAACTGGTAAAATCAAATTTCAGACAGTGCTCTTTCCCTCCTTTCTTTCCCTACATTACAATAGGTCTTTTGTGTCTCTTAATGTGATCTAATTTGTCTCATCATACCTTCCCTTCCTCTTCTCCCAGTAATTTTTCCCACCCCTTCATTCTTCTTCCTTACTATCGTCACATCAGAGTTCATTCACAACCATACACTCCATACATGTGATACCCCTCACCCCCGACCCTCTCTGTCTGCCTCAATAACAGAAACAATTCTTGAGAGTTACAGATGTTATTCTCCCATCTAGGGAGGTAAACAGTTTAACCTTTAAATAATATATTTTCCCTGTTTATCATTCTATCCTTTTCTTTCCTGTGTTTGAAGAATAAATTTTCTGTTCAGTTCTATTTTTTTTTCAGTAGAAATGATTGAAAGTCTCTTACTTTATTGAAGATTCATCTCCTCCCCTGAAACACAATGCTCATTCTTGCTTGGTAGTTAATTCTTTCTTGTAACCAGGTCTTTTGCCTTCCACAATATGACATTCCAGACCCTCTGATCCTTTCTTATAGAAGCTACCAGGTCCTGGGTAATCTTTGCTGTTGCTTCCTGATATTTGAATTGTTTTTGTCTGGCAACTTGCAGTATTTTTTCCTTGAGATTGTAGTTCTAGAGTTTTGCAACAATATACTTTGGGTTTTTCTTGTGGGATCTCTTTCTGGAGACGATTGGTGGATTCTTTCATTGACTATTTCTCCTTCTATTTCTAGAATATCAGGACAGTTTTCCTTAATGATCTCTTGTAAAATGCTATGTAGGATCATTTTTTGGTCATGGCTTCCAGATAGAACAATAAATTTTAAATTGTCCCTTCTAACAGGGGACAATTTCCATATCAATTCTTTTTTTTTGCAATTAGCTATTTTACACTTATTTTCTTCCATTTAAAAATTATTTTTAGTTTGCTTGACTGATTTTTGATCTCTCATAGAGTCATTAGCTTCCATTTGGTTAATTCTACTTTCGAAGGCGTTGTTTTCTTCAGTGGATTTTTTTTTCATTTAGCCAATTGCAGTTTTTAAGGAATTGTCTTCCTTTTCCGGGCTGTTGACACTCTTTTGCATACCTCATTTATTTTCTGATTTTTCTTTTAACTCTCTTATTTTCCTTTTAAAATCTATTGTGAACAATTCTAATAAGTGTCTTTGGGCTTAAAAGAAATTCATATCACTCTTTGAGATTTCCTCTGTGGACATTCTGTCCATGTCTCAGTTTTGGTCTTCCCTGTCACCACAGTAGTTTTCTAGAGTCAAGGTTTTTTTTTTTTTTTTTTTTTTCTGTTTCTTACTGATTTTCTTTTCTTTCTTTCTTTCTTTCTTTCTTTCTTTCTTTCTTTCTTTCTTTCTTTCTTTCTTTCTTTCTTTCTTTCTTTCTTTCTTTCTTCTTTCTTTCTTCCTCTCTCTCTCTCTCTCTCTCTCTCTCTCTCTCTCTCTCTCTCTCTCTCTTTTGCTGAGGCAATGGGGGTAAGTGACTTGCCCAGGGTCACACAGTTAGGAAGTGTTAAGTGTCTGAGGCCATATGTGAACTCAGGTACTCCTGACTCAAAGCTGATGTTTTATCCATTGCACCAAGTAGCTGCTCCTCTTTCCTTTTCTTTTGGCATTTCCTCTTTTTTACTTTTATTTTCCTTCTGAGATGGGACTGCACACCATTTATTTGCTTCTCTGCTGAGCCAAGATAATGATTTGTTGTGATTAAGAGACCCTCTCACTAGCTTTCCTAGATTTCTTCTGAGCTGGATTGAACATTCTTTTTCACCTCATTAAGAATGACTTTTCTTAAACTTTTTCTAATCCATCTTGAGATGGAGAATGGTTTCATTCTGTTAGACTATTCAGAGGTTTGAATTCATGCGATTTTTTTTATGGAAACTGGAAGTGTTCAAGCAGCTTCCTGGCTTCACTTCACCATCTTGAGCCTATTCTATGAACTTTCTTCACTCATTTTTAAAGAATGAAGTCTGCTCCTAGGGCACAGGGAAGATTGTTCCAAGATTCCTCTAGAGGGCAAGAGGAGTTTCAAACTGCACTAGAGCCAGGGCTTCAGGTTCCCCACCTGTGGTGAGTGGGTTTGGCCAAGATGGGGTACATGGCTCACTATGTGCCTTCTGTAGTTGCACTGGAACTTCACAGCTAGTCTGCTGATCCCCTGGTTTTCTGAACCAGGATAGAGTAGCCAACACTGCTTAATTTTTGGGAAGTCTCTGCTAGATTTCCCAGATGTGGGCCCTTTCCACTCTGTGACTCCCTCCACTGCACCTATGTTGGATTGCATTCCCTTTTCCCCAGTTGAAACAAAGCTTCACTGAAATCCTTCCAAGATATCTTCTGCTGGAAATTTGTTGCATCCTAAATATTTGTGGGTTCTATGATTTCAAAATCCATTCAGAGGCTTGATCTACTGTTGTTTCTGAAGGAAGGCAGGAAAAGGTCAGGCAAAGTCCCTTCTATTCCCTGCCATCTTAGCTCTTCTCCCTCCCTTCCAGATCTGAGCCTCAAAAGAAATCAAAATTTGCAGGAGGTGAAGATGAAGAAATCTAGCATTTCAGGACTTAGGAATGATATCAAAATGCCTGGAATCATCAGAATGAAATTGAGAGTTACTCATCAGTTTTATCTGGAACAATGAGAAAAGCTTTAGAATACAAGTAGAAAGGTGACATAGTCAGGTTGTGAATATCTGAAAGGCCAGACCAAAGTACATTAGGGACTGTATGAAGGATAAGCTATATAGAATGGAGATTAGAGGTAGGAAGAACAATCGAAAGCATATTATATTAGCACAGTTTGAAGCTGAGGAAAGGCTGAAATAGTTATAAGCATGCCTAAAGTTTGAACTAGTTCTACCTCAAGCTTTATGCATGTTTATGCTTAGGATTTTCAGCAGTACAATGAAGTATAGAAATGTGAGATTGTGTATTTTCCTAGGTATTTCATATTATATTTGTATATGCATCATATAAAGAATCAAATATTGAATAATGTTGAACAAAAGGATGGAGGGCAAATGATGCTTTCATTATGTATTTTTAAAAACTTATACATATATATTAGTTCTACATGTACACTTATTTTTTACATATTTCCTTATGAATCTTGTTGGAGAAAAAATCAGGACAAAAGGAAAAAACCATGAGAGAAAAAAGAAAATGTAAGAAAAAGAAAAAAATGTGAACATAGCATGTGTTGATTTACATTCAGTCTCCATAATTCTATCTCTAGAGGTGAATGGTGTTTTCTATCCAAAGTTTATTGGGATTGCCTTAGATCACTGAACCACTGAGAAGAACTAAGTCTGTTATAGATGATTATTCCACAATTTTGCTGTTACTGTGTACAATGTATTCCTGATTTGCTTTGTTTTGCTTAGCATTATTTCCTGTAAATCTTTCCTGGTCTTTCTAAAAAATCAGATTTTTCATCATCTTTTCATTATTTTGAATGTAATTTAGATTTGGGCATATATTTTACTAGTATCTCCCTCTCCTTGATTCTGGATTCTAATTATGAAGAATGAATGCTGCAAATAGATATTCTTTAGTGTATGCTTAGAACCCAGGGAACTCAGCTACTGTTAAAGACAAATTCCCAAAGTGATCATAGTGACCTCATTTTGTTTGCTTGTGTAACACACAAGATCAACCTCTGGAGATCCGAATTCCATGGGAAAAAACCCTAAACAACTATGTAAACATACACAAGCAGATAGAGAAACAAATCTGAAATTATTCTGGATATGGATTTACCTCTTCCCTGTTTCCTCATGATGAAATGCACACCGATGATGCTTTATTATATTTCTTGAGAATAAAGTATTTGGCCTTTCGGGATCATCAGCAAAATCCTGATAGTTTGTATATACCACTTTCTATCACTTTTCTGCGATTGCTTTTTGAAGACAACTAACCAATCACTGTGGAATTGTGTGTGTGTTTGCAGACTTAATGATATTGATAGATCCCTATGCTGGCATAAGAAAGAGAAACTATTAAATTTTTTATTCAATCACTTCTGCTTAACTAAGCTACTGACATCACCTGTTTCTGATTTTTTTTTTTTTATATTTTGAGAAAATAGAATCCTTAGAAATGTGGAATAATTGAAAGGCCAAACTAACTTTAAAATTTAGGATTCCTCCTTTATACAGATTATTTAAAAAAAAAAAAAACAGAAAGGTGTTGCAACTAGGTATTTGAGTAGAGATATTTATATCATCCATAATGGGCATATTTTCAGGAGGAGATTATTTGATTGACAATCATTTAGGTATATAATAGCCTGGGTCAACTTTGCAAAGTTGACTTAACTCTACAAATGTTAGTTATATACTGAGTTTGAATGATATCTTTGGAAAGATGAATTATTTATGTGGCAAGGGTTTCAAAGAAAAAAAATACTTACTTCATAGTTGTTCACTCTCCAATAAAAATGAATTTTTTTCAAGTTTGAGCCTCTTTTTCTTTGAGAAATAATAGAAGGAAGGAAGGAAAAGGAGTAAGGAAGAGGGAAGGAAGAAAGAAGGAAAATCTGAAAAAATCTGAACTCACATTAGGTGATCTTTCTAAAATACTTTCTGAATATGTACTTCTCCAATTCTTTTTCTCTTAAAGGGAATGAATTTGTGTGTGTGTGTGTGTGTGTGTGTATTCAATTTGTATATATTTTCTACTTCTCCATCTGGTATCTGCTTTAACACCAGTCTACCTGTATAGTGTCAAGAGTACTTTAGCCTTTTCATTATCAAAAGGGAGAAAAATATAATAAGGAATTTTCTGTAAAAGAAAGAAGTCTCTCTACAATCATCCCCCACCTCATTTTTGTTGTGTTTTTGTTTAGCTGTATTTGTGCAAGTTTCTTGCCATTTACCTTTGAATTTGCATTGCCTATTGATTGGCAATTTTAAACTGTTTATTGTGCTCTTTTGTTTCACTGTTCAAGAGCTAAAACAAAAGCCACCGGGCCCTATGAGGTATACATTTGCATGCGGCAAACGTTGCTTGAGGAAAAAGTAATTGCTAATGCATATTTATGTGGCACAAATTTGCCATTTGTTTATGCATAAAATTATCAATAGTGCAGGGCGGCCCAGCCGTAGAAAATGGTGACCTTTTTAGCTTAATAAATAGAAATCAGCTGTTATTGTGAAGAGATCAGCCATTTATTCTGTGTTGAGGGACACTGCCGGGAAAATGTAGATTGGTGCTGGCAATATCATTAAATGGAAGGCCAGTGACCCTTTCGGTAGAGTCTATTATACTTTATCTAATAGAGGATAAATGACTCAGTTGGCAAATGGATTAAAGAACACTGGGTTTTTGTTTTTTTCAATTTATTTCATAACCATATAGATTTTTTTTTTCAGCCAGTAAAACTAAATAGAAATTTTCAGGCTGACCTGTTGCTAGAATTTGCATAGCACTGTGGTTCCTTTAACTAGCTTCCTTATTCATTAATCACAGCTATTTTGTTCTGTATCTTTTAGAATGAAGGAATCACACAAGTGATTTTTCCTAGAAAAGTCTCTTTCAGTGTAATTTATCATCTTTTTCTTTAATTTAAAATTATCATTAAATTATGCAAAATTAATTTAAATTTAAAGACTGGGGAGAATTAGCAATCACACAATAAAGATTTGTTGACTGACTGACAATAAAGATTTGTGATGAGTATGTAAGGTTGAAAGTACAGTATATTGCTCTGCAGTCAAGGGACATGGATTCAAATCCAGAGTGTTGTCATTTACTCTTAAACACATTCTGTATTAGTCAATCCAGCTCTTTGGGAAGACTGTTTCTTCCTCTCTAAAAAAGAGGAAATTGGACTAGATGATCTCTAAGATTTCTTTCAACTCTTAATCTGTCATAACTTTGGAAGACACGATATTAATAAATTCCATTATCTTTAAGGTTTCCTTATTTCAGATTAAAATACTATATGTGAAGTTTATGTCTATTTATTAACTTTGTTCCCTATAAACCAAAGTGTTACTATCCTAAGTTAACCAACTTGTAGTCCCAAGAAATTTTGTCAGTTACCCCCTGCTGTATGTAGTGAAGGATATGGCTTCAGTCTGAAAGGCTGATCTAGCATCGATAGCTAGTGGTATGATAAGGAGGAATCTTGTATTGCTGCCATTCCATTAATTTTGCTTGTTAGTCAGCCCTGCAGCCCCAGGGCTTTTGATCAAACCATCCAGAATTGGTTTAAAAAAGTAATGTTTTGTTTTGTTTGAAGTACAATAAATATCTCTCAAGGAAAAAAAAAAAAGCAAACCCAAAGAAAAAGCCCAAACAACCTGTTCAAAGCCTCCACGAGAGAGGTGAGGTTTTGCTGTACCTAACCTCCCCTGATTCTCCAACTTGGAGGTGTGTAGGGAGGCAGTCGATTTCTGTATAGTGCATCAGCAGCGTGACTGAGCAACCTTTTACTGGCAAGAATGGAATTGTTGTTCCTTTTTTAAAGTAGAGGGTGTAAATACAACTCAAGCACTAAAGTACATTAGTCTATAAAATGAATATTTTTTTTTCTATGTCATTTATAAGGTATTGATTTTGGGTCCATTAGACTCTCAGTCCCTAAGAAAAAAATGCTTTTAATGGGTAGGTTGGACTTTGCAGAAAGAAGAATGGCAGTTGTTAACCCCTTCTATCTTGAGCTTCTGCTATTGTCAGAAGCACTAAGTGAGTACAGGGAGTTGAGAAAGAGGACCCTAGAGGGAGGGGGAAAGAACTGTTTCTTACTTTCTGTTTTAGGTACTCCTTCCAAGGAAGAAATTATGAAACAAATTTCAAGTCACTTTCTGCCTTGATCCTGGATGTAGTACATTTTGTTGTTGTCTTTCGCAAAAAGAACCAGATCATTTTGAGATGATATTTGGTGTGTTTGTAAATATTTTTTTCTAATATGATTGATTAACAAACTTTCCTGGCCCCCAATCTTTACAAATATTTATTGACATAGGAACTCTATAAAGAGTTCCACTATAAAGTGGAACAGATGCTGGGAACAGATAATGAAAAAAAGAAATACTAATAATTAGTTTTACTTTTTAAAAAACTGAAAATTCATTCATTATAAGTGAAGAAAGCTAACAAAACCATCTCAGAGGCATGACTTGCCACTGACAAATTTGTACATGATTTTGGTGAGAATAGACACTGTGGTGGTTTTCTTAAATGATCATTTCTTTTCTATAAACATAGAGAAGATTTCTTACAGAAGCCTCTTATCTAATATGAAGGTGTCTGAAAATAATTCTACTCCTAATTAAGCTAAATGGCTAAATACTTATAATGATGACATAGTCTAAAAAAACTAATGCTTCTATGTATCTAAAAATGGAAAAATAATTCCATCAAGTTGCTTTGAGAATTAATATCTTTATTCTTACAGTTGTTTGTAGAATAGCACTAAGTTGCTTCTTTAGAAATATGATTACAATAGATTTAATATTTTATTTTTAATTCTTTTCAACCTTCTGATACAATGGTATATTTCTATATATTTCTTATTTTTAAAGATAAATGAGCCAAGTTAAATCTCATTTCATAAAATTTCATCGTCAAGAAAACTGTCAGCAAGAATTATTTAGAACTTCATATTTTAATTTGATTTTTCATCTTATATAGTAAAAATATTTAAAAATACAGGCTCCCTCTTGTGGGTAAAATTCTACTTCTCAATTTTCATATTGCATAATGACTGTGATCTGACAAATAAAATAACTATCTTGCATTTTAAGCAAATTTGGCTACTGTTGTGTTTTTCCAGTTTGTGAGATAATTCCTTTCCCCTTTCTGCTCCAGGTCAAACACTAGTATACATTTAGCACTTACCTAAAGACTGTCATTTGTGAGTGGTGAGGTTGAGACCGGAAAGAAGTAGTAGTGGGATGGATTGTTTTAATTTCTAATTTTTTTTAGTTGAGAGGAGGTATTTGGTGAACCTTATGAAATGAATCAAGGAAGTAAAATGTAGCATATTATTTAAAATTATTTTTGTGTATTACACACACACTATATTTTCCTTACTTTTAGCTTCTACTAGTTTGCTTTCTTTCTTAATCAGTTTTTCCATTTTTACTTTCCCCCATTTTTTAAAAGAGATAGCTGGTAACATAATTGATAAAGTGCTAGACCACTGACTCAAAAAAAATGAGTTCAAAATCAGCTTCAGATACTTAATTAGATGTGTGATTTTTGTCAAATCATTTAACTTTTCTGCATCAGTTCAAATGAAATATTTCCTGAGAAGTTAGGTTTTTAAGAGAATTCTGATGCCTTTAAGTAATACCCTTTTGCAAAGAATGCCATCATTATTTTTAAAGCTTCAGCAATTCTCTCAGTCTGAAAGTAACATGCTAAAGATCCTCAAAAAATAATTCAAATTAATTTTATTTTTCTAGCATAGTCTTGCTGATGATCCAACTCCTGTTTGATCCCACTGACAAGAGTTCTGACGCTGTAAAGAAAACTTTTTTTCAACCCTGGGTAAGAAAACAAAAAGTTTTGTCATCCTTATTTGGTGTAAGGACTAAAGGACAATTTGGACTCATGCTTATCTAAATTCAAACATAAAGTATACAGCCCATAATAAATGTTTAAACTATACTGTTGCATGAATTGTCATCTCCTTAAGGAACCATCTACCACAACAAAATAAAATCCCCTGCCTTCACGTAATAACTAATTTCTTTTTACCTTAGTCTAATAAGTGCTACATTTATTGAAGCTATAAATGTTTATTTCACTGGTAACAGTTTCTAAAAAGCTTATTTCCATTTCTCCCTCTTTTAATACTTGGGGATAGTTTGGGAAGATCAAATGTTTCCTCAAAATTTTCCTGAGATATTTAGTACACTAAAGTATACTTTTGATATCACATTTAAAAAACTGTAGTGGAGTCTGGCAAATTTCCCCCAAAAGATTGTACTTCTTATAAAACATTATTTTTCCCCTTTGTGTTGACTCTCTAATATTTCCTTGTTCTCCCAATGAAATTCAAATGTAAAGACATGACCTGGAAACTTGGTATCTCTATTTCCGTGAATCATTAACCAGTTTTTAGCTATCATGTAAGTAAATATATTATTCTGAAAGAACCACCACCATTAGCCATGAAAGGCTTTTTTCCCCCATATACTTTATTCATTTACTACCAACAACAAAAATACCAGTCAGGATCAGTATATCCTACTAATCCATTCTTGCAGGGACTAGCCTTGGAATTTTAAGAGGTAACTATGTTTGGGAAAGGATTTCGATTTGAAGAACACCATAATATTCCTTATAATATGTGTATTGACACATAATATGTGTCACTAAACTGTTAAAATTCTAGGTAATGTTTTTTTTTTCTTATAAATGTTTGGGAACAAAATTCAAAATGTTTATAGAATGACATATTCTAAAAAGTGCCCTCATCTAACCCATTATGGAAGGGGTGGGGTGAATAGGTCTGGACCTGGTATTTTACTGTTTTTTAGCAAACACCCTATGAGGAATATTCACTCTCCCCTTTCAAAACATACTTTGTATGAAAAGGTTGGCATATGTCCTTCTTTGTGCAAGTACAGATGTGACTTCCAGTCTAATCTCCTTCTACTAGTTTCTCCTCCAGCCAAGACTATAATCTGACTTGAAATACATTTTTACCCTCAATAGATCCATTTAGCAGCACAGACTATGCTACAGCATTTCTGCTTTTTTCAAGAAATTCATTAAAAGTATACTTGCCAGCACAGTAGTTTCAGTGTCTGTTTTTTTTTCCCCCTTTGTGCAGGGAGGTTTAGGTTTACCTTGGAACTTTTAAGAAGTGAGTAGTGAAACTGTTCCTTTCAAGGAAACTCACACTTAGCAAAATAATTTTTGAGAAATTCTCTTTGGGCACAGCAGAATAACTGCTGAGGACAGGACTATTGCTGTTCAGAATTGTTGTAAACAGAAGCAGACTATAAAGGACTAAATCAATGATTTTCAAAGTAATCCTAGTTGTTATAATTTGAAGCAGTACATGTGTATTAAATATATTAATTTTGTTCAAGTACTCAGATATACTTGGTATGTAAATAAATTTAAAATAAAATAATTGAGGATGATAGGAAATAAATGCTCTCATTGGATATTCAGCATCCCATAACACTAATATGGATCACAATTATAAATATTGTTGGATTTCATATGAAAATGTATCAGGCAATGTGTTATTAAGATTTTTAGAAACTAAGAATAAAGATGTATATATTCATTTCTATTTGGCAATTACATTCCCATGATAAAGACATCTGTATAGATCAATAGACATACTCATGAAGGAGAAGTTGAATGTTAGTTTTATTGTGAGAAATAGCATAAGGATATTGGTGATCCTAGTTTTTGAGGGGAACATACTATTAGCAGCCATTTAGTTTTTGATATTGATAACAAAGCATTTTTGTGTTTATATGTTATTGTATTTGTAATTATTTTGTTTGCACACTTCTCAAAGTAATAATTTGTGAACTTTTTTTTTCTGAAAAGCCTTTTGATAAGTTTTTGTTTTTCCTTGTTTATGCAAGTGGCTTTTTCCAATTTTATTGTTCTGTTTCCATACATTTTACACAAAACATTTCATAGAAATATTTTTTGCATCATATTTTATTCAAACAAATCAAAAAGTTATTATAGTTTTAAACAATACACAAAAATTGAACATATTATATAAAGATGCTGATGGTGATGCTATCTAACATTTATATAGCACTTGCTATATACCTGGTATTGTACTAAACACTTTACAATGATCCCATTGAATCCTCACAACAACTCTAAAAGATGAGGAATCTGATGCAGATCGAGGTTAAAGTATTTTCCCAAGGTAATACAACTAGTAAAAAGTTGTCAGATTTGGTCAGATTTGAACTCAGGCATTTTTGACTCCAGATTTAGCAGTATCCATTGTGTCACATAACCCTACACTGATTGATAGAAATTTAGGGGAGATGAGGTTGGCATCTAGATTCTACAAGCTCTGATATAAATTTGCACTCATCTGCACAGTACCATATTATAGTATACTGTATTCACTGTCATTTGGAGTTAATTCACAGTGATAATCATGCTTCTGTTGAATCTGATTTGAACTGTGTATTTATTGGGGGAAAAAGGTGAATGTATTTACATAGAATTATACAAGGAAATAACTGACAATTTTTTCCATAATACTTTCCTACCTTCTCATTCTCACCTCCTTGTACCCAGGAGGAGAGCTTGAGCCACAATTTGGAAAACTCTGAATTGAGCATGAATTACTTAATAGCTCTGCACTGATTGTATTTTTCAAATAGAATGATGATAATGTCACTGTTTTATTTAAAGAGAACTCTATATTCTTGAAATAAGGAAAATAATCCCAATGGATTATAAATTTTCAAGAGAAGTCTCTATAATGTAAGATTGCCCTATATTACTTAATTTTTGAGAATGGAATACTGTGTCAATAAATCTATTGTATAATTTTCATACTATTGATAAGAACTCTATGCAGTACACTAACTAAAAACAAATAGGTAGGGAATCAAATTAAAGTTAAATTTAAACAGTCTGCTACTTCTAGTTAAAAATTTAAATTATTGTGAAACCATTGTAATCAAACAAGATCAAAGGATCATGGTATAATTCATTGTGTCCTAAAGACATAAATACTGGCTGTAGTAAATAAGAAGCATATTGATTTTATCATTTAGATGAATGCAAAATTCTCCATACCTAGTTATCCATATAACTGTATATGCTCTATTCTTTTGACTGCATTTCAATATTAACATGTCAAAGGTGAGATTCCCTAAGTAAAATATTTTCTTAATTAATTGTCAACAAAGATAATATAGTTTCCTAAACTTCACACAGCTCAGAATACTTTTTCAAAATTTGGGCGTGGACCATTTTATTGAAATCTCTTGTTCAAGGTCCCTCCTTCTGTATCTAATCTCTCAATTTTTCCAAGTTAATTAGAATTCTATTTTACAATGTATTATGGAATTAAATCTTAACATTTATCTTTAATATACAATTAAAATCATTATACTGAATATTGACATTTTTATACTGCCCTGTAATATTTTAATAATGTTTTATTTCAGCCATGTAGGTACTCTAACTCTCATCAGCAACAAAATTCATTATTCTTTTTTTTATAAGTGAATTAAATTTTTAATCAATTCCATCCTAAATACAGAACTAGAAAAATAAAGGTTTCCTTCTAACATAATTCTTTTTAAATTTATTTTTAATACACATTGTTTTATGAATTATGTTGGGAGAATAAAATCAGAGCAAATGGGCAAACCCATGGAATAGATTAAAAAAAAAAACAGCAGAAAAAAGAGGTAAACATAGCATGTGTTGACTTACATTCAGTCTCCTTAGTTCTTTCTCTGGTTGCAGATGGCATTTTCCATCTAAAGTCTATTGGAATTCCTTTGAATCATTGAACGATTGGGAAGAACCAGCTTTCATAGGTGATCATCACACATTCTTGCTGTTATTGTGTATAATGTATTCCTGCTTCTGCTTGTTTCACTCAGCATCAGTTCATGTAAATCTTTACAGGCCTTTCTGTAGTCAACTTCTTCATCATTTTTATAGAATAATAATATTTCATTACCTTCATGTACCACTTGTTCAGCTACTCCCCAATTGATGGAAATCCACTCCTTTTCCTATTCTTTGCTACTACATTAAAGAGATGCTATGAACATTTTTGCACATGTGGGTTCTTTTCCTTGCTTTGTGATTTCCTTGGGATACAAACCCAGTATGGCACTGCTGGGTCAAAAGTTTGATAGCCCTGAGGGCATAGTTCAAATTGCTCTCCAGAATGGTTGGATCATTTCACAACTTCACCAACAATGCATTAGTGTCCCAATTTTCCTACATCCTCTCCAACATTTGTCATTATCCTTTCCTGTCATCTTAGTCAATCTGAGAGGTATGAGATGGTGTCTCATAGTTGTTTTAATTTGCATTTCTCTAATCAACAATGATTTAGACAATTCATTATTCTGTTATTTGGTAGAGGGTCTACAAGAGATGTTCTAGCTAAAAAATTATCATGAACTTTGTCCAAAACTTTTCTGAACTTTACCTGGCTAGATCTTGGAAAAATGATATGTTTAGCTCAGTCAATATTCAAAAGGTTTTTACTTAGTTTTATATCACAGTTTCTTCCATTCTCTTTAATACCAATATTCTAAAAGTGGCTGGAAGGCAGCAAGAAATGGAATCTGAAATCTGAAAAAAAGGAATTGAGCCTTACATGTCAGGCAATGGTAAAATGCCCCTATAGTTGTAACACATAACCAACAAAGAGTTTCAAGGAATAAGATTAAGAAAGATATGTTAGCAAGAGAATATATATATATATACACAAACATATATATTAGGAAAAGAAGTTTCTTTAATCAAAAGATAAGGGTAAAACATGTCAGGGAGACAGTCAGAGGTCCTGGTATCTTTGTGCTAGCAGGAGAAAATAAGGAAAGCCTTCAACACATAAGGTGGACTACTGTAGCAAAATCATGGTAGAACATGAACAAAATGAAAGTTCTATCTCTGCATATCTTCTCCCCAAGTAAAATCATTTCATTGTAACAACAAAAAATGATTAAAATTCACTAATAACTTGTCTGATAATATATACATCTTTCTACAACCTCACATCTCTATCAAGGAAGCAAGAATTTATTAAATACCTACAAAGTGTCAGGCACTGGCCTAAGCACTTTCAAAATATTATCTAATTTGGTACCCTGTCATGAAGAGAAAATTGTGCTCTACAGTCCAAGACTGGTTGTATTCAATTGTCTTTTAGAGTTGTTTTTCTTAGCAATATTTTAATTATTACTGGAGTGACATTCCTCATTGTTTTTTCCTCACTCTACACCAATTCAAACAACTTTTTATATCTTTATGATATCCTCAGAGCTACCATTTCTTATTAGTAATCAATGATTTGTCACTTTATGTATGAGTTATGAATATTGTTATGAATATTTTGGTATGTAAGACCGTTATTCTTGTCTTTCATTTCCTTGGAATATCTCTCAGTCATATGAAAAGGAGTATGAATAGTTTGTTGATTTTATAATATAATTCTAAATTATTTCACAGAAATTTTGTATGAATTTAATGCACCACTGAAAGTAAACTAGTACAATCTTCATTGGCTGAGAGAGAACCTACAGAAATAAAATAATACATACTTGGAGCCTTAAAGCATTGAAATTAACTTTTCTATGTTTATTATTCTAGGTGGCACAGCAATAATTGAAAATATCTGCAGTTATTTGGTGGATCTCAGGGATATCTGGATAATATAGGGAAAAATAACTTCTCATGAAATTATAGAATTTATTCTTTAACAGTTATAACCAGGACTGGCACCTACCTAGAGCTCCATTCCTTATGAGACAAAATAAAATATAAAAAGAAAGTAAAGTTCAAGAAAGCTAATCGTGATATTATCAATGATATATTCTATTCCATACCTATAATCCTCAACATTGACAATTGAGTGAGCAAGAAGAATCTCATAATAGAACGTAATAAATATTTTTGATTGGTTTATATTTTGATCTCAAAGATCAGAACTCAAGTGCCAGGAATAGAAATTTTAAAGAGTAAATTTAAGCTTACACATAAAGAAATCCAAAAAGTAGATTAGGTTTTCTTGGTATTTTGTTAGAGGGGAATTTCTACCTTTGAGGGTTTTTTCTATTTTCTCCTGACATCCGAAGAGTATCACTGGAACATTAACCATGCAACTAGCCAATCTATTCCTTCTAGTATATATAATCCTCTTGTTGAAAGTTTACTTGTGTTCTTTGAAGCTCTTCATCAGTTATGTGTCTGCTCACGTCTACTACGTGCTTCTCCATTGTCCTCTGTGTAATGTTCATTTTTAATTAATAAATATTAATGATATTAATAAAATAGGCACATGTATGAAGTAGAAAATGATGGACTATCTGTGATTTTAAACATTTTATGGGAAATGAAATAGAGCGAGAAAAAATATAAAAAGAAAGTAAAGTTCAAGAAAGCTAATCGTGATATTATCAATGATATATTCTATTCCATACCTATAATCCTCAACATTGACAATTGAGTGAACAAGAAGAATCTCATAATAGAACGTAATAAATATTTTTGATTGGTTTATATTTTGATCTCAAAGATCAGAACTCAAGTGCCAGGAATAGAAATTTTAAAGAGTAAATTTAAGCTTACACATAAAGAAATCCAAAAAGTAGATTAGGTTTTCTTGGTATTTTGTTAGAGGGGAATTTCTACCTTTGAGGGTTTTTTCTATTTTCTCCTGACATCCGAAGAGTATCACTGGAACATTAACCATGCAACTAGCCAATCTATTCCTTCTAGTATATATAATCCTCTTGTTGAAAGTTTACTTGTGTTCTTTGAAGCTCTTCATCAGTTATATGTCTGCTTACGTCTACTACATGCTTCTCCATTGTCCTCTGTGTAATGTTCATTTTTAATTAATAAATATTAATGATATTAATAAAATAGGCACATATATGAAGTAGAAAATGATGGACTATCTGTGATTTTAAACATTTTATGGTAAATGAAATAGAGCGAGAAAAAATATAAAAATCATTGGCTATATCTCGACTAATCTTTTAAAATCAGATTAATAAGCATCAGGTAACTTTAAAAGCCTGAGGTTACACACATGTGTAGATATGTATTCACATATCTGGGTGCTTATACACTAATGCATAAACTACTGACAAAAAAACTAGGAAAAGGGCTATAGAATTGTTTATAGCATTTCTTAGAAAAGCAACTGAGAATAGGAGAAGCTCTTTTAATCATACAAATTTAGTATAAAGATCTGTCCAAAATATCACCATAAAATTTTATAAGCAAGTAAGCAAATTATCAATCTGAGTGGATAAAGTTTTGCCTGAGGTCAACTTATCCTAATAATAAACTACTAAATAAGTGGAATGAGTTAAACTGCTGAGTTTTCTTATTATATAACAATAAATTATCTCAAAATCTATAAGCCAAAAACATTTTTATTTTTGTTTTAAGTTATTTTCAAATTGAGCTGCACAAATGTAATGTTTGCTTAATAATGCTATTATTTCATTAATTATTGCTGAGATAGGTTGTTATGAAAGTTCTTAATCATCTCAATGCCCTAATATTCAGTGAGATCTTTGATTGATTATATATATATATATATATATATATATATATATATATATATATATATATATATATATACACTCACAAGTTTATTTGGTAAAGATGAAATATTCCCCATTTTCTTAACATTGTCAGGATATGCCACATGAGACATTCATCAATTATTTTTCATTCTCTAAGAAAACAAAACAAAACAAAACAAAAACTCCAGACTATATCCAAGACAATTTTTATTATGAATTTTTATCAGCATCAACAACCATTTCAGTATACAAAAGAAAAAGAATTGTATAAGAAGTTTTTGCTATGGGGGAAAGGGGACAAGTAGCTACCTACTATATGCCAAACACTCATTTAATAAGTTCTTTACCAATATGATCTCATTTGAGCCTCACAAAATTATATAATGTAGGCAATATTATTATCCTCTTTTCACAATTAAGGAAACTGAGGCAGAGAGAGATCATGTCTTTTACACAGGGTACACAGTTAGCAAGTCTAAGAGGAAAATTTTAACTTGAGTCTTCTTGACTCTATGCCCAGCACCATGAAGTAACCTAGTTGGATTCTCATCACCTCTTGACTGCCAATTTTCATCACACTGGATTTGATCCAGTGCTCTAACTTGTCACAATTTATCTGGTTCTTGATTTTATTTTTCAAATTGTTAGCTAATTTCTCCTATCTTTAGTCATCTGGATTTTTAGGATTCCATGAATTACTTTATCCAAGACTATGATAAAAATGTTAAACTATATAATGCCAAACAAAACTAAACACATTCCACTGGAGTTTTTTAATTGATGTTAAAGCACTAATTCCTATTTTTGGAAATAGTCATTGAAGCAATTTTAACTTCTTTACACTGTGCTGTCTTTTAGCCTTCATCTTTCTTTTCTAAAATGATAACAACAACAATAATATAGCTAGTATTTTTATGTAGCCCTTTAGAATTTAGAAAGTACATTATATATGTATTTTAATTTGGTCATTACAATCCTAGGAAGTTGGGGTTATTATTAAGTGATTTGCATAAGTACACACAGCTAGCAAGTGTCTGCAGCAAAATCTGAATTTGAATCCTCTTGATTCCAAATCTTGTACTATATCCATTATGCTATCTAGAGAGATTCAGTCAAATTCTTTTTGTAAATCTAAATAAATCATATCTATATTTAGTAAATATATTATATATATATATGTATGTATATATGAGATGGTATTGCATAGAATAGATATATAACATAGATTTAAATATAAAGTTATACTGGATTCTATCTAAGCCAGCTCTAAACATATGGTCCTATATATATATAGTCAGGATTGATCTAGACACTCCAGATCAATTAAGTTCTGCACTACCCCGCTTCACTTGATGAAATTATAGGATATAAAGTACAGATAACCAGAGTAATAAAGTTAATTAGGGTTTACCCCTTTCCATCGTTAAGTGATAGTATTTAATGTTTATAAAGAGTCTGAAATTCTGAGTAACTCATACCCTGAATTATTTCTTTTGTTTATGCAAGCTTAAAGACTGGGAAAGTGAAACTGGCCCATTTGTTCTTTTTTAATGGTTTAGGGTAAAGGAAATATAATGAAATTATTCAGATAAGATAAGTATTTCACATTGTCAACTGGCTGATTGGAGGATGAGGTTAGCCTACTGGCTAAAAAAAAAAAAAAAAAAAAAAAAAAAAAAAACACAGGAGAAAGATGAGAATGAATTTCTGATATATACCAATAAAGTACTACAAAGGGAAGACGAACAAATGCAAAGAAAACAAAATGCTACCAGAAATTTAAAGAGAGAGCTAAATTTTCTCCTTCTGGGTTCAGGGAATGGATTCTGCTGGGTATTTCCACTTAGCTGTCCTATCATCCATTAAAAGCCAAAACTCAGGTTATCCTTTCTTTTTATCTTGTCCTTGCTCCTCACTTAATAATTTCTTTTTAATGGTGTTACCATTTTCCCAGTTATACAGTCTATAATTTCAATTATTTGTCAGTTTTCTCTCCTCTTCATCCATGCCCCACAGTCCTCAATGATTGCTGTTAAAGCATATTTATTCTTCAATATCTCTATTACTATTTCCTTCTCTTTCATTTCTAATGCAATCTATTATTAGGTCAAATATGAATAATATGTTATTACATATGATATATCACAAATTATATTCGATAATGTATCAGCCATATTATTGCCAAAGTAGTTTTTTTCTAATAAATAGATCTGATTAAGTCAATAACCTTGTTCAGAAACTTGTAATGACCACTCATTGCTTATTGAGAGAATTCTAAAATCCAGCAGGGATTCTGGTTCTCTAGGATAATGTCAACCCTCTGTAAGAATGGGAAATAGGAGAAAGTGTAGCTAATGTGATTCATTTGGACCCTGTTTGATTTCTACTGATATTATAACTTTATCTGGGTTAATTTTACACACTGGTATCTACCTTGTGTGGAAGATGGGAAGTGGAGCCTAAATTGAAGCACAAAGCCAATAGCAATCCCCAAACCAAGACAACAACAAAAAATCTTTGAGTGCATCATGTTGATGTGTACCATGATGATGATAACACAAGCCTTTCCCATATCCTCTCAATTTCTTCTTCTCACAGCCCTCTTCCAACATTCAATATTAAATTCAAACATTAACTAACACAAAATTCAACATTAAATAGTCTGTGTTGCTATTCAGTTTCTTTTCAGTCATATCTGACTCTCTGTGACCACGTTTGGAGTTATCTTGGCAAAGATACTGAAATGGTTTGCCATTTCTTTCTTCAGCTCAATTTACAGATATGGAACTGAGGCAAACAGAATTTTGCCCAGGGTCACATAGCTAGTAAGCTTCTTAGGCCAGATTTGAACTCAGTAAGATGAATCTTTTTTACTCCAGGCCTGGCACTCTATTCACTCTGCCACCTTGCTGCCCAAAATAAGTGTTTAACACTTATCTGTACATACCAATTAACAATTCACACCTCAAATAAAGAACAGTCTCTGTTTCCATCAAACTAGTGAGGCAGCAATCTCCTCAATGATATGCTTAAATATCTCAGAAGAAAGACAAGCATTATGAACTCTCTATATTAAACTGATTTCAGAGTGATTAAAGTCACCAAGAATTCCCCCTCTTCCTTTCACCTGTTAATTTGTTAAACCAAAATCAATCTAACATTTATTATGTGTCTACAGTGCAAAGAACCCTGTAAGGTGAATGGGGATGGGGTAGAAACATACAAAGTTTAACTAAAACACTGATTTTAACCTTATTAATCTCAACATCATCCTTCCTTTCTTCTGTTTTCTAATCTACTCTGACCTCTTATGTGCACTTAATCATTTTTCATTTAATTGTCATTTATACAGGTCTTATCATTTCTACAAGACTGTTAGTTGTATAAAAATGGAGATAATATAATTTTTCATATTTGAAACTTTAGCACCTACCACAATGAATCGTGTATTTTAAATGTTTTATAAATTATTTATTCGAAGTAGTTTAATAAAAATAAGGACAATATTTAATATTGGGACTTGTATTTTGATGACTATTATTTTAAATCCATCTATCCTCATTGCACTTTTATTATTTCAAGTATATGCATATACATATATACATAAGTATTTGCATAAATAAGATATATAAAATAACAGATTAAAAACATTCCACCAACAATTCAGAAATCACCAAACACCTCTTGACAATTAGCTATAATGTTAATATTGAGTCATAAAAAAAATAACATATCTTACAAGGAAAGAAAAAACTTACAGGAATGATACAGAGTGAAATAGAATCATATCATACAAAATAAATAACATTTTAAATGAAAGAGTAAAAAAAGGAAAGAAAATAAAAGAAATGGAATTATTAAGCTTGTTTCTGAAAAGGGGAGGAGAAATATATATATGCTGTCAGACTCAGTTGCTATTCTGTTTTTTAGTTAACAGTTTTTTGTTCACTCCTTTTAAATTTTTTTTTGTTATTGATTTAAGAACTGGCTCAGGGCAGCTAGATGGTACAATGGATAGAGCACTGGCCTGAAGTCAGAAGGACCTGAATTCAAATCCAGCTTCAGATATTTGACACTAGCTGTGTGACCCTGGGCAAGTCACATAAACAAGCTGATTTTAGAAAGGCCTGGAAAGATTTACGTGACCTGATGCAAAGGAAAATGAGCATAAACAAGAATACATTGTACAATAACAGCAATAATGTGTGATGATCAACAACTATAAAAGACTCCTCAATGGTTCAGTGATTCAAGGCTATCCCAATAGATTTTGGATGGAAAATGCCATATCTATCCAGAAAAAGAAGTAGGAAGATTGAATATAAATCAACACATGCTATGTTCACTTCTTTTTTTTTTGTTTTTTGTTTTTACTCTTTCATCATTTTTCCTTTTTGTCTTCATTTTTCTCTCCCTACAACATTCATAAAACAATGTTTATTAAAAATAAATTATTTTTTAATTGGCTGAATGGATAAGAAATGGGAGAGGATATATTTTAAAATGAAAGTTATTCAAAATGTATAAAATATTTTAAAAGTAAATAAAACAAAGCATATATATCTAAGTCCCAGATAAAAATTGAATTCCTATGGCAGGTGGGAATGGTGGACATAGCAAATAATGTACTGGACCTAAACTCAAGAGATCTGTCTTTAGATCTTAAGACACTTAATAGCAATGTGACAGCAACCAAATCATTTAGCTTCTTTTTGACATAATTTTCTCATTTCTAAAATAAGGATAAAAATAGAAGCTACCTTCCAGAGTTGTTGTGAAGATGAAATGAGATAATAGTTATAAAAAATTTTGCAGGCCTTACAGTGCTATATACATAAAAGATATGTATCTTACTGCTGTGCCACAATTCCTTTTTATTGTCCTGCCTTAGTTTCCCTAAATTGTCCTGCCTCAGTTTCCCTTAATTGTTCTGCCTCAATTCCTTGAATTATTCTGCCTCAATCAATCCCCTGGTGGCAACTCTCCTTTTTTGTCCATTAGGACTGATATAATTTAGGTCTGGTTTCTCTAAGGTTATAAATTGTAAATGTATAAACTCAAGATAAGGGGGAGTTCAGACTTTCTGGCTCCTAAGTCCTCCTGGTTTATTTGAATTTATGGTCCTACCCCCCAACCTGTCAGAACCGGATTGATGGTCCCCTCTTGGAGATTCCTGCTTACCAAAGTTTGGACTCCACCCCCATCCCCCACCCCTGCCTTTGTCTACCTGAGCTTAGAGTATATATTTTATGGGAAACTCACATTTGCTGCTGGATTCTTTGAGACAAAAGTCTGATTTAGCCCTGAGATCTGAGATCCTTTTGGTCCCAGAAAATCTCTCCCTCTCAGAAATCCAAATAAAATATTAAAAACTCTCTAATCTCTAACTTGCCTCAGTTTCTCCAGCATTACATTACATGTACATTGGTGTATAACCATAATTTTAAAATATGTATATGCATATATACATATGTATATGTTTAAATGGGTACATGTGTGTATACATATAGGTACATATGTTACTTTTTTCTACTTTCATAACCTAAATACCTAATTAAACAAGAATAGTTGAGAAGCAAATTTTTAAAAATTGCTTAAATAAAAGAAATGAATTCTGTAATTGAAATCCTCAAAGAAAATTTGAATAATTCCAGTTTCCCCAAAGATGCTATTTTTCTAAGCAGCATCCTCTTTTCTGTCCATTTCTGTGCCTCTGGTAGCTCTCAAAATGTTTTGCTTTGGGCCATCATTTGTTCTTTAAAAAAAAAAAAATATGTTTTTATTAATTGGAATTATCTTAGAAACATGGCAAGGCATATTATTGTTAAAGATCGTGTTTAATTTTAAGAAAATTGCTTCAAATGTTCTAATATGTTTTCTAAAATAATTTTAATATTCTGACCATTTAGGAAGAAAAATACTCTTTAATAGCAGAATTTTCACCTTGAGTATGGCATTTGCTGGGGTAGGAGAAAGCAGAAACTTAGCTATCTAGGTACTTTGTAAATATTCAAGAATAGTCTGAATGAAAAGGTAAAATAGAGGTCAAAAACAAATTAAAAATATTAAGCTACTTACTATAATTAATATCGCTATTTTCCTCATTTCTATTCTATATTCTTCTTTATAGCTATTCCATATTAAAACAAGAGAAACTATCTAGTAACAATAGAAATTTTAGGGAAAATAGACATCAGACATGAAGACTACTTGTGAGGCAGAAATAATGTGACCATTATTTCTGGTGTAAAAGGTTTTTGAATAGCATCATTTGCCTAGAAGCTGTTTTCCAACCTAATAACTCCTAGAATAAAAGTCTGAAATAGTTTCCACAAGGATTAAGGCCATATAACAATTGGTAACTACAAGTTTTCCAGAATTTAATTTCTGATTGGCCCAAAGGTGAAATCTGATTTTAAATTTCTTTAAAGAAGCTATATTTTAAAACAATTATTCTGAGAAAATAAAAATGTTAAGTATTACAGTAATCCTCTAGAGAAGTCTTGTCTGGGTCAAATGCATACAAAGTTATTACCATAATAACCTCCAAGATGGTCATTTCACTGAGTTTTTAATCCATTTGGGAAGAGATTCACTTTTTAAAAAACCTTGTGCTTTAATTTGCCTCAAGCAAAACCTATAGTCAGAACAGTAATACAGTTCTACACTTTGCTTATTATTTCATCATCTTTTTTAGTAAATTTAATTGTTAAAATTTGTTAGAAGACATGAAAATTTGAATGATATGGACCATTAACAGTGATGGCAATTTACCTATGCCTTACTTCTGTTTAGCCCAAGTTTTTAGCTATAGGCAGCATCACATTTAGGAAAGAAAAAAAAAATAGAGTTCAGAAGAATATTTCTTTGGAAAAAATCCAGGTATTCATGCATGGAAGTGATGCCATTTGTGTGCCAAACTGAAAAGAAACTCACACTAAAACCTTTCAGTAAAGCTTTGTTCTTCAAATTAAAGTTAGGAGAGGAGAAAGATATTAAAATATTAGTTCTAAATGAATATCTAGATGAATTACATCAATAAATAGTAAGTAGAATTATATCATTCATTCATTTAAAAGGGATTTATAAAATACCTATCATGAAACAAACACTTCTAGACTCTGGGGATTTAAAAAAAAAAATCATGAATTTATCCTTATCTTCAAGGAGCTCATTTCCTAGAGGAAACATTAACCAAGTAACAAAATGCAAAATATGGAAAAGTTATATAGAGCAATTTTGGAGGGGAAAAGCATTGCTCCCTGAGTCAATACTGTCTTAGTCCTAAACTGAGTAGTGTGTTTCATTCTGGATCCTCTGGAACTTTTTGTGGATAAATTCTTAATTTTTGAATAGACATTTACTTTAAGCATTTTACTTTTCAGCTTATATTTTCTTGACTTCTCTCAGCCAAGTTCAATCTAAGCTTCATGTAGACAAGAAAGTAAGACCTGAACAGACCAAAGAATTCCATAATTTTGTAAAGGTTGTTTACAGGTGAAAGACCTATGGTGCATCTTAACTATTCAGCACTTATGGAGCTACAATGATTAGTGATAAGGACATGTTCCTGGAGAGACAGGCTGAACATTCTCATAGCATTTTCAGCAGACCATTACTAATCAATGCTGAAGCCACTGACATTGTACTTCAAGTTGAAGTCAATGTCTCTCTAGCTGAACTTCCAACAGAAAGCTATTTTGAATGCAGTTAAGTTCTGATGTGGCAAAAATCCTAGTGCTGATTCTATTCCTGCTGAAATTTACAAGGGAGGGAATCCACTGATTATATGTAAGTTGATTGGAATTTTCTGGGTTAAATGACAAGAGGAGGTTATCCCTCAGGAGTTCTAGGATATTTCCATTGTCCATCTCTACAAAGGAAAGGGAAATAGGTTGTCCTGTGATAATCACAGGTGGGTGGAATATCCTCTTAGTCATTGCTGGCTGAAATCCTTCTTAATAGATTGATCCTTCACCTAGGAGATAAATATCTTCCCAAGAGCCAGTGTGGCTTCAGAAAAGGCTTAGGAATGGTCATTAGAGTGTTTGTTGCCCAACAAATGCAAAAGTAATGCTAGGAGAAGAAAAGAAGTTTGTATTTGACATCCACTGATCTTACCAAGATCTTTGGTATTCTTGGTCATGAGGGCTTGTGGAGATGCAAAATTTGGTTGTCCAGAGAAGTTCATCAGTATCGTAAGCCAATTTCATAATGGCATGCTTGCTTGAGTTTTGGATAATGGATGATCTCATGCTTTCCCACTCACCAAAGTAGTGAAATATGGATGTGCATCTACTCCCTTTCTTTTTGGCACAATTTCATTGCTTTTTAGCATCAAGGTCAATTATCAGACTGATGATAAATTATTTAGTCTGAAAACACTACAAGCCAAACACTATAAGCCAAAATGAAAGTAAAGGGAGAGTTGGTATGAGGCCTTTTGTTCATAAATGATCATGTGGTCAATGCAGCCTCTGATGTCAAAATGCAACAGAGTATATATCTATTCTCTGTCATTTGTGCTAATTTTTGCCTAATAATTAGCATAATTAAAAGAAAACAGAAGTTTTCCACCACTCAGCCCTGCACCATTTATACATGGAACCACTGATTATGGCAAATAGAGAAATTCTGAATGCTATAGATAAGTTCATTTATCTTGGCAGTATACTTTCTTTTTTTCTTCCTTTATGAATTTATTTTTTAATATACATTGCTTTACAAATCATGTTGGGAGAAAAAAAAATCAGACAAAAGGGAAAAAACATAAAAGAGAAAAAAACAGAAAAAAGAAGTGAACATAGCATGTGATGATTTATATTCCATCTCCATAGTTCTTTTTCCGGATGCAGATGGCATGCATTTTCTGTCCAGGGTTTATTGGGATTGCCTTGGATCACTAAACCACTGAGAAGAACTAAGTCTTTCATACACTTTCATCACACATTCTTGCTGTTAATGTGTACAATGTATTCCTGGTTCTGGTGGTAGTATACTTTCCAGGGAAAATGACACATTTATTGCCATAGCTAGTTCAGTGTTTGGGAAATTCTGAAGGAAAGTGAAGGAGAGAAGAGATATTAGACTGACTCCCAAACTGAAGGTCTATATACTCATTGTGCTGATCTTATTGTTGGATGCTTTGTGAAACCTGGACAGTATGCCAGTGTCTTGCCAGTATACTTAGTCGCCTCTATTTGAATTGTTCCAGGAAATTCTGAAGATCATACAGCAAGATAAAGTACTGCACACTAAGGTCCTTTTTTAAGCTGAATTACTAAGCATTAAAACTCTGCTACAAAGAGGGCAGCTTTGCTGGGCTGGCCACATTATTTGAATGCCAAACATATATTTTCTTAAGACTACTTTATGGAACATTTATACAAAGCAAGTCCTCACACAAATATCAGAAGTGATAGAAGGACACTCTCAAGATCTATCTGAAGATCTTTTAAAACATGGCAAACCCTGGCACAAGGCCAACCAGAATGGTGTGTCCACTGCCAAAGAAAACTCAAAATAAATGTGAGATACACAAATTTAGAGCCAATTACACTCCAAATATTCATATAGAGCATAGCAAATAGTTTTTCACATAAAACCTTCCAGGCTCATATTGGTCAGATAAGCTACCCTGTAACCATCCATGATATAGTGATGTCATTTTGTTCTCCTTCAAGCATGAAGAACAAGAAGTAAATTGTGTATTATTCCAGAAACCACCTAACACTGAATATTTTCATCCCATGTGATCTTTCCCAGTTTGTTGAGTTGGACGTGAAATGCCAGGGTCTTTTTATATTCACATTTCTCTTATAAATCATTTGGAAGAATCTTTCATATGATTATTTATACTTTACAAATTTTATTTTGGGAATTGATTTTTCACATTTTTGACCATCTATCATGATGTGATTGTCATGTTAATTGTTTGGTGGTAGATTTTTAGACAGGAGGAAACTGTGAATACCTTTTTGCCAATATGCCCTCTAAGTGGGAATTCATATTTCCTTGGACTTTTTCAGCACTTGTGTGATAGTATGTCTCAGCCTTTTTTTTTAAGCAGAAATGTTTGTATTTTGTTCTTTATTATGTTTTCTCAATAGACTTCCCTTTGTAATAGCTTGTTGGTATTGAGTAATTAATTAAAATTTTGGAGATTACATGATACTGGGGAACTGGTTTGGGATTTACAAGCAAAAATGCTATATACCTCTCAATTCCTAAAAATGATTCCTAGACCTCTGGAAGAACTAGTTGTCCATCCTCAGAGTACTTAAATTGCAAATACAAGTGGCAATTAAGAAGGCCCAAAAGGAGGGAAGGGATACCATGATACAGCATATTTGCCAAAAATGTATTGCAGTGATGTTTTACCAGGATTTTATTGACATAGTTTAGAATCATTTTGGCCTGTAGTTATCTTGCTTTATTTTTCCTTGCCTGGTTTATATATTAGAAATATATTTGTCTCACAAAAGCTATTTAGTGGAGTATTTTATATGATTTATTATTTACCTGTTCGTTATTTAGTATGCCAATTTTAATACACTATTTATTTTATTGGGTTGTGCTCCTGTTCTGTTTACTATTTATATTTCAGTATGATCTCTAAAAATGTATTTATATTTATTGCTCTTTTTTACACTTACTTATAATTTCTCAATGGTCTAGTACATAGTCTAATTTTTAACTATAGGAGGTCAAGGTATATCTATTTGCTAATGTTCCTATTCAGAAGTTTCCATTAATCTTTTAGTTCTGAATTCTTTGACAGCTGGTTAAGTTCTATATTTTCCCTTTTGTTACTGTTTCTGTTAAGTTTGATTGTCTCTGAGAGAAGATTTAAGTATACTACCAAGATTGTTACTTGATACATATTTTTACAATTTGGTTATTTTTTTTTTTTTATGAATTAAGAATAGATATTGATTAATTTCCTATATAAGTATTCTTTGTGCATAATACAATTTCTTTTTAATAAGAAAAAAATGATTGCAGCTCTTGATTTTTTGGTTTTAATCTGGTGCATATAGATTTTACTTCTGCCTATCATATTTATTCTGTATATTTACTTTTTTTTGCATATGTGTATCTTGTATACAATATGTAATTAAGGCTTCTTTTCTTATTCAGTATGTAATTCTTTTCAATTTCGTGGAATCAATCAATTTATGTTTACATTTATGAACATAAGACTTGGATTTTCCTCAGTTATTGCTTTAAAAACTTTTTTAACTTAATGTTTTATCCTTGCATTCAGTTTCAACTAGTTTTCACATGCTATCTCTACTACCATCACCCCCTCCCATTTTTCTGCTTTTCCCCTAATTCTTGGATATCACTTAAATTATTGCTTTGTTTTTCTTTAATTTTTATTTATATAATTCTTTCCCTCTTTTATTTCTTCTTTTTCACTATTATGTAAATCATCCAAAATTTTCCTTCCTATCTTTTTTCCTTTCAACTTTTTAAAGTTTTCTTTTTCTGTGACTTTTTAAATGATACTTTACTTTCCTTATTCCCTTTCCTTTTCAGCCTATTCCGCATTTTATTTTCTGATGTGCAGATTGTTTCCTTTTTTTTTTTTTTTTTTTTTGCTTCATTATTCTCTTACTGGAAATAAAGCTTTTGGAATATCAAATTCAAGCTTATATAGTCATGTCAATTTTTTGACATATTTATAGATATATCCCATCATCACTTTCTTCTACTGTACTTGTTTTTGAAATACTTATTTATAGGGAAGCAATGGAAGATGAAAAGAGTGCTGTATGGTAGAAATGGCTATATATCCCACATTTTGTTGCTCATAATCAGAATTGGCTAAATGGCCATACAATCTTATTTCCAGTTCTATGACTCTTCCTCCCCACTTAACCATTCTGGATACCAAATGTGCCCTAGCACAAAATGTGCAGGACAAAATTCTATCTATGAAGATAGAACATTCTCTTAAAATGAAATTGTCCTCTCAGTGCACAAAGACACTCAAGATTGTATCTTCATGAAGTTCCTATCTCCCATGGCAATAATATTCCTCTTCCCATTTCTAGGTCACTGGTCTCAATCCTTGTTTCTGACTAAAGTTCCCATTCTCCTGCTGTTCCTTCCAAAATCAAAGAAAGAAAAATAGGGAAACATTTAAATATGAAAAGTTAGCAGGTATATAGGCCCCCAACTCAAAAACCAGCACTCTTTTAGCCTACCCAATTCTTCCTTCTGACCTCTTTTCCTTGACATAATTAAGATTAGTCTCTACTATTACTTGAGAAATGGAATTATCAAGGTGTAGTGCCATAGATGCTTCTTGTTCTATGATCTGACCCAAACATAAGTAGTGCAGAGAGTTTGCTTGTGTTCTTATTAAAGATATGAAGTTTGTGTTCTTGTTTAGATTTAGAGGTAGTACTCAAAATTGGGAAAAATAGTGATTACTTGGATAGGTTGGAAATTTTAAGAGATTTGGATAAAAGGATAAAATAGCTCTCCAGCTTGGCATATGATTGTCCATTAATATTGATATCCATAAAATATTCCTTAAAATATGGTTCAATGTGAATACTTACTCTTACAATATGGTTTTCCTTAGATAATTTCTCTGCTCACAAACATCCCCATTGCCTATTATATCAGTAGGTAAAACAGAGAGCTAAATTTATAATAAGTGTTCCACAAATAATAAAGCAAAGATAAGTATTGAATTAAATTGAACCAAAGGCAGAAATAGTAAATGCATCCTTTTCAGACCATGATGCAATGAAAATTACATTCAACAAAAAACCAGGGGGAAGTAGACCAAAAAATAATTGGAAACTAAATAATCTCATACTAAAGAATGATTGGATGAAACAGCAAATCATAGACGTAATTAATAACTTCACCCAAGAAAACGATAATAATGAGACATCATACCAAAATGTATGGGATGCAGCCAAAGTGGTAATAAGGGGAAATTTCATATCTCTAGAGGCCTATTTGTATAAAATAAAGAGAAGGTCAATGAATTGGGTTTGCAATTAAAAATGCTAGAAAAGGAACAAATTAAAAACCCCCAGTCAAACACTAAGCTTGAAATTCTAAAAATAAAAGGTGAGATCAATAAAATTGAAAGTAAAAAAACCATTGAATTGATTAATAAAACTAAGAGTTGGTTCTATAAAAAAACCAACAAAATAGACAAACCCTTAGTAAATCTGATTAAAAAAAGGAAAGAGGAAAATCAAATTGTTAGTCTTAAAAATGAAAAGGGAGAACTCACCACTAACGAAGAGGAAATTAGAGCAATAATTAGGAGTTACTTTGCCCAACTTTATGCCAATAAATTCGACAACTTAAATGAAATAGAAAAATACCTCCAAAAATATAGCTTGCCCAAACTAACAGAGGAAGAAGTAAATATCCTAAACAGTCCCATCTCAGAAAAAGAAATAGAACAAACTATCAATCAACTCCCTAAGAAAAAATCCCCAGGACCAGATGGATTTACATGTGAATTCTACCAAACATTTAAAGAACAATTAACTCCAATGTTATATAAACTATTTGAAAAAATAGGGATTGAAGGAGTCCTACCAAACTCCTTTTATGACACAGACATGGTACTGATACCTAAACCAGGTAGGCTGAAAACAGAGAAAGAAAATTATAGACCAATCTCCCTAATGAATATTGATGCTAAAATCTTAAATAAAATATTAGCAAAAAGATTACAGAAAATCGTCACCAGGATAATACACTATGACCAAGTAGGATTTATACCAGGAATGCAGGGCTGGTTCAATATTAGGAAAACTATTAGCATAATTGACTATATCAATAACCAAACAAACAAAAACCACATGATCATCTCAATAGATGCAGAAAAAGCATTTGATAAAATCCAACATCCATTCCTAATAAAAACACTTGAGAGCATAGGAATAAATGGACTTTTCCTTAAAATAGTCAGGAGCATATATTTAAAACCATCAGTAAGCATCATATGCAATGGGGAAAAACTGGAACCTTTCCCAGTAAGATCTGGAGTGAAGCAAGGTTGCCCACTATCACCATTATTATTTAATATCGTATTAGAAACACTAGCCTCGGCAATAAGAGTCGAGAAAGATATAAAAGGAATTAGAGTAGGCAATGAGGAAACCAAACTATCACTCTTTGCAGATGATATGATGGTATACCTAGAGAACCCCAGAGATTCTACCAAAAAGCTATTGGAAATAATTCATAATTTTAGCAAAGTAGCTGGCTACAAAATAAATCCCCATAAATCCTCAGCATTTTTATACATCACCAACAAAACCCAACAGCAAGAGATACAAAGAGAAATTCCATTCAGAATAACTGTTGATACCATAAAATATTTGGGAATCTATCTACCAAAGGAAAGTCAGGAATTATATGAGCAAAATTATAAAAAAGTCTCCACACAAATAAAGTCAGACTTAAATAATTGGATAAATATTAAGTGCTCTTGGATCGGCCGAGCGAACATAATAAAGATGACAATACTCCCTAAACTAATCTATTTATTTAGTGCTATACCAATCAGACTTCCAAGAAAATATTTTATTGATCTAGAAAAAATAACAACAAAATTCATATGGAACAATAAAAAGTCGAGAATCTCAAGGGAATTAATGAAAAAAAAATCAAATTAAGGTGGCCTAGCTGTACCTGATCTAAAATTATATTATAAAGCAGCAGTCACCAAAACCATTTGGTATTGGCTAAGAAATAGATTAGTGGATCAGTGGAAAAGGCTAGGCTCACAAGACAGAATAGTCAATTATAATCTAGTGTTTGACAAACCCAAAGCCCCTAACTTCTGGGAAAAGAATTCATTATTTGATAAAAACTGCTGGGATAATTGGAAATTAGTATGGCAGAAATTAGGCATGGACCCACACTTAACACCATATACCAAGATAAGATCAAAATGGGTCTATGACCTAGGCATAAAGAACGAGATTATAAATAAATTAGAGGAACATAGAATAGTTTATCTCTCAGACTTGTGGAGGAGAAAGAAATTTGTGACCAAAGATGAACTAGAGACCATTACTGATCACAGAATAGAAAATTTCGATTACATCAAATTAAAAAGCCTTTATACAAATAAAACTAATGCAAACAAGATTAGAAGGGAAGCAACAAACTGGGAAAACATTTTCACAGTTAAAGGTTCTGATAAAGGCCTCATTTCCAAAATATATAGAGAACTGACTCAAATTTATAAGAAATCAAGCCATTCTCC
Organism: Antechinus flavipes; assembly: GCF_016432865.1. Classification (NCBI taxonomy): domain Eukaryota; kingdom Metazoa; phylum Chordata; class Mammalia; order Dasyuromorphia; family Dasyuridae; genus Antechinus; species Antechinus flavipes. Next base: position 175,536,863 of record NC_067402.1, read on the forward strand.
AATTGATAAATGGTCAAAGGATATGAACAGACAATTTTCAGAGGATGAAATTGAAACTATTACCACTCATATGAAAGAGTGTTCCAAATCATTATTGATCAGAGAAATGCAAATTAAGACAACTCTGAGATACCACTACACACCTGTCAGATTGGCTAAGATGACAGGAAAAAATAATGATGAATGTTGGAGGGGATGCGGGAAAACTGGGACACTAATGCATTGTTGATGGAGTTGTGAACGAATCCAACCATTCTGGAGAGCAATCTGGAATTATGCCCAAAAAATTATCAAATTGTGCATACCCTTTGATCCAGCAGTGTTTCTATTGGGCTTATATCCCAAAGAAATACTAAAGAAGGGAAAGGGACCTGTATGTGCCAAAATGTTTGTAGCAGCCCTGTTTGTAGTGGCCAGAAACTGGAAAATGAATGGATGCCCATCAATTGGAGAATGGCTGGGTAAATTGTGGTATATGAATGTTATGGAATATTATTGTTCTGTAAGAAATGACCAGCAGGATGAATACAGAGAGGACTGGCGAGACTTACATGAACTGATGCTAAGTGAAATGAGCAGAACCAGGAGATCATTATACACTTCGACAACGATATTGTATGAGGACATATTTTGATGGAAGTGGATTTCTTTGACAAAGAGACCTGAGTTTCAATTGATAAATGACGGACAAAAGCAGCTACACCCAAAGAAAGAACACTGGGAAACGAATGTGAACTATCTGCATTTTTGTTTTTCTTCCCGGGTTATTTATACCTTCTGAATCCAATTCTCCCTATGCAACAAGAGAACTGTTCGGTTCTGCAAACATATATTGTATCTAGGATATACTGCAACATATCCAACATATAAAGGACTGCTTGCCATCTAGGGGAGGGGGTGGAGGGAGGGAGGGGAAAAAAAAATCGGAACAGAAACGAGTGTCAATATAAAGTAATTATTAAATAAAAAATTAAAAAAAAAAAAAGAATTAAATTGAACCAAATGAACTCATTGTGCCTTAGCATGTAATGAAGCTGACACTTGGATTTTGAAGGTTATGTTGGAGGACCATAGATGGAAAAGCTTGGAATTCAGTCCAAGCAGTATATTGTAAATCTGTAAGTGAAAACCTGCTCTTAAAGTTTGGAGATACTCAATCTCAGTTTGGCCAAGGAATAAGAAATGGTTTTGTGTAACACTAATTGAAGTAGTTTCCAAAAGAATGAAATCATTAGTTTTTGAAGAATATGAACACATATGATCAATTTTATTGTCCAAATTAATTTTATATTATCATAAGCAATGTATAAATTATAAAAATATAACCAGCATAAAAATTGTAAAGACCAGCTCCCCAGGAAACAATTTTTTTTTAACTGTAAATTTTTAACACAAAATTGATAGATCTCTAATATAAGGGTGAGCATTCTCCTTCCTGGATAATACTTTACAAAGCAAAGGTAATTAGCCCAAAAATTATATTTATGAACATAGATCATTGGTTCCAACAGGTAATGAATCACCTTATATTTGGTCATTTTTAGATATTTAGGAATTTGTTTTACTACTTATTTTTCCTAACTCAGATGAATCTGTCTTAAGAAAAAAAATTTTTTGCTAGATACATTGATTTAAATTGTTATAATCTTCTTGATATAGGATCAGATATCCTAGAAATGTACTGAATATAAAATATGAAATTTCCCTAAAATCTATGAGATATTTAAACTATCTTTGTTACCATATTAATATAAAACATAATTTTTACATTCCATTTTTTTCCCAAATGTGTTCTAACTTCTTTGTCAGAGACATATGCTTTTTTTTTTATTGGAATTTGAATATGTGTCAGTTTCTTTCAAAATATTATTACATAATTATGTTACATACATATTTCATTTAACTATATATAAAAATATCTACAATATTTTAGTAAGTGGAATGTAAAAATGTTTTATTACCTTGAAGTACTAATTGGTTTGTTAGTAATATCAGTATTCATCTTGTCATATAAAATGAGAAAATTAATTAAAGCAGCTTCATAGTTTCTTCTTGCTTAAATCCTATTATTTTATTTGTGATAAAAAAGTAAACAGTGCTCTTCTCAACTTCTGACTTCTAACTATTGAGAAATAGCTGAAGAAGATGACAAAAGAAGAGAAAAAAAGTAAATTTTTTGAGTTCACATAATTGACAATTGCTATTTGATAATTTTTCAAACTATTGGTACAACTTAGCTGCTTTGACAGGTATTTTGAACTTGAATCAAGTTTAGCCAACTTCAAATCAATAAAGTAGCTAACTTATACCAGTAGTAATAAAAAATTACCAAATAGTGATTCTCAGTAATTTAAACTCTTAAATGATTATATCTTTATCTCTTGTTTTCTTATGTCAATTAGGATTTTCTAAGCTCAAAAAAGTGTTCAGGGCCATAAGTTAAAAGCAATGAACAAGTTTTTGGTCTAGGTTGTTTAAAATTAATTAAGAGGTGCATTCTGAGATGAGGATTTACTCTAAGCCAGCAACTGCCTAACTAAAAACATTGTAAAATGCCACTTGAGAGTGAGAGGCTAAGAAATAGGCATGGGAAACTGGCTACCAAGTGAGGCTCAGAAAGACCTTGGGTGATTACTACCACTTAAATGGAGTACTCGTTAACTAAGTACTATTTTAAGGGTTCAAAAATTATTTGAAAAGTTTGTAAAAAAAAGAATATTATATTTGCTATTTAAGAATATAAAGAGCTATTTCTTTTATTCTTCTTTCATATTTTCTTTCAAAAATAGGAAATTATTTTTAAATAAAATTGTAAAATAAAACAAAATGAAATTCATTTTGATATTGCTTTCCTTTTTGTGTTTTCTGAATGGTGCCCAATATTGCTAACATATATCTATACCCTTTGTATGTGTTATTCCTTTCTTCTGGAAACATTTAAGGAACAATTCCATTTATGTAAATGTATATTTAGATATAAATTACTTGCAGATTAGTCAAATTTGGCTATCTAAATCATATATATATATAGTTTATTATTATTATTTTTGCTTAAACTTCCAAAGGGTTAACCAAGATGTGATCTATTCATTGTATTTCTGATGACTATCTCTACAGAAAGCCCAGTAGGTTCTTGTTAGAGACTCACTAAACAATGAATGCAGTGAGGCCATTCTTTCTAATTATGAAAAGATAGCTATGTTAAAGAAGAATTAATGACAGTTGACAAGTGTAATTAATAATTATAGCAAAGCCGGGAGTTATGCAGGAGGCAAATGACAATAACAGGGTAACTGTAAATGACAACTTCCATCCATCAGTGGTGGTGGTGGTGGTGGGGTGTGTGTGTGTGTGTGTGTGTGTGTGTGTGTGTGTGTGTGTAATGAATAGTCAGATAAACTATGGGCTACATTTCATCCTAGCTAGAACAACAACAAAAAAAAGATAATTCAAGAACTGCGTCATTCCAGGAGAATCATTCTTGCATTTCTTTCTTTTCAATCCTTACACTCTTTTTCTTACTCATTTGTTCTCCTTTCTTCATTTTAGTTTTTACACTGTTTTCAGCTTTTCCAACTTGTTGAAAGAAAACAAATGTAACAAACAGTGAAACTTAACTTGAACAAGCTGCAGTTAGTTTTCACTGCCAGGTGTCGACAAAGCTACTTAAAATTCATGTTGTGAGATTGGAAGGAGAAGGGGACAGGAAAAGGCAGTAGCTGAAGTGGGATTTCCATATCAAAGGCCAAGCCTTTGGCTCTGAATGGTAATTAAAGTACCCAGATTTCATCTCCTTGGTCAGCTCATGAAAAAGAGAAAAAATTAGAGAGGATTTTTTCACTCCCTTCAGACTACAGAATGGAAAGCAGTAAATTAAATGAAAGTTGAGCTAAAAGGTACCTAACACTTCAATCTTTACATCTAATAGGATCTATGATGTTTTTAAAACATTTATTCAGTTCACATCTTCATCTTGCTCTGATTATAAAAGATATAATGTCTGCTTACATTTATTGGGCACACATATCAGACTTCCTGAGGTTATAAAGATATCAGTTTTCATTTGTTTCTGTTGTGTTGTTGCCTTTTGGGAAGCAATGATATATTTCTAAGCAAAACTGAATATATTTAAAGAATTATTTCCACAGGTAGTTACGTAGGCAAAAATGGACTTTTTTTTGTTTGTTTGGGGGAATTCTTTAGATATTTTGATCATATCTTGTTAGTGTTTACCAAAATTTCTTGACATTTGAACATATACTAGGATTAGGTCTTCTTTTTAAAATTAAATATGGATTGTTCTTTTTCTTTAATTGTGAAGTGTAACTTACCATCTCTTCTCCTAATATGCCAGTGTTCAAGGTCAAAGCTTCAGGAAAAACTATTTTTATTCTAACTATGATACTTATGGGGGGTGAAGTTTTAAGTCCTTATGGAATACTATTACTTATGTGCAAGGTTTAAAAAAAAAAAAAAAAAACTTTAAAAGCTTGCAGTGTTTAGGGCGAAAGGTTAGAGGACTTGCTCATCTTCTGTTCATTCAAAAGCACATAACATTTTTCAGAAAAGAACAGGTATCTGCTTGATATCTGGCCAAACTCCAATTACAGATAATTACATTCTGCCTACCTAATTCTTCTGTTGCTGTAATTGGAAATAGTTTTGGGTTTTGGTGGTTTTTTTTTTAACTGAAACTTTGTTGTTTTGTAGCATCTATTGCACTTTTCAAAACGACTCTATTCCTTCTACTTGAAGTTTCTTTATGCAGGTACCAGTTGAAATTTCTATCTGCATACATTAGTGTTTATTTAATCATAATTTAACAAATTGCCTGTTAGCTTAAATAAAAAGGTGAATGAACAGAGATGATATTGAATATCTATTGAATTTAATTGAGTACGTATCCAATTTAAATCTGCATTTATTCTTAGCAGCAGAAAGTTAAATTGAATTTGGCAGTATTTTCCAAACTGACAGACATCAATCTTGTAATATCTTCTCTTCTTCCCTAATAGTGTAAGAGAGAAATGAAAATAGTAAGAGAAAGAGAGAGAGTTAAATTCTTTCTTTGTTCCACAAACATTTTTATAGAATTTCACCTTGCTGTTTCCTCCTAACCCTTTCATAAGTGAAATTTATGAGGCATCCAGAGAATCTTGCATGCATTATGTCTTTAAAGGGTAGAAGTTGGGTAGACAAAAGAAGTGTAGTTATCAAAGTATAAAGGAATCTGAGAGTAGAAAAGAAAACTGACAGAAAAAAGGAGAAATAAAAGTAGGGAGGAGAGAAAACAGAATTAAAGATAAGAGGGAGAAGGCAGATTAACACATGACTTTAAAATATCTATTATTTTTAAAGCACTATTTTAGGCACTCTAAATTGACATAATATTGATATATGTCCTGGAGCACACAAAATCATAGAGAATGGCTAGGAGAAATAAGATGTTTTTCTTAAATGATCAATGCAAAGAAAACAATAGAATGAAAAAGATGAGATATCTTAAAGAAAATTAGAGATATCAAGGAAAAGTTTTTATTTTATTTTTATTTTACCAAGTTGCATGTAAAAACAAAACAAAACTTTTTTTAAATTATTTTTTGGTTATAAATGCACATTTTTACATGTTTCCATAAAAATCATGTTGGGAGAGGAAATTCAGAACAAAAGGGGAAAACCCTGAAAGAAAATAAAAACAGAAAAAAAGAAAAAAGTGAACATAGTGTGTGTTGATTTACATTCAGTCTCCATATTTCTGTCTCTGTATATGGATAGCTTTTTCCATCCAAAGTTTATTGTGATTGCCCTGGATCGCTGAACCGCTGAGAAGAACCAAAGCTGATATAGATCATCACACAATCTTGCTGTTATTGTGTACAATGAATTTCTGGTTCTGCTTGTTTCACTCAGCATCAGTTCATGTGAATCTTTCCAGGCCTTTCAAAAATCAGTCTGTTCATCATTTTTTATAGAACAATAATATCCCCTTACTTTCATATATGATAGCTTATTCAGCTGTTTCCTAATTAATAAGCTTCTACTCATTTTCTAATTCTTTGTCACCACAAAAAGAGCTGCTACAAACATTTTTACTCATATGGGTCTTTCCCTCTTTTATGATTTCTTTGGGATACAGACCCAGTAGTGGCACTGCTACATCAAAGTTTATGCACAGTTTTATAGTCCTTTGGGCATAGTTCCAAATTGCTCTCCAAAATGATTGGATCATTTCACAATTTCACCAACAATGCATTAGTATCCCAGTTTTCCCACATCCCCTCCAACATTTATCATTATCTTTTCCTGTCATCTTAACCTATCTGAGAGGTATGAGGTAGTATCTCAGAGTTGTTTTAATTTTTTATATGACTATAGATGACTTTAATTTCTTCATCTGAAAATTGTCTGCTCATATCCTTTGACCATTTATCAATTGGGAAATGATTTGTATTCTTATAAATTTGACATATGCATATACATACATATGTATATGTGTGTATATATATATATATATACATATACAAATCTATATATCTTAGAAATGAGGCCTTTATCAGAAACACTGACTGTAAAAAAAATTCCAGCTTTGTGATTCCTTTCTAATCATGGCTGTATTTTTTTTGTTTGTGAAAAATCTTTTTAATTCAATACGAAATTATCTATTTTGGATAGATTTCATAATGTTATCTAGTTGTTCTTTGGCCATAAATTACTCCCTTCTCCAAAGTTCTGTTAGATAAATTATCCCTTGCTCCTCTAATTTGCTTATAGCACCACCCTTTATAGCAAAATCTTATGCCAATTTTGACCTTATTTTGGTATGTGTTGTGAGATACAGTTTTTGACATATTATTTTCCAATTTTCCTAGATTTTTTTTTTTGAAATACTGAGTTCTTATTCCAGAAGCTGGAGTTTTAGGGTTTATCTAACACTAGATTACTATAGTCATTGATTATTGTGTCATGCATATCTAGCCAATACCATATGTTTTTGATGACTGTTATTTTATAATAGTTTTAGGTCTGATACTGCTAGATCATCATTTTTTTTTCATCAATTAACTTGATATTCTTTTTTTTTCCTTCAAGATTAATTGTATTACTTTTTTTCCCTAGGGTTATAATCAAGGGAATGTTTCATGGAAAAATGAATATGATAAAAGAAAACTGATAAGGAATTAGCAAAAGCAGAAGAGAATAAGAAGTGCCAAGAATAAAGAAAAAAATTATACAAAAAGATCTTAGCCTCACTTATAACCATAATTGTATGGTTAAATGATCTGAATATCTTCATATGAGCCTTAAGAGGCATTGCTAAAAATAATGTTAGCTGAAGTGATAGAATTTAATTTGAGCTATGTAAAACCCTAAAACAGGAGTAGGGAACACGGAACTCTTAGGTTTTATAAAACCTGTGAAATCATTTAGACTGACTCTGCCAAGACAACTACTGGCAATGGTGAGCTGAAAGCTAGGTACAACAATCTCCTACTGCTTGAGTACCATAATGTATCCAGCTGTTCCCCAATTGATGGGCATCTACTAATTTTCCAATTCTTTGCCAGCATAAAAAGAGAAGCTGCAAACATTTTTACACATATGGGTCCTTTTCATTTTTTTATGATCTCTTTGGGATACAAACCCAGTAATGATACTCTGAGGTCAAAGGGTATGCACAGTTTTATAGCCCTTTGGGCATAGTTCCAAATTGTTCTCCAGAATGGTTGGATTATTTCACAATTCCACCAACAATATATTAGTATCCAAGTTTTTCCACATCCTCTCCAACATTCCTCATTATCATTTCCTGTCATCTTAGCCAATCTGAAAGGTACATAGCAATACCTCAGAGTTGTCTTAATATGCATTTCTCTAATCAAAAGTGATTGGAAGCATTTTTTTCACATCATTATAGATGGCTTCAATTTTGTCATCTGAAAATTGTCTGTTCATATCCTTAGACCGTTTATCAGTTGGGGAATGATTTGTATTCTTATAAATTTGACACATTACTTTATGTATGTTAGAGATGAGGCTTTTATCAGAAACATTAGCTCCATTTTTTTTTCCAGCTTTCTGTTTTTCTTCTATTCATGCCTGTATTGGTTTTGTTTGTGCAAAACTTTTTTAATTTAATGTAATCCAAGTTGTTAACTTTGCATTTCATAAGTTCATTAGTTCTTCTTTGGTCATAAATTCCTCCCTTCTCCAAAGATCTGATAGGTAAACATCCCTTGCTCTCCTAATTTGCTGATAGTATCACTCTTTTTACCTACTCATGTACCCATTTTAACCTTTTTAGGGGATGGCCTGCGAGCTGTAAGTCTATGCCGAGTCTCTGACATACTATTTTCCAATTTTCTCAGCAATTTTTGTGAAATAATTAATTCTTTCAGAAGTTAGAGTTTGGGGATTTATTAAATATTAGATTACTATCATCTTTGATTATTGTGTCATGTGTATCTAACTTATTTCATTGATTCACCACGTTATTTCTTAGCTACTGCCATATGTTTTTGATGACTACTCCTTTATAATAGAGTATTAAGTCTGGTACTGCTAGGCCACCCCTTTTTTTCCCCCATTAATTCCCTTGAAATTCTTGACCATTTGTTCCTAAAGATGAATTCTGTTATTATTTTTTCTAGCTTTATAAAAAAATTTTTTGCAGTATTATTGGTGTGGCACTGAACAAGTAAATCAATTTAGGTAGAATTCTCATTTTTATAATGTTATCTCAACCCACCTATGACCAAGTGATCCTTTTCCAATTGTTTAGATCTGACTTTACTTGTGTGAAAAGAGTTTTGTAATTGTGTTCATATAGTTCCTTGGTAAACACCCAGATGGACACCCAAATATCTTATTTTTCTATAATTATTTTAGATTGATTTTTTTCTATCTCTTGCTGATGGGCTTTGTTAGTAACATAAAAATATTAATGATTTGTGTGTGTTTATTTCATATTCTGCAACTTTTCTAAAACTGTTAATTGTTTTGAATAGGTTTTTGGATGGTTCTCTAAGGTTCTCCAAGTATACTATCATATCATCTGCAAAGAGTGATAGTTTAATTTCATCAATGCTTATTCTAAACTTCTTTAATTTCTTTTTCTTATTGCTAATGCTAACATTTGTAGTGCAATATTGAATAATAGCAGTGATAAAGGGCATCCTTGTTTCTCCCTGATCTTATTGAGAATACGTCCAGCTTCTCCCCATTACAAATAATGCTTGCTGATGGTTTGAGATAGATGCTGCTTATCATTTTTTTAAAAAATCTCTGTATTCCTATGTTCTATAGTGTTTTTAATAGGAATGGGTGCTGTATCTTGTCAAAAAGCTTTTTCTGCATATACTGAAATTATCATATGATTTCTATTAGTTTTATTATTGCTATGGTCAATTATAGTAATAGTTTTCCTGATATTAAGCCAGCCTTGAATTCCTGGTATAAATCCCATTTGGCCATAGTGTATTAGCTTACTGATAAGTTATTATAATCTCTTTGCTAATATTTTATTTAAAATTTTTGCATCAATTTTCATTTAGGGAGATTGGACTGTGATTTTATTTCTTTGTTTTAGCTCTTTTTGGTTTAGATATCAATACTGTATTTGTTTCATAGAAGGAATTTTGCAAGACTTTTTCTTTACCCAGTTTTCCAAATAGTTTACATTGTTTTAGGATTATTTATTTTTAATAAATGGCATAATTCACTTGGAATCCATTTGATACTGGAGATATTTTCTTAGTTTGTTCATTGGTTTCTTTATATATATATGTATAGCTTTATATTTAGACATTATATGCATGGGTAATTTTATACCATTGACAATTACCAAACCTTTTGTTCCAATTTTTCCCCTTTCCCCCCCATCCCCTCCCCCAGATGGCATGTTGACCAATACATGTTAAATACATTAAAGTATAAATTAAATACAAAATAAGTATACATGTTCAAATAGTTATTTTGCTGTATAAAAAGAATCGGATTCTGAAATAGTATACAATTAGCCTGTGAAGGAAATCAAAATGCAGGTGGGCAACAATAGAGGGATTGGGAATCCTATGTAATGGTTCTTAGTCATCTACCAGAGTTCTTTCGCTGGGTGTAGCTGGTTCAATTCATTCCTGCTCCATTGGAACTGATTTAGTTCATCTCGTTGTTGAAGATGGCCAGGTCCATCAGAATTGATCATCATATAATATTCTTGAAGTTTATAATGATCTTTCATTCAGCATCAGTTCATATAAGTCTCTCCAGGTCTTTCTGAAATCATGCTGTTGGTCATTTCTTACTGTTGTTCATTGATTTCAATTGAGTTAAATTTCTTTTTTCTAAAATGAGACTAAATAATTTATATTCTGTTACGTTTTTTATATTTTTGTAAATTTTTTGTAATATTTTTGTATTTTTAAAAAAATATTCATCCATTTCAATTAGATTATCAGATTTGTTGACATATCAGGGCAGTTTTCCTTGATTATCTTTTGAAAAATACTATCTGGACTCCTTTTTTGGTCATGACCTTCAGGTATAAAATAGCTCCTAATTATTGCTTTAATTTATCCTTATTTTGTGGTAAATTTACTCCGTTTTTGATGCTGGTAATTTGTTTTTTTCTTTCCTTTTTCTAATCAGATTTATAAATGGTGTATCTATTTTTTTTCATAAAAAACAATTCTTAGCTTTTTAAAGTAGTTCAATAGTTTTCTTAGTTTCAACTTTATTAATTTCTCCTTTAATTTTCAGAATTTCTAATATCATATTTAATTGGGGTTTTAAATGTGTTCTTTTCCTAGCTTTGTAGGTGCTTGCCCATTTTAAAAAATATTCTCTGTCCCCATTTTATTTATGTAACAATTTAGAGATATAAAATTTTACCTAAGAAGATTATCGTCATTCTCTTGGATGAAGTTATTCATTGTTTCTATGAATTGCTGATTAACCCACTCATTCTTTAGAATTAGATTTTTTAAATTTCCTATTGGTTTTAGGCTATCTTTCCTTGACCCACTGAATGTAATTTTTTTTATTGCATTGTGATTTGAAAAGGAAGCATTTAATATTTCTGCCTTACTGCATTTGATTGTGAGGTTTTTATACCCTAATACACATTTGGTGTATTGTACGGCACTACCAGGCACAGTGGTGAGAAAATGTTATATTCTTTTCTATCCCTATTCACTTTTCTCCAGAAGTCTATCATATCAAACTTCCAAGTTTCTTTCTTATGTTTTGTGATTAGATTTGTCTAATTCTGAGAGAGGGAGGTTGAGGTCCCCCATTAATATAATTTTACTGTGTATTCCTTCCTGTAATTGGCTTAGCTTCTTCTCTAAGAATTTGAATGCTCTACCACTTGGTGCACATACACTTAGTAGTAATACAGCTTCATTGTCTATGATACTCTTTTACAGATGATTTTTCTTTCATTATCTCTTTTAATTAGGCCTCTTTTTGCTTTTGCTTTATCTGAAATCAGAATTGTTATCCCTGCTTTTTTATTTTATTTTATATGAAGCATAATAGATTCTTCTCCAATCTTTTATACTTTCTCTGTATGTATCTTTCTGTTTCAAATGTAAACAACATATTGTAGAATTCTGGCTTTTAATCTACTCTACTCATCACTTCTGTTTTATGGGAGAGTTCATCCCATTCAAATTCACAGTCATGGTTACCACCTGCATATTTCCCACCATCCTATTTTCTCCCTTGTGTATATTTTTGTTCTCTTTTTTTCCACACTGTTCTTCCTTAGTAGTGTTTCATTTCTAATACAATCCCTGTTCTTACAAACCCTCCCTTTTATCATCCCTCCTTTTTTCTCTTACCCCTTTCTTCTAGTTTTCATGCCATCCCTTCTATCTAGTCCCTTCCTTTTATCCCCCTTTCTCCTCCTGCTTTCTTATAGAGTAAAAAAAAAAAAAATTATATCCAACTGAGTGAATATGTTATTCTTTCTTTGAGCCAAAACTGATGAGAGTAAGCTTCAGACAATACTCATTCCCCTTCCTTTCTTTCCCTCTATTGTAATAGGTTTTTGTGTTTCTTTGTGTGATCTAATTAATTCTATTTTATATCCCTTTTCCCCTTCTCCCACTACAATTCATTTTTCCATCCCTTAATGTCATTTCTTTTGATATCATCATATCAGAATCAATTCATAGCTATTCCTTCTATACACATATGTCCTTTTTCATCTCTCCAATAAAAGACACAATTCTCAAGAGTTACAGATATCATTTTCCCATATGGGGTTTTAAATGTGTTCTTTTCCTAGCTTTGTAGGTGCTTGCCCATTTTAAAAAATATTCTCTGTCCCCATTTTATTTATGTAACAATTTAGAGATATAAAATTTTACCTAAGAAGATTATCGTCATTCTCTTGGATGAAGTTATTCATTGTTTCTATGAATTGCTGATTAACCCACTCATTCTTTAGAATTAGATTTTTTAAATTTCCTATTGGTTTTAGGCTATCTTTCCTTGACCCACTGAATGTAATTTTTTTTATTGCATTGTGATTTGAAAAGGAAGCATTTAATATTTCTGCCTTACTGCATTTGATTGTGAGGTTTTTATACCCTAATACACATTTGGTGTATTGTACGGCACTACCAGGCACAGTGGTGAGAAAATGTTATATTCTTTTCTATCCCTATTCACTTTTCTCCAGAAGTCTATCATATCAAACTTCCAAGTTTCTTTCTTATGTTTTGTGATTAGATTTGTCTAATTCTGAGAGAGGGAGGTTGAGGTCCCCCATTAATATAATTTTACTGTGTATTCCTTCCTGTAATTGGCTTAGCTTCTTCTCTAAGAATTTGAATGCTCTACCACTTGGTGCACATACACTTAGTAGTAATACAGCTTCATTGTCTATGATACTCTTTTACAGATGATTTTTCTTTCATTATCTCTTTTAATTAGGCCTCTTTTTGCTTTTGCTTTATCTGAAATCAGAATTGTTATCCCTGCTTTTTTATTTTATTTTATCTGAAGCATAATAGATTCTTCTCCAATCTTTTATACTTTCTCTGTATGTATCTTTCTGTTTCAAATGTAAACAACATATTGTAGAATTCTGGCTTTTAATCTACTCTACTCATCACTTCTGTTTTATGGGAGAGTTCGTCCCATTCAAATTCACAGTCATGGTTACCACCTGCATATTTCCCACCATCCTATTTTCTCCCTTGTGTATATTTTTGTTCTCTTTTTTCCACACTATTCTTCCTTAGTAGTGTTTCATTTCTAATACAATCCCTGTTCTTACAAACCCTCCCTTTTATCATCCCTCCTTTTTTCTCTTACCCCTTTCTTCTAGTTTTCATGCCATCCCTTCTATCTAGTCCCTTCCTTTTATCCCCCTTTCTCCTCCTGCTTTCTTATAGAGTAAAAAAAAAAAAAATTATATCCAACTGAGTGAATATGTTATTCTTTCTTTGAGCCAAAACTGATGAGAGTAAGCTTCAGACAGTACTCATTCCCCTTCCTTTCTTTCCCTCTATTGTAATAGGTTTTTGTGTTTCTTTGTGTGATCTAATTGATTCTATTTTATATCCCTTTTCCCCTTCTCCCACTACAATTCATTTTTCCATCCCTTAATGTCATTTCTTTTGATATCATCATATCAGAATCAATTCATAGCTATTCCTTCTATACACATATGTCCTTTTTCATCTCTCCAATAAAAGACACAATTCTCAAGAGTTACAGATATCATTTTCCCATATAGGGATATAAACAGTTTAGCCTTTAAATAATATTTTTCCTATTTACATTTATATATTTCTATTGAGTTCTGTATTTGAAAATCAAATTTTCTGCTTTGTTCTGTTTTTTTTTTCAATAGAAATAATTGAAAGTCTTTTACTTCATTGAAGATCCATCTCATTTCCTGAAAGATGATGCTCAGTCTTGCTAGGTAGTTGATTCTTTGTTGTAGTCCCAGGATTTTTGCCTTCTGGAATATGGGATTCCAGGTCCTCTGATATGTCATGATAGAAGCTGCCAAATCCTGACTATCGCTCATTGATATTTGAACTGGCTTGATAGGGTTTATTTGGCAGCTTGTAATATTTTTTGTTTGAGATTATAGCTCTGGAGTTTTGCAATAATTTTTCCCTGTGGGATATTTTCTGGAGGTGATATCTGGATTCTTTCAATAACTGTTTTGCCTTTGAATTCCAGTATATCAGGATAGTTTTCTTTGATCATCTTTTAAAAAATACTGTCTAAGCTCCTTTTTTGGTTATGACCTTCAGGTAGACCAATTATTTTCAAATTATGTCTTTTAGAGCTATTTTCTTAGGTTGGCTGTTTTTCCAATGAGGTATTTTACATTTTATTCCATTTTTTCCATTCTTTTTAGATTTTTTGGACTTATTCTTGATGTCTTATAAAGCCATTGACTTCCATTTGCTTGGTTCCAGTTTTACTGTATGTTTTCCTTCAGTTAGTTTTTAATTCTTTTTTCCATTTGATTAATTCTACTATTTAAGTTATTCTTTTCTTTTTTTTCTTCTTTTTTCTTTATTTTTTTGGTATTGTTTTCTTTAGTGATTTTTTTTTTTTTTTGCATTTGACCAATAATGTTTTTAAAAAATGTTTCTTCAATGGATATTTTTTTTTTTTTTGCATTTGACCATTTTTTTTAAGGAATTGTTTTTTTCCCCCAAGCTGTTGACTCTTTCTTACATACCTCTCATTTTTTTTTTTCCAATTTTTCTTCTGCCTCTTTTATTTCCCCTTTAAAATCTTTTAATAAACACTTTCAAGAAGCTTCTTTGGGCTTGAAACCAATTCACATCATCCTTTGAGATTTCCCATGTAGACATTTTGTCCTTTTCTGAATTGGTGTTTTGTTCTTCCCTGTCACCATAGTAGCTTTCTATAGTTAAATTTCTTTTCTGTTTCTTGCTCATTTTCTTTCTTTCTTTTTTTCCTATTTTATTACTTTTAAGGTTGAGCTCTGCTCCTGGATACGGGGGTGCTGACCCAAGCGTCCTGTGTCACTCTGAGCCTTAGTTTTGAGCACAGGGCCCCTTAGTGTTTGGTGTCTTCCTCACAACAGGGAATAGCCCTACCTACTTTTTCCAGGCAATGGCCTGGTATCCCAAGCTAGCAATTTGTCTTATGTGCTAAGACTGAAGGCTTCCCCACTAATCTGCTGTGCTCCTGAGGTAGGACCATGGATCACAGATGTTGATCTACTGTGATTAAGACTCTCTCACTGGCTTTACTGAAACCTGTCTAAGCTGAGCTTAGCATGTGTTTCACCCCATTGAGACTGACCTTTCTTGAAGTCTTTAATTTCTTCTCTAATCTATCTTCCTCTTAGCTGTCAAATTGTTCTTCTAAAAGTACAAGATTGAAAATATATCACACACTCAATAAACTTTAGTGAGTTTCTTATCACCAAAATAAATATAAATTCTAATGTATTCTTATTAATGCTAGAAACAAATATAAAATTTTCTCTTTGGATTTTAAAGCCCTTCGGTACCTTGTTCCATCCTGCCTTTCCAATTGTCTTTAATTTATTCCCCTTCTCATAATTTATAATACAGAAACTTTGTTTTATTATTGGTTGTTACATTTGACATTCAGTGAACTTATTTCATCTTTTTATTGTCTGACTCCTTCTCAAATCTCACCATCTGCAAGAGACTTTTCCAAATCTATCCTTCTACCCCTACTAATAGTGTCTTTCTTACTAATCTATCTTCCATTTAAATTATGCCTATATTTTTGATACATAGTTATTTGCATGTTACTTCTACTAGTAGACTGTTTTTTGAAGACAAGGCCGTGTTTTTTCTTTGCTTTATATCCCCGGTTCTTAGAGCAAGACCTGATAGAAGGTAAGTGCTTAATAAATTTTTGTTGACTGGCTATCCAGAACTACAGACAGTTCTGGGTTTCCTCTTTGCTTATACTTACATTATCAATTTATTTTTCTTGTCTTATTAGTAAAACTAACATTTCTATGAATGCCATTTCTGAGGCAGCAGTTTATGTACTGATGTTTTGCTCTTGATCTCTATCAATTTTTAACCACAGTTCTAAAAATAGAGAAAACTAGGGCAGAGCGTGTGTGTGTGTGTGTGTGTGTGTGTGTGTGTGTGTGTGTGTATGTGTGTGTTGTCTAAAATCACTGAAAAAAGGAACTGATATATAGTTGAGCAATGTTGTATCATCTCAGAAGTCATTTAAAGTAGAGACAGAATCTAGTGTAAGCTTAATTCCCCAACTGGGCAGAAGGTTAAAATGGCTTTCAGGTTCAAACCTCTGGAAATCCACTATCAAAGGGGAAGGAGTCACAAAATAAACAATAAGGGAACATAAGGGGTGAGTGGACTAAAATTACCAAAGATCTCAGGGAAAATAAAGCTTAGTTGAAATCATTATGCACAAACAGATAAAGCAACAAGGAGATATAAATATAAATAAGATGTCCTCAATGATATTTAAATAAATCCAAATATCTCTGAATCAATATTACAAGACAAAACAAATATCTTGGACAGTCTGAAAGAAGAGATATAAGAAGCAATAACATTTACAAAAGTGATCTTTATATAGCAAGAAAAATGCAATTATCCAGAAGATAGTTTACATAGATAAGCTAAGAATCAAAAGTCTCAAATTTCCCTTAAATTTTTCATGAAACCAAGTCTCTGAACAGAATTTGATGGAATGAAACTACTCTCCAGCTTGAGGCAGACTGAAAAAAACTTCAAGAAAGGTAAGTCTCACTAGAGTAAAAAGATTGTTCAGCCCAAATCAGATAGATTATGAAAGTCCATGAAAGTTCTTAATCACAGCAAATCAGAAACTAAAACCCTCAATCTTGGCTCAGTAGAGGAGCAAATCAGTGAGATGGGTTCCAACCCCAGCTCAGAAGACAAACTCTGGGAAACCAGGGTTTTGCTGAGGAACCCTGTGCTCAAAACCAAGGATCAGAGCTGAACAGGAAGCTTGGGACAGTGGCTCCTTTACTCCAAGAGCAGAGCTCAACCATAAAAATTAAAAAAAAAAAAAAAAGAGGAAATACAAAAAGAAAAGGAAAGAAAATGAGCAAGAAACAGGAAAGAATCTTGACCATAGAAAGCTACTATAGTAACAGGAAAGACCAAAACACAAACTCATATGAAAACAGAATGTCCATAGAAAAAATCTCAAAGAGTGTTATGAATTGTTCTCAAGGCTAAAGAGACTGCTTGGATGTGCTCATAAAATGCTTTAAAAGGCAAATAAGAGATAGAAGAAAAAAATAGAAAGAAAATGGGAGGTATGCATGAAAGAATCAATAGCTTGGAAAAGGAAAGAAAAAAAAATTGTCTGAAGAAAACAGCTCCTTAAGCAGTAGAATTAAACAAATGGAAAAAGATATACAAAAACTAACTGAAGAAAATCATACATTAAAAACTAGAACAGGGTAATTGAAAGTTAATGACTATGTGGGATAGCAAAAAATAGTTAAATAAACAAAAAGGAATATAAAAAATGCAAGAAAATGTGAAATACCTCATTAGAAAAATAGCCAATCTGGAAAATAGATTCAGAAGAAACAGTTTAAAAATTGTTGACTTACCTGAAAGCCATGGCCAAAAAAAAAGTCCTGGATATAATTCTACAAGAGATCATTAAGGATAATTGCCCCAATATTGCCCCTCTAAACAGAGGAGAAATACTGATTGAAAGATTCCATTTATCACCTTTAGGAAAGAAATACCACAAGGAAAACTTCAAGGAACATTGTTGCAAAACTATTTCAAGAGAAAAATAGTGCAGGCTACCAGGAAAAAAAAATCAAATATCAAGGAGCAACAGTCAGGATCACCCAGAATCTAGCAGCTTCTACAATAAAGGATCAGAAGAGCCTACATATTCTGGAAGGCAAAAGACCTAGGGTTACAATTAAGAATTAAACTACCAAGATTCAGCATTATTTTTCAGGGAAGGAGATGAAGCTTCAGTGAAGTAAGAGACTTTCAATCATTTCTACTGAAACAAACAAACAAACAAACAGAATTAAACAGAAAATGTAATCTACAAACACAAGGCTCAAGAGAAGCAAAGAAATGTAAACAGGGGGATAGATAGATCAATCGATCAATCAATAGATAGATATAGCTATAGATATATAAAAACTATTTACATCCTTGATGGGAAAATTATATCTGTAACTCTGTATCTGTTACTGAGTAAGATATAGAGGAATATCACATGGAGTGAGTTATAAATGGACTCTGATATGATGACATTAAAGAAAAAGACATGAAGGGAGTGAAAAAAAAGGTCTGTACTGGAAAAAAAAAGTAAAGAGGAGGTATAATGGGAAAATTAGTTTACATGAAGAGATGCAAAAGATGCAAAAGACCTATTACAATTATGGGAAAGGAAAAAATGTCTTCGAGAAGAATAGGATAAATTAAGAGAAAAAATAAAACAACTAACAGCATAATGCAAGAAATAAAGCATAAAGAGATGGTGAGGTGGGACAGTGGATAGAAGACCAGTCCTGGAGTTAGGAAGACTTGAGTTCAAATCTGGATTCTGACACTTGACACTTACTTTCCATGTGATCCTACAAGTCACTTACCCCAGATTGCCTCACAAAAAAAAAAGAAAGAAAGAAAAAGAAAAAAAAAAAGAAAGAATGCAAGAAAATACCTAGAATTTATGAACACAGAAAACAAAGTAACATTTGAAAGAATTCACAGGTTTCCAGAAAACAATTCCAGAAAACAAAACCCTATGCTGCTATTTCCAAGATACAGTAGTTAAATCTACCAATTCCATAAGAAATGATAAATTTCCAAGAGAAAGGATTTAAATATAAAGGAAAGGAAATTTATATTACATAAGACAAAACTGTATTCATCTAAAATCACAAAGAAATGGAATAATGTGTTCTATAAAGCAAAAGACCTCAAAATGCAACTCAGAATGATGTATTGCAGACATGAACCTAATCATCAATTTTATATGTATATATCTTTATAAATATTTAAAATGGATGTAAGCTGATTATTTGCTTTATAATCATCTCAGACAACAGAAACACATAAACAGTCACAATTAAAGAAGGCAGAAATTATGAAATAAATTATCCCAGAAATAAAATATGGAGAAGGTAGAAATAAGAAAACATTTAGGGAGTTGATAATAATGTAATAATACTAGAAAGAATATGAAGTGATTTCTCTTTTTTTGTTTTGTTTTGTTTCACATTTTATTTTTATAAAGCTTTTTTTTATTTTCAAAACATATGCATAGTCTTCAACATTCACCCTTGCAAAGCTTTGTGTTCAATTTTTTTTCTCCCTCTCCCCCACCTCTCCCTAGATGGAAAACAATCCAATCTATGTTTAAAATGTGTGATTCTTCTATACATGTTTCCACAATTATCATGCTGCATAAGAAAAATCAGATCAAAAAGGAAACAATAGGAAAAAATAAAATGCAAGCAAATAACAACAATGAAAAGTGCAAATGCTATGTTGTTATCCACACTTGGTCTCCACAATCCTCTCTCAGGATGCAGATGGCTTGGTAATTGTATTCATATAGTTCCTATGTGTGTTATGGAAAGTGGATTCCCAAGTATTTTATTTTGTCTGCTGTTATTTTAAATGGACTTTCTTTTTCTATCTCTTCTTATTGAATTTTATTGGCAATAAGTAAAATGGCAATGATTTATGTGACTTTCTTTTATATCCCACAAATTTGCTGAAGTTGTTAATTGTTTTAACCTTGTTATGTTACCTCCCCCCCCCCCTTGGGTTCTCCAAGAATATGATTGTATTGTCTGAAAAAAGTGAATTTTATTTTCTTGTTATTTCAATTTCTTCTTTCCTTGTTGCTAAAGTTAACATTTCTAGCACAGTATTCAAAAAAATGGCAACTGATATCCTGACTTCAGAAGGCTTCTAGTTTATCTGCATTACAAATGATGCTTGCTCTTGGTTTCAGTTGTGTGTGGTGTGTGTGTGTGTATGTGTGTGCGTGTGTGTGTATACTCAAGTTTCAAGGAAAGTTCCATTTATTCTTATGCTTTCTAATGCTTTTATTTGGAATGGGTGTTGTATTTTTTTTTTTCAAAAGCTTTTTCTGATTCTGTTCACGTGATCATTTGCTTTTGTTACTGATATGACTAGCAGTGCTTATATTAATTTTGAATCAGTTCTGGTTTAAAATCTTACAGGCTCATAGTATTTGATCTGTGTAATAGAGTATTGTATTCTCCCTGACACTGTTCTAGTTGAAAATTATGTATCAATATTAATTAGGAAAACTAGCCTATACTTTTTGTGTTTTTTACTCTCCCTGATTTAGGTATTAAAACCATATTTGTGTCATATAATCCTTCTTAACCTATTTTTCAGATAGTTTGTATAATATTGGAATTAATTGTTCTTGAATTGTTCAGCAGATTTTTAAATCATTTCAGTCCTAGGGATTTTTTCTTAGATAGCTCGCTTATAACATTCAATTTCTTTAATATAAAGTTATTTAAGTATTCCATTTCTTCCCTTCATTGGGGCAATTTATAGTTTTGTAAATGTTTATCTATTCCATTTGGGTTAGAAGTTTTACGAGCATATAATTGAGCAAAATAATTCCTAATAATTGACTGGTAATCTGATGCTCTTTCCTTTTATAAAAAATTTATTTAACTAATGTTTTATCTATTTTCTTGTATTTTTGTTAAACTAGCTCCTCATTTTATTTATTACTTTAACTTTTTCTATTTTTATTTTAATCACTCCATTCATTTTCAGAACTTCTATTTTGGTATATAACTGAGAATTAAAAATTCACCTTTTTTAATATTTGTTTTAAATGTATGCTCAATTCATTAAACTATTTTTTCTTCTTTTTTATTGTTGTAATCATTTAAAGATATAAATTTTCTCACAAATACTACTTCCGCTGCATTCCACAAATTTTTGTATGTTGTCTCATTGTTGACATTCTTAATAATGAAATTACCAATAATGAAGTTATATGTTTTATCTGACTCATTAATTCTTCAGAAATAGATTATGTAGTTTCCAATTAATTTTAATCTATGCTTCTAAGGCACTTTATTGAATGTAATTTTAATATGTATATTAATATTTCTTCCTTTCTGCATTGATTTGTGAGGTTTTTGTACCATAAGACATTCGTTGTTGAGAAGATGACATGGATATCTGATAAAAAGATATACTTTTTTTTTTTATTCCATTCAATTTCTTTCTTTTTTTTTGGGGGGGGGTGAATTTTATTTTTTTTTATTATAGCTTTTTATTTACAAGTTATATGCATAGGTAATTTTTCAGCATTGACAATTGCAAAACCTTTTGTTCCAATTTTTTTCCCCTCCTTCTCCCTACCCCTTTCCCCAGAAGGCAGGTTGACCAATACATGTAAAATATGTTAAAGTATAACTTAAATACAATATATGTATACATGGCCATACAGTTATTTGCTGTACAAAAAGAATCAGACTTTGAAATAGTGTACAATTAACCTGTTAAGGAAATAAAAAATGCAGGCGGACAAAAATAGAAGGATTGGGAATTCTATGTAGTGGTTAATAAATCTCCCAGTTCTTTGACTGGGTATAACTAGTTCAATTCATTACTGCTCTATAGGAACTGATTTGGTTCATCTCATTGTTGAAGATGGCCACGTCCATCAGAATTGATCATCATATAGTATTGTTGTTGAAGTATATAATGATCTCCTGGTCCTGCTCATTTCACTTATTCCATTCAGTTTCATGTCTAACTTTTCTAAAATTCTATCCAACTATTCATCTTCTTTCTTATTCTTTTATTTTTAGATTAATCTAGTTCTAAGAAGGATAAATTCAATTCTCCTTCTAGTATTGTTTTGTCTTTATGAATTTGGATACTATGCCATTTGTTTTATACATATTGAGTACTGATTTTATTTCATTATTCTTGGCACTTTGGCAATTTTTTTTAGTGAAATATAGATTTGTTGTTTCCCTGAACATCTCTCTTAATTATCTCTATTTCTGATTTTGCTTTGTGTGAAATCATGACTTCTATCTTATTTTAAAAATTCAGCTGAAACAGAGTAGATTCTATTTCAACTCCTTATTTTAATTCTACATGTCATTTTGATGTGTGTGTGTGTGCATGTGCACACATGTTTCTTATAAGCAATAAATAATTTGATTTTGTAATTAATTCTGCTATTCACTTCTGTTTTAATGGTGAACTCATCACATTACCATTCAAAGTTATGATCACTAATGATGTGTTTCCCTTGATCCTATTTTCTTTTATTGATCCTTCTTTCTCTCTCTCTTTTTTTTACCCTGTATATTTTCAAAAGTCTATTTTACTTTTGATCATTATCTCCCTTAATTAGTTATCTCTCCTGGAATACTCTCTTTTTTTTTTCCCCTTCCTCTCCTACTTTTGTGTTAAGATGAATTTCTCAACTCAATTCTCTGTGTGTGATTGTGTGGGTATGTGTATTCTTCTCTCTTTCAACCAGTTCACATGAGAGTAAGGTTCAAGCACTACTTATCCCCACTTAACACTTTTATTTATATATTTAAATACTTTTACTTATACATTTATTTTATGTTAGACAATTTTCCTATTCTTCCTCCCCTTTATTCAGAGCATTCCTCTTTTTCACTTTTCTATTTTTTTTTGAGATTATTCCAACATAACTCATACCCATGTCATCTCTCTATGTAGACTCTTTCTAACCAATAAAGTTCTTAGGAAATACATGTATTTTCTCTCTATCATAGAGGTATAAAGCAGTTTAACCTTTTTAAGTTCCTCATGATTTCTCTTTTATATTTACCTTATTATGCTTCTCTTGAGTCGTTTTAATGTAAAATTTCTACTCAACTCTTGTTTTTTTCATAATTAATACTTAAAAGTTCTCCATTTCATTAAAAGTTCTTTTCTATGTAGGTTTATAGTCAGTTTTGCTGGATAGTTAGTTGTGATCCTAGTTGTTTTGCCTTTGTGACTTTCATATTCCAAGCCCTTCACTCCCTTCTTATTGTAGTTGCTAAATCTTGTGTCATCTTAACTATATCTCTCTTTTTAAAATTTATTTATTTATTATATCTTTTTATTTACAAAACATAAGCATGGGTAATTTTTCAACATTTATCCTTGCAAAATGTTCTGTTCCAAATTTCCCCCTCCTTTCCTGTACCCCCTCCTCTAGATGGCAGGTAGTCTAATACATGTTAAATATGTTAAAAAAATATATGTTAAATCCAATATATGTATACACATTTATATAGTTATCTTGCTGCACAAGAAAAATTAGATCTAAAAAGAAAAAAATGAGAAGGAAAACAAAAATGCAAGCAAATAATAGCAGAAAGAGCGAAAATGCTATATTGTGATCCACACTCAGTTTCTATGGTCCTCTCTCTGAATATAGATGGTTCTCTTCATCACTGAACAATTGGAACTGGTTTGAATAAACTCATTGTGGAAGAGAGCCATGTCCATCAGAATTGATCATTATATAGTATTGTTGCTATGTATAATGATCTCCTGGTTCTGCTCATTTCACTTAGCATCAGTTCATGTAAGTCTCTCCAGGACTCTCTGAAATCATCCTGTTGGTCATTTCTTAGAGAACAATAATATTCCATGACATCCATATTCTGTAATTTATTCAGCCATTCTCCAATTGATGGGCATCCATTCAGTTTTCATTTTCTAGCTACTATGAAAAGGGCTGCCACAAACATTTTTGCACATGTGGGTCCCTTTCCCTCCTTTAAGATCTCTTTTGGAATTTAAACCCAGTAATAACATTGCTGGGTCAAAGGCTATGCAGTTTCATGACTTTTTGAGCATAGTTCCAAATTACTCTCCAGAATGGTTGGATCAATTCACAGTTTCACCAACAATGTATCAGTGTCCCAGGTTTCCCACATCCCCTCCACCATTGGTCATTATCTTCTCCCGTCATCTTAGCCAATCTGAGAGAGGTGTGGTGGTATCTCAGAGTTGTCTTAATTTGCATTTCTCTGATCAATAGTGATTTGGAGCACCTTTTCATATGACTAGAAATAGTTTCAATTTCTTCATCGGAAAATTGAATGTTCATATCCTTTGATCATTTATCAATTGGAGAATGGCTTGATTTCTTATAAATTTGAGTCAAATCTCTCTATATATTTGGAAATGAGGCCTTTATCAGTACCTTTAAATGTAAAAATGCTTTCCAAGTTTATTGCTTGCCTTCTAATCTTGTCTGCATTAGTTTTGTTTGTATAAAAACTTTTTAACTTAATATAATCAAAATTATCTATTTTATGATCAATAATGATCTCTAGTTCTTCTTTGGTCACAAATTCCTTTCTCCTCCACAGGTCTGAGAGATAAACTATCCTATGTTCTCCTAATTTGTTTATAGTATCATTCTTTATGTCTAGATCATGAACCCATTTCTACCTTATCTTGGTATATGGTATTAATATGGTATTAAGTGTGGATCTATGCCTACTTTCTACCATACTAGTTTCCAATTTTCCCAGCAGTTTTTTTATCAAATAGTGAATTCTTATCCTAAAAGGCGGGCCTTTGTGGTTTGTCAAATACTAGATTGTTATTGTCATTGGCTATTCTGTTCTGTGAGCCTAATCTATTCTACTGATCAATTAATCTGTTCCTTAGTCAATACCAAATGGTTTTGATGACTGCTGCTTTATAATATAGTTTTAGATCTGGTACAGCTAGGCCACCTTCATTTGCTTTTTTTTCATTAATTCCTTTGAAATTCTTGACCTTTTGTTCTTCCAGATGAATTTTGTTGTTATTTTTTCTAGTTAAGTAAAATAGTTTCTCGGGAGTTTGATTGGTATAGCACTAAATAAATAGATTAGCTTGGGGAGTATCATCATCTTTATTATATATGCTCGACCTATCCACGAGCACTTGATATTTTTCCAATTGCTTAGATCTGACTTTATTTATATGGAAAGTGTTTTATAGTTTTGTTTACATAGTTCCTGACTTTTTCTTGGCAGATAGATTCTCAAATATTCTATATTATCAACAGTTTAAATGGAATTTCTCTTTGTATTGCTTGCTTTAGGATTTTGTTAGTGATGTATAAGAATGCCAATGGTTTATTGTTGTGATCTAGTTCAGATGGATTTGAATCGGTCCCTGTTCAGGTGCCAAAGTGTGGTGAGCTTTTTCTTCTCAAAACGCAGCCAGGTGATAAAAGTTCAGCTCTTTTATTATCTCCAATATAGCACGGTTAGCTTAGAGGCCTATCTCTCTGCTTGGTTCCAAGAGCTCTCTCCGAATGTCGCCAAATCCAAAGGTCTGGTCCTTCAGCCTCTGCCTCTGTTTCTTCAGCCTCCAGCCAGCTCCACTCTTCATGTCATTCCGGTGAAATCTCGACTTGTAGCTTCTTCACTCTGAAGAACTTCTTTGACTGGCCCATTGAAGCTCTATTTATGCTCCTTCAAGAGAGGGATTGTGGGTTTTCTCCCATAGTGCTCTCTGGCCCAAAGAGCTTCAAGGGAGGTGTGAACTCATTGAACTCCAATGAGTAAAGGTGTGAACACAAGCCTTGTATTAATTAGTTCTACTTAGTACCTTGTTTCAGGTTCTGCCCAAAACATCTTCTTGTAAGATTAGATCAACTCTAATTAGTTAGCAGTTAGTAAGGATTCCAACATCTCCCCCTTTCTTTTGTTAGATGAAAACACCAAAGGAAATAGGAAATCTAATCAGATTAGTGGGTTTCTGAAGGGGTACACATAAATCCATCAATATGGGCCAAAACTTTGTAACAGATATACATGGTATACATAAATCCATCAATATGGGAGGCATTATACATAATTTACATAAGCACATAGCAATATAACACAGGCTAGTAGTAATGTAACAACATGAATCAACCTGAAGATTTACACATGTCCATAAGTCCTGGAAATAATCCATAAGCAATCCATTGTCCATTAGTTCATGTGCCAGGAATCTAATAATTCTTGTAAGCTCTGAAGTACTGCAAAAGGTCTGATCAACAATTTTTCATCTCAGGGAACCCAATGATTCTTGCTGGTTTTTCAAGAACTAAAACAGTTTCATCTTGTATTAGGAAATCCAATGATTCCTGAAGATGTTAAAA
Source organism: Antechinus flavipes (assembly GCF_016432865.1). Lineage (NCBI taxonomy): Eukaryota > Metazoa > Chordata > Mammalia > Dasyuromorphia > Dasyuridae > Antechinus > Antechinus flavipes. The sequence goes on from NC_067402.1 coordinate 175,563,035, forward strand.
GTCTTTTTAACAGTCTCCTTGTCAGCCATTTGATTCTCTCTCTATATATTTGGAAATGAGGCCTTTATCAGTACCTTTAAATGTAAAAATGCTTTCCAAGTTTATTGCTTGCCTTCTAATCTTGTCTGCATTAGTTTTGTTTGTATAAAAACTTTTTAACTTAATATAATCAAAATTATCTATTTTATGATCAATAATGATCTCTAGTTCTTCTTTGGTCACAAATTCCTTTCTCCTCCACAGGTCTGAGAGATAAACTATCCTATGTTCTCCTAATTTGTTTATAGTATCATTCTTTATGTCTAGATCATGAACCCATTTCTACCTTATCTTGGTATATGGTATTAATATGGTATTAAGTGTGGATCTATGCCTACTTTCTACCATACTAGTTTCCAATTTTCCCAGCAGTTTTTTTATCAAATAGTGAATTCTTATCCTAAAAGGCGGGCCTTTGTGGTTTGTCAAATACTAGATTGTTATTGTCATTGGCTATTCTGTTCTGTGAGCCTAATCTATTCTACTGATCAATTAATCTGTTCCTTAGTCAATACCAAATGGTTTTGATGACTGCTGCTTTATAATATAGTTTTAGATCTGGTACAGCTAGGCCACCTTCATTTGCTTTTTTTTCATTAATTCCTTTGAAATTCTTGACCTTTTGTTCTTCCAGATGAATTTTGTTGTTATTTTTTCTAGTTAAGTAAAATAGTTTCTCGGGAGTTTGATTGGTATAGCACTAAATAAATAGATTAGCTTGGGGAGTATCATCATCTTTATTATATATGCTCGACCTATCCACGAGCACTTGATATTTTTCCAATTGCTTAGATCTGACTTTATTTATATGGAAAGTGTTTTATAGTTTTGTTTACATAGTTCCTGACTTTTTCTTGGCAGATAGATTCTCAAATATTCTATATTATCAACAGTTTAAATGGAATTTCTCTTTGTATTGCTTGCTTTAGGATTTTGTTAGTGATGTATAAGAATGCCAATGGTTTATTGTTGTGATCTAGTTCAGATGGATTTGAATCGGTCCCTGTTCAGGTGCCAAAGTGTGGTGAGCTTTTTCTTCTCAAAACGCAGCCAGGTGATAAAAGTTCAGCTCTTTTATTATCTCCAATATAGCACGGTTAGCTTAGAGGCCTATCTCTCTGCTTGGTTCCAAGAGCTCTCTCCGAATGTCGCCAAATCCAAAGGTCTGGTCCTTCAGCCTCTGCCTCTGTTTCTTCAGCCTCCAGCCAGCTCCACTCTTCATGTCATTCCGGTGAAATCTCGACTTGTAGCTTCTTCACTCTGAAGAACTTCTTTGACTGGCCCATTGAAGCTCTATTTATGCTCCTTCAAGAGAGGGATTGTGGGTTTTCTCCCATAGTGCTTTCTGGCCCAAAGAGCTTCAAGGGAGGTGTGAACTCATTGAACTCCAATGAGTAAAGGTGTGAACACAAGCCTTGTATTAATTAGTTCTACTTAGTACCTTGTTTCAGGTTCTGCCCAAAACATCTTCTTGTAAGATTAGATCAACTCTAATTAGTTAGCAGTTAGTAAGGATTCCAACAGTTTATGTGCATTTATTTTGTATCCTGCAACTTTGCTAAAGTTGTGGATTATTTCTAATAGCTTTTTAGTTGATTCTCTGGGGTTCTCTAAGTATACCATCATATTATCTGCAAAGAGTGATACTTTGGTTTCCTCATTACCTACTCTAATTCCTTTAATCTCTTTTTCTTCTCTTATTGCCAAGGCTAGCATTTCTAATACAATGTTGAATAGCAGGGGTGATAGTGGGCAACCTTATTTCACCCTGGATTTTATTGGGAATGGTTCTAATTTATCCCCTTTACATATGATGCTTGCTGATGGTTTTAAATAGATGTTACTGACTATTTTAAGAAAAAGTTCATTCATTCCTGTACTCTCTAGTGTTTTTAATAGGAATGGGTGTTGGATTTTATCAAATGTTTTTTTCTGCATCTAATTGAGATAATCATATGGTTTTTGTTAATTTAGTTATTGATATAGTCAATTATGCTAATAATTTTCCTAATATTGAACCAACCCTGCATTCCTGGTATAAATCCTACTTGATCATGATGTATTACCTTAGGGATGATTATCTTTAATCTCTTTCCTAATATTTTCTTTAAGACTTTTGCATCAATATTCATTAGAGAGATTGGTCTATTATTTTCTTTCTCTGTTTTTTCATCCTACCTGATTTATGTCTGTGTCATAAAAGGAATTTGGTAGAAATCCTTCATTCCCTATTTTTTCAAATAGTTTATATAGCATTGGAGTTTCCTCTTCATTGGTGGATAGTTTTCCCTTTTCATTTTTGAAACTAACAATTTGATTTTCCTCTTTCCTTTTTCTAATCAAATTAATTAAATGTTTATCTATTTTGTTGGTTTTTTCATAAAACCAGCTCTTAGTTTTATTTATTAATTCAATAGTTTTTTTTTCTTTTTAGTTTCAATTTTATTGTTCTCTCTTTTTATTTTTAGAATTTCAGGTTTGGTATTTGATTGGGGGTTATTTTGGGTTTTTTCCTAGCTATTTTAGTTGCAAGCCCAATTTATTGATCTTCTCTTTATTTTATGCAAGTAAGCCTCTAGAGATATAAAATTTTCCCTTATTATCACTTTGGCTGCATCCCACAAATTTTGGTATATTGTCTCGTTATTGCCATTCTCTTGGATGAAATTATTGATTGTGTCTATGATTTCCTGTTTCACCCATTCATTCTTTAGGATGAGATTATTTAGTTTCCAATTTCTTTTGGTCTATTTTCCCTTGGCCCTTTATTAAATGTAATTTTTATTGCATTGTGATCTGGAAAAAAAATGTACTTACTATTTCTGCCTTTCTGCATTTGATTTTGAGGTCTTTATGTCCTCATATATGGTCAATTTCTGTATGAACTGCCAAGAAGAAAGTGTACTTCCTTCTGTCACCATTTAATTTTCTCCAAAGATCTACCATATCTATTTTTTCTAGTATCCTATTTATCTCTTTAATTTTTTCATATTTATTTTGTGATTTGATTTATCTAATTCTGAGAGAGCAAGGTTGAGATCTCCCACTATTATAGTTTTACTGTCTACTTCTTCTTGCAGCTCTTTTAACTTCTCCTTTAGGAATTTACATGCTATATCACTTGGCATATATATATTTAGTATATATATTACTTCATTATCTGTGGTATCCTTTAGCAAGACATAGTTTCCTTCCTTATCTCTTTTAATTAGATCAATTTTTGCTTTTGCTTGATTTGAGATCAGGATGGCTACCCCTTCTTCTTCTTCTTCTTCTTTTTTTACTTCACCTGAAGCATAATAGATTCTGTTCCAGCCTTTTACCTTTACTCTGTATGTTTCACTCTGCTTTAAATATGTTCCTTGTAAACAATATGTTGTGGGATTCTGGCTTTTAATCCAGTCTGCTATCTGCTTCAGCTTTATGGGAAAGTTCACCCCATTCACATTTACAGTTAAAACTACTAATTCTGTATTTCCTACCATCTTATTATCCCCAGGTAATATTTTTTCTCTTTTCTTTTTCCCTTTCCTTCCTCCCCAATATTTAACATATGAGCACCACTTGCCTCAAGCAGTCTTCCTTCTTTCAAATCCCTCCCCCTTTTGAGAACCTCCCCCTTTCTTATACCTTTCCCCTGTTATTTCTGTTTTCCCTCCTAGTTAGCCTACCCCTTTCTTTTTTGCCTTTCCCATCCCTCTTTTCAATAAGATGAGAAAAGTTTCTCTGCAAACCAAATATTCTAATATTTTCTCTTTGAACCAAATTTGATTAGAATAAGAGTTACACAGTGTTCATCCTTCTCCCTTCTTTCCCTCAAATGTAATAGGTTTTCCTTTGCCTCTTTGTGAGATGTAATTTCCCTCATTTTACCTCCATTTTCCCCTTTTTCTAGTTCCTTTTTTATATTATAACAGCAAAATCAAATTATACATGTACTTTCTAAGTATATCTATAATAGAAATACAGTTCACAAGAGTTCTTTTTACCTTTTATGCTTCTCTTGAGTCCTATATTTGGAGGTCAAATTTTTTGCTTAGCTCTGGTCTTTTCATCAGAAATAAATGTGAAAATGCTGAGATTAGCAAGTAGTTTATTCTTGGCTGCATTCCAAGTTCCTTTGCCTTTCAGATTATCAGATTCCAGAACCTTCAGTTCTTTAAGATGGAATCTGCTAGATCCTGGGTGACCTTATTTTGGCTTCTCAGTATTTGATTTGTTTTTTTTTCCCTGACTGCTTGGTGTGATAATTATGAAATTTAGCCATGATATTCCTTGACGTTTTAATTTTGGGATATTTTTCAGGAGGTGTTCAGTGAATTCTTTTAATGGCTTTTTTACCTTCTGATTCTATGACATCAGGGCAGTTCTTTTTCATGATTTCCTGAAAAATAGTGTCTAGGCTCTTTTTTTATCATGATTTTCAGGGAGTCTAATAATCTTTAGATTGTCTCTCCTAGATTTATTTTCTTGGTCAGTTGTTTTTCCAAGTTGGTATTTTATATTTTTTTCTATTTTTTCATTTTTTTGCTTTTGCTTGACTGATTTTTGATATCTCATTGAGTCATTCATTTCCATTTGTTCAATTCTTATTTTTAATGAATTATTTTCTTCATTTACTTGTTTTTTTACTTCTTTTTGTATTTGTCCAATTGAGTTTTTAAATGAGTTGTTTTGTTCTATGGACTTTTTTTCCATTTCACAAATTCTGTTTTCCTACAAGTTATTTACCTTGTTTATTTCACAAATTCTGTTTTTCAGGGAGTTGCTTTCTTTTTATATTTTGTGAAATCTATCTTTTAATGAGTTATATGCTTTTTTCCAAAGTCATATAACTTGCAAAATTTTCCTTTCCTTTCCTCATTTTTCTTCTAGCTCTCATTTGAGATCCTTTTTAATTTCTTCTAGGAGAGCTTTGTATGTTGAGGACCAGATTATATCACCCTTTGGGCCTTCATCTGAAGACAATCTGCTTTTATAAAGTCTCTCAGGATTTGAAATCTGTTCTTATCTTTCCTCATAGATAATATCAATGGTTAGAGTTTTCTTGGCTCATTAAAAAAAAAAAAAATAGAATCTACTTTTAGGGCAAGAGAGGTTTTCCAAGTTTCCTCTACAAGTGGCAGCGGCCGTGCTAGAATCATGCTGACTCATCCTGGTGCTGGGTGGGCATGGCCAGATCCCATGAGATTCTGGCACTTCAGGATTCACCATTTACCTTTTGTGTTTATGCTGGATGTTTTATGACTTCTCTGCTAATTCATTGGCTTGCAAATAGAGCAGAGTAGCTAACACTGTGGTAGTGTCCTCCTTATAGATTCTCCACTGTATGGAGTCTGTACCACTCTGTGGAGACCACATACCACCCTAGATCTGCACAACATGTGCTGGCATCCTGCGTCTGACACCTTCCCTCCATGCCCAACCAAAACAGACCTTTTCTGGCAATCTTCGAAATTATCTTCTGCTGGTAATTTGCTGCACTACCAATATTCATGAATTCTGCCAGTCTAGAACTAATTCAGAGGCTAAATTTGGTAATTAAGTGAGGATCCTGGGAGAAGATCAGAAAGAAGCTTGTGTCCTCTTCACCATCTTGGATCCGTCCCATCTTAATTATATCTCAATGGTGTTGGAATGATTTCTTTCTGGATACTTTGAAGATTTTCTCCTTATGTTGGAAGCTCTGGAATTTAGGTATTATATTCCTGGAATTTTCCATTTTGAAATCACTTTCAGGAGGTGACAGGTAGATTCTTTTAATTTCTATCTTGATCTATATTTCTAAAATCTTGGTGTGTTTTCTCCAATTATTTCTTGAAATATGATGCTGAGGCTCTTTTTTATCACAGATTTCTAGTAACCCTCTAATTCTTAAATTATTTCTCCTAGAACTATTGTCCGGTTCTGTTGTTTTTCTAATGAGGTATTTCAAATTCCCTTCTATTTTTTTTTTAATTCTTTTAGAGAAATCTATCAGAAAGGCATACAAAAGTAAAATACAGAACTGAAGAAATTGCTGGGGGGCGGGATGGGAACCCTAATTCTAAAATAAATAATAGATTTTTAAAAAATGAGAATGACAAAAGTATTTCTATATTTTCCAACAATAAAAGAAATGTATTATAAAAAATGAATATGCATTATGGCACATAGATATGTCAAATAAATAATAAGAAAAGAGACAGCAATTCTAAATATATTATTTTAAACCATAATATAGTTATAATATAAATTTGTTCAGAGAGTACAGAAAAAGAAAACAAACTGAAATTTACCAATTCAAAATAAAAATTCAAAATAATGAGCCAATCAAAAAACAAATCATAGAAAAATTAATATATATGGGGAAAATGATAATGATGAAACAATAACAAATTTTCTTGGTATTTTATTTAAAACATTTTCAAAAAAGAATTATATCCCCCCAAAAATTAACAAATTAAAAAGAGGATTAATTAAGCAAATGTGAATTAAAATTAAAATTCCAAAAAATAAAACTAAATCATGACAGATAGCAAGTTGGGGAGCAGGGCATACAAAAGAGAAGACATAAAAATTAAAAGAGAAATAGATCAACTGGAAAAACAAAATAAAGACACTTATGTAAACTACAATAAAAATTAAAAGCTGATTCTATTAAAAAAAAAACAACAACAAATTTCCATATTATTCATGTTGGGAAAAATCAGAACAAAAGGGGAAAACCATGAGAAAGAAAAGAAAATAGTGTTTCAATCTGCATTTATCCTCTCTCTGCTTATGCATGATATGTTCCATACCAAGACAGGTAGAATTGTCTTGGAATACTATATTGTAAAAGCTGATTCTTTACAAAGACTAACACAGTTTACATGCTTATAAACAATAGAATAGACAATCAAAGTATAATAACAAGGAGAAAGGTTAAATCACACACAGAAGTCAAAAGACATTTTTTAAAAAAAATTGTCAGAACCTATATCGCAAAGTTATGTACTTTCAAAACTGAGAGCATAAGAAATAGAAAAATATCATCTTAAAAAAAAAAAACTTCACAGAAGACCAAATTAAAATCTTAAATAGTCTAATCTCAGAAAAGAAAATTGAAATAGTTGTAAAGGAACCATTAAAGAAAAAGAAGCATAAAAAAAAAAAAAAATGAACTAACCAGAGAATTCTTTCCATCTTTCAAAGAACACAATAACTATTGCAAACTGGGCTGTAACCCCAGCAGTGTCTTTATTCAATGTTGATATTGAAATTAAATGATGCACTTAACAATCATTAAACAAGAGAAGTTTTCTTATTCTAAACATTATAAGGATATACAATATGGTTATAGTGGAACTTACTTTCTCTGGACATGCCTCCTAGACCCAAAAGCTATTATAAGGGGAGCTGGAACTAATTAGGTGGGTGTGGAGATAGGAAGAATTCAAGGAAATCCACAAAGCTTTGTCAGGAAAATGCTGCTCCTTTCATAGTACCAGTACTACAGGAATTATTCTTAAAATTTATGAAAGAACTCTACCAGGTTCCTCTCCCTCTCCCTCTTCCTTTTTCTCTCCCTTTCTTTCTCTCTCTGTATTTCTGTTCTCTCTCTCCCATATATGTGTGTGTGTGTGTGTGTATGTGTCTATGTATACATATGTATGTAATTCTAATACCTAAACTATGAATAAAGCAAATAAAGAAAATTACATATCAATAACACTAATAAATATTAATATTTTAAAATATTTAAATATTTAAAATAAAAAAACTTTGATTAATTAAAATAGTCAATTATTTTGAAACTGTACAAAGTATAGGCATAAAGGATACCTTTTTAAATATAAAAAAGATCTATTTAACCTAAAGACAAGGATCATATGCAAAGGGCTTTCATTAAAAACTTTCTCAATAAATATAGAAATTAAGAAAACACAACATATCTTTTCCCTAGTATTTGATATAATTCTAGGAATTATATTTACAGGAATAAGAAAAAATAGAATTTAATAGCTGAAAGATAATCAAATAGGAAATGAAACTTACCATATTTGCTGATGACATGATGGATTACTCAGAAACATAAAGAAACAACAAATGTGGTCATTGAGGTGATGTAAAGCTTCAACAAAGTATCAAAATACAAAATAAATAAACCCACTACAATTAACAATATTTCTTTATAACAAAATCCAAAAGAAAATAATGTATAAGGAAACCTTATTCAAAATAGGCCAAAAGATAGCAAATGGTAATCCATCTACCAAATCACACAAGGTTCTTACATAGATTATTATAAAATCATCTTTAAAGACATAGATAATATTAATATATTAATAATATTTTGTTATTTAATAATATATTTACTATGCATGGCTAGACCGAACAAATATAATAAAATGACAATGATATCAAGATTAATTTGTAATTTTAATGTTATACCCATCATATTATCAAATATATACTTATACAGTGCATTAAAATAGTAACAAAATTCATTAAAAGAAATAAGAATTTAAAATGTCAAGAGAAGTGATTTTTTTAAAAAGAGAGATGAGAGGAAATTACTCCTAACCCTTAAACTATATTGTAAAGTAGCAGTCAGGAAAATTATTTGATGTTGGTATAAAAAATAAAAAGATATAACAGTGAATCAGATTAGACAAGGGGGAAATATATGTTTATATATGTATAATTATACATATATTAAATATATGTGCACTATATATGCATATATTGCATGTTTAAGATATGTGTATTTTGCTTTGCTTACATGTATGCAAACATACATGTGTATATGTGTGTATTTGTGAATGCATAAATACATGTATATATTCCTGATATAAGGAGCAAAAAATCCCCTCAGTAGGTAAAAGTGGGCATAGAATATAAAAATAAAGTTTTAAAAAGCACTATATACTATTAATAATAAAATGAAAGAATACTTCAAATCAATGATGATAAGAGCTATACAAATCAAAATGACCTTAAGGTTTGTCCTGAAATCCAACAAACTGCCAAAAGTAACCAAAGGTAAGCAGTGTTAAAGGGACTGTAGTATTGTTAGTATTATGAGTGTATTGTTAGTAAAGCTATAAATCACTATAACCATTTTGAAAAGTAATTTAAGATTATGCAAATTAAGTGACTAAAAGTTTCCATTATGAGAAATATCCCCCGAGTGACTATTATAGAAAGTCCCCTTGGCAAAATATTTATAGCAACACTTTTGATAACAGCACAGAATTGAAATATGTGTCCATTAATGGAGAAATCCCTAAATAACTTGTAATACATGAATGTGATGGGGATATTATTGTACTATGAGATACAATAAATATGAGAACTATAGAGAAGCATGTAAAAATTTACAAAACTACAGAATAAATTAAGTGGTCAAAAAAAAAAAACACCTCTAAAACAAACAAATAAAAAACAAATGCTAAACTACAATGTAAATAGAAAGAATAGATACAAAATAATAAAAAGTCAGTATTGCTAAAATACAAAGAACCAGAATCAATCCAAAGAAGAGATATCTCTTCCTCTCAATTTTATTATCTTAACAGTTTTTTTCACTTTGTTTTGTATTTTAAGATTTTTCGAAAAGAACTTCTCACTTTTTGGTAGATCATGTTTAAAAAAGATATTGACCTTTTCTTTCTCTGTGTTAATAAAAGTGTCTAGAGATATAAAGATTGCTTAACTCATATTATTAACTTGTTTTATATATATATATATATATATATATATATATATATTATATATATATATATTTTTTTTTTTTTTTTTTTTCCTAATTGTTGGTACTTCTTTGATAGGATTTGCCTCTGTGATTTGCTTTGTTTCATTCATTTGACTTTTGTTTTTGTACATTTTTTTTCCAACCAAAATGTAAGACTTCATATTTATCTCTATTGAATTTCATTATATTATATTCAGCCTAAGGCTTTGGCCTGTCAAGTCTTTTTTTTTTCTTGATGGCTGTGTCCATTGCATAGCTACCCCTCTCTGTTTTATGTCATGCACAAATTTAATGAGTTTGTTATCTATGCCTTTTATCTAAATCATTGCTAAGAATGTTAAACATCACAGGTTTAAAATCACAATGCTTCTTACTCTCACCATTCTGAATAGCACTGCAGAGGGAGGTTGATCTGTGCTAGTCTGTGCTTAACAACTGGTTCTCAAAAGGGGAAAGAAAACACAAGACACTTTAAAATTTATTCAGCATTGTTCACATTTTCTCCATTGATTTCTTGAATTTAGTCAATTAAAAAAATAAACCAAGCCCTGATTTTTTTAAGGGTAAATGGTCATAGTGGATTTAATAGTCAATTCCCTCCAGCTAATAAGAATTTTTTATAGCACATATCCTTCCAGGATAGAGGTGGAGATAGAGGGAGAGTAGATATAGAGCAATTCTCAACATTTGCTCAGATAATAGAGCTTCCTGCATAATCCTTTGATTACTTTTTGGGGTGAGGGGAAGAACCTCACTGAAAGTGAATCCTGTAGTTCATTTGATGATATTTTTCCGGATTCTAGAAGTGGTTCTTAGGAAAGCTGAACTTGGATGAAATTTTTCACATCATCATTTTTGTCAGAAATCCAAATCACTGTTTTTCTCTACATTATTAACTACTCTGTGTATTATTGTATAGATTGTTCTCTGATCAATTGCTAAAAATTTCTCCAGCTTCTCTGTATTTTTCATATTCATAATTTTATAATTTAATATAATTTAATAATAAATTTACAATATAATTTAATAATTTAATTAATAATAATATGATAATTAATAACACAATATAGTTATGTTTCAGTCATGTCTGATTCTACATGGCATTTTCTTGACAAAGATGTCTGTCATATTTGAGCTGTGTCTGATTCTTCCTGACCCCATTTGAGTTTTTTTGGCAAAGATACTTAAGTAGTGTGTTATTTCCTCCTCCAGATATTAAAACTGAGTAAATAGCCAGGGCTAAGTGACTTGCCAAGGGTCATACAGCTTACAAGAGTCTAGTTTATTAAAATACACTACATTGATATACAATAGTTTTTTTTTTCATTCATTCCATAATTGTTGACAGCGAATTTACCAGATTTTGTTTGCTATCGAAGGTGCTGCTATAAATATTTTGTATTTAGGAGACATTTTCTTCTGTTTTCAAGCTCCCTGGGATAATGATTCAATTAATGTATTCTTCAATCAAAGGATATGTGGAGTTTAGTAACACTTCTATTGTGCTTCCAAATTGTTTTCCATAATGTTTGAACCAATTCACAATTCTACCAACTACTGTATTAGTGCAACAATCAATTTTCTAATAGGATAATTTTTCTTCTCATTCTTTCTCATGATAATATTGATAGTTCATATTCTAAATTATGATTGTTTTTGTCTACCATATCTTTCTGCTTGGCAAGGAGGTCAAGCATTCATTGGCTGAGATAATGTATTGTTTCCTTGGATCTCTTTCTTTTAACTATTGCTCAAGATTTTTATTATAAACCAAGGCTAATGGGGGCACTTCTACCATTTTTATTCCATAAATAGTATCATAGATCAATAGTAGGACTTGGGTCTTGGTTTTTAAGATTATCTGCAGTACCGGTCATATAGAAGTTCTTTGCTTGTGAGCACCCCTTGCTTCTCACAGCCCTCCCTTTTTAGTGTCCCTCCCCCCGCCTTAGAGTTCTTCCCCCTATCTTATCCCTTTCCCTCCCAGTTCCCGTATTCCCTTCCGCTTAGCTTATTCCTTCCCTTTCCACTTTTCCCTTCTCACTTTTCAATGAGATGGGAGAAGTTTCACCATAGATTGAATATGTCTTAAGATTTTTCACTTAAAGCCAATTCTGAAGGCAGTAAGATACCCACTATATTCATCCCCCTCCCTTCTTTCTCTCAGATATAATAGGTTTCCTATGCCTCTTCATGAGATGTACTACCCCCACTTTACCCTTTTTCTGGTACAATGTCCTTTCCACATCAATTTCTAGAACAAGGTATACATGTATTCTTTATACATCTATATAGTCAAAATATAGTTCCCAAGATTAATCTTTACCTTTTTAGATTTCTCTTGAGTTCTATATTTGTAGATCAAACTTTTTGTTAAGTTCTGGTTTTTTCATCAGAAATAGATGAAATTCGCTTACTTCGTTGAATGTCCATCTTCTTCCCTGGAAAAAGATGCTCATTCTCGCTGGGTAAGTTATTTTTGGTTGCATACCAAGTTCCTTAGCCTTTCGGAATATCATATTCCAGGCCCTTCGATCTTTTAATGTGGATGCTGCCAGATCCTGGGTGATCCTTATTGTGGCTCCTTGATACTTGAATTGGGTTTTTCTAGCCGCTTGCAATATTTTTTCTTTCATCTGAGGGTTCTGGCATTTGGCCACTATATTCCTTGGTGTTTTGATTTTAGGATCCCTTTCAGTGGGTGATCGATGAATCCTTTCAATGTTTATTTTTTCCTCTGTTCCTATGACTTCTGGGCAGTTCTCTTTGATAATTTCCTGGAAGACGGTGTCCAGGCTCTTTTTTTCATCATGTTTTTCTGGGAGTCCAATGATTCTCAGATTGTCTCTCCTGGATCTGTTTTCCAGGTCTGTTGTCTTCCCCAGAAGGTATTTCACATTTTTCTCCATTGTTTGATTTTTTTGGATTTGCTTGACTGATTCTTCTTGTCTCCTCGAGTCATTCAATTCCACTTGTTCAATTCTGATTTTCAGTGAAGTATTCTCTTCACTCACTTTTTTAAAATCTTTCTCTAATTGTCCCATTGAGTTCTTTTGTTCTGTGGAATTTTTTTCCATTTCGCCAATTTTGTTTTTTAGAGAGCTGTTTTCTGTTTCCAGTTCACTAATCCTATTTTTCAAGGATTTTACTTCTTTATCCACTCTCTCTTTAACTTTCTCCAGGCTCTTTTGCCAAGCCTCCCTCTCCTTTTCCCAAGCTTCCCTCTCCTTTTGCCAAGCCTCACTCTGCTTTCCCCATTTTTCTTCTAGCTCCCTTGTGAGAGCCTTTTTAATCACTTCTATGAGGTTCATCTGTGCTGAGGAACAGACAATCTCCTCCTTTGGGGAATCACCTGGGGACTGCCTGTTTTTAGTCTCCTCAGGATTTAGAGTCTGCTCTCTATCTGTGTAGAAGCTGTCAAGGGTTAAAGTCCTCTTCAGCTTCTTGCTCATTCTGTCTATTAATCAGAGACAAACTACCAAAGAAAAACAGAAAAAACTGGAGTCTTTCTTTGGGGGGGGACTGGGTGTGTTATCGAGCTTCCTCTACAGACTGCAGGGGGCAGCAGTGAGGCACTAGCAGGACTGTGCTGCGCCTGCTCTCTGAGATCCCAGAGCGTGCTGAGTCACTGGGGGGGGAGGGGGGGAAGGGGGGGGCGGCCAGGTCCTGAGGGACTCCAGCTGTTTGGGGTTGTATTCTTCAGCCCCGGTGTTTTTAGCTTCTCTGCTGGGCTGTTGACTTGCTGCCGGAGGAAAGCATCCAAACCTGTAGCGAAGCTCTCTCCGCAGAAACGGCTACGATCACTCCCCACCCCCTCTCAGCTCTGCTCCCGTGCTCTCACTGCCGCTGCCCGCCGCCTGCGCCCGATCTAAAACCGCCCCAGCCCTCCCGTAAAGACAGACCTTTCTTGGCGGATCTCAAGGATGGCTTCTCTTGGTAACTATTTGTGGGTTTTTTTCAGTCAAGCATTGATTCAGAGGCTTGTAATGAAGTGGATAGTGAGAGAAAGCGCGGAGCTTATGCAACTGTGAGCCTCCTCTCCGCCATCTTAACCGGAAGTCCTAGAAGTTCTTTGCGTTGAAAATATAACAGGAGTGAAAATATCATATTTGTTTCCATGTAATGTTTAATTGACAAGCTTTTATTAAGCCCCTAGTAAATTCTAGGCATTGTGCAAGGTTGGGTATTAGGGATTCAGAAAGAAAAATAAAGTAGTTCTTGCTTTCTATGAGCATATATTCTATAGGATAGTAATACTAATTCTAGATAATTAACAAAACTTGTTTGATGTTTATGTCCTTCTTATAATTGGTGAAACGCATTTTTGATCAGTCTTAAGTTGAAGATGTACTATATTATAGAGATTTTGTTCCTTTGTTTTTTTTTTTCTAGGTAGAGTTAATTAGGCTATATTTGGTTCAAACACCTAATTTTGGCCTATTTTGTCACAAATCCCATCTAACAGAAGTAACTGGCTCTACCTGAAAGAAAAGAAGCATATTATTTTACAAATGATTTTTAAAATGGGATATGTCAGAGAAAATTAATAAGAGGACATAGCTATGAAAATATTGGTTAACCTTCCATAGGAATATAGTGACTAATATCCTTTCATTCTCAGGTTACACATTCAAGGTTTGAAGATTATGATAATATGTCATCTATAAAACATTACTAAGACTTTTACATTCTCTGAGTCACATCTATGGCCTCTCAATGCCTTCAGAAAATTTTAAAATGTCATGGTAAGCTAAAAGGAAAAAAGCAATATTTCTACACAGTGAAATTCAGAGTGTTTAAGATTTTACATAACATAGTACTCATTCTCAGTTTCCTCATGTTAATTTTTTCACTATGCAAATTTATATCACTGCATATTTTCAGTATTCCTTTTAGGCAATGACCTGTTCAACTGTCTCTGTGATTATGATTGAATATTAGGTAATGAAACTCTGCCTTCTCTGGCTTTTAAAAGAGAATAATTACTTCAGAAGGTATCACAAATATACAAACTTTCTTCTCCAGCATATGGAAGGCATAATCTGTTTGCCCCCATCCTGGACCACCTCATTCTATGGGGAGGGGAAGAGGATGAACTTCATAGTTTAGCTCAGTTACTAGAGTATTATCCCAGTTCCAAGTTCAAAATTCACCTTCTGCTCAAATCCCAGATAGGTTGGTTGCTCAAGGATTCCATTCTGGCTGGCTAGCTGTACTAAACAGAGAGTTTAGTAAATACAGAGTGTATTTCTGCCCCCAAGATTAGTATGGCTGAAGCTATTACCAATTGCCTCTGTCTTCTCAAACTAAGGAAGAAATAGAACACAGAACAGAAACAAATAATCAGGGTCCAGCTCCCAAAGAAGGAGTAGATAGTTCATAATTCCATAATGGATAAAACAAATAAGAGTAGTGGGTGATAGTGGGGAACTCAGTTTTTCCAGTTTTAAAGATATAGACAATTAATCCATGGAGGCTACAGTCATCCACATGGTAGGGCATCCAGTGAGCTCTATATAATAATAGGCAAGTCCAGAGAAGTCTGAGTTACAATAACATCTAAAAGTGGATTTTCCTAGAAATTTCCCATTTCTCCTAATGAACTTAACTAGGGTCTTTCCAAACTCTACTCCAATATTTGATGTAATTATAAGAGTTATTGAGTAATTCAGTGGTGTCCACGTCTTTGTGACCCCATTTGGAGTTTTCTTGGCAGAGTTACTAGAGCAATTTGCCATTTCCTTCTGTAGCTCATTTTACAGATGAGGAACTGAGGTAAACAGGATCAAGTGACTTATCCATGGTCACAAAACTAGTATATGTTTGAGGCCAGATTTTAATTCATGAAGATGAGTGCAGGGCAGGCACCTAATTCCATCTACTGTGCCACCTAGCTGCTGGAATGGTAACTAAATACGCAAATAAATTGAAGGGACTGCTCTCAACTATCCTTGATTCTGGTATATTTAAGGAATTTTTGTCCTGAGAATCTAAGGCTTTCATGTGGGTATTGGAAAATGATGTAAACGATTGATGCAATAAATTAATTAATATGCCTTAAATAATTTGTAAAATTATTCCTAACTCTGAAGAACAAAAAATGCAATGCATTTCTTCAACTATATTTGTGAAAAGCTGATTAAGAATTTAAAAAAAGTAATTAATGTTCCTTAATTTATTAATAGGGAAGTATTTAATCTTTTACTTTTAATTTTTCCTCTGTTTCTGGTTTTTGGCCTTTTGCCCCTTTCTCTATCTCTCTGGGTGTGTTGATCTCTCTGTCTCTCCTTTTGTATCTCTTTTTCTGTGTCCCCTGTTTTCTAACTTAAGTAAATCATATTCTAGTAATGGGCTTAAAAAACTTGGCTCCTACACTTCTGGAATGAATAAAAAATGTAATCCTTACTGCACCCATTGTACCTTCTCATTTGTTTTTGCTGTATCGATTTATCAGCAGAGGGAAATTACTTGCTGGAAGAGAGGATACCAGTCAGAATGACATTTATTTCATAGTACAAGGAGGCTCTCCAGCGTGTTTCCATGTAACCCAGATATTGGAGCTGTAAAAGGGCTTGTAACAAGGTTTAGTGCTATGATTAGATCGTGTGGAGCACCTTGCTTTCATAACAACGTGCACTCAGTTGGAGCCAAGGCTTTAGGTGATGGTCATCTCTCCCCCTTTTTCTCTCTCTTTTCCCCCTTTTCTCTCTCTCTCTCTCTCTCTCTCTCTCTCTCTCTCTCTCTCTCTCTCTCTCTCTCTGTCACATTCTCTCTTCCCTCATTTTTTTTTCCCATGAATTCCCTCTCCACATAAACGTTTTTGTACCAAAAGCCAAATCTTACAGACTTACATGATCACAAGGGGATATATTTTTAGATGCCTGAAGCTTTCATAACATCAAATTAAATGTAAAAATAGATGAAACACTTGCCTATTAATCTCTTTACATTTTTTTTTTACTTCTTTCTTGTGCTTCTGGAGAAATTGCTCCATTTTAATTCACCAAAGCAAATCTTCTCCTTCAGTGATTGTAAGTTACCTATGCTTAAGGCTAACAATTACCTGGAAAGCCAGACGTGTATTCTTTAGCACAAAGTCTGAGATACACAGTGAAAATAGGGCCTTCTGTGTCAGGTATCAGTTATTTGGCAAGGGATGAGCAAGCTTTCAACATGACTGAACTTTATTGCTATAAAACTGCTGAAAAAATAAGACACACAAAGGAAATAAAATCATTGTATTGTACCATACTGCCACCAACACCTATAAATAATACTTCCTCTACTTAATCCATGTAATTGTATAACCAGCTTGGAAGTACACCTTCTCTTGGATGTTTCAGTGTGATGCCAATGGATATATAAATATTGGGTGATTCCATTTCCACAACTGCTCAACAAAGAATTATGCACTAGAAAAGTACCATTTTTTTGGAAGAGAAAGGAGGAAAAAAGGGAAAAAAAAGGTATATTCAAACCATTCCTTGGTGGACTATATCAGTTATAGTATAATGGGAATCATGGAGCATTATGAGATGTTATTATCAATACATCAATCAGTAAACATTTATTAAATGCCTACTATACTTTTTACTGGTGAGTTCTCATAAGATATAGCTCAGAGATTAGTGTTGAACATCTCTGGAGAGAATATTTCTAACTTTATAGAGATAGATTATTAGATATAGATAGATATAGATATGTGTGTATATATTTATGAAGCATCAACACTATTTGTTTGTTTATTACCTAAGATAAAGCAGGAAAGGTTGCCTTATCTCTACAACCTTTTTGATTTCTGGTTTTCATTGGTCTGGATAAATGGGTTTATTTTATATTCATCTTTATGTAACAGGTATTTAGTAGAAAGGGAGTCAAGCTTCAGATAAGATTTTAGAGCACTCCTTCCCCACTAAGGGATAGTGATCAATAGTACAGTCTAAACCTTAAAATTATTACATCTAGATTAATGGTATTTAAAGGATCAGATAGATATAATTTTTGCCTAGTGCCTTTTCTCTGAGGAGTGCAGAAAGATCATCCTTGTAGCCTCAATATCCTATGCTGGTTCTCTGTCTCTCTCTGTCTCTCTCTGTCTCTCTCTTTCTCTCTCTCTCTCTCTCTCTCTCTCTCTCTCTCTCTCTCTCTCTCATACACATCGTGTATGTGTATTTATGCCTTCCATCTAGACAAGCCCATAAGAACACACCTAAATTACTTGGGCAACACATATCATATCCCCACAAACAAATATGCCTTATAATAATAAAAGCAGAAATGAGACCAAGGGTAAGGAAATGTCCCCTTAGTTCATATTCATTTGTGCTTATTCATATTCATTTGAATGGAAGACCCATAACGTGTTGTGGGGTATGAGAATGTCTTAGGGGTAGAAAGCATTTCTCACTTTAATGGACAGCATCCTTAGACTTTTTCTCTGGAAGGAACATGATACATGGAGTGGTGCAGATTGATAATCAGATTCTTTCTAACCCCAAATCAGAATGCAATAGAAGCTTGGGACATTGATCCTCCTAGAAGAAGAAATAATTCTGTCACACTAAATGCCTGTGGACTATAATTATCTTTTGTCTGTTCTGTATTCCAAATAACTTTGGCCCTTGAAGAATTGGAAAGTTGACCAATACATAGCTCGTAGAGAGTAAAGTGCTGGTGTTCTTCCCTATTACAATGAATATAAGAAAGACAGAGACAGAAAGAATTAGAGTGTGAGAGGCAGGCAAAGAGTCTGAACCCATCAATACAGTGCAATATCCAACAAACAGAAATCTCTCAGTGCCCAGAAGGGAATAATCCAGAGGGAAGGGGGAAAAAACAAAATAAAAAATACTATTGGCATCACCAGAAATACATTTGATATCTATAGACTTGGAATATTCCTTACCTGCAAGAGATATATGTGGCAGGTAGGTACAATCATGGATAAAAGGCAGGGCTTGATATCAGGAAAACTTGAGTTCAAATTCAGCCTTAGATAATTTATTAGTTGCCTGTCTCTAGGCAAATAACTTAAGCTGTGTCTGCTTTCTTACCTGTAAAATCAGGATAATTGTAACACTTATTTCCCAGGACTGCTAAGAGGATAGAATGAAATAATATTCGTAATGCATTGGATACAGAACTTGGTACACAGAAAGAAAAAAAGAGAGATTATTAAAGAATCAGAAAGAAAGAGAGAAAAAGAAAAAGAGAGAGAGACAGAGGGGGAAAAAGAGAATAAGTGTCGAGAAGACATTTGATAAATGATTATTCACTTCTTTTGTTATCCTCTTCCCTCCACAATGATGGTTATAAGACACAGTGCCTCAGATTTATGTGGGAACTGAGGAGAGGAAATGTCTCATTTCATTAAATGCCTTTGTTTTGAAAGTAAGTTCTTCCTGGCATTGAATATGGAAAAATTATATCTTATCCTTTTATTAATTACATTACTTTGCCTTTAAATAAGAATTTCTAGAGTCTTGATTCTTCAAAGGACTGACTTTAGTGTAAACTTTAAATATATAATCAATAAAAGAAACCCACCAAAAAAAGAAAAAAAAAGAAAAGACATGACAGTGAGTTCTTTCTAATCAAGGAATATTTTTTACTTTTCTTTGTATTCCAGTATTTAGGAGAGTGCTAAGAATGTTGAAAATGTTTAATATATGCTTGCTGATTGATTGAACCAGTTGTGTTCTTTGGTAAAAATAATCATATTTTGAGGATCTTGTAAGATATGCTTTTGAATGGACATTGAACTAGAGAATACCTTGAATGCAATATGATAAAGGTTTTGTATATGTTGAGGCAGGGCAGGTAAAATTGGGGATGGAGTGGGGATAAAGTGTTTTTTACAGGAAATCAAGGAAATCAGAAAAACTACATCCAGATCAGGAAATCAAGGCTGAAAAGGAAATTAAGTGGTTTACCTGAATTAGTGTCATAACTGTAACCAGAAGCTAGGTTTCCTTATATCAACTATGATACTCTTTCTTGCCATCTCCAGTTGTTTTTCAGACATCTTGTTCAGTAGATACCTTAAACTCCACATGTGAAAGAATGAGATTATAAATAAGTTGGAAGAGCATAGGATAGTTTACTTCTCAGACCTGTGGAAGAGGGAGGAATTTATCACCAAAGAAGAACTAGAGATCACTATTGACCACAAAATAGAAAATTTTGATTATATCAAATTGAAAAGTTTTTGTACAAACAAAACAAATGCAGACAAGATTAGAAGGGAAACAATAAACTGGGAAAACATTTTTACAATCAAAGGTTCTGATAAAGGCCTTATTTCCAAAATATATAGAGAATTGACTCTAATTTATAAGAAATCAAACCATTCTCCAATTGATAAATGGTCAAAGGATATGAACAGACAATTCTCAGATGAAGAAATTGAAACTATTTATAGACATATGAAAATATGCTCCAAATCATTATTAATCAGAGAAATGCAAATTAAGACAACTCTGAGATACCACTACACACCAGTCAGATTGGCTAGAGTGACAGGGAAAGATAATGTGGAATGTTGGAAGGGATGTGGAAAAACAGGGACACTGATACATTGTTGGTGGAATTGTGAGCACATCCAGCCATTCTGGAGAGCAATTTGGAACTATACTCAAAAAGTTATCAAACTGTGCATACCCTTTGATCCAGCAGTGTTTCTACTGGGCTTATACCCCAAAGAGATACTAAAGAAGGGAAAGGGACCTGTATGTACCAAAATGTTTGTGGCAGCCCTGTTTGTAGTGGCTAGAAGCTGGAAAATGAAAGGATGCCCATCAATTGGAGAATGGTTGAGTAAATTGTGGTATATGAACGTTATGGAATATTATTGTTCTGTAAGGAATGACCAGCAGGATGAATACAGAGAAGACTGGCGAGACTTACATGAACTGATGCTAAGTGAAATGAGCAGGACCAGGAGGAGAACATTATATACCTCAACAATGATACTGTTTGAGGATGTATTCTGATGGAAGTGGATCTCTTTGATAAAGAGAGCTAATTCAGTTTCAATTCAAAAAGATGGACAGAAGCAGCTACACCCAAAGAAAGAACACTGGGAAATGAATATAAACTGCTTGCATTTTTGTTTTTCTTCCCAGGTTATTTATACCTTCTGAATTCAATTCTCCCCGTGCAACAAGAAAACTGTTCAGTTCTGCACACATATATTGTATCTAAGATATACTGTAACCTATTCAACATGTAAAGGGCTGCTTGCCATCTGGGGGAGGGGGTGGAGGGAGGGAGGGGAAAAATCAGAACAGAAGTGAATGCAAGGGATAATGCTGTAAAAAATTACCCTGGCATGGGTTCTATCAATAAAAAGTTATTTAAAAAAATAAAAAATAAAAAAAAAACTCCAAATGTGAAAAATGGAACTCATTATCTTTTCCTCTAAATTCTCCCATTTCCTGCTCTCTCTCTTTTATCAGAGAGTACAACATAATTCTCTCAGTCTCTTAGATTCATAACCTAGAATTTGTCCTCAACACTATCTTTAACTACCTGATTTCACCTTTACAACATCTCTCCAATATATTGCTTTCTCAACTCTGACAGTATCCCTATTTTAGTGCAGGCCCTCATCACCTCAGGCTTGGGCTATTACATTAGCCTGTATGTGGATTTGCCTGCCTCAAGATTCTGCCCCTTCAATGCATTTTCTATTCAGCCACCAAATTAATTTTCTAACCTTAAGTCTGATCACATATCATATAACCCTTGCCTACCACTATCCTTCCTACTCAATCAACTGTAGTGGTTCCATATCACTTT
The DNA here is from genome assembly GCF_016432865.1 of Antechinus flavipes. Classification (NCBI taxonomy): domain Eukaryota; kingdom Metazoa; phylum Chordata; class Mammalia; order Dasyuromorphia; family Dasyuridae; genus Antechinus; species Antechinus flavipes. The sequence continues at coordinate 175,584,591 of NC_067402.1, forward strand.
CAGGATAAAATACATTTCTGTCTATTATCTAAAATCTCATCTTTACTGGAAGTTTTTACCAATCCTTCTTAATTCTAGTTTCTTCCTTCTCAATTATTTTTTTCTGTCTTCTATGATAGCTTATTTATGTACATTTGTTTGTTTGTCTCCCCATTAGATTGTAAGCTTCTCGAGGGCATCTCTTTTTTTTTTTTTTTTGCCTATTCTATCCCCCATTCTTATGGTCCATAGTAAGTGCTTAATAACTGTTTATTTTCTTTCTGATTGACTTATTTCTAATACACTCCACAGTACTCCTCCTTCTTTATTTTCTTTGCCCAAATTTACATTCAGATTTTAGGGTTGGCAGAGGTGCAGGTGGTTGGAGATTTACAAGCATTTGCAGTGAATATGGAATTCTACACTGTTAAGCTGGCACTTGAAAAATTCTGCTTCATTTAGCTATAATTCTTTTAATAGCTGAGATTGCGACTGTAAGATTAATTTAGGGAATGTGACAGAATACATTACCTTGCTCAGATTGTTTTGTTATTGCTAATGAGTTCTCTGAGCAAGAACCTCTGGTCAGGGTTGAATTTTTTCTCAAAGGGGTCTGAAAGTTTTCCAAACTGCAGATGGCACAGGACAATGCATAATAAGTGGCATATTTTAGTTTACAAAATTTAAATGCTAATTTTTGGAACTTTTAAAATAAAACTGAGAGTGGAATTAAGAAACAAACATCTTTCTTTCTGAGTGGAAGCAGGCCTGCAGTTATTTAAAATTTCTGGTCACTAAGGCTCTCTTTCCTTCTTTCTAGAAGCCAGTTTTCCCACAAGTTCCTTGGGCATTTTAATCCTAAAACTTTGGTAATACTACATCATAATTTTTCTGGATGAGATTCAAAGGTGTCAAATGTAACTAGCCAGAATAATATGATTTGGGAGGAATGGATTTTAAACTGAATTAATTATTGTAAATTAAAGGGAGAGCATAGAAAACTATTACTTATCATTGAAAGGCTATACAGAGCCTTGGAATCATAGTTGTAGAGGAAGTCCAGACGGGAAGGAGAATATTGTTATTAAATTAATTGAACTTTAAAGTATATCCATTGTAATAAAAATTTCTTGAAATATCATTAATGATAATATTTCCTTTATGAATTTTGTTTATAATTTTGAAGAAGAGAGTACCTATTCATAACAAAAATAGGATTATAGAAACTAGAGAATCAAATTATCTGTCATCTTTTCATTCATCATTTCAAGATCTTTTAATTCTAAGATTTTTTCCAGAAACGGCAAGTGAAATACTGTTCCTCTTTAATTGTTAACAAAACTTTACAAAGTGGCTGACATTTATCAGTGTTCATTTTTTCAAGGACAGTTCCACTTGCACAGTGCTGCTTATTTTGTGATTAATAGAAAACCAACCTTTGGACTGAATAATCCCATGTTTGATAATTATTTCTCTCTTTCTGGGATAATGAAATATTTAAGTTTAATGACTATAAGGGGAATAATTAGAATCCTGATTGAACTGCTTCTAAGATCCTGATTGGAGTATATTAACTACAGGAATAAAGATGACAGTGAAAATGTTTTTCAAATATATGTATTAAAAACAACTGCAAAATGAGAAATTTATATCAATAAAGATATCCTGCCAACTGAGTCTCATTAAAAAAAATTTAAACAAACAAAAATCCCCCCATCCTCCTCAACTTTAATGGGTATTTTTATATCATAATGTATAATAGATTTCCAGGATTCTAAACTTATTTTTTGTAATGACTGGATGTAGTTGTGTCTAGGCTCTTTTATTCTAGCCCTACTCAGATATCAATGATATTTCCGAACTCTAGCATGAATATGCAAAAACAAAGGAAAGTGAAAGTAGTATAGAGTGTGTTAGTTCTAAGAAACTCACTGAGTGGGGATCATTGACCATTTTTTGTGTGTGTCAGAACTCTGTCAGTCTAATGAAGCCTAAAAACCCTTTATTTAAATAGTATTTTTTTCAATTCACATAATAAAATACATAGCATTATAAAAGAAACTAATTATATTCACATAGCATTTATAACTAAGAAAATGGGGATGACCGGTGGATATATTGGTACATCTAATAACTATAGGAATTTTTTAAGTAGTGATGAGAATGAATGTTATTTTAGATATCTGCAACAGTTGCAATATGATATAAAATATGTATTATTTCTATTGTTAACAAAAATCATAAGCATTCCTAATATTACTGTGGTTGATTGCTTAAATTCATAATTGAAGGAAATACAAAGTGTCAAGGAGAGATTAAGGAAATTTAAATGTGTATTTTTGTCTCATTCAACTTCATAGATCACCTGAAAATCAATTCATGAATCCTTTGAGGGTCTGTTCACCTAGAATTAAGAAGTCCTGCTCTAGAGAAAAGGGAGAATTTTTCAAAGGCCTTACCAAGCATTCAGATTTTTGCTGATTCTGAGATATGAAATCATCATAGACTGACTACCTGGTGATACAATATATTTTTAAATCTTGGGGCAGCTTAACAACAAGACTCCAGTTATTTGAGATATTTCAAGCTTCATCATGTGGGAATCATTCTTCTGTTTACCTACTGAAAGTTAAGACAACCACTGCCTGCCTGCAACAAAGGCTTCTTCCCCTTCCTCTTCTCTTTTCATACTTGGTCACTCTTCATTGCAGAATAACAAGGGGTGTAATCAAAGGAGAAAGAAGCAAAAGAGAAAGAAGCAGAAAAAGAGAAAAACACAACAATAACAATCAGTAAACATTTATTAAGAACCTACTAAGTGCCAGGTACTGAACTAAGCATTTCCAACATTTGTATTATAATATGAATGGTACTTTCTTAGGGGTTAAAAATGTTCTAGCCTGGCCATACATTCTAGTGAAATTCTCCTTTAACTAGCCTATTTTTGCATTGTGGGGGAGTTTCCAGCTGAGGAAGTTCATTACTGGTTAATCAATGGCATGCTGGCCTGGGTTCTCACCCCAATCTTTGCGTATGCCATGTGATTGTGAAGCATCATATGTGAACTTGCTTGCCTGACAGCTGTCAACTGTAAATGGCCATATGTAATGATGAGTAAAGTTGTTGTCAACTGTCAATAGGCCATATGTAATGATTTGTAAAGTTACAGACTGCAGCCTGCTCACACACATAATGAAGAAAGAAAAATTCCTTTTTCCTAGGGGAATCTTAAACAGGTATAGTTGGTAGTTAGAGGGGCTTGTTGGCCATGGGTACCCATTTATGTTTTGATTCCTGAGTGACTTAAAGGATAAAATGTTCAAATTTGATTCAAGAAAATTAGAATTCAAATCCTATTTTAGGGATGTATTGTATGACCCTGGGCTATTCACCTAATTCTCTCATCTCATAGCATACAATTTTTATTATGTCATTTTTGTCTCATTTTCCCTTGTAGTCTGTTTTGAGATCTCTTTGGATAATCGTTAGAAAAAATGCAAAGCTTAAAAATTATTGAAAGAAAAGTATTACATAAATACAAAAGTGAGCTTTTTAAAAGTTTTTTAGGCAAAAAAATAAAAAAATAGAGAAAAGTCAAAGAAATGTGAATTTACTGAGCATCTACTATGTGCCAACACTATGCTATGTACAGACCATGAAAAGAAAGGCAAAAAAATAGAAAAAGAAAATCACAAACTACCCCACTGATCTAAGATTCAGTGCCCTAAATGTAATTGATTTAGTAAGAGAAAATTTGAATCTCAGTCAAGTTGTATTCAGCTTAATTCAATATAAAAAAATTTCTTAAGCACCTACTATGAGCTAAGTGCTGAGGATAGAAAGATTAAAAACAACACAGTTCCTATCTCTAAATAGCATTTATTATACTAGGAGGAACTATATTTACATGATAAATAAATGCAAATTTTCAAAAAGTAAATACAAATTCATTTTTGAGGGGAGCAACTTTGAAAATCTGAGGATAATCTTGCCTATGAAATACCATTTAAACTATATTTTGAAGCAAGTTAATGATTCTAAGTGGTAGAGGTGAGGAGGGAGAATATTTATAGTCTAAGCAAAAGCCCAGAGGTGGGAGAACAGAAAAAATGCTGCAGCCACTTTGACACTGAGTGTGTGTGTGTGTGTGTGTGTGTGTGTGTGTGTGTGTGTGTGTTTAAGGGAGAGAAACAGACAAACAGGCAGGCAGAGATAGAGAGATATAAAACCAATCTGAAAAGATTTGATTGAACTAGGTTATGAAGGACTTTACGTGTCAAACAAAGGAATTTGTATTTTATTCCAAAGGCAATAGAGTTTCTGCAGCTGGTTGACAGAATAATGGTACCTGGTGAATGTTGTATAGTATTTAAAGCACCAAGGTTTTCTTGACTTGAGTTCAAGTCTTTCTTCAGATACTCACTACCTGTATAACCCTGGTCAACTCACTTAATCCTGATTGTCTTAATTTCCTCATCTATACAATGAGCTGCAGAATCACACCAGTATATTTGCCAAGAAAACTTGAAAAAGGAATCATAATGAGTTAGAAATGACTGAAACAACTGAACAACAGGGTACATGTATTTTAGCATATTAATCTGGAAGTTGTATGGAAGATGAATTGTAAACAGGTAAAAAATCAAAACTGAGAGAAGAAATAGGAGGCTAAATGCTTTGTCAGATAACAAATAATAAATATCTGAATTTGGGTCATGACCTGTAAATGGTGAAATTTTAGGAAGATAGAATCAATAATATCTGACAACCAATTGGATGGATATGTGGGGTTAGGGAGAAGGAAAAGTCAAGATTGATTTTGAGCTGCATGCTTACTTTGGTAATAACTTTGAAACAAATAAGAAAGTAGGAAGAGAGCTGTTTGTTTTTTCATTGTTTACTTTGGGTTTCTTGGTGGGGAACTTGAGGGGAAAGGAGAAAAAACTAAGTTCAGTCTTAGACATGTTAAGTTTGAGATACTTATAAGAGAACTGGACCAACACATCCTGCATTTAACTGATGATGCAATTAGTTGGCCATACTTCAAGAGAGAGGTGATTACTGAATATATAGATTTTTATCAAGTTGCTAATTATCCCTGTAAACTGAAAATTTCACTAAGACAAAGTCTAGAGAAAAGTGTAAAAGGTAAATCCTTGGGTACACAAGTCATATCTGTGATAATGATTAGGATGGGAATAATTGATACGTCTGACCTCCTAGCTAAATGACACAGTGGATAGAGTACCTGGCCTGGAGTCAGAAAGAATCATCTTCGTGAGTTCAAATCCTACCTCAGATACTTACTAACTGTGTGACCCTGAGCAAGTCACCTAATGCTGTTAGTCCCATGTTCCTTATCTGTAAAATGAGCTAGAAATGGAACTGGCAAACCACTCCAGTATCTCTGCCAAGAAAACTCCAAAAGGAGTCACAACCAGTTGGACAGGACAAAAAAACCCAATAACTCTAAAATCTTAGTAACCAAAAGATAAACCTACCAGTAGCACCTGTCTTGTTCTCTCTTTAAAATGAATTTGTATTTTGTAGAAAGGATCATGAGTGAGAGAATCTGTGTGGAAGCTTTGCAGCTTGTTATTTATGTGATCTCTAGGCTTTAATTTGCTCATCTGCAAAATGGGAAAGCCCAATCCTCCCATGTTTACAAATTTGGATTTTTACAGTCCCTTCCAACTCCAAACTCTGTACTCTTAAAGCTCTTACATGGAAACAAGGATAATGAAAGTGAAATAATTTTGTTATAGTCAAATGTGATATTTTAATTATTCAAAATAATTTTGAATAGAAAATGAAGCCATTTGTTCCTCTCTTGGGGAAGTTTTTAAAATTTATTTTTACCTTTTACTAGTATAGCATTTTTCTTTGAATAAGCTTTGATTTCTAAGTACCTTCTAATCATCAGGGAAGGAGACCTTAATATTGAATATAGGGAAACAATGTGGAGAAAAAAGAGCCAAAACTCTATAATGAAAATTACATATGATCTGAGAGAATATTTGTAACTGCTAGAATTTTTTTTCATATTTATATCTAAACAAAAACATTTTACAAAGCTTTTTTTTTTTTTGGATCACTAATGAAGAAGAGCCCAATAGTTAGAATATCTATGCTACTTTTGCCAAGTGCTGGTTTTTAAAACAGCTTTTCCTTACATTGAACTGAAATTTGTCTCTCTTCATTTTCCACCCATTATTTCTAGTTCTGCCCTGGAAGGCCAAGCAAAAATTTTTTTTAATAAAACAAAACAAATAGAATAATAATAATTCTTGTATATTACAGTCCTTCATATACTTGAAGACTTCTATCCTGTCTCTTTCATTCCCTCAAATTCTTCCTTCTCCAACATAAACATTCTTTTTTTTCTTAACCAATTCATATAAATGATGCCAAGACCCTTGAGCTAGATCCCAAGTTACATGATCCAGCTCCAAGGATTTTTATTACAGTGTATGTCTTTTAAATACTTACTATTGTCTTTTTGCTTATAACAATTTATATTTATGTGGTTCTTGACATTTTTAAAGGCGTTCCTTACAACCATCCCCTGAAGAAAATATTAGAAGTATCATGACCATTTTCCAGATGAGAAGTGTGGAGAGAGTCTCTGAGAAACTCAATCACTTGCCTGTAGATTCACTGCTACTAAATAATTGAGGTCAGATCAAATTCTGTCCCTTGACTCTAAGTCCAGTTCTCTTTTTGTTAAGGAATGCTATTCCTTATAACATTGTTGGGTTATTGAGGATCACTATCACTGACACATTGACTTTACACTTAGCTCCCTGCCCTATCGTTGTCTTCATCCATATGCCTTATAGTAGTACATGGGTAAAATCTAAACATTGGTTTTAAATGGGAATGATATGGCATTGTTTAGGCTTCTTCAGTTAGATGAAAGATAGAGACAGAGGCAAAGAGAAATACAGTGAGAATAAAATAGAAAACATAATAAAGGAATTTATTAATAAGCTCAAAGAAAAAGGCATTTATTGTGTGAAACTTCATAATTAGTTTAAATTTGAGCTTGATATACTCAACAGCTTGTAATCTGACAATAGTTATATATAATCATAAATAAATATCATAATCTCTTTGAAGATAGACTGTGTTGGATGACATAATCACAGATGATTGACTTGAAGTGTCAAGAACCTTAGATATCTTATCTATTCATTTCAAATTAAGAAATTTATTCTGGTCTTAGCAACTTCTCCTGTGTTACACAATGTAAGTCGGGGGCAGAATTTAATACAGACTTTCTTATTCCAAATCTGGCAATATTTTCATTATGACAGAGTGATCTCTCCTTTCTTTGTATCCAGACTCTTATATATGCAAATGAAGATAGAAGATGGGCAACTTTACCAATCTGGTATGCCTATAGCCACTTACCTGGTTTCTTTGCTTCTATTTCTTCCCCAGTCTAACCCATCCTTCCACCAATTAACAAAAATATTCTCACTTTTACATAGCTCTTACTTTTTCTTTCCTCTGCTTAAAAACTAGTTGCTATATTGTTAGGTAGGTATTCTCCTATTCTTCAATCAAAGCCTTCTATCATATGGCTAGATCTTTCCTGTAATTTATACTATTCTTCTTGCACATTCTATATAATAACTGAACTATTTTCTAACTTTTTCTTATCATCTCATGCCACTGAACATTTGTATAAACTGTGACCTACAATGTACTTATCCCTTTTTTTCTATCTTTCATGATGTTTTCTTCTTTTAGGGATTGCCTCAGTGCCACTTCTTTCCTGCCTGATCCTTTCCTCAATCCCCCTGCTGAAAAAGGTTTTCTCTCATTTTACTGCATGTCCTCTTTGTTCTTATTATAAACTTCTTTCTTAATTTCAGCTGTGTATCTATCATCTCCCTGACAGCCCCAGAATTTAGATTTCTTGTAGGAAGATTTATATGAACTGATTCAAAGTGAAATAAGCAGAATTTTTTTAAGTGCAAGAAACTAATATACTCAATGACTATACCTATGTAAACTAAGGTAACAAGACAAAAAAAAATGAATTATGTAATCACTAGTTGGACCTTACAGAAAAGATTTAAAATATCTCCTTCCTCTCTGCTTTGCAGAAATGGAGAGCTGTGGGTGTGGAACATTGTGTATATTATCAAACTTCATTGATATGTTGTTTAGATTTGTTAGATTCTTTTTTTTTTTTTAATTTAGCTTCTTTATTCTTTGTTGTCAGGGATAGATAGCTGGATAGGCAGTAAGGGAGGAACTTATTTGGAAATTAAGGTAATATTTAAAAACAAAAGATAGCAATGGCATTTAAAAAATAATATTAGCTTCTTATGGATATGAACTGAATGTTTTTAAAATCTTAGTATCATATCCAAGTGCCTAGCATAGCATTCTGAATATTATAAGTGCTTAATAAATATTTGTTGAATTGAATTGTGTAAAGCTACCCATTGTAGTATGATGCTTTAAGCACAACGTGCTAAGTTATAATAGGAACAAGAAGAGTGAAATTCAAATGAAACTACTGGGAATATGTAGGTGGGTAAAGTGTAAGTTAAATTTATCCTGTTCCTTACCATTTGGAATTTTGTCAGGTTATTTGTAGTAATTGCATATGGTGAATGCATTGAAAAGTCACACGGCTTCGTTTTGCTGGGTATCCTTTGAATCTGAGAGGGAAGGCTATTACAAGCAATGTAACAATAGAACCAGTTCCTTATGTATCCATTTCAGAAGTCTTAGCATGCCTTCACTTAGAGATTGTGAGATGAGAAGCGCATAAGGTCTGGTACTTGGAAAGCATTCTTTAATAGAGAGGGACAAAAACAAGAACATTTACAAGTAAATTAAAAAAAATCCACATCTACCTCCCAAAATAATGTGGCTCATATTTGAAAGAACTGCCTATATGCTGACCCTTGAAATAATTTATAAAGTTAGTGATTTGGTGATATATTTTAATTTTATAATGTCTTTAAAATATGAACAAATATGCAATGGAGAAAATTATAATTTTGTGCCCTAAAATATAGTGGATTTTGTTTATATGTTCATGCCATTTGAAAGATGACATTTTTCACAGAGAGAGAATATTCAGATGGTAGATATACATTGTGGAGCAGAGAAATATAATGTGTTGTTTATTTTTAGCACAGGAGGTCCCTGTCAGTTTGTTGGCACCTTTGTAATATAGAATCACAGTAAATACTGTATTAATCTAGATATTCTTTGTCTCATTATAGAAGATGTGCCGGGGAGCACTCCAAGTACACAGAACTACATATGTTTCAGATATAAGGAGGGACATTGAACAGAGGGAGAGGGGAGAATTAGTATAGAGCAATGGAAGGAAAAGGAGATTCTTTGGAAAGTTGGGATAAATTGTTCATACTTGTTATGTTTATATCTCATGCTTCTCTGTTCTTTCCCTTTCTTTTTTCTGAACCCAAAGTAAAACTTGACAGTAACCTTCTCTCATTCCAAGAAGTAGTCCAAAAAAGTAGACTAAGAATTATTCTCATTCTCAAGAGAACTAGATCTTACATTAAAAATTTGGAAATTATTATCTTACTGAAAAATTGAAGCTGTCACTACCTTCCAGGTTTGGACTTCCTTTCAATATTTTTCATTTTATTATGTCTTGAAGCATTCTAAAGGATCTAAGAATGCATTTGGATAGATCCTTCATGGTTCATATGAGAATTAATGTTTTCCCAAATTTCTTTTGAGATAATTGTAGAAATAGTTGTACATTATCATGATATACACAGAACGCTGAATGCTTCAATAAGAGAAGAGCAGAACTGTAGCAAAACTTTCTTTATAATGAAATTATTTTAATACCTTTCAGGCAAGAAATTAGTTTCATCAAGAAAATTGATTTAATTTAGAAGTGTTGCAGCATTTATAACCATATCCAGGTTAAACATTTTTCACTACTTGTATATCAGAAAATAGCTTCTAACCAGGATAAAACCTCAAATCAATTAGTTCAGTTTAAGGTTTTCATATTTTATTAATACTCTTCTCTATTTTTGTACCACTTTGTTTTCAGTGAAAAATCTCTGAGATTTCTCATTTTTTTTTTAAAGCAAGTGAGTGATTTACTTAGTGTTTTCATTTACCCATGACTCTGGCTGGAAAAAAAATTGGGTCAGTATTCTTCATCTTAGGGTGCTAGGAGAGGGATCTGATAATCTTTTGTACTCCAAGTCCTCTTAACCTTCAAATATCTAATTTTTATGAAAGCTTTTTACAAAATTGTTTTATGTCTGACTTTACTGATGCAGTAGTATGTGCTTTGAGTTTCCCTTCTCACATACATAACTTTCCCTCTTCACGAACATGACTCTAGGTTCAAGCCTCTGTTGGTTAGCACCCAGCCAAAAACATAGCCCACAAGCTTCTGCAGATGTTTACTTTTATCAGACAGAGAGAGGACATAGTGCAAACAAGAGATATTCAGTCAAACAATATAGTAAATAAAGTGACAAGATCCCATCCATGCACACATGGGGACCATTCTTCCATAGGTTAGAACACAACTAGGAGGGGTGGATACATATGGTCTGAACACAATCCATATGGAAGACAAGAATGGGGTGTGGTAGTGCTTAGCCCCTTGTTTATTAGGGAGTGGCTTATGCATTGTAAAGAAAGAAGCTAATCTGATGGATATATTCCCTATCTAAATTAGGAGAATTTCTAGTATCATCTTGATTATTATAGCATGGGATAGTGTATACAATTTGGAAACATCAGAAACATCTGTGTTCAAATCTTTCAAAATATATACATTCATTCCAATCCATCCTTCACTAAGCGGTCATGGTGTTTTTTCTAAAGGGAGGGTCTGACCATTTTAACCTTCTCAACCCCTTCTCTCCCAGGTCCAAATGTATTCCATTATCTACTCATAACTTTTTGGATCAAATATAAAGTCTTCTATTTGACTTATAAAATTCTTCATGACTTTGCCTTTTCCTACTTCCCCATTCTTCTTAGACCTTCTCCCTCTAATCATTCCTATATCATTAGTCCACTTGAAGTTCCTGTAATAGAACATTCTATTACCTGTCTCTGTACCTTTAAACTAGCTATCTCCATGCCTGAATACTCTGCTCTGTCTTCTACCCTTCTTAATTTTTCTTCCTACTTCCTCAAGCTTACTTTAAGACTAAGCTTGAAGAGGTGATTCAGTCCAGTTCCAAAGTATTGTGATAAAGAGAGCCATCTGCACCCAGAGTGAGGATTGTGGGAAATGAGTGTGGACCACCACATAGCATTCTCACTTTTTTGGTTGCTATTTACTTGCAGTTTGTTTTCTTTCTCATTTTTTTCTTTTTAATATAATTTTACTTGTGTAGCATGATAACTGTGGAAATATGTATAGAAGAATTCCACATTTAACATATTGAACTACTTGTCATTTAGGCAAGGGGGTGGGAGGGAAGAGAGAGAAAAAAAATTTGGAACAATATTTTGCAAAGGTGAATGTAGAAAATTATCTATGAATATGTTTTGAAAATGAAAAACTTTTAAAAAAGAAAACAAAAGCAACAATAAAAACAACAACAAAGGGTTAAACTTAAAACGCATCTTTAGCAGAAAACCTTTCCTTGGCACCCTCAATACTCATGCCTTTCCTTCTGCAATTGTATTGATTTATACTATATGGATCATTTATGTAGCTAGTAATTCAAGTCTTCTTCATTGGACTCTAAGTTCCTTGAAGACAAGGATTCCTTCATTTTTTGGTCATTCTTTTTATCTTTATTGCTCATCACAGATACTTGCTACATAGTGTGTGCTCAATATATTCTGCTATCATAGTCTATGATAAAAAATAGGTACCTGACATTTTTCTCATCTAAATAATGGAGATAATACAATAATACTCACATCAGAGAGTTGTTATAATCCTCAAAAAACATAATATCTTAAAGCATATTATAAAGTTTAAAGTATTATATGAACATCTTTATCTGGCTTTATTTGGGGACTTTCAAATTTAGGAAGAATAACTCAACTGAACATACAAAAAAGTGTAATAAAAGAAATCAAGATAGGGCAAGATGCTATAGATACCAACAAGTATTAGTCTCAACTAATGCCTAATCCATGACTGGACAATTTACAGGTAAAAATGTGGTCCGTTACAAGATCCACAGAAAAAACTGATATTTATATTTCAAACAATAAATCTGATATATGTACCAGAGTTTTCCAAAAATGTTTCATGCTATGGACAGAAATCAGAAAATGCTATGAACTGAACCTAGAGTTGATCCTAGCTATCAGTGTGATTTATTGGTTCACAGAATCAGTTGTCCAAAGATTATTTTCTGCAAATCAATACTTTTTCAAAAAGATATGCATGGAAAATTTATCACCTAAAATCTAGACTTATCAGAATAAGAATAAATAAGATGTTTTTCTGTTAGTTTGAAAATTAGAAATTGAATAGTGAGGCATTTAAAAGTTATATACTCATGCGAATGCAATGAAACTTAATGGGCACATATCCCAGAAGCAGTGTCCTGAGAGACAGCCTTGATGCCTGTTTGATCAGAAATCAATTGCATTGCAGCTAAAGATATTGCCATGATGATACAAATCATGTCATCCTTATTCAAGACTTTTAAAAAGACCTCTTCTCGAGATTTTGAGAGTTTCCTCCCATGTGTTATGGTTAATTTGCTTATTCTTAGTGCTGTGAATGTGGCTCAATCTTAACACATCAGTCCCTAAGCACAATACGATTTCTATCATGTCTTCATATAGGATTAGTCTCAGAATGTCTAGTGAAGACATTTTTGTTCAGTGCTTCTACTCCTTTACATTTAGTAGCACAATCAAATCTTATCAGATGTTGTTCCTTAGCCTAGGTAAATCACTACTGAATATAGGGCAGATGGAATCACTGAGAATTCTAAGCCAATTTCCCCAGTCATTTTACTAGACTTTCTAGCTATACAAAAGTGATACAATGTCACATATGACCTTTTTATTGCAGAACTACTATGTCATCATTATCATTACCAGAGTTATCATCAGTGTTTAGCACAGTGCTTAGCACATAGTAGGTGTTTAGTATGTTAATGGAATCATCATCATGAACAGCTTCGATTTTATAGAATTTTAAGATTTGTACCTTACAAATACATTTATTTCATCTTATGCTCACAATAATGCTGAGAAATAGATGTTATTTATTATCCCCAGTTTATATATGAGGAAATTGAAGAAAGCAGAGAATAAATGACTTGCCCAATGTCACACAACTAGTAAGTGCATGAAACTGATTTTGAATTCAAATCTTGACTCTAGGTTCAAAGCTCTATCCGCTCTACTACCTAACTGCCTAATTTCCCCCACCAATCCCACAAAGCATTAGGTGAATTTAGCTACATAGTCAACTGATGTCATGAGGACATTTTGTCTGAATCATAAAGTGATAGAACAAAGATTGAAATATTTAAAATTATATATAATCTAATATTCTTAAACTAAAAATTCACATAGCCTAATCCCTTCATAGGGAAAAAAAATTTAAAAAGCTTCCAAAGTCAAATGTTAAGCATGACTATTGAAGCATGACTGTAGTCCTCTTGATATATCACAATAGTGGAGAGGCTAACCTGGGTCTTTAAAAATATGCAGCAAAACACAGATCTAGACTCTTCCCGGTGGGGCAAGACCTTAGACATGGACCCTGTGATGTACTTCATGTCTCTTTTCTTTGAATAATTCAGCTACATTCAAGGAAGTTCATCATCAGATTGGTTCCAATATAATGAATGTTTTGGCCTCAGCAACTTTTGAAGGATTTCTGCCAAATTACAAATTGGTTGTGTCCTACAATAGTGGAGGACACTAGTGAAGACACTTGTATTCAAAGCCTGAGCAATCACAGATTCTTGAACTATTTACTGGTAGTCAATATATAGCAAATATTTATTAGAAGAGCATACTGAAAACATGTATTGTCTTGACTCACCATTGAAGATAAGATTTTTAGGGTGAAATTTAGGGTGCTTGTCCAGTAATACATATATGCTAAGACTATAGTTTAGAATAGAAAAAAAAATTCTCATTGATTTTGTTGTTTAGAAAAATAATCAAACTATTTATCATATAGGAATACAATCAATACAACACCTTTGTAAATATATATGTATATTTCATATATATATGTATATGTATATAAGCGATTTAAGATACTCAGACTTTGATTTTCTCAAATGAAAGTTGTCATTTACTAATAATTCTTATAGGTGAAATTTTGGGAGTTGCTTTTCCATGTAGAAAAAGTGAATATTTTATGGAAAATACTGTTTAAGGGAATTTTTTTTTTACAGCCTAAGACATTGCTTTTTGATGATTTATATTGACAAACCAAGAATTGGTAGACTGAGGTGGCAAATGAATAAAGAGCATTATTTTCAAGAGAAAATTCAATTCAGGATTTAAAAAAAAAAAAAAAAACAACTAAATCTTCTTCCCAAATCTCTCATGCTTTCTAAGAACACATTGTCAATTTCCCAGTTTTGAACTAGGAAAAAAAGATAAAAAAAAAAAAAAATAAGATGAATATTCTAAGCAAAGTAGTATGAACTTTACTAGCAGAAATTTGATATTATTACCACCACATTTGTAAAATGAATAGCCAAATAGTAAATAGAAAGCCAATACATATCAGATTTATGTATCTCTTTTTATTGTGCTGTTTTTACATATATACATATATATGTATATGTATATATCCACATAAAATATGTACATATATGTATGGATGTGATATATGTATATATCTATATATATGCATAGTCATTTACACACACACACACACACACACACACACAACACAACACACACACATTTTGCCAATGTTAGCATAAGGCTTCATATCTAGAGTTGTGTATTCCCACGGTGACTGTGCAGTTTTATTTCTTATGTCTCTGCTATCCTTATTTCACATATATACTAAGGATCTTGCTTTGCTGGGAAAAAATGAATGTAATCTGCCTATTTAGGTGGAAGAAAGGAAAGACAATAATGAAAATCAATTGCACAGATTAATATTTTGGATTTTAGTTAAGAATTCAACAGAGTGAACATGGGCTATTTTTTTTTTCACTACTGAATTTCACTTTCTCTTTTGAGTGTAACCTGGCATATTAGACTTTTCCAAGGACTTGTTCCTGGGAAGTTTTTCAGGTGATTTCAGTTTAATGCAAGCAGATAATTGTCGCTCTAGGGCTTGGTTAAGTTGTAAAGCTGCTAACCCAGAGAACAATATTACCCAATCACATGTTGTGCTTAGAGGAGAGAACTCTGCCTTTAATAGTCTCTCCCCATGCTTGTGACTTCTAGTTTCAGAAGTCCTATAAAAATGAAGCACACTAAGTTAAAATTAAGCTGGGGGGGTTGAGGGGGTCAGGGAGTTGGGGGGAAGCAAAAACAAAAACAAAACAAAATCTGAAGCAACATAATATGGGGAAGCAACTCTATATAAAAATGTAAGCCATTTATCAAAAATAAAGGTTGAATGTGTGCGTGTGTGTGTCTGTGTTGGATGTGTATTAGATTCTTCTTTACCCTTTCCCATCTATAAGAAAACTATATTGTCAAAAAACTTTCTTAATTTTCTTAGAGCCAAGATATTGTATAAGTAGGCATATTACAAGCATTTTACAAATGGCATTATCAATTGCCATTCATCATTTGGTAAAATTTTCTTTTTCTGTGGTGTGGTAATTCATTCTCCATATTTATTCTGCTCATATCATCTTCTGAACAGCAATAGTAGTGTAATGTTGAATGAACGTGAAGTTATCCTTCTAAAAGTTAGTGAATTTTCATTGACCCTGACCATTTAAAAAAAAAATTCTGTTGTATTTTTAGCTAAGCAGATGCTCAGAAATAAAAGGCAAATCCATTACCTTATGGACTTAACAACTTCCTATGTTCCACACTGCAAATAAGCATTAGAGGAAAAATACAGACATTAAAACAGTGTTGTTTTCTTTGTCAATACATGAAACTTTGTGATACTGCCTGTAAGAGTTGGAGAGAAAGGCCCAATTTGGAGAGCACTCTTGTAGATTCTGATCAAAATCAAAATCAAAATCAATTTTTATTATATTAAAAGCAAGATCTAGATGTACAAAGGAATCCCAATATATGGGAGATACAGGGGAATCAGTGAACTTAGTTTCTAAAACTGTTCAAATATAGAATACAAAAGGAGTGTTTCATTTGCAAATAGAGGGGAGAATTTAAGTTAGATTCAGGAACTTTAATCTTATTAGATTATAACCTCCTTGAAGTATCATTTATTTTTTAATCTTTGTATCACCTCAATCTAACTCATAGTCTTGTACATATTTTCAGTTTAGAATAAATGCTTGTATGAATTGACTGAAATTGAATTGAAACAGATACTACTACTTGACTATAATACACTAACCTGCAATCCCTTTCTCAGATAACTTCATATTTTTTTCTTATTTTTCCATAAAAGATGTACAGTGTAGCTAAAATCTTCCCTTACTAAACAGAAAATTATTCCATGTATAATCAAGAGAATACTTTCCCTCTGATTCTTCCTTCTGGATCCTAATCAGAAACATAAGGTAATTAGGAATCCTGGCACACAGAGTAAATTCATTTGACAGGGTGGGCAAACCAGAGGACCTTGACTCTCAGGACACGAAGACCCATGAGAAAAATATAAAAGATTTGAGATTCTCTCTAGCCTCCATAGGCACTGCTGCCAAGTAGGGTGCCAGAGGAGGAAATGGAGATTCAAATTGGTGAATGCTCACCTTATAATGATCCTGGGTGAACTCTGTGACATGGGTTTTTTAGCATAATCTAAGGTAGAGCAGAAAACATGCCTTGTTTGAGTGTAGTGTTTCCTAGCCTCTCCCTGGCTCTGCTCCTCTGGAATGATCTATCCTGAACCTCAGTGGAGAGCAAGCAGGTAATCTGATAGAAGAAAAAGGCCTAACAAAAGGGGGTACCATGGTGAGAGGAAACTGGCGTATGTAACCTAAGGTCAGAAATTGGACCTGGTTTGTGCTATCAGGATGCTGGAAGATGACATGAGGTGAGCCAGAGAAGCATTGTGGGAAGGAGGTTCTTGACTTAACTTACAAGACATCATTTCTGTGCACTGACCTGATCATCCTTATTCTAGTCATTGCTCTGGTTATAATTTGTTGGTCTTGCCAACAAAAGATTAAATGCATTGTTTTTGTAGTGGACATAACAATATCCTCTCAAATGTGCCTGGTGTGTACAAAGAGCAAATTTTCTAGCAGAATACTCTTTACTAATTCTTGTACTTTTTACCTCCTGAAACTCTGGTCATATTCTTTCTTGACAAAGAAAGTTAGTATTAACATTAAGAAAAATATGATTTGATTATTTTCTAAGAGTGTAAACTGAAAGATTTTAAAAATTTAAGGTGTCTAGTAATATCTATCTCAGCCATTCTCATTATACACTATCTTGATTAGAAAAACATAGTGTGAGAAATAATGCAAGGCAAGGATTTTTGTGTGTATGAATGGATATGTCTGTATATGTGTGTGTTTGTGCATTAGTAATTTTTGACATATCCATTCTTACTGTGCATATCCAAATTTGAAAGGAAACACAAAAGGTATATAACAATATAGGGCAGGAGTTCTTAATCTGGGATCCATGAAATTTTATGAGCATACATACAAATATGTTTGTATGCACAAATATGTGTATATCTTTATAGATTTGAATATAGTTGTTAACTTTATGAACCTATGCATTTTATTTTATGCATTAAAAACATTTTTCTGAGGAATGTTTCATAGGCTTCATTAGATTGCAAAAGGTGTTCATCTCTCTCTCTTTCTCTCTGTCTTTTTGTCTCTCTATCTCTCTTTCTCTCTCTCTCTTTTCTGTTTCTCTCATTCCCTATCTCTCTGACTCTATCTCTGTGTGTGCTCTGTCTCTGTCTCTCTCACATACACACTTACACATGTGCACATATACATATATGGTATAAGAGAAATATACTCAATATCTTTTAATCTTGAAAACTGAACTTTCCAAAGTTTGAGGAGATTTGAAAAAATGAAACAAATGAGAGCTAGACACATTAGTAATGTTAATGGTTTATTAGTTCAGATACAGGTGGATCCACTGAATATATGACTGTTGTCAATATTATTTAGTTTCATAATAATTCTGAGGCAGATTTCAATTTCATTATATTCATACTCTGATTAGTTTGGTTCTAAGTGATATGCATTAAAGATAGGACTGTTTTGCAGCTTATTCTGCCCTATGCCATTCATCAAATAACAACTTCAGTAGAGGCCAAACATTAAAATATTTATTCAAACCAAGTATAATATGCTAAATTTAGAACATACTAAATTGGTTAGAAGTTGAACTAAATAAACAAAGCAAACCTCAGAGTTAATGGACTAATTATAGAGAAAATAAAATATTTGTTCATTGTTATCACATTTACAAATACTGACATTTGTGCTTTTAATGACTGTAAGTTTGAAAAAGTTATCCAGTCCTTTTCCAAAATGATGTCACATGGTAGGTTTCTGAAGGATCCAGAGTCTTTCTAGATCTGCACTCTTCTTGTGATTTGAAGATATTGGCCTAATTCCTTTGGCTGAAATTGACCTTTCATTGTCCTCTCTGATGTGTTTGTTACTTTCAACTGATTTAATAGCTTTGCGTAAGTCTCCTGGAATGATCCAGCCCTGTGAGCTCCTATGGATAAAATATGACATTTTTGAAGCAAAATTGTCTACTAATAATACCTTATTTCTCTCCCACCTTTGCCAAACTCAGCTTCATGCTTACTTCTGGCCCTACCTTGCCAACACTACTCTTATTCTGGCTAGATTTATCTCTGTTTCTCAGTTCTCCAATAAGATCAGGAAGTGACAACCCTAATCTCTCTAATGCAAATGCATTGTAAAATCAAGTTAGTGTGATAGTGGAGATTTTTTTCCCCTATTCCAGTGTTTTTCCTGTTAGATTGAAGCAATCTGGCATTCAGACTTTTTTTTTTACTTCACTCAGAAACTCTTAGATGTCACCTTCAAAATGTCTCAAAGTTCCAGATGGTAATTCTCTCACAATGCTTTACATCTATACAATGAATTTAATATAGAATAATCCTATGATTAATTTGGTGTCTTACAACCTTATGTCAAAAGGACAATGGTAAAGCCAACTCATAAACCATGTCAAAGGAAGTGTGCTACCACACTCAGTAACCTGGTCTAGCCAGTGTTATCAGAAAGGTGAGAACTTTGGCTCATTTCCTGATATGAGTTTAATTGCCTTCCAAGTCCTCATTATTCCCGTAGATGGAGAGGGGCAGAGGTGGTAGATCATCCAAAGCCTTTTAAAAAATTAGAGTAAAATTCAATTAGTTTGGACTAATTTATCAGAAGGCCTGCCTGACTTAAAGATATAGCAGAATTATAGATTTTTATGAAATGCATTGTTTTGCTACTTTTAAATGGATAGATTAACATGGAATAGGTTAAGTATTTATAGACTAGAAGAAAATTTAATGGATAAAAGAATGATTTGTAATTAGCATATCAAAGTCATAGCCTTTACAGAGCAATATACACTGCACTATACTGAAAAATAGGCTATTCTCTTAAATCGTTAAACATACTCTCACCTTAACACATTCCTCCTCTCCCCTTTCCCAGTGTTAAATGTTGTGTGTGTATGTGCTATTAATTGCCTAAAATGTCTTCATAAAGGAGAATACATTTCAATCCACTCTCTTTCAAGTTATCACAGATCTTCAAAAAATTAAATTCAAATCAATGAGATTTTATTATATTTGGGTAAGAATGTAGCATTGTGCCATCTCCCTTAAAGTGGGGTTTTATTTATTTAGATAACAGCTATCCACAACACAACTGAAATTCATTAAGGAGTTGGGGGGGTAGTGTCTCCAAGCAACTAGAATAAATCTCACTTAATCTATGCATGAAAACTCTATTGCTTAGTTCATAAGAGAATTCCTTAACCTTCATTCAGACCCTGTTTATTCTTACTTTAGACAAAGTTCTAACAAGCATATTTGTTTAATTTTCCACCCTTCAGTAGATTAAAAGTAGAAAATTAGAATGGACAAAGGTAGAAGTAAGCACAATGACATCAAAAACTCATAAGTAGATATCTGAAGAAAAAAAAATGAAGGGAAAAAAACAACAACAATAGCTCAAAAGTTGTCTGGATCCATTCAGTATAAAGTTAATAGCTCCATACTACTTCATAATATCTATGATACCACTGTACCATACCACAAGATAACAACAGATATTTACAATTCGGACAGTCATCAAGGAAAAAAAAATAACTTTAGTGGTGCCTGGGACCCCTTGATTACAAAGGAAGAATATTGTATGATATAGTATAGATAGCTTTCAATCCATTATCATAACTTATTTTTTTCCATATTAAAAGCAAGGTCTTAGTTATCTCATAATATAACATATATGTCATCTGCAATACTTTTTTCATTCTACCCAGAGATAAGGCAGAACACTACTGAAAGCAATGTCCAGACCTGACTACAGCTAGTTCTTGATAGTTTGGGTCCAAAACTGGAATAAGATGAGACAATTATCCATTTAACAGTTTAAAAAAGGAGGTTTTCTTAGCCATATAAGGGAAAGGATATTTGGAAGAAAGAAGGGATGCTCATCTGTGATAAAACATTAATTCAGCTGAACACAGCATGACATTCAATTAATTAATAAAGTTTAACATCCAGATACTGTGCTAAGTGTTACGGACATAAAAAGAAGCTAAAAATGGTCCTTGTCCTCAAGGACCTTACAATTCAATGGGGGAGACGATGCAAATGAATATATGCAAAGCAAGCAGTAAATAGGATACATAGGAAATAATCAATAGAGAGAAGGCACTAGAATTAAGAGGGATTGGGAAAAGCTTCTAATCAAAGATGAAATTTTAATTGGTCATTTTAGGAAGCCAGGCAGGTCAGTAATAAGAACAGAGGAGGGAAAATATTCAGCCTTGGTGGAAAGCCAGAGAAGATACTCAGAGCCAAGAGAAGGATTATGTTCATGCAATAGCTGGGAGGCCAGTGACTAGATTAAAGAATATTTGGTAGGAGGCAGCTAGTGACATAGTGAATAGAATACTAGGCCTAGCTTCGGGAGGTCTCATCTTCTTTAGTTCAAATTTGGCCTTAAAAACTTACCAGTTCTGTGACCCTGGGGAAGCCATAAAATCATGTTTGCCTCAGTTTCCTTCTCTGTAAAATGAGCTGGAAAAGATGACAGATCACTCCAGAATCTTTGCCAAGAAAAGTCCAAATGGTGTCTCAAGGAGTAAAAACAACTAAAATACAAAGATGTATGAAGACAGGTTTTAGTGGACTTTAAATGCTGAGCATAGGATTTTGTATTTAATCCTGGAGGTAATAGTAGCCATTGGAGTTTATTGAGTGGGGAGTTGGAGGAAGAGGGTGTGTGACATGATTGGAAAGACTTGGCCTGTATTTAGGAAAATCACTTTAGTGGCTAGATGGTGGATGAATTCTAAAGAGGAGAGACTTGGGTCAGGATGACCTACATTAACTCTATGAGTGTATGTATATACGTAACTGACCATCTCACTTTATTTTCTCTGTGTGATGTCATGCTCTGAAAGATTCGGTCTTTCAGAAAAGAATTCCCATGTTTTTAAGAAAAGAATACCGATTCATAGCTATTCTGTTTTATTTCAAAATCTTAATTTCTAATGAAAATGTTTGGGAGTTTTGATTTTTTTTTATCATGTTTCAATTCATTTGGTATTCTTAGGCATAATGATGATGATGATATTGTTGATTAGTAAATAACATTTATGTAGTTTAAGGTTTGCAAAATGCATTTTGAGCCATATAGTAATATTCACTGCTCTCTAGTTTATCTCTTGTGTCAAGAAATAATCCTGACTCCCTAATAAACTATATTATTTAGTTCAAGAAAATGTTATTTGTGGACATGTGATTGTGGTTTCACATTATTTTCTAACACTTTGTTTAAAAAACAAAAGTATTCTGAAGTTCTTGAAATATAAAAAGAGAATCAGGGAGATTGTTCCCCATATCTCTCACAAAAAACAAACAAACAAAGAAAGCAATCACAGTTATCTCTGAACAAAACTAAATCAACCATCTGGCATTTATTAAGTGCCTACCATATATGTGTAAGAAAGAGAATAGTGTATCATGATACTATAAAGATAGATTTGGGCCAGTTTCAAAAGAGTTATAAAGACCAACAGGAGAAGTTTATCATTTTATCTTATAAGCAGTGGGGAATTATTAGAGTTCATCATGTAGGGGAATGATACAGTCAGTTCCCTACTTAAGGGAAATAACTTTGACAGTAGTGTGGAGATGGTTTGGAGTAAAAAGATAGTCAAAGCAGAGGCATCAGTTAAGAGACCACTAGACAACAGGTGATGAGGGCCAGAATTAAGATGGTGGCTACTAGCACAGGAAAAAAAGGGTTCAAAAAGGTGTGTACACACACACACACACACACACACACACACACACACACACACACATGAGTTACCTACAGATCTATCCATCTATCTATCTATCATCTATCTGTCTACCTATCTACCTATCTATGTATGTATTTATCTATCTATCACTTACTATATGTCAGGTACTTTGCTTGGCTCTGAGGATATAAGTACAAAAAAGGAAATAATACTCATAAAAAACTTACATTCTAATGGCAGAGACAAGAAGTAGGATGGATTCAACAGAGCAGGGAAACCGTGGTTTCCTTGGCTATTGCAATACTTCTAGGGAAGAGATAATGTGAGCATGAACTAAGATGATATTTGTGTGATGGAGAAAAGATTTTTAATTGAGATTTTAAAAATGAAGGTAGAAATGGCACGATTTGATAACTTTGGCTAGATAACATGAGGGAAAATGAGAAGTTCTGGATAATCAATATAATGCCAAAGTTACAATGATGATTAATATGGGAGCTGATGAGGGAAGAGAGAGGAAGACAGACAGATAGAGACAGAGACTGAGACAGAGACACAGAGATTTAGACACAGAGACAGAGATGAAGAAAAAGAGAGAAAGTGAGACAGAGATAGAAAGGATAAAAAAGCCCATGGAAGAGTTTTCAGTTAGGGAGCTTACAATTAGGGACCATAATACAGATGATTAACCACAAAAGAAGGTTAATAGGAGAGGTCAGAGGAAACCAAAAGGGGAGCCAAGAAAGAGTAATAAAACTGAGAAAAGAGATAGTACTGTGGAAGAAAAAATTGTTTAGTGTCAGTTGCTGCTGAGTCAAGAAGGATGAGGACTAAGAAAACACTCTCATATTTGGCAATTAAGGATCATTGGTAAATTTGGAGAATACAATTTCAATTGAGTGAAATAGTCACAAGTCACAAAATGTTTAAGAAAGTGTGAAAGAAGAGGAACTACAAGTATTGAATGTAGAAAACTTTTTCTAGGAGTGACGGAGAATGGTAGAAAAGAAATAGAATTATATCTTGCAGAGCTGGTAAAGTCCAGTAAAGAGGTTTAGCTTTTTATTTGGGTTTGTTTTGGGGGTTTGTTTTTTAGTTTTGGATCTCAGGAATATGGGGAGAGAAAGGGCAGGTGGAAAATCAATCATATTTAAAGACAGTAGAAAAAACACCAATACAAAGAGAGAGATTAAAGATAAATTGGAGTATAGATGATTGTGGAGGCAAAACTTCTAGAGAAAATGGGGAAGAATGGAATCAAGAACCCCCATAGAGGGACTGATTTTCAAGGAAGAGAGCCCACTGCATTATCAGAATTTGAGAAAAGAAGTGGAAAAAACAAGAACAAAGTTTTATTGTTTGTTTTTAAGAGATGATTAAATTCTGAAAACCCTTGATGAAACAAGAAAAAATATAGTCAATTATAGAATAGAAGAGAAAATCCTTATTATTGTCCTAAAGAAAAAAATACTGCTATAGTACTAGGATGTCACTGGAAATTTTTCATATTATATCCTTTAAAAGATTAGCAAATTGTACCCAATAAATTTGTGGTTTCATGTGCAATCATCTTTTTTTTAATTATGTTATGTTATGGAAATGCTTGTTTTATTACATAAATTAAAATAAAATAAATTTTAAAAAAAGAAAATTATAGTGGAGGATTGAAAGGATGAGTTGAAGAACTGATAAGGAAGAAAAGATTTTAAATAGAGGTTAACTTTAAATTTTTCTCTAAAATTTTTAGAGTTCAGATTCAATTCAGTGAAACTGAGTATATGAGAACAATCTCTAATACCAATCTAATTGTCATTTGCCTATATTACTTAGAACAGAAAGATTTACAGATTATCTTGTGCAACCTTCGCAATTTATAGATGGGGATTTACAAAGGAGTGAGTTACTTGAGGTCATGCTTCTAATAAGTAGCAGATTGTGTTTTCAAACATAGGTCTTTGGGCTGCAATTTTTGGCCTCTTTTCTACTATATATGCCTCCATGATCCATGATATAGAACATTCCATAAGTTTTTATTAAAGTATTTACTTTGTACCTTGTACTAAAAACATAGTTGATCATATTATTATGGATGAATGACATTCTATTCAACTAAAAACACACTGAGATGGATGTTGCTGACAATTTAATGGTTAGATATTTGTCATTAATCTGGATGCAAAAAGTCAGAGAGTCCTAAAGTCTTTACCTCAGCTTTTGAAAAAATAGTCTTTTATACACATTTCCCCCTAAAAGATGAATTTATTATTAAGCCAAATATTAACCCTTTCAAATTAAGGCTAGGGAAACAAAGTATGCTGTGACCTAAACCTAATTATAAAAGATTTGCTTGTTTTACTGAATGTAAGAAGTAACAAAATCCTATTTCAATTCAAAACAATTTTTTTTTGTAAAATTTTAACTTAAATTTAAAAAGAGGAAACACTGGGATCTGCACCTCTGACTAATACTTTCCTTTTTGAAACAGTTTAAGAGATTCCTTCAGAGCAAGAATTTGAGTCCAAGGAAATAAGGGGCCAGAGCTTTCTCTCTTCATGCTCTGCTGATGTTATCAGTCTTGTTGCCTTGTAGCCCTTCAATTCTGAGGATGTGGAAAGTCTTACCCAGTTTACTTTCTTCATACCTTTGAAATAAGGACTTCTCTTCAGAAGTTGTTTTATTGCTTGTCGATCCACTCAAATTCTTCTTTATCTTATCAAGGAATTAAATAAAATAAGCTAATACCATGATTATCTACATTTTATGTTGATAAAATATTTATATAGATTTGTACAAAAGTTACCCATAGGTTTCTGGCAAATTGCCATTATGGGCAAATGAGAGTTACAAAATTTTAGCTCTCTGTTAGTTCACAATTGCTGACTTTCATTGCACAGCAGAGATGATTTGAGGACACATTCAAGAGAGTTTATTACCCTTGAAAGGCTTTTTTGTTTTGTTTTGTTTTGTTTTTTGCTTCATAATCTTCTTGTTTAAACCATGGTCCTAAAAATGAAAGAATAGTTCAACTTTTTGTCATTTATTCAATCCCGTTCTTCTCTTGTCTGTCACATTACCCTTCTAGCCTCAGCTTGTTTTCCTTTATGGCTAGGAGTAAGCTGTAGATGCTACATATATTAACACTGCTCTTCAACATAATGCTCTTGGGTATGCTCTCTATGTAATTCCCTGGTAGCCATAAATTAATTAAAAGTAGACAGGAACCATAGAAAATCAGGCCCCTTCTTTTTCTACCCCTCCCCCATTTTCTTTCTTTTTCTGTAGGTAAATAGCTAATTCCTTTGTTCCTCACTGCATTATTTCATTTCTGCCATCATTGTCCTCATTGTTCTCTGAAACAGGAGGGGTCTGGGCCAGGAGCAGCCAAGGTCTCAGTTAATGACGGGAAGTCTTTAAAGTTTGCGCTGCATTTCATCTTCTCTGTGGGAGTTTTAGGACGCATCCAGTGTTTGATCCCCACCGTGCAACTTTGCTTCTAGTTAATTAACAGATCCCCCATTACACACTCTCATCTACAAGCACATGGGAGGCCTATTGGGAGGTAATTCAAGGCCAATCTGAATGATGGCAGGAATTAGAGAAATCAGTTGTTTTAGGGCTAATGTTCAGGAAATAAAAATGTACCCTTTCAGAGATCTCATTTTAAAATTTTGATGATTTAATTTTCCCATCTTTTTCTCCCCAGTAGAAAACAAGATAGATGCTTTTTGTTCCCATATCATATAAAAAAATACGTTTTGAATAAGCTTTTCTTCAGAACTGCCTAAGCAAAAATAAAACAATAAAATAAAGTTAGAGATAGCATGTTAACAAGAGTTTTGTTCATAGTATTTCTATTCCTTCTATTAATCAGGTTACAACTGTCCATAATAACTTTTTTTAGAGATAGAATCACTTTACAAGTCCATTCACTGGAAGATTTTAGATTAAGTAAAAATCCTTTCTACTTGCATTTTTACATTGGTATCCAGAATGTTAGGTAATTTGCAAATAATAACTTATAGATCTTTGAGAAACTTGGAGAGTAAGGCAATCTCTTTATCCTCTGGCCCCAAACCAGATGACTCCTATGAGACACATTCAACTTGGTCAAAGTTAGAAGTTAGTGTACTGGACTAGAAAGAACATAAACCAAGGATATCAATGGCCAAACTGTTTGTATCATAGGCAACACATTTTTTGGTTATCTTCAAATACTTCACACTGTCTGGTTCCTTGTCCTTTCCATTTCTTCCCAGCCCTATGAGCAATGACCCCCTTTATCTAATGAATTAGGAACTGCTCCTGAATTCACAATTCTCAGGTCGACACTTGGCAATGAGAATCAAACCGGGGCTATTTAGTGCAGCAGTAAATGGCCCGCCACATTAGCCCCCTGGCATGCTAAGCTATTAGGTTGTTTTATTGTTGTTAAAGTTGCATTTGTTAGGTAGAGTTGCTGCCCTTCCACACAAACTCAGCAATGTCAAGAAGTGGGAGGATGCATGTGTACTAAATGCGTGTGATCCAATATGTACACGTGAACAAGATAAGTGGCACTAAGTGGCACATGGGTCAGGCACATACACCTAGAAACGGCCTATGGGTCACTGTAGTTAAGACTTTGCAATGGTCCTACTAGTAGAGCAATTTGGTTTCTAGCTTTGCTAGTTCTTCTGCTTGACTTACTTTATAAGGGCCTATGTGTCATAGGTTAAGAAGACTGGAGGGAAAAGAAAGGTGTATAATAAAAACATAATAAACTTTTAGCATCCTATGTGGACATTTTAACCCATAGTTGCAGGTTAAAGCTGAACAAGTCTTGGAATTTTGAAATTGGGAGTAATATTAGAGGATAAGTAAAGAAAACATGCTTAGGCTGCTGTACTCTGTGTGTGTGTGTGTGTGTGTGTGTGTGTGTGTAGAGACAGAGAGAGAGAGAGAGAGAGAGAATGAGTTAGAGTGGGGGTGGGGAGGTGAATATTTCTGCAAAGAAAGGAAAATGCCAGTACTTGTGTAGTCCTTATACTAGCCAGCTTGCAGGGTTGAGTTGGCATTTGGTGCCTGGGTAGCGGCTGCCAGTGTGTGTGTGGTGGGAGAAGAGAGAATAGACAACAAGAAAAACACATAGAGCTTAAAAAAAAAAAGATGTAAAATGATTCACTTCATGCCATATGGACAAAAATGTTGTCACAAAAATAAGGCCAAAAAATAGTGCCAGGTTAGACTTTTAGTTCAAAAACATATGTATAATCATCCCCATGAACATGAATTTTAATTAGTATTTTGATAGAGAGAAACCAGATATTTTTTAACCTGCTCTGTTCTTGTTTTCTATTCTGCTCCCAGTTTTAGCCTCCATTAAACATTCATAT
Source organism: Antechinus flavipes (assembly GCF_016432865.1). Classification (NCBI taxonomy): domain Eukaryota; kingdom Metazoa; phylum Chordata; class Mammalia; order Dasyuromorphia; family Dasyuridae; genus Antechinus; species Antechinus flavipes. The sequence continues at coordinate 175,612,520 of NC_067402.1, forward strand.
ACTGTGTGTTTTATGTCTGTACAAGTAAAATGCCTTATCTCTAGATTGGTGGGAATGCAAACATCTTGGTTATCTGTAGTGTGCGAAATATATTCCCAATAGAGTTTCAAGTCACAAAATTATCATTGGGAAATGGAGAGCTCTTGCTGAATCCCTTTTACATTGGAGGAAAGTGGCTACAAAGACTTCTTTATACCTTCTCTCTGGCAATTGCTTCCTTAACCTCTCTTCCTTACCCTAATACCTCTCTACCATCCTTTCTGTTTTTGCTGATTCCATGCCTCTTCTATCTGGGATGTTTTATTTAATGATATAAACACTGTATGTGGCTGTGCTTATATTATTTTATTGTAAGGTAATAAAAAAAAAAGAGGTTATGTATGTTTTGGAAGTTACTTTCTGTACCATTAATTTTTTAGAAAGTGAAATACGTTATTCAGCAGAAAAAAAATTTCTATAAAAACTTTAATAAAAATATTGTGTTTCAAATGAGATATTGATATAAAAAACTGTTACTCTTACCTGTACTTAGACTATTTTTCAAGCCCAATTTTCTTCCTAAGATTGTCAAGATGGATCTAAAACAAAAGAAAGTTTGCTAACAGAATGAAACTTTATTATTACTCTGTGATATATGCAAATATAGAAGAGCATCAAACTATTAAATGGTCTTATTATAATCATGATTAGCTATTAAATATTCCTCAATCAGGTCCTCTGAAAGAAAAGAGTAAAATAAGCTTTATTCTTACATAAAGTAAGTTTAATTTCTCTGACATTTTGAGATCTCTCTCAGATTTCTCAGACTTTATATTTTTGTTGTCATTAACTGTTATTTTTGTAATTAATAATAACCCTATCATTTCCCCCTTCCAATCTTCTCCTTCCTTTCTTTTCAGAGAAAAATTCTGCCATATCAGTGTTAATTGATAACATAATAACATATACAATGTTATTCCTTACATATGGCTTATTAGTTGTTGGGTTTTTTTTTTTCCTGACAATTTTTTCTATATTTGTTGACTTGCTAACTTCTCTTTCTCAGAAGTTATGAGATCTTAGGATCATAGATTTAGAACTAAAAAGGTTTTTAGAGATCTTAAAAAAACAACTTCTCATTTTACTATCAGTAAATTGAGTCCCACACAAGTTAAATAGCATGTCTGGGGTGACAAAAGTGGTCAGTGACCACATCACAACTACAAAGTGTACATGATTTGAAGCTGATAATTTGAACTCAAATCCTCTTACTCCTAATTTACTTTTCTTAAAAAGTTTTAATTATTAGTTATTATTACTTAGTTTATACCATTCCTTTAAGCAAATATTGATACAAATGATAGGGATTTGGGATTTAAAGGCAGATAATAGTGTAGTCTACAAGGAATGATAAGCTACATAAGGGCTCTAAAAGATAGTTTGGATATGGTGATCACTTTGGCCCCTTGTAGGTAGCTAAATTAAAAAAAAAAAAGTTAAGTACTTCTTCTTACATATGTCCTGATTCTAAGGAGGGACTTCTAAGAATCGGGATCAGGCTAGTAATTGATTTAGTGGATACACATTTATGGAATATGTATTTAACCAGGAATTTCTGTGTTCATAATATGTGTTGGTACAACACAAGATTCCTACCTCTACAAATCCACAATGAGGGTTATTTACTCTGATACTGATTTGGAAGATTTCCAGGACATTAAGTTAATTCAAAGACTCAGTATTATATTAGCAGAGTCTTAAAGGAAATTGATCAACTCATAAATTGCATAAAATGGATCCTCCTCAACCTAGTCTTGTCCCTTGTGGTTTATAATTCCTGATGGGGCTTTAGAATTGATCTGCCCCATTAGAGATGTCCTTCAGACTGAGAGCAGGTTCTGTTAACCTCACATTAGATAGAAAGCCAAAGAGTAAGGAATTAAAAAAAAAATAAAAAAGGAATTGAGTAAGGGTTTGATGCTAATTGTATTATATGTTATTAGAATAACCTTTCATTCTTTTATTTCATGATTTCTGGGATTTTTATAACTACCTATAGTTCTTTATCTTTCTATACTATTCATTTTAAAAAAGAAAGAGAGGAAGGGAAGTAGACAGAGACTGAGAAAAAGAGATTGAGATAGACAGAGAAAAACAGAATATGACAGAGAAACAAAACAAAATAAAACAAAACAAAAAAAGATGGAGACAGAGACAAAAAGGAGGAGAAAATAATAAAATATACCCCTTCTGACCAGATTTCAATTAGTGTATAGCCTATTTCTGAGATGAAAGTTGGACTTAATTTTTTCAGAGAAAATGTAATGCTAGAGAAACTGAGGCAAGATAAAGATTAGAGAGTCATAATAATTTAATTTATTGGAGAGTTTAATTAATTGACTGGATTGGACTCTTGTCTCCAAGTATCCAGTCTCAAATGTAGGATTCAAAGATTCTTTATAGGGTTTTGATGATTAACAAGAACAATGACATAATGAGGGAGGCACTGGACATTCTGATAAGTTGGGTTGGGGAAAGGCACTGGACATTCTGATGATGTCTAAGATAGAAGATTTTTATCCTTATCAAACATCCTGATGATGAAGAGGGAAGGGTGGTGCTGCAGCCTGAGGATTGGGGCAGAATAACTGAGGTCGGATAATTCAAGGAAACTGTGGCATAACATACTGAGTCATTATTTTATTAAACATGAATTCTTTTCCAAAATAAAGAAAGCAAAATTATGCAAATAGTTATTTTTGGTGCATCAAATGGTGTCCTAGAACTTGTAGCAGCTCTTTTGGAAATGGGAAAGTTCAAATCCCATAACATTTAAAGCTTTATTAAGCAAGGACTATGTTTTTTACTTGGCACTCCTCACTTTTGATGCTTTGACATGTTTGGGCATTTGAAAAAGTCAGCGAAAGAAAGGTATGCTCACTTGTGGAATGACAGCAATATCCTTAGTTTGACAAATTACATGTTAATTTCAACAAATGTTTATTGAATGCCCAATGTGTTCCTCTAATTGAATATTTTCTACTAAATAGACTGAGGATTCACTTCAGCAAATATTTATTAAATGCCCATCATGTACAAGCACTGTACCAGGTACTAAAAGATAAAAAAATGAAAAATGACATAACTTACCATATAGAACAAAAACAAATAAATATAATGTAAATCATAGTATGGTGAGAAAAAAGAAGTCCAGGCAAAATGCAGTAAGAAATTTGAGGTAAGAGGGATAACTTTCAGCTGGGCAGCTAGCAGAGTAATCTCACCTTGTTTTACAAAGAAGTGATTCTAAAAGGTAAGCATGCTAAGTAGTGAAAAAATAGAGATGGGCCAAAATGAAAGAATGCTATGGACACAGTGAATTTTTAAAATAACAGAGTGGAATCTATTAAAATAAAATGGTTTCCATTAAAGCAGGCCATTCTTCATGAAATAGCCAGATCATTTAGTGAAATACATAGTGAAGAACTGGTTTTATTTTATCTTTGTTTTTCTACCTTAAGAGATAGTAGTGAAAAAAAATTGGTGAAGTGGTCATATCCATTCACTCTACCAACAAATATCAATGCAAATAAATCTCTGTGCTTCTAGCCTAAGAAAGGTATCAAGAATATGAAAGTAGGATCATATATGTATATGGATAGATATAGATATAGATTGATTTATATTAGATAAGCAACACCCCTGTTCATGCTGGCTGATGAAAATAATGCACCAACTGTAATCTTGGCACAGAAAGACATATACACATAGTGAATACACACCCTACATATCCTTAATCACTTGCTATCTTATTTACATTTAGTTTGCTAGAGTAAATCCTATCATTTAAACTTTTTTTTTTTTGTATATTTCAATGTTACTTAGGCAGAAAGAGTGGCTAATGTGACTGGCTTTCAAATAGCTTATTACCATTCAAATACTCTCTAGATAATTTATATATACATATTTTAAAAGTGCTTCAGCTTCCGAATCATTCTAAATGGAGACTTGGCTCTAAGTAATCAAAATTGCTTTAGTTGCACAGAGTGGCATTAAAAGCCTTGTCGACTAATTGAGTGAAGCGGCTATAGTGAGGCAGCCTTGCCCCCTCATTAGATGATCTTGCAGGCACTGTTTGCCATCATGGGTTGTTGGTCTCAACCTAACTGTACTGCTGGATCAAATTAACTGTAATTCATCATGACACACTGTGTCCTTCCAGGGAAAGAACAATGTGAAACTAGTGGTATGTCCTTTGACTACTGTTGCTTCTTTTTTCTTTTTTCTTTACAATTCTAGTTCAAATTATTACCTTACATTGGTCTTCTAACTGTTTTTGGTTAACTGGTCTGTCAGAATATCCTGTAGCTTGATTGAAAGAAAGTAACCACTGCTCTTCTCCTGGCCTTTCTTAAAGAAACTGAAGTGTCAAATAGTAGTAGATCATCACTATCTGGAAAATGATGTTAAGTTAGTAGTGCTATAGGAAAAAAAAAAAGTAGATTTTGTAGATGAAATACTCACTTAAGTCCATATAGTTTGAAAGGCTCCTAATTGTGTCTGTTTAGTATTGAATTTTTCACTTCCTATATTATTTTATATATTCTACTTGCTAATGCTAATTAATCATTTCCACCAATAGAGTCAATTCCTTGGAAAAGGCTTTTTCATGAGGGAACCTTTAAATAACTAAGATACTACTTGAGAAGATATAACACACTGTTATTAGGACTCAAAAGAGCATCCATATAGAAATCTCTTAGATAAGCTAATTACCATTGTAGCCTTAGGTTACAGAGACCCAGGATAGTGTAGAATTAGCATACCTATGCAGTACTTTAATTGAGATCACAGATACTTTAGTGGACCAGACTGTTAACAAATATTTTCAATTTTTTTTGAGGTTCTGGTACCTTTGAGAAGAAAACATATGCTAAGTTTTGGGGCACTTCACTAAGAGACAGAGAACCTAGAGCAAGATGCAAACAGAGGAATGCTTGGAATAGAAAGCAAAGGAAAAGAGGAAGGGAGGAGTGAAGGAAAGGAAGAGAGGGAGGAAAGAAGGAAGAGGGTACAAAGGTTTTTATTAAATACTTGTTCTGTGCCAAGAGCTGAGAATATAAACACAAAAGGTAGTTCTACCCTTATGAAATTCTAATGCAAGAGAAAATACAAAAAAGAGAGGGGTCTGGGAGAGACAGTTTGATCCAAAAAATTACAGAGATGAAGAGAGGTATCTCTAAGAAAATATATCAACACACATTATCGAGGAATAATAATAGAGTCATGGTTCCATAACTGAGGGAGAAAAACTACTTATGGGGCAGAATGACTGGTGAAGCTTTAGAAATCAGAAAGGTAGCAGTAAAGTGAAACAAGGCTGGGGCTTTTTTCCTGAATTAGCGCTCTGGAAGAACCAATCACCATGCAGGATAGTGGATTCACAGGTAAGAAGTCTCTTTAGGGCAGGAAGGCCCTAGAACATTTACAGAATGAGTAAAGATGGAATCATATGGCAGAATAGAAGTCTTTTACTCATACTAAGAAGAACCAGTAACTTGTGACAGTTTATGAATGTTATCTACTGATCTTTTCCCCATTTTAAAAATCAGGACAGGTAATGAGTTACAAAACTCATTACAGCTTGTTTTAATATATTTATTTACATTCATTAATTATTTGATGCTGCTATTAAACCAAATAACTATAATGATTTTTTTTTATCTAATCTTATAGATAGGTGATTAGTTTGAAATATAGCCCAGAAAGGGAAAAAAAAAAAAAAAAAAAGCAAAAAGCAAAAATCTTCCCTGCTTTATTCTAGTTTAGGGCCTAAAGTAATTTTGTAATTTTGATAGATAGATACTTTGCTAGATAGATGGTTAGATTGATAATTTGATAATTTGTAATTTTGATAAGTTCTTACATTTTCCAAAGCATACTCAGGTGTCTTTAAAACCAGTGAAAGAAAAATTATAAGGAGACAAGACAGTAGCAAATTAAAGTATAGGAATTTGGTGTGTTGTCCCTGAATGCATTATTGTGAGACTTGTCCAGAATTTTTAATTAAATGAAAAATTCAAAATACCACTACCAAGCTACTGTTTTCTATACAACAATAAATGTTAAGATACCTGGCAATACTTGTATTTGATGAATGAATGGGACTTTTAAGCACTTATAATGTGTCCAGTACAGTGCTAATCATTAGAAATATAAACACCAAAAAGTAAAGCGATTCCCTCGGTTAATAAATGTATATTCTAACATGAGTAACCACACAAAAGGGAGGAGTGGACAGTGAGGAGTTACTCTACAAAACTGCATTGCATATATTTGAAATGATGGTGTTCTTGTATATGTGGTATAGATCTAGCGGATGTTTCTTTGGCTATTCATTTACTAATTGTTAGAAACTTAATACTGTCATGGGAGCTATCTTTATATAATTCCAAGCATGTCATTTTTCTGTCATTAATTTGCATATCTGTCTAATTGTTCCATTTGGTACAGTTCACTTACATGAGGTTATTGCCTCAAATTATTATTATATGATAGTGTATGTCTAATTCTTAATTTAGCTATTTTAACTAATTGAATATCATTTTGCTAATATTTAAATATTGAGTTTAGAGATATATAAAGGTCTTTTAATAGTAGGAATAAAGTCGGAGGATACAGATAAGGACATTGTTGGAATACACAGCAGCCACCTGACAGTGGCTGCTGGAGGTCCAACCCAGAATAGATCTCCTCTCATGAGAAGATGATACAAGGAGACTGAGAGGCCGTTGCACGTTCTCTGACCTCTCTCCTCTTACCTCTGCCTCCAATTTATCTCATTCCTAGTCTGTAACACCTGTGTCAGCAAAGGCTGCCCTGCAACTCCTTCAGATGCTATGATCCACATCTGTGGAAGCTCTTGGAGAATTGACCTGCCCCTTAACAGACATTACAACAATAAAAGGGGGGGAGGATGAAAAAAAATGAGGATATGCAAAGTAATTTTTAGCAGAATCAGATTGAGAGAAACCTCTCAATTTACATATATATTTAAAAATAATCAGAGCTTAGGTCATTACTCAAAAATCCTGAAACAATGAGAATACATGTGAAAATTGATCTCTAGACTCCCATCTTTTTTCACTTTTTTTCAGTGAAGATGAAAACTAGAAGTCCTTATATTCAGAGAAAGTATTGCTAGTAGAAAATTAAGAGGTATATTTTAATTGTAGACACCTAGATCCCGTAGCAGTTGAGTACTATCTACTCTAGTAGACGAAAGTCAGGAAGATTCATCTTTCTGAATTTAAATCTAAAAAAAAATTTTAAATGAGTCATTTACAAACTGGGTAGTCCTGGGCAAGTCACTAAACCTGTTTATCTATTTCTAAGGTAAACATTTGCATATACATATGTATTTCATCCATAAAATGAGTTGGAGAAGAAAATGGCAAATCATTCCATTATCTTTGCCAAGAAAACCCCAAATGGGGTCGTGATCAGTGGAAACTGAAAGGGTTTCATGACTAAAGCAATCTAACAAATTGAATTTAGTGAATTACATAGTGATGGCAGAAGATAGACACTGTGGCTTTTGCATATCTAGATCTATCAACTATATTTTATTGTCAGTATTATCTGGAACCAATTTGAATCTAATTAAAGTACTAGTAGTATACTAAAAGCAACAATTTGTGATGCAATATTTGAATATTTTGACTATTTTAAACTGTTTATGCAAAGACCTATAGGAAATGGAATAAATGAAAATAGTAACATTAGGAGAACCCTGGCCCACAGAAGCAGATCTTGTGAGTTTGAAGCAGGTCTTTATCTTCTCATATCTGGACTATCACAATAGCCTAGTTATTGATCTACCTGACACAAATATTTTTCTACTCTAGTCCATTCTCCATTTTGGCACAGAAGTGATTTTCCTAACATGTAGGTCTGACCATGTCACCCCACTACTTAAAAATCTTCAGTGATTCCCTATTTCTTTTAGGATTAAATACAAAAGTCTTTTTGGCATCCAAGCCTTTCATGACAGACTCCCCTTGCCCTCCCTTTCCAGTTTTCTTTTATGCCGTCCCCCACACACAAACTTTTTCATTGGCATCCCAGTGACATTGTCCTCTCTGCTATTCCACAAACACAATAATCAGGCATTTTTCTCTGGCTGTCCCCTATAACCAGCATAGTTTCCCTTCTCTTTTGTGACCCCAGGCTTCTCTGGTTTCCTTTAAATCCTAGCTAAAATCCAACTTCCTGCAAGAAATCCTTGCCAGAACCTCTTGGTTATTTCTTTTCTCTGCTTCACATGTAGTTTATTTGTGCATATTTGTTTGCAAATCACTGCTTCTATCCCATCCTCCCAGCCATAAGATTATGAGTTCCTTGAAGGCAGGGGTTATCATTTGCTTTCCTTTGTATCCCCAGTACCTCTTACACAATGCCTGACACATAGTAGGTACTTAATAAATTCTTATTAACCGAATGACTGAAAGATATTTTGGTGTTATTCTCCATCATGCATTATCAAAATATCATACATATAGCTTTTCTGCCTTCTTTGTCCCAAAAATTGCAATTTAGTGGGGGCAGGAGGAAAGGAGAGAGAGCTAGTTGAGTTTCTATCATTACAGATAACACTTTTACTATTTCCCTTCTATCCTAGAATAATTACGGGTCACAAAGTTAATGGGATAAGGCACTTTCTGATCACACACACACACACTCTTATTTAGTTATTTCATTTTTGCCTGACTATGACCACATTTGGGGCTTTCTTGGGAAAGATACTGGAGTGATTTGTCATTTCCTTCTAGAGCTTATTTTATAGATGATGAAACTGAGGTAAACAAGGTTAAATGCATTTTCCATGGTCACAAAATTATTAAATGTCTTAGGCCAGATTTGAACATAAAAAAGAGGCTTCCTAACTCCAGACCTAGCACTTTATCCACTGAGCCATGTAGCTGGCTTTAATTTATGTATATGTTTTGTGCATATGTATGCATATGTATGTATCTATTTATAAACACTATGCTCATTATCCTCTACTTTTTAAGAAAGGTAAAGATTAGTTTCTTCTGTACTTATCTAATTGCTCCAATCAAAGTCTTGATTTTTCTTTTTTCTTGATAATTGTTCTCTCAGATTGTTTTTATAAGTCTTGGACTTTTTTCTTTAGCTTTCAGAATTTAATAAATGGCTTTTTCATAATAAATAATCTTTTTAAGCCTCTCTATATCTTAAATTAAAATATTTTCCTGAGATAAAACATAAATAAGTGGCAATTGTGATTGGATTTCATTGAAATGCTGCATAGAATGGATAGACAATAGGATCTCTTTCCTTTTATTTCCATTTTTGGTACTTTCAGAGTGTTATCTGATAATCGAATTCTGCTAGAATATAAAATTGCTTCTTCCTGATTCACTGAGAACTTCAGGTAGATGTCCTAGAAATGCATTGACTCTGGGTCTGATATCTACCTTTCATTTATTCATTGCACAGAAATCCTTTAATTAATCTGCTAATTACTTTCTATCATGCTTCTCAGAGTAGATATTCCAAATCTTCTCACTCTTTAAACTCCTCCTTTCTCTCAAATTCCTACTTTTCTCAGCAGCTATCTTCACAGCTTTCTGCAAAGAATAAGGGCATGCATCATGAGATACAGAACACAAAAACACACCCAAATACACACAAGCACATACATATATGATGAGGTTTAGATTTGGAGTACCCAAATGAAAATGAGGTCTAGTGGCACGTTTGGGATAAAGGGAGTCAAATGAAAAATGCAACCCCTTTGGATTCAGCACAAGGGTAAAGAGTTAAATTAGGTCTAGTGGTGGTGCAAGAGTCCCCTATAAAGGAATTTACAGACCCAAAAAACTAGATTGATAAAGGAGGTTTATTATGGGCATTGGAAGTGAGGTTCAAGTCTAGTTAGTAAAAGATGTTAAGTAAAGAGAAGAGGGCACCAGAAACAGCATTCCAGTGGGCAGAGAACTTTGGCATGCCAGGCATAAGGCTGGCATGTTTGGAACCTCTGCAAAGAGAAGACTCCAGCTTGGCTCTTTTATAATGAGAGATTTTGCTAAAGGGACCCATGGGTGGAGTCCCAAGTTGGCTCAGATACCATGGGGGTTGTGAGAGCCCAAGTTGGCTCAGATATAGTGAGGGCTGGGACAAACCCAGATCTCCTATTGGAATTCAAAAGGGTGATTTTGACCAGGATTTGTGAATCAAAGGTCCTAGCTTCCTGAATAGATAATACATCAGTTTGGAGGGGTTTGGAATCAGAAAGGAATAAATCAATCTAAAAGGACTAGTTTCTTAAAGGGACCACAACCCACTTCATTTAGACACAAATACACACACACACACACACACACCCCTTCTCTTTAAATATCTTCATTCATACTATATTATTTTCATTGCCTTAAGTCTCAAAGAAGAAACTCATAGTCATTATCAAAACTAATCCTTCAAGTTCCTTTGATTCATGCTCTTTGGTATACTGTGAGATCTTGTTCTATCAATCATTTTCTCATTTTTCTCTAATCTGTCCACTCCCCTGGTTCTTTTCTTTCTTTTACAAATGTGCTCAAATCACCTATCTTGAGAAAAGAAAAAAAAAAAAAAAAAAAAGAAATTAACTCTTGTACCTTCAAGCTATTATCATGAACCCTTCTCCCTTGCTCAACTTATTAAAAGAAGGTTCAAGATACTAAATGTCTAGTGTCTTCATTGGGTCAGAATGTTGGACACGAAATCAAATGAGCCTTAGACATATACTAATTATGTATTAGTAAAGTCACTTAATCTCTGTTTGCCTCAATTTCTTCATTTGTAAAATGGAAATAATAATAATTATACCCACCTCCTAGGGGTATGAGACTCAAGACAACAGCAGCAAAAATAATAACTGAAACAACAGCGGAAGCAGCAGTATCTAAAATTTAAATAATATTTACTATGTGCCAGACTGTTCTAAGTTTATTCCATTGTCCATTCTTATTCTTATGTCTATTGTAACAATCCTTTGAGGAAGGTGCTATTATTATCCCTATTTTACAGATGAGGAAATTGAGGCAAATAGAAATGAAGTGATTTGCCTAAGGTCACAAATTTCATAAATGACAACATATAAATTTGCTTTTCAAACATTAAACACTATTAAATGCTAGTTATTATCATCATTTATTATCATACTATTATTATTCCACTAGTTGCTCATAATACAACAACAAAACTTAGTCTTCTACCAAATGGCTAAAATTACTCTCTCCAATGCCATAAATAATATCTTAATCACCAGATCCAATCTCTCTCTCTCTCTCTTTCTCTATTCTATTTGATCAATGAATTCTTCTTTCTCTTTATTCTCCTTGACCTTTCTGCAACATTGGAGTCTATGACCACCCTCTTCTCATTATTTTCTCCTCCCTTAGGTTCCATGACCCTATTTGCCTAATTACCTGACTGCTCCATTTAGTTCTTTCCCTTATTGGCTTATATTTGTCCTGCTCGACTAGAAAGTTAGCTATTGCCTTAGGCTCAAAACTTAGCCTTCTTCTCTCTTCTCTTTGCACTTTTTCCTTTGGCAAACCCAACTACTCCATTGGCTTTAATTATTAACTCTAAACAGATTATTGTGAAGTTCTTACATCCAGTTTGAGTCTTTCCCTTAATCTCCATCCATGTATCTCCAATGTATCCAGTAGATGTCTGATTGGGAACTCAAATTCATCATATCCTTGATTGAAGTCATTGTGTTCTCCTCTAATTCTATTCCCCCCTATCTGAACTTATTTTGTAATGCTAAAGAAACTGAGCAAGATAGAGATTAGAGAACAATTTAATAATTTATTAAATGGGAGAGATTTACTGGGACCAAATGGATCCATGGTTTGGTCCCAGGGCTGAATGAGACTATCCTCTCAAAGAATCCAGCCGTGAATGTCAGATACAAGACTCTTTTATAGGATAACAAGAACAATGACATAATGGGGGAGGTACTTTGATGAGGATGACCAAATGGGGGGAGGCACCGAGGATGACATATTGGGAAGTACTGGAGAGGCTCCTGATATTCTAATGATATCTAAAATGGATAAAGACCTTTATCCCATCAAACTTTAAGAGGGAATAAGTATAGCCTAAGGTCTAAGATATAAGACCTTTATTCTATCAAACATTAAGAGGGAATGGTTATAACCTGAGGCAGAGTAACTAAATAAGACAATTAGGGAAACTGGGTCAGGACATTAAAAGAGAACTGTGGCACAACAATTTGTACCATCATCCTCCTTGTCACCCAACATTGAAAGTTTCAAGGCATCTTTGACTCTTCTTTATACCCCTTATATCAAGTTTGTCCAGTTTCTCTCAAATCCACCATTACATTTATCTTTTTCTCTTTCAAAAATATTTTATTGAGGCTGAAAAAAAAAGACATTTCCCAATAAGCACTTTTTGGATACTTGCCAAGTTTGTTTGAAACAACAAGATCTATCTTTGCTTCTTTCACCTATGTTGCCATTAGCTTAGTGTAGAAACATAATTAGAGTTAAGAAAACAGTTTTGAATTTAAGAAGAATCTAATACATATTCCAGCTTCATATTTACTACTTGTATAGTTTTTTGAGGAAACCATTTTCTAATACTCGTTTCCCAATATCTAAAATGGTTATCATTAACCTACACTATCAATCTCTTGCGATTGTTGTAAAACAACTCACTAATCTTAAAGTGCTATGTAAGTATGACTAAATTGTCATTGTTATTATTGTTGTTGCTGCTGTTGTTATAATTATACATGTGCATTCAATTGGATCAATGAATAGCAGGGTAGTTTTTAAAAAGCAGTGAAACATAGTAGAGAGATGCTGATCTTAGAATCAACAAAATTTTGGTTCAAGTAAATCATCTTGCTAACTGTGTGGCCCTAGACACATCATTTAACTTTTCAGTATCCAAAGCAACTCCTTAAGCTATATGTTAAATTTTGCAGGTAGATGACCTATATTTCTAATATGAATTTCCACACGAAGAATTGCTCACACCAAATTGATTATCACTCTGGTCTGCGGAAAAAAAAATATTACAAATTTTCTAAATTGAGTATACCCAGGTGCCTGTTTTACTTTAGCACTTCTTGATACTTACCAGTATGATTATTACATATATTGGAGTAAATTATAACCCATCTATGTTTTCTCATATGTACATCCATATTCTTCTATGGATTTTCTTTACAGAGCATATGTAAATGTTGAAAATCTTTTTTTTTTACATTTTTGAGGACACAAAATGGAGATTTCAGGTTATCTTAGAGTTATGTTACCCCTGAACTTGTATCACATAAACTTTTTGATCATATATTTTCTCAGTGATAGCTCTTATGTTACTTCTTGACTCTTTTATGTCATTGGAAATATACTACAACTGAAGTATAACTTCTTTTTCTTCTTTGCCTTTAGGGTACCCACAATTTAAAATCTTCAATTATTTAATTTTCAAAGATTTTCTAGTCTAGTAAAACTTATGAGGAGAAAGAATAACATTTTGCATCAGGAGGAACCTTTGCTCTATATGGTAGACAAAAGTTCATAAAACTGATTTTTAATGAAAAGTTTCATTTTTACATGTTGAAATATGAGAAAATTCTCACAAATTTTGAGCTACCATTTGTGAAACTATCTTGCATAAGAATAATTATGTATTTGGTTCAGAAAGAGTTCCTGCTAGAAAACTTACTGGATTTTTGAAATAACATTCTGATATATTTCTATCATAATGCATTCTTGAATTCTAAATCTTAATGTCTCAGAAATATTTAACACTTTTGAGACACTCAGGCTCACAATCTAAGTGTCTCTCTGCTCCTCACTCAAATCCCCATTCCCTATCATGTGCCATATCCTGTCAATTCTCCATCCTTATCAACTCTTTGGTGTTTCCCCTTCTCTTCTCTAATGTGGCAAACATTGGTATATGTCCTCCTCACTTCCTATCTCAGTTACTATAGCAGCTGTTGGTGAGTCTACTTGTCTCCAGTCTTCCCCTTCTTCAGTACATCCTTTACTCGACTGTCTAAGGAATATTCCTATAGTACATCTGGCCACAGCATCTTTCCCATCATTCAAGAAACTCTAGTTCCCTAGTACCTTCAAGATCAGATAGAAAATATTCCATTTGATTTTAAATCCTTCATAACCTGCCTGTCCAATGTTCTTCTTGTCATTTACTCTTTGATCCACAGACTCTAGTCTCCTTACTGTCTTTGGCACAAGACACTGAGAGTTTCCACTGGCTGTCCCCAGTGCCAGGAATTTTCCTCATCCCTGGCTTCCTTCAAATTCTAAAATCTCCCCTTTTATAAGAAGCCATTACCAACCCTTCTCAGTACTTATACCTTCCCTCTGTTAATCATCCCAAGTACTTTTTTTTTTTTTAAAGAAATGTTAACACTTTTTTTCTTGCTCTCTTTTAGTGTTTCAAAGAAAAGAACACCAGGAGTTGAAGACATCAAACTGGGAGACTCGACAGGTCAGACAGTTTACTTAATTATTTATGGAAAAATTAATTTATATCATTTAAGCAGTTTGTCATTAATTCTTTCCCATGATCTTATACTTATTTATTTGTGTTTTCCATTTATTAGGTGAAATATTTATGCATATAGTATATATTATCTTGTCTTGTATTATAGGATTTAACTTTTTTAAAAAAAGAAAACTATAAAGACAAAATTTCAGATATGAGAAGCATTGTTTTTTGGCTATCTTTTAGGAAGTGTACTCTTTGGGGTGAGGAGAAAATGTGAACCTCCAAAATGACTTTTCAAATAGTACATGATGGCAACAATATAAGGAGAAACACTTAGCATAAAGGGTTCAATGATCTTTCATGCTCACTGTCTCAAGCCATTCTCTACCCCAAAACCAAGGAAAATCATTCTATAGCAATATAAAGTAGACTGATATTAACTTACCAGTCTTGCAAGCATCTGGCTGCAATTTACCAGAGAAACTTTCATTAATGCAAAATAAACTAATAATTATTAAATATTATACAAATGGGCAAATCATAAAAATTCAATATCTTAAAATGATCATTACCCATTATCCTTATTGAAGATTCAGTTTAAATACGGGTACATTGTGCTTTCTTCACCAAATTGATATTGTTTTACTCTTAACATTGTTTGGTCATCTGTTCAACCTGCAACCATCCCCTGAATGTATAAAGTCCAGTATCTACAACTTTCCAAAGAGGGCTAGCAAATGGGAAAAGTGGAGAGAAGAGAATGTCAGGGTCACACAGATAGTTCAAGAATATTGTTGTTGAGTTGTGACCAACTCTTCATGGCCCCGTTTAGTTTTTGTTTTGTAAAGATAGAGTGGCAACGATGTGCTAGCTCATTTTGCAGATAAGGAAACTGAGACAGAGTTAAATGACTTGCTCAGGGTCATACAGCTAGTGAGTGTTTGAGGCTGTATTCAAGCTTAGGTCTTCTGGCCACCTCCAAGTCAAGGACTCTATCCACTGTGTTTAGCTGCTATAGGTGGAGACTCATTGGATAGAGCACTAGGCCTGGAGTCAGGAAAACCCAAATTCAAATTTGACCTCAGACACTAAGGTCACTTAACCTCCATTTGCCTTAATCTACTGGAGAAAGAAGTGACAAACTACTCCAGTATCTTTGCCAAGAAAACTCCACACAGAGTCATGAAGAGTAGGACATTACTGAATGACTAAAGAGGAACAATAGTAGATAAAACTCTTCTAATTCCTAGGCATATAGGTGGTACAGTGGATAGAGTGTCAGGTCCGAAGTCAGGAAGATCTGAGTTTATATCTATATACTTACTAGCTGGGTGATCTTGGGGAAGCTATTCAACCTCTAATTTCCTCAATTTCCTGAACTATAAAATGGGATATAAAAGCATCTATTTCCCAGGGTTTTGATTATGACCAAATCAGATCATTTATATGAGATGCTTAGTACACACAGTGCCTAGAACCTAATAAATGCTTAATAAATGTTTGTTTCCTTCCCTTAGCTTATGCTATCTTAAGTGATGTATAGTATAAAATATTTGGCATTCAATATATATATATATATATATATATATATATATATATATATATATATATATATATATATATATATTATATATATATAATTATATATTCATTTAAGAAAAGAAATAGCATATACCTAAGCCATTATGCTATGTTCTACACACACACACATGTGTGTGTGTGTGTCGGTATTTGTGTGTGCAGATCTGTCTACCCCATTCATATAGCAGACATTTATATAGCATTTTAAGGTTTACATGGTGCTTTATGAAAATTGGTCCTTTTAATGCTACCTAAAACCCTGTGTTTGGTACTGTAATTATCCCCAGTTTACAGAAAAGGAGGACAAGGAGACTCAGGTTACAAAACTAGTAAGTGAGATGGGATTTAAATTTAGGTCTTCCTGATTCACATTCCCACTTTTTCCATGGCATTTTGAAGTCTTTCTGAAAAATGCTCCATTAAAAACATGAAGGAAATCACTTAGTTTGACAGCATCAGTATCTCCCACTTCTGTATAAGGTTTGTAAATTTACATTCCAACTTGGTTCTACCAGCATAATAAAGAAATCCTAAAGTCAAATATAATTTAAAAAGAAAAAAAAAACTTCCTAATTTTCAAGTTTTCTATTTTGTAAGATAGTTTCTTTAGTGAGAGTCATGAAAACAATTAACTTTGAGTGGAAAATAAACTGGGTAACATAAAAGAAGATATTTATGTCCTTTCTATGCATTCCCCTATGAAGGGAGAGGGATGCTTTGTGCTAAATACCATGTTGCCAAATGATAGTTGTTGATGAAAAGGTACTGACAATAGTAAGTTGTGGATAGTGGCTATGAAGAAAAATTAACAATGTTTCTGTCCCTGGATATTGAATAACATTTGTGTGGAGAGACTTAATCATGATTCTGTTTCCTTCTCCTCATTTATTGTTTTAAACCCTAAGCATCAGTTCTTGAGATTCTTGATTGCTAGCTGGAAGGATCTTAGACATCATCTAATACAGAGATTTCAAACTCTTGTCCCTAGGGTATATGTGGATTGCAAATTCCCTTATAAAGTCCAAAGAAATTAAAATGTAATTGCGAAATGTTTAACGAAATAAAATTACAGTAAAACACATATAATGTGACTCTTTGGTTGTCCAAGTCATTATGCAGCCTGCAATGATCTATTTAAGTTTGACATCACTGATTCAGTCCACCTTTAATTTTACAGATGAGGAAACTGAGACACAGAGAAGTTAGGTGAACTGTCCAAAGTCTTCCAGCTAGTAAGTGAAAGAGGCAGGATTTGAACTCATTCAGATCATCTCACTTCAAGATTTGTGTTCTTTCCATTGCCCCATACTGCTCCTCACATTTCTTTAGCCCATTATAAGAAATTGTCATGTTATCCCAGGGCTTAGTACTGCAGATATATGATGTCAAATAAATATGTACATTGGATGAGATGCTTGCCACAGCTGAGTGTCTGAAATGTTATGGTACATAGGTTTTTGGCTTAAAGTTTCAACTGAAACTCTACATACACTGTCTTGTATAAGTCTGTAAATAGTTCTTGAGTTCCAAATTCTTATTTCCAAGGCAAGCTATGTATAAAAATGATAATGTTGGTTGAATATAATCAGAGATACCCATATCTTCATAACTTTGAAGTACTTTTTCATGTGTAAGTCAAATATACTAGAATTTACCATATGTAGTGGACAGTACAAAATGAAATATTTGCATATTGCTATAATCCACAAATATCATTGCATTTAATTAAAATAAAAATAATAGATGGAAATATTTTTTGATGATCAAACATTAGGGTCACTCCTTAATTCGAAGTTTTTTCACATTGCAGTGTGTGTGTGTGTGTGTGTGTGTGTGTGTGTGTGTGTGTGTGTGTGTGTGTGTGTGAGATATGGATGCTTTTTAACTAATTGGACAAACCTATGGACCCCTTCTCATAATATTGTTTTTAAATAATTTAAGGGAATGCTTAATTTCAGGATAATGAAAATAACTTCGCCTCAAATGTGTGAAACTCATATAATCTCTGGTCCATGTACTCTAACTTATGAACCCCTGTTCTACATTATTTTCCTTATATTTTTTGTTGCCATCCCAAGAATTAAAGTGATAGTTTTAAGGGTTTTATTTGAGTTGGGACTAATTTTGATTTGAGTTGTATATTGAGAGGTTGATAGGATATTTGTTAACTTGAAGGACCTAGAAATTAATTTAAAATTTACAATGTCAGTAATCTAAATTTGGTCCTCTGTCTTTTTTTCTCATTTATTTGCAATTTTAGTAAGTTTAGACTATCTCTCTAACAAAAATGAATTCACATGTTTATTTCATTAATGACGTTCTTGGAAGTTCTATATCATTTTGAATTTTTGCTTTATAAGAAAAGATATATTATTATTTTTTTTTAAACTCAGTGAAAGAATTCCACTGATACATTTCACTGATGTTTAAAGAAGAAATTATTAATCACCTCAGTAGCTAATGTACTAAACTAGGAGAGGGTACAAAAAGAAAATAAAATACTCTTTCAAGTTACATTTTGGAAAATTATATTTTTATGGAAAACTAAATACAAAATATATACCAATTATTCTCATGGCAAAGACTAGCAATTTATTAGTCAATCAATGAACATTTATTAATACCTCCTAAGTGTCAAGTACTGTGCTAAACACTAGGAATATAAAAAAGAAGCAAAACGCAGTAACTTTTCTCAGAGAGCTTACATTCTAATGAGGGGAGACATCAGGATAATAGAGTTAACAGAAGATGGGATAGGCTTCTAGTAGGAGATAACACATCAACAGAACTTTTAACAAAAACTAGCAAGTCTATGAGGTTAAAATGAGGAAAAGACTGGATTCTAAACATCTGGGAGGGATGTCATGAAACGTGAGTTGTGGGAAAAAGGAAGTAAGCTGATTTGTCTGCAATGTAGAATCAATAAAGGAGAATAATATGTAATATAATTGTAAAGGTAGGCCAATAGTAAAAAGCTTTAAAAACCAAAGTGATGAGTTTGTATTTTATCTAGAAGCAAGACAAAACGGTTGAAGTTTCTTGAATAGGAAAGTGACATAATCAGAGCTGTATTTTAGGAAAGTCAGTTTGGCAGCTTATTAATTGGCCTTACTATTTCTAATCTCTCATCTCTTCTCCACACATCTGTCAAATGTATATGTGTGTATGTATAGGTATATAACATGAATACCCAAACATATGTCTATATGTATACACATATGTGTGTAAATGCACATGCATATATGTGTGTATATGTACACTTGTACTTATTCATGACATTGCTCAAATTTGGTAAATTTCCAATCTATCAAATTTGGTAGGATAAGCACGAATGGAGAGAAAGACTAGTAATCAAATGATTTCCATTAGCTTTACCTTGTATACTGCTCAGAAGGAGAGATAGTAGTCTCAAACTAGGTTATTCTTTCCGTGGTGTTTTGCAGAAGTATATGCCAAAATCTTTTTTGCTCAAGAATGTGTAATGTCACAGATGGATTTAACTCATTATCCAGCATGCATTTCCTATGCTAACTGTCCTTCTACTCTTTTCTCATCATCTCTTGCCTTGATTGAACTGTGACCTTGGTTATATTTGCAACCCTTAACTTCAATATAATTTAGTTATTGTTCATTTCATATAGTATACTTGTTTCCACTCTATATTTTTAATTGAATTTGTTTCATAGGCATATTATTGCCTCAGATCTTTGTTAGTTCATGTCTGCCATCTCGAATCAAAATGAAAATTTACCATTTCTGTGAGATTTTTTCCAAAGCTAATTCATGTTCAGATCATATTCATACTTGTATTACATCCCTCGAATATGCTTTCTCCTCATCTCTTCTTTGAAGCCCTTGTTTCCTTCAAAGTCAGATCAAGCATTTCTGTCTTTATAAAATCTTTCCTAATCCCCCATATGAAATATTAGTGCCTTTCCTTTAAAAGTTATACTGCATTTATTTTGCATGTGTGCTTAATAAGCAAATCCACATATATGTGTATATGCACACACATATATATGTGGTGTATCACTGAGTTTTATGGGGTTTAACATATTTATGGTGTTGAAAGTCACCTTTTAGCCTACTGCTTGATTTGTTCCTATATTAATTCTCAACATGGTGAGTTCTGGAATATTCCAAGAATCTGCTTAAATATTTCCTTAATGACCAATAAAATTAAATCGTCTTTCTTATTAAATAATCATTTAAGGAAGAGTCCCTACTCCATTTTATAAATTTATCTTTATACATTAAAAACTGTAATTTCCCAGGATTTAAAAGTTCCTGATTATATAAATTATTAACAATGTAATCAATAATAATAATATAGAAATAACAACATATACATACATATTTACATGCACATATACACATATGTATAGATATAAATACATATACACAAGCACACACATAATTGCTGTTCCCAGCCAGATAAATCTCTAATCCTCTCTGTTAACTGCAAATGATTCCTCCTTTCTCTTGAAAACACAGTTTTACCATTTATTTTACCCAAAATAACAACAAAAGTATCTTCTGAAGGATATTCTTCATTCAGCATTTTCACTAATAGGAATAAAACATCTCTCCATCTTTTTTGTCAACTTTCTACAGTTTCTCTCAAACTGTTTGCATTCATTCACTCTTGTAAGTCTCTTGACACAACTTTGTCATTTAATGTTCATTAAAGCTGTTACTCTCCAAGCCTTTGAAAGAGATATAGAGAGATAGAGGCAAAAAGACCAAGTGATAGAGACAGAGAGACAAATAGGGATAGAGAGAGGGAAAGGTGGAGAGAAAGAGAGAGAGAGAGAAAGAGAGAGAGAGAGAGAGAGAGAGAGAGAGAGAGAGAGAGAGAGAGAGAGAGAGAGAGAGAGAGAGAGAGAGAAACGACAAATCTCTCTAGGAAAAGTTTTTGAACAATGTGTTATATTCATATGTTTATGTTATTTTCTCCCCTGTATAATTTACACTCTTTGAGGGCAGGGACTGTTTCATTGGTGTCTCCCTATTTCTGGCATTAGCCACAGCAGTTGCTTAAAAATACTTATAAATTGATGTCTGGATGAATATTTGTTACCTTCTCAAGATTTATGGATTCGGATTTCATATTATTCATTTATGCTTACTGATATTCTGTAAAAGAACAGTTCTGTTATTCATACCTCTTTATTTGGTTTGAAGATTATTAATTTACTGAGAAAAAATAATTATCCTTTTAATTTCTTTTTCATTCCAAAATAGTGACTATTTCAGTACCCTGCACATAATTAAACAATGATAACAACAAAATAATAATGAATGTTAACTAAAGTGGAATTTAATCCTTACATATAAAATTTTGTTTAAGTGACTTGCCCAAAATCACACAGCAAATAAGTATCGAATGTCTAAAGCTGGATTTGAACTTCAGATTCTCCTGACCTTTGGGACCATTCTCTCTCCATTGTGCCACCTAGCTATCCTTTCATTTTTGCTTTGTTCTTTCTGAGTGCTGGTATTACCTCCAACAATTTTTTTTCACTAACTTTTGTTTCATAAACATTGTTTGGTTTTATATTGCCTCAAGACTAACTTGGTAACTTTTTGCTAAATCATTTTTTTTCTCATTTTTGAATCACACCCTACTTACCTTTAAGCTGCTGAAAATCGGTGTCATGTTAGATTATGTTGTCCATCTATATTTAATCAGTCTGTCCAAATTGAAATTCATTCTTTACCACTAAGGTAAGATGCTATAGCTGTGAACACAAGCTACGCTATATATTGCCAAAAACCTGACAGTTTTACTTTTGTGCTGATACACACACACACACACACACACACACACACACACACAGAGAGACATTCATAATTCTGGTCTCATTTTGGTATCTGTATAAAATCAGATTTGATTTGAGGATGGTTTAAAATAATCTTTTTAATAGCAGATAAACATGGATTGACATATTTGAAGAATGCCAAAGATAAGTATTTCCACATGAGTGTAGTGATATATTTTTTTTTTGGACACATATTGGAGTTAGAACAGGAGAGTCCCATCCCAGGATACTGAATGAGTGCTTGCTTAAGGTGTCCCTAGGCTGGGGAGCTGACACAGGTGTTCAGCTCAGTAGCAATACTGCTTCCCATCAAGAAGGATGATGCTTCCTAGCACTGCTGGTTTGTGGAGCTCAGTGCATTTGGCAAAGAATCAATCCTGGCTGGGAATGTCCTTAGGGAAAATAAAAACCACAGGGAAGTCATGAGTGTGACCTTCTGCTGGTTAGCTGGCACACAGTCTCACCACAGGAAAGCCTACACTTAGCATTTTCTGAATGGGTAGATATCAGGTGCTGATGTGGGCTCCTTGTTCAAGGTGGGAGGTAGAGAAGGGGGGAAAAATATCAAGCTGAAGCTGACCAAATAATTCTCAGTCATGAAGCTTAACACCAACTGATCCTTTGATAAAAGGGATTTGAGGGTAGCCTCTTTGGTTCCGTAAGCACAATTATAAGCTTTCCTTTTTAAATCTGACCCATCATATTGAAATGCTGTCACTAGTATCATTAGCAAGTAAAGTGTTGATAACATAGCCAAATGCACAGCAGAATTCTGGCTCTTAAGTGTCTGGACTGACTCCCAATATTAGGAATAGGAGTCAAACTGCCATCGCTTTTCCTGTGCTAACAGACGCCCTGTCATTAGCAGTCTGAAGGCAATTTTAATAAAATACATAGCCCTGCTGGGTTGGTCTCCAAAGATAAATAAGCAATGCAGAAAAGAAGCTTTTGTTTAAAAGTAATTATTTAAACTGTGCATTACAGGTAATTTTCCTTTAGCAGTAAAGGAAATGCTATCAGAATTTCAATAATGACTTGGTAGCACTTATCTAAATAACATGATATTGTCATTTTTCGGAGTTAAAGCACTGCTTTATTTTCACTTATATGAAAAATAAGAGTAAATTTAATCCAAGTATAGGTGTGCACATATTTTACAGCTTGTGCTACTTTTTTTTGGGGGGGGTGAACAATGTTTTATATCTTGACAGATTTATGGAAATATAACAAGCTGGTGATAGAGTTCTCAGAATCACAGACTTGACTTACAAGTACAGATTAGAACAGCGGGGCAAAGAACATCTTTTTATTTTTCCTTTAATGTCAAAAAGGAAATCACATTTCAGTCTTAAGGAAAAAAAAAAAAGATTGTCTCTTTAATGGATTGCTTGTACATAAACTACCATTACAAGGAGATAATGAGCAAAAGCATGCACTGAGCATGAATGACAACTTTACTATAATGTAACTAAGATGAAACAAAGTTGTGAGTTGTATGAGAATGCTGTTCTCCCCACCTACCTCAAAAAAAAAAAAAAAAAAAAAAAGAAGACAAGTAAAGCCATAGGCCTTTGTTCCCTTCTGTAATATACCTAAAATTGAGTGATTTTGTAGTAAGAAGTCTGATCTTGGAACCAAAAAACATGTGGTTGAATCCAGTCTCCTCTAGTATTAGGTAAGCTTATGTGATCAATCCATAAGTCACAACCTTCATAGCTTCAACTTCCTTATCTGTTAAGGAAAAGGATATTTTGTACTCCCTATCTCACAGAATTGATTTGAGCAAATTATTCTGACAACTAATCAAGGCTATTTTAAATGTGTTTTTGTCATAGTTCATCATAGTGCTACTTGAAAGAGGCTGCAAAGTAGCCATCAATCCCACCTCTCATTTCCAATAATATTTCATCTACTGTAGGGAAATTTTACCTAAAAGTTCATTTATTTATTGCATTTTTTTGTGTGTGTGTATGTGTGCTGAGGCAATTAGGGTTAAGTGACTTGCTCAGGGTCACATATCTAGGAAATATGAAATATCTGAGGGCCAGTACTCTATCTACTGCACCATTTAGCTGCCCCCATTTATTACATTCTTTAGGTATCATCTTATAAAATCTAAGTTTTTCTTTAATATATTAATAATTAATTCACACATTCATTCAACTGATATTTATCAAACTGATATTTATTCCACTTACTTGTGGAATAATTTGTGCTATGTAATTTGTAAATAATAAATATAACAAAATAACCATAACATTATAATATATAATTAAGACATAATTACTTATTGTCATTTCATTTAAACTATGTTAATTATAAGATGTACTATATCTTTTGATTTACATAAAATAATTATATTAATATTATATTATATAATACAATAATAATTGAGATTAGGTAACTTGCCCAGGGTCAAATAGTAAAGAAGCATTTTAGGCTAGATTTGAATAAAACAGATTTGTTCACTTTCAAGCACTTATAACATAGTCAATGAGATGACATGTATGCACACATCATTATTATAAAAGTCAGGATGTCTTATACTCAATGAAAGGGAGAAAAAAAACATGTGATTTTGTAGAGAGAAGAGATTTTCCCCATTTCTGTGATCATATAAAAAGACAACAATGAGGCAGTAGAGAGATAAGTCATGGCTCAAAACCCACTTCTGACATAAACTCTCAGAATCCCCAGAGAAATCATCAAGTCTATAAATTGCAGAGAAAGTGCTGACCTCCGTTGGCAGAGAGCTTTTCTTATCTCCTACTAGTGAAACTGCAGGTTCAATCTCAATAGCTTGTATAATATAAAGAACAAGAATGAACCAGTTAAGTAATCAATCATTTAATATTTATTAATTGCCTTTTGAGTTCCATGAAGTGTACTAAGCATTAAATATGCTGTTTAACATTCAAACTTTAATTTTTAGGAATGGGTATAAGTGGAATGTTGGTGAAGGGTGAGGATCTGAAACCAACTAAGCTCTCTGAGTACTAGTGACCAGCAGTAAAACAGATAAACTGCCAACAAGACAGGCTTAGAAACCTATGTTCATAGTCCAAGTGTCAAATGAGTATGAGATCATCAGAAAAGATGAATCAAGAAAAAAAAAAAAGAATCTTCTGAGTTTCAAATTCAAGTTATCAGAAACTGAAGAATCAGTGGAAATGAAAGAAAGAAGTAACATCAAACAGGAAAATAGGGTGAATTGTAATCATTGAATCAGCTTCCTACCCTTGTGGTAAGGGGTACCCTTACATGTAAATTTTTTTTTCTATATTTCTATGTTACAGACACCAATCTTCATACAGTTTATCTAACTGCAGGAAATTGGTGACATCTGGTTGAAGGATTAGAGGGATTAGGTCTATTCTTTGTAGCTTCAGAGAGCAGAATTAGGATCTAGGGGTGGAAGTTATAGGCAGGCAGATTTTAGTTCAATATAAAGGATAAATTGTTAGAAAGGAAAGTATTTTGGCTAGAGAGCCAGTATTGGAGTCACAAAGCCCTGGGTTCAAGCCTCTCTCTGTTATGTTAGCTATATGACTTTGGACATATGCCCCAGGGATTCAAAAACTGCAAATTACAGAACAATTTCCAGTTTGCATTGGTAAAGAGTATTTCCTTAGTGAATTCCCTACAGCATCAAAATCACAATTCAAGAGGAAAGAAATAATTACAATAAACAATTATAATAAGAATGCTTTAAAAATAATTAGAACTTTTCCAAAAATGGAACAGGTTTTGTCTTCTGAGCCTGAATTCATGTTCTGAGTTGAAAATGTTCATGTTAATAAATACTTTGTGGGATATCAGAGAAGCCATTGATTTATCAGATTAAGATGATTCGTTTAAATTCAATAAACATTTATTTTAGAAGTATTGATTTTATTCAAGATACTGTGTTACAAAGACATACAGGCCCAGAATCTGTTTTAATTGGAAATGGAGGGAGGGGGTACATACAAAAATAAATGTTCCTCACAGAATCAGTTATAGGACAGGAGATGTTCAGGTAAAGTGCTATAACATATTTGAAGACAAAAAGAATCACTTTTAATTGAGGAGTGTGGGTATGAGGAATGGAAGAGGTGTCACTATATTATATATATATATATATATTTAAGTGAAAGACTTTTAAGTGATTGAAATGGAAAGTCCATTTGAGACATCAGGAATGATTCTTCTTGAGGCATGTGAGGAAAAAAAAAAAAGACTAGAAGAGGATATGGAAAATTTAACTGGAATGTGGAGTGGGAAGAAGGAAAAAGAAGCTTTTATTAAAGACCTATGTGCTAGGCACTGTGCTGTAAATATCAGCTCATTTCACCCTTACAATAACCTGGTAAATAGGTGTTATTATTATCCCCATTTTACAGATGGAAAAACTGACACATAGGTTGTGTTTTTTTCATAACTAGTAAAAATATGAAGTCATATTTGCTCAGATCTTGCTAAGTCCAGGTGTTGAACTACCACTTAGCTGAATATAAGGGGATAGTATGGGCCATGATTAGAAGGTAATGGCAGAATTTCAGAATTTGGCGAGAGATAATGAAGAATTAATCCAATTAATACATGCAAAAGGTAAAAGAAAATAGGTTAGAGACATATTGTGGAGGGCTTTGCGTGCCAGAATCAGACAAAATCAGAAATTTATACTATATTACCTAAGTATTGGGGGAATCATTAAAATGACATTATCAGAGCAATAGTAACATTATTTAGATAGATCATGTAAGATGGATTGGATAGCAGTGGATCAGAAGTAAAAGTCATAATTAGATGAGCAATGAGAATAGTTTATCTTCTACCTTATAACCCTAAGATTGAATAATTCTTTATATAACAATATTATAGACCATAATTTCATAACAACACATGAACTTAATTATTTAATATTTTGATAACTGTATCTGAATATAATTGATTTCCTTTATGCTGCTATTTGTGTATATATATATGTATTATATATATATATATGTGTATATATATATATATATATTCAAATAAAAGCATTATTCTGAAAAGGGATTCAGACTTAAGCAAACTATCTGAGATGTCTGTGATACAAATCTGATAATTTCTTCTTATAACTAGAAATTTCAAAAACTAAAAGCATAAAAAATTAAATCCTAACAGTAAAGCATACTGTTTCTCTGCCTTCTCATTGCTGAATTGTATTCTAGGTTTTGCCCAACTAATTTCTCAAGACTCTGAAACTATTTATTCTACAACTTGGGCTCAGTAGATTTTATTTTCATACCCAGATATTAGTGATGTCTTGATTCTTGAAATGTCAGAGGTCATCATCAAAATAATTAGTTATTTCAGAGACAGCTAATATTTCTATTTCCCTAGCTCCTATCTCAGATATGGCTGTTTATGTAGTAAGATCTCATTTCTCTTCCTTACTCTCTAATACTTTCTACTGCAATATGTCTGTTAGCTCATATAATTCCCACAATAATGCTGAGAAGTAGGAGGAAAGGCATTATGATTATGTGCATTTTATAGATGAAAACCAAGTATAAGAGAAATTAAGTGCCTTGCTTAAGAGCAATTAATCAAATGAAATGGTTTGAACTCACATCCAAGTCTTCTGATCCCAAATTCAATAATTTCACTCTACCTTGCAAAGACAAAACTAGGAATTGGGGTGGGGGTGGGGGTGGGGATAATGGGAGGCCAGGTGGCATGCAATACTTTCTTAAAGGATGCTTCAGAGACTATTTTAGATATTGGGGGTTTCAGGAGCTCAGAGAAGAGTTTGCCTGAAATATAGATATTGTATATCATTTGGTAGCTTCCTATTTTAATTGATTATTTTTGCTAATCTGATGTTGAGGGGAACTGAAGGGAGCTAAAATAAGTGTATTCTTATCCTCTAAATGTTCCTATCCTGGGAGCAAATCTGAAGTCCCAAAACCTTTGTGATGCTTCTGTTGCCATGATATCTCATGATTCCAATGGAAACCTGAAACTTGAGGAGAAAAATGTTAACCATGGTTCTGGAAATGTAGATTTATATATTCTTTTTGTTCATCAAAATTGTATGAGAGATACTATAGTATGTCTCTCATATATGCCCTCATTTGGCAAGTGAAAAAGTAATGTTTAAGTGAATTATCAAAGATTGTAAGTCATAGATTTCTTAGTCAAATTCAGACCCTCAGACTTCAGCTCAGGTTTTCCCTTAATATAAGTTGCCTCAATGTGTATAACCCAGCTAAATTATCATAGTTACATCTTTTGTGTAGTAAAAAGAGAGTAAGAAAGAATTAAGTTAAAAGTAAAAGTAAGTAAGAGTAAGAAAGAATTACATATTTTTCAGTTTCTTTCTCCTAAATCTGGATCTGGTTTTGTTTCTCCTTTTACCCTCACCTTCCCCCCAACTTGGCATTGATAATTACCTATAAAATAAAGCAAGGCAGCTATCAGAATTTACTTTTCTAAGGCAATTATGTTTCTTAAAGGAAATATGTATAAAAGGCTACCTGTTTTTTTTTGCAAGCCATGGTACTTTAAAACATGTATAACATAACAAATTTCTTTTTACAATATCAAGAAAGAAGAGAACAGAAAGAGTAGAGTACAAAATAAGAGAACAAGATTACAAAAGAGAAAGTTTGAGTTTGAGAAAGTTGTTAGCTTCTTCATTTTTATAAATAGGGCCATATGGGTTAAGTGGTCTCAGATTTGTTTCCTGAACCAATGAAACAGTTTTCCTATTTTAAAAAAATCCCATTTTATTAACTTTATTAACATGTGTTAATATCACATTTATTTTCAGATCTCTCTCTTTTCCTACCCAACAAGTCTCTCTTGCAACAAATATTATAAAAAGAAAAAATTAAGGGAAATTCAGTAGAATTAACCATGTTGATGGTCCAAGGCAGTAAACAAAATATTTTATAACTGGTAAGTTCTAAACTTAGTTCTTAACTCTGAAAGAAGAGAGGGAGGACCATTTTAAGAAGCAATTATTTAAGAGGGATATCATATCCTATTTATATTCTCTTTAGAAATAGATTGCTTTGTGGAACAGTTCTTGTATTTTCAAATTGGAATTCAAATTAATACTACATAGAAGTGATTAAGTTTTAGGTTTCCCCAATGAAGTCTTTCCGAACTTTTATTAGCAGGTGGTTTTGCTACATGTGTACTACAATTCTATCTCTTTCTTATGACAGACTTTTTTTTTTTTTTAATTTGTGGATCCTACTGTAAGATGTTGTCTAGAAGCAGGGGAAGATAATGATTCTGAATTAGCAGGTCTATACAGATTTGAATGGGGAGCAAGTTAAATTCTATGTTCAATAAAATTTATGTATTATCTATCCATGAATTTAAATTATTCGTTTACCTCTCTCACCATGGTCATAGCCCTATAGAATGGGATAATCATACTAGATAACAAGAAGAATTGTAATATACTGATGAGTGTATAACACTGGGAGTTTGGTCTTAATTATCTGTTAACTGGATCTGCAGCACACTATGAAGGCCCTGGGGATACTTGCTACATTTTTATCTATGTTAATCTATTCACCTGTAAAATGAGCATAATAATCTTTAGCAAGATATCAAGTCACTTCTTAATTCTTCATACTAATGTAAGGAAGCAAAAGCATGACTAATACAAAATAAGAAATCAAGATTTCTTTTTTTGCTTTTGAAATGTTTGTGTATTAGATTTGAATATGGATAAATCTAATATTGGGAGAATTTCATTTCAACAAATTATTAAAATATACTTAGGAAGATTATGGAAGAGATATTGATAAATATTGTTTCCATCCAGAAATTTCATTTAATTCATTTCTCCAACCCTCTCTTCAGTAAGGTTTACTTCAATAATACTAAATGATATTAATATCAACTATCATTAATAGAAAGTTTTAAAGTGTGAAGTTTTTTTGATGAAACTTAGTGTTATATTTTAATTTGTATAGTATTGGATTTCTCCTCAGTTACATGTAAAAACAATTTTTAACATTTGTTTTAAAACTTTGAGTTATAAATTCTCTCCCTTTCTCCCTCCCCACCCTATCACTGAGAAGGTAAACAATTTGATATGTTATACATGTTTTGTTTTGTTTCATTTTTATTTATGGAAAAATCAAGTATTTCCCTAAGATAGTATAATAACAAGGTGATTACACATGAAACTATAAGTCTATTTCTACAAAGTTCTATTCCTTTCAAATATATAATAAAATTATCACATATTTTTTTCCCTTTTTCACTTCCCTTCCTCCCTGCCCTAGAGATGACTACCATTAGATAAAAATATATAACATATATAACTCATAACATTCTATCCCTTAACTCTTTATTACATGTGTAGTTATATAAAATGTAATTCTATATTAGTCAAGTTGTAAAATAAACATAGACCCCAAAAAGTAAGCAAACTAAAAAAAAAAAAAAGTTTTTTTTTTTAAGTATGCTTTAAACTACATACAGATACCATCAGTTTTTTTTTTCTCAAAGGATAGATAGCATCTTTTCATCATAAGTTCATCAGAATCATCTCAGATCATTGTATTGCTGAAAATAGCTAAGTCATTCACAGCTGCTCATCTTACAATATTACTATGTGAAAAGAGTTTAGCATTCATTAATTAATAATTATCCCTGATAGCTTCCTAGGAACAGAGCAATTGCTTAAGTAAAAGAGTTTCAAAAAACTGTGCATGTCAAGAAAATAGAATGTTAATACAACTTCAATTAAGCAGATTTGAATGCTTAACAAAATAAACATTTAGATTTGATTCCATTTATTAATAATCTTGAAGTAAGATATATGGATAATCAACTAACCCAAAAATGAATGAAAATGTGTTATAATAGAAAAAAACCAAAACAATATAGTTATGTATAGTTCTTGATTGGATATTTCCTGTGAAATTTGGAGGCAAGAAAGGATGCAGGTCTAAAAGGATTACTTTGTATTAAACACCAAATATTTCTTCTGGTACCCAAAATTCTTGTACAATAAAAAGCAAAATCATTCTCCTGTATCAATTTTGGGGTGGAAAACAGCTTATATTTCATTTTTAGGAAATATTTCCTTTTTAATGTATACCAAATGAATTTAATAATAAAAATAACTATGAAAACTTAAAATTAAGAATTTTGACATCAAATCTGACAAGATTAATTTCTAGATGTTTTACAGAAAATATTATGATTAATTTCACTAAAGTTTAAAGGCATAACCAAGAAGTGCAAAAATTTCAAAAAAGAATAATCTTCATTTGACAAAGGAGAGAATTCTATTCCATTGGATTTCAGAAGAAAATATACCAGAATTGGTATTGTTATTCTAATCTATTTGAATAATAAGGTGATTTAGAAAAATCTTACCTAGGAGAAATCTGAATAGGGCTTTAAAAAAGAAAAAAGCAAATTAGAAATTTGAGGTTGGGTATATATTCAATGAAAGAGGAGAAAAATGTGCATATAAGATTTGGAAACATTTTATGCACATATCTTTGGGGTGGGAAGGGTTGTATTATCATGGTTTTTTTGTGGAAATGAAATCACTTGTCTCAAATCATACTTAGTAAGTTAACTGGAGCTAGAAACCAATTTTTTCCCTAGTCCCAGGATGTTATTCTTCCTTTGATCAAACTGTGAAATCTAGTTGCTCTCTAGAAATAATTCTAACAGCCCCTTAAGTTTCTGAGTTGTTATGTATGAGTTCAATATAAAATGTTATAATCCAATGATACCACAGATGAGAATTCAATCCATCAAAAAGCATTTACTGAATGCTTATCAAACTTTGGATAAATTCATTTTCAATGAATGTTCCCAAAGTTGACTGAGACTTATTGTCATTACATTTAATATGCAAAGGGGTAATGGCATTAGTGAAAAACATTATGTGTTGTCCCATCGTGGAGCTTATGTCCTACAATGACCCTCATTCAAATTTTATCATTTTAATGCTTCATCTGGCCTTATGAACTTTAGCCCCATAATTGATCATTCGTTTAACCCTATTCTTTTCCATCTATCTCTGTTAAAATCCAGTCCTCCCTCCTCTTCTCTTCACTGAAGAAACCACTGCCTTTATTCAGAACTGAGCATGTATTACAAAAGCCTTCTATTAGATCTCCTAACTTCCTACTCTTTTCTCCAATATATTTTCCATAAAGCTCCCAAGAGTTTGTAAAGTGATTTTATCCATCTCCCTTACTAGGTCAAAGACTGCAATAACTCCCTTCTACCTCCAAGATAAAATGTTAAGTACATAGATTGAGATTTTAAAGATTTTCCTAATCTGCCTCTAGCCAGCCTTTCTAGATTTATTTCAATGAACCATCCCATGTGCTTTTGCACAAACTGTTCTCCCCCTCTCCAAGTCTAAAATGTACTTCCTTTTCATCTTAGCCTCTTAGAATCCCAGTTTTATTCAAAGCTCAACTCAATTACCATTTCCTATAAAAAGCTTTTCCTAATCTTCCCCCTCCCCCCAGTTTCAGTACTGTCTCCCTCTTCAGATTATCTTGTATTTACTTCTCTGTGTATACATTGCGTCTCATCAGTAGAATACAAATTCTTTGAAGATATGACTAGTTTTATGCCTATATATATATATTCCCATCATCTAAAACAATGTTTTGCTTATAGTAGGTGCTAAATAAATGCTTGTTGAATTGACCCAACAGATCTCTTATTCTTTTGACAAATATGATTAACTTGATGATCAGATCCATCCTTCAGGTTTCATTGACCATTTAACAGCAGAGACTGTTTTGAAACCATTTACTATTTTTTTTTTGTTTTGTTTTTTTTTTTTTTTTTAAGAATCACATATTCATCATATTCACTGATCATCCAACAGGAGCAAATATTAGAACAAAATGACACTTGTCGAAACATGTCTTAGAAGTGTGTTTTTTGTCTTACTCTATCTTTGATTTCTGTGATCTTTTTCATTTTTGCCTGCTCTAATTGATAAATGCATAATGGCTCTCATCTACTGTGAATTAATAAGTTTCTTTTACCCTTTCCCCTCCCCCTTCCCATTCAATTATTTTCCTTTAGATTTTGAAATTACCAACTCTTCAGATAAATTTATACATACCTTTGCTAGTACTTGAATATGTTAAGTTTCTACTTCAAGGAGCAACCCTTATTGAATGGTAGTTTGGATTACAAAGATCTACTCTTAGTATAATGCTAGTATAGTGATTTGCAACTGGCAGACAGGAATTGAATTGCCATAAGTTGGCTTCAGCAGGAGCTAAAGTCTTGTCTCCAACATAAGCCTGAGCCAAGGTACTGTCTCCTTTTTTCTAATTTTAGTGGAACCATTGGCACTGATCTTACCTAGACAGACTAGTGTTATTTCTACCCAGCACAATCTGCTGGAGTGGGTTCTGTTCCAAGATATGCAGTTGAAATCCCCCTCCCCCCTGCTTTTGTAAACTGGGATGTGATTAGACAGGACAGGAACTTTCACCCATTTAAGTAAATGAGATCAGATAAAATTTGAAGATTTTAATTTTAGCTCAACACATAACTCAGTGAGATGTGGGAATTGTCTCTATTATGGTTGGCAATTACAGTATTTGAGAGGAACGGAAGGTCTTAAATAAGTCTAGAGTAAATAATAGCATGTCAAAAAAAATCTTGTAGGACATGATGGGATTAATAGGACAGTTTCATACAGATGTGCATAGAGATGGCTATTATTTTAATAATTCATGGGATAATATGACAAAGAGAAAGAACTTTATAGTTACTGTGTTATTTGATTTTGAGCTTCTATGATTACTCTTTCACTTTTTAAAATCATCAATGCATTGTGTAAAAACACACAAAAGGTTCCACATAAGCACGGTAAAATTGTAGTCATTATCTTGGGTAAAAAACAAACAAACAAATAAGCAAGCAAAAATGATAGGTTTATTTTTCAATATCTAGGTCATGTATTGATTTCATGATTTCTACAGCTAAATAAAAACAATTATTTTGATATTTTTGAATTATAATTTAAAGTCTAGCAGTAGGTGAGAAGCTTGCTGTTAATTGAGCAAAAATTCCTGAGAAGTATTAGCTGAAATGAGGAACATTTTGAATGGGGAAAAAAGAAAGAAGTGACAGTTTTTAAGGTAAACAGAGAGTAGCCCATATTCTAAAAATTCATAAGATATTCTCCCAATGATTCTGTGAGGCTAAAAATAATGAAGGTTCAATATTAGAAGAATCAAAAGTGAGATTCCAAATGATACTGGGAAAAATGATGTTGGAAAGATAAAATATTAGTGACCTAAAGCATATCAATGCCTATGACTTGTATGTAAGAAATAACTAAAGACATTATCAAGGACATGTATAATTGGAAAGAGGTGGGTTAGCATACAGTAAAGGTAAGGGATAATAGAAGGGCAGCTTAAGAGCTATGCTGGCACCCACAAAAATATTGAAAGAATCAATTGTCCTCCAACATAAACAAAAATAATACAAGAATCAATATGCTGGGTATGGCCTTCTTCAGTGGAAGCAAGACCTAAAGCAATGATATGATGACTTAATTCATTCAAATTTTAATATGTTGATGCTTTCTACTAAGGAAAGGGAGGTATAATATAGAGTGTCACTGGGGAAGATCATCTCAAAAAAATTAATTCCATTTGGTCTTAGATATGATTTGTCCTTATTACTTTATTATTAAGGCAAGTATCCCTTGGCAAGATAATTTTATTTCCACAAAAAACAAACAAACAAATGGAATCTATAATGAAAAATACTTTTTGATTTATTTGATTTTTAAGAGTGTAAATTTATTTATTCAATTGAAATTATCTTTGTCACTTGACTTTCTCTGTTAAAGTTAAAGCCTTAATGTTAACCTAATGGATTTTCAGCAAAACAAAGTCAAAATGTGATATAAAATTGGGGCATTATGAATATTTAAGAATGTGAGTTTATGAGTAATTTGTGACATTTGGACAGAAATGTATGATAAAGCCTGTTTTATCAAAAAGGTTTGATAATCATATGTAACTTCTTAAACATTTACCCCTGTAAACCTAGGGTAATAGGCATAAACTATCTACAAATCAAAATCTCACATACCTAAGAAATCTTACATTTACAATATCTCTCCAAAAAGTTCTTTCAGGTTGCACCACATCTTTTCCTTTAGTACAAATACTTTTAATATACCTGCCTAATGCTATCAAAGCTAACCTCTGAGAAATCTCTATATGTTTCTTTAAATTTTCCCAATTTACCAGCTAATATGGTTGGGTAAAGATTTTCTTAATATAATTATGTTGATTAATTCAACTTCTTAGTTGAGTATAATATTGTAAATTGGAGGTCAGCTATGGAAATGGAATACAAAAGAAAAAATAATTTTAAATTTCCTTCTTTGACTATTTCAGTGATTTATGCTGAACTCTTGAAAGCTTTCCAACCTCACAGAGCTCTTCAATAAACTTCTAATGGAATTCTGAATACCAGCTCTATTTTTGTTGCATGTACAGTAGGTGGGAAACCTTTAGCAAGCTTGGAGAGTTTTTGTATTTTCCTCTCTATCAAACAATTCCTTGTTTAATAGTTTATGAGTTGTAGTATTATTACTAATATTTTATCCCTGATTGTTGTGCATATATTTGTGTATATAGGTAAATTTTTCACAGTTTAGTAGTTATTTAAACATTTAATTGGATGTACATGTAGGTATATGTATATGTGTTCTCTTTCACATTATTTTATATTGGTCAATGAATTTCCCTTCTTAGCAAGTTTTTTTTTTTTTTTTTTAATTATGTTCTCCCCTGTACCCTCCTCATGAACACATGGTACCTTTTTCTTTGCATGATAGGTATTAAATTATTAATTATAGAGAATATTCAGTAAAGGAGTGTTCTTGTAATCAGAGAACATTTCTGTTTAATTTCCATTGCCATATAAGGAATGGCTTAGAGATGTCCTTGGGTCCTTTAAAAAAAAAATCAACCACAACTGCTTTATACCTATCTAGTTCACTGGCAGCTAAGCTCTGCCACCTTTTTATAGTTTTTATTTATAATTGTGAACATGTAGAGCTACATGAGGCCATCAGTCAGAAAAGAGATGAGGACCCAACAGAATTATTTCTGTAGGTGGCCAATTTTTTTCAATCAAGGACAGCTGAAAGGTCATGATTAAAACAGTGATTTTCCTGAAATTGTAAGTAACCGTTAGTGACTGTTTTGCACCAAGATGTCAAAACTACTTTTTTTTTCTAAAAAAGAAAATTACAAGTTCTTGAAATTGTTGGCAATTTTCCAAATTTCACTTGCACTATTGAAATGTATTTTAATTACTGTACTTGAGTTGATTTCTAGGAAAAATAAAGGGAGGGGGGAATAAATCAGTGCAGTAAGTAGGCATCCATGGATTAAACTATTAATAGTCAGCTAATGCACCATATTGCTGCATTTAGATCCATTACAATCCAGTATTCCCAAAAGATCAGCAATCAACCATTTATTTATTATTCCATTACCCAAATATGGTACCTGGCATTAATTATACTATATGGAAGTTGGAAATAAGAATAGTAAATATATATATATATATATATATATATATATATATATATATGTATATATATACATACATATATATATTCTCACATATATATGTGTGGTTTTGTACATGAATACAAATCATATATGTAGAAATGTAGAAAGAGAGAGAAAGAGAAAGAGAGAGAGAGAGAGAAAGAAAGAGAGAGAGAGAGAGAGAGAGAGAGAATTCACAGGAAGAGCAGCATGCTAGTGGTTGGACTTGGGGACAAGAAGACCTGAGTTCAAAAGTGGTCTCAGATAATTTTTAGCTGTGTAACCTTAAGTATGTCACATTCCCCTCAGTTTCCTCAGCTACAAAATGGGCCTAACAACAGTACTTAAACTCTCAGCCTTGATTGATAAATGAAATAATATTTGAAAAGTGATTAGCCCAGTGCCTGGTACATGGTACACTCTATAATTGTTTATTCTCTTCCCTTTGCCTTGACTCAAAAATATTAAGAAGTAGGAATTTTGGCCAAATATATTAATGATGTTACAAATTTTTAGAGATCTGTGAATCAGGATTAAGTCCTAAGTAACTATATTGCTCAATCTCATTCTCTTCTAACTGAAATATAATCCTGACCAAATGCAAATCATTAAAAATTCCATGAATTCTTTTTTCCTTGACATCCTCATATTTCCAATGTGGATGATCCATGCTGCTTCTCTTAAATTTTCCTGCATTGCTTCATTTCTTTTGTTCTCTTCCTTCCTTTCTTTCTTTTCTTGAATGTAGGAATCTGTTGTGTGATATTGTTTTGATTATATTTCTATTTATTACTATCTATAAATGGAAGATTGGATACTTGTATCTGACATTTAAAAGTCCATTTTCCTCTGGAAATTCTTGAGCATCTCTCTCATGTAAGAAATTGTTATACTAATCTTCTAACTGGGTTCCTTGAATAACTCGAATAATTTTGGTTTTCTTCATTAATGAAATAATAGTTGTTTTTTTAAAAAAAGGTGCTTAGCCCAGTGGCACATAGTAGGTGAATAACAAATATTTATTGAATGATTGCTCTGCTAGAAGAAACAAATGCTTGCAATCAGGAAGACGTGATTTTTAATACAGCCTCAGAAACTCATTAACTCTATGCATCAGAGGAGGACAACCCATTTAAATTTCTGTTTGATTTAATTTCCTTATCTTTAAAATTGGGATGATAAACCATACCTATTACCCACATAGTTAGGAAAATTAAATGAAATAGTATTTGAAAGCACTTGGTAGAGTATCAGGTATATAGTAAGCAGTATATAAATTTAAGCTATTATTATTATTATTATGTGCATGTTGATAAATAAATTTGCTTTTGAGACTTAATGGACATTTGCATTTGGACTCTCCCTAGTGCTTCACAAAGAGATTGCAGATTTGTTCAAATCCAAGAATTCTTGATCTTGCATTTGCTTTTTCTGTTTTTCTTCAAATAATCACACCATTGGTTCATTGCAATTTTCAGCAATTTATGCACCCTTGGGTATGATCCTTTAGTCTGACCCTTCATATAGTATTATGAGATTTAGAAGAGACTTTAGAAAGCATCTAGCCTAGTAACTTCATTTTACAAATGAAGAAACAGAGTTCTGAAGAAATGGAGTTCTGAAAGTAGTTAAAGTAATACAGACAGTAACATAGGTAGTTAATCCAGCTCTTTTGAACAAAAATCTAATTCCCTTTTATTCTCTACTCTTTCCATTTAATCTTAACTCACAATACTTACTGCTTTAACATTTGAGAAAGGTTTTCTTCCTAATAACATATGAAACACAAGCATTTCTACTACATTTTATAATGAAGAGAATGAAGAGGTGGGAAATTGTAATGTGTCTATGTATACAACTAATAATATCTATGGTGAAATGTAAATTCAAGTATTCTAATTTTAAATCCAGTTTTTTATGTACTGTACTATGTATCTGCTCAGAATATTTGTCCATGATGGGCTGACTTTATATGTTTGCCTCTCTTAGTCATTGCTGAAGTTTTTACTTTTGCAATTGGGATACCACAGAGAGGTTGTTCACAACATTCTTTCCATTTCATACACACACACACACACACACACACACGCACATATATACACACACACACATATGTAATATACATATATATATACATATATAATATACATTTGTATATGTACATTATTCTGTAAAAATGTATTTTATTCTTTATATAAAAGTCCTTTGGGGTATCTATTCTTGGTGATATCATTAAACAAATATAATGCTGAAATGTTCTCAATTTCTCAATAAATTTATAATATATTATATATAATGTACATATATAATTCATATGGGATAACATAATCGGTATAACTAAAGACAAAATGAAAGGAAAGTTATTCTGCATTGATATTTAAGTCAACAATTCAGGGATCATCTTAGAGGTAAATTATTTGATCCTTCAACACCCAAATAGCCTATAAGTTTAATTTTTTTTAAATTTAAAAATACAAACTAGTTATTTTTTAAAAAGAAATACTTAACTTTAATTTTTTACTCTCTTCAGTTAAAAATATGTTATGTTGAGCATTTGGAAGTTCTATATCTAATGAGAGATAAATTAAAGTCACAATCTTTTAGCCAAAATGAAAATATGATTTATTATATTTTTATTTTACAAATCTGGGATGCAAATAATTTGTCAAGTGAAAGAGTACTATAAAGGAAATATATTTTTTAGTTTATTTTTATTAGCCTTTATTGATTATACAAAGTTCCTTTTTTAAGAGAATAGTGTTTGATACATTTTTGTTTTATTTTTTAATTTTATGAAAATATTTCATAATAAGCTTTTGATTATCTAGAAGTCTTTGGAGAAGTTTGTAGCTTTCTAGTTGCTTTGTTCTCTTCCTTTTCCCATACTGCATTTCTTGATCCTTCAACACCCAAATAGCCTATAAGTTTAATTTTTTTTAAA
This sequence comes from Antechinus flavipes, assembly GCF_016432865.1. Classification (NCBI taxonomy): domain Eukaryota; kingdom Metazoa; phylum Chordata; class Mammalia; order Dasyuromorphia; family Dasyuridae; genus Antechinus; species Antechinus flavipes. The sequence goes on from NC_067402.1 coordinate 175,651,990, forward strand.
TTTAAAAATACAAACTAGTTATTTTTTAAAAAGAAATACTTAACTTTAATTTTTTACTCTCTTCAGTTAAAAATATGTTATGTTGAGCATTTGGAAGTTCTATATCTAATGAGAGATAAATTAAAGTCACAATCTTTTAGCCAAAATGAAAATATGATTTATTATATTTTTATTTTACAAATCTGGGATGCAAATAATTTGTCAAGTGAAAGAGTACTATAAAGGAAATATATTTTTTAGTTTATTTTTATTAGCCTTTATTGATTATACAAAGTTCCTTTTTTAAGAGAATAGTGTTTGATACATTTTTGTTTTATTTTTTAATTTTATGAAAATATTTCATAATAAGCTTTTGATTATCTAGAAGTCTTTGGAGAAGTTTGTAGCTTTCTAGTTGCTTTGTTCTCTTCCTTTTCCCATACTGCATTTCTTTTCTTTGCTCATTTCAATTTTTACCAAAGGGTAGGCAGTGCAAAAGGGAAAACAAGAGAGAAAGAGATGAAACATTCAAATAAGCTTGTAAGGAAGAAAGAGGCGCATAGTCTGTGCATTCTCACATCTTTTAATCATAATGACAGTTCACAGTAAGCAATCCAATAAAACTTTTCATTGACTTACACTGTTGCCTCCTTTGAAACATGTACTTATAATCTACTAGTTGTAGATTAAAAATCCAGTAAAATCCCTAATAACATCACACTTTTTTTTTGCTGTCTTAAAGAATTTTTAGAAAGACTTTACATTAGAACTCTAGTTCTACTTAGTGAAATTATAAACTAGGCCAAAGATGATCCCTGCTTTTCTACAGCCATCAATGACTGTTCAAAAAAGGTAGCATTATCTGCCTCTGTAACTGTAAGATGATAGTAACTGTCCAATTACCCTGGACAGTTGACCTGAGACTAGGGCATATTTTTCTCATGTCAGAAAGATAAAACAAGTCTATGAAAGACCACAAGTCAGCTTCAGGAGTAGGTAAAAGGGAATATATGTGAAATTTAATTAGGATAAATGTAAAATCTTGTACTAGGATTTTTAAAAGGCAATGAAAATTAGTTAGCACCCTTCAAATTGTATAACCAGCTAAGCTGAACCAATGCATAAAATATTATTTTTAGCAATTAAGCAAAAAAAAAAAAATCATTTGAATCATTCCTTAAAAAGAACCAGAAATAAAGAGGATAGTCAAAATGTAAGCTTATGAACTGAAGAAAAATAAATATTTTTAGATAATGACAGAGCAGTAAATGACAAATTTGTTTTCTTGGGGTTAAGGCTAGTCAAGGACATGACTGTTATTAGAAAGTTTTCTAATTTAAAAATTGTAAAATATCAAACATTTGTGTGAGTAGAATTGAGATTTCAAAGAGAGTGTCAAAGGGGTAAATATTGTAAATAATTTTACAGAAATAAGGGGTAAGTAATCTTTCAGGGGATGAAACATAAAGAGAAAATTCAAAAGAAGTGAATTAATATTTCCTTCCCCTCACATATACACACATAAGCTCATTAGTTAATCATTATTACTGCCAATAATATTATATAAAGAAAATCCTCTCAGAAAGAAAAGTTGAACAGAGCCCCTCAGGAGAAGACTCATATATATTTAAGAAGATACATAAGTAAAAGACAGATTTTTAATTTATTACCTTGACTTTGATGGAAGAATAAAAATAGTACATGATGTATAAACAGATTAAACAGATCACAGATTGGGGTCTTGGGGGTGAGGTTTGATGACAGAAAGGCTATCTGCTAAATGATATTATTGTGAAGTGATAATACAGAGTAAAGACCACTTGAAATTGATCTTGAAATGATCTGTGGTGGTAAGAAATTGGACACTTCAGGAAACAGCTTCCTCAATTTGGGTCATGTGTAACATCGCTACCTTTTACTTGGGAGGACAGAAAGGTTGATATCATGGAAAGGAATGGCTCAGAGAATGTTGGACATAGGTTAATAAGTTCAAACTAAGAATGCATGAATTCAAAATGAACAAGCAAGATCAGGCTGCCTAGTCTTAGACTATTGAGAATCTCCTACTTCACCATAATTGTATTGAAAAGTAATATTCCTGGGAATAAATTGTAGAGGAAACTATAGGGGCTAATGAGTAAGAAAGGGAGTATAGTGAAAAAAAATTCTTGGAAAGGAATGCTATAAATGTACATCTCAGAAATTTAGAGATAAGTTGAGGTGCAGGATGCTAGATAGACTTGGCTATTATACCCTTATCTGAGTAAAGAAACAAAGATGAAACAATAAAAAGAAATGGCAGAATAACACTGCAAGTATATTCAAGAAATTTGAGGTAAAACAAGAATTGAGGAGAAATAAGATTAGTATTGGTATAAACAATAAGATTAGTGTAAGTCACAAAAATTAAATTCTGATATAAAAAGAGGAGAAATGCACATAGCATACATATGCACATATGTGTATATATTAAAGTTGAAAAAAATTATAGCCCTAAATGTGAATGGATTAAAATTTCCAATAAAAAAGAAGAATGTGTGGCAAATAATTTTCCCATGAGGGGATGATGAAGAATTTCCCTTTCCTATATCTTTGCATCACATCAACTGCTCCTAAATAATACCTAGAACTAGGAGGAAATTTGAAATAGGACTGACCTCTGGATTCCTCTTCTGAATTGTGTTTGTGAATTGTGTGTCCTCTTCTTATTTGAATCTTAATAAGATCATAAATATTTATCTTCCAATAGATGTAGCCAAACAAGGCAATCTTGTGAGTTTTAAAGTTCTGGAAATCTTAGATCCATTAGTCAGAGCTGACTGGTTGCAGAATAAGTTTCTGTATTGGAGAAGATTCCACCAGTAAAGAAGAAGAACAGAATCCTGGGCTGGTTTACCTGTACCTAAAGAAAATTCTTTGAAAAATTCAGCACTGAGGGTAAATGTAAATACCATAAAACTGATTAAAGATTCCCCAAACATACAACAAAATTCTCCCAGACTGGAAGCAGTAGTAGGGCACAGGACAATCCAATGAAGTAATAGATTTTTGCAAAGCAATCCTGCCCTTAAATTGCTTCATACAAGAAAAATATATAAAACATATAAATACACACAGAGTAAAACTAAACAGTATTCAAAGAACAGCAATGAAGCCAGTATCACTGGATCATAGGATACATGAAGAGGAGTTATGCCTAAAAAGACTAGCAAAATAGGAAAGAATTCTGTTATGAAAAGTTTTAAAAGCTGAACAAAAATTTTTATATTTGATCTTGTAGACAATAGGGATCCAAGGGAACTAGTAAAGAGTTACTGAATAAGGAGGCAATATGTTCAGGTTTGTGCTTTAAAATCATTTTCATAGCTTAATGTAGGATGGTATAGAGTGGAATGACATTTCAAGCAGCAGCCTATTTCATTACTATAAACATGAGGTTAAAAAGGACCTCAGGGAAGTAAAAATATGAGAAAATAAAAGAGAGTGTATTCAAGAGATGCTATAAAGGTATATCAGCAGCACTTGTTAACAGATAAGGGATGTAAGTGAAAGTATGAAATCAAGGATGACAAAAAGGTTGTAAATGTGGAAGCCTGGAAAGATGGTACTGTTTCAATACTAATAGAGAAATTAAAAAGAGGGGCGAATTAGGGAGTGTAATAGATAATGAGTTTAGTTTTATAAATGTTGAAAATAAGATGTCTATGGGATATCCAGTTTGAGCTTTTAAACAGAGACTGGAGATTAGGAGAGAAGTTAATGTGGAATACAGGTACATAGAGATGACAATTTAATCCATGGGAATTGATGAGGTCACTAAGAGAAGAGAAGAAAGACCAAAGTAAAGCCTTAGGGGTCAAGAAGTTAGCAGATATGATCTGGATGAAGGTCTAAGAAGTGACTAAGAAGTAATGGACAAAGAAGTGAAGATTCATAATGGAGGAGTGTCATAAAACCTAAAGAAGATAGTTGATCAATAGTCTTGAAGGCTACATAGAAGTCAAAAGAGATGAGAATTGAGGAAGAGCCATTTCATTTGGCAATTTTTGACAATTTGATAGAGAACAATTTCAGCTGAATGATGATGTTGGAATTCAGACTGCAAGAAATAAAGGATAGCAAGAGAAAAGGTATCTTACCTAGGTATCAATTGTAGATGGTATCCTCAGAGAATTTAGCCATGAAAGAGAGGAGAGATATAGCAAATAAAGTATGATAACATATGAAATATGTTTACATTAAAAATAAACAAAATTTCCTGAACAATAGAATTTCTAACACAGAAAATGACAAAATATTATTAAATGTATATATATATATATATATATATATATATAGGAGTGTGTGTATATATACATATGTAGAATTAGATTTTATTTTAATTTATTTGTTTATTTTAACACACATTGCTTTATGAATCATGTTGAGAGAGAAAAATCAGAGCAAAAGGGAAAAGCCATGGGATAGATTAAAAAAAAAAAAAAAAAACAGAAAAAAGTAGAGAACATAGCATGTGTTGATTTACTGTCAGCCTCCTAAGTTCTTTTTCTGGATGCAGATGGCATTTTTTATCCAAAGTCTATTGCTTTTGAATCACTGAATCACTAACAGCTTCTTTCTTAGTTTGTTTTTTTTTTTTTTTTTAATAGTTATTTCTTAGTCTTTCATAGTTAATCACACACTCTTGCTATTATTGTGTACAATGTATTTCTGGTTCTGTTTGTTTCACTCAGCATCAGTTCATATAAATCTTTCTAGGGCTTTCTAAAGTCAACTTGTTCATCATTTTTTTTTACATAACAATAATATTCCATTACCTTTATATGCCACAACTTATTCAGCCATTCCCCAATTGATGGGCATCTACTCATTTTCTGTTCTTTGCTACCACAAAAAGAGCTGCTCCAAACATTTTTACACCTATGGGTCCTTTTCCTTCCTTTATGATTTCTTTGGGATACAGCAGTAATGGAACTGCTGGATCAAAGGATATGCACAGTTTTATAGCCCTTTGGGCATAGTTCCAGATTGCTCTCCAGAATGGTTGGATCATTTCACATCTCAATCAACGATGTATTAGTGTCCCAGTTTTCCTACATCCTCTCCAACATTTATCATTATCTTTTCCCACATCTTAGCCAATCTGAAAAGTATGAGGTGGTATTTCAGAGTTGTTTTAATTTGCATTTCTCTGATCAATAGTGATTTATATAATCAGATTTTATTGTCAAATTAATTTCTCTCTTATAGCTCTATCTTGTAGATCGTCTTTCTTATGTGATAGTTTGTAAATCTTTTCTAGGTCTTAAATGGTCTCCCTTACTATTCCTAAAAGAAATTTGCTTGTTTGTTTCTGTTTTCAAAGCAGGTAAGCAAGCTGTTAGTTTATCTTTATTGAGATCATTTAAGACAGGTAAAAATTAGGAATAAACTTATTCTTCAGGAGTTTTGAAGCTATAATTTATAAAGATTCCTTCTAATCTCATCTATTATATTCAGATTTGGAATGTTAAAACATTATTTGACATAATAATAGAAATGCAAAGTATAGCAAAAAGACCAATGATAAAATTGAAGGCATAGACATGAATAAAGAAACACAGCTTTTTAAAATAACAATAGCTTTTTATTTTTCAAAATAAACGCCAAGATAGTTTTCAACATTCATCCTTGTAAAACCTTGTGTTCTTATTTTTTCTGTCTCCTTCTTCACTTCCTCCCTCCCTTAAACAGAAAATAATCCAATATAGGTTAAACATGTGCAATTCTTCTAAACATATTTCCACATTTAACATGCTTCACAAGAAAAATCATATGAAAAAGGGAAAAAAAAAAGATGAGGAGGAAAAAAAGCAAGCAAACAACAATAACAAGAAAGGTGTATATATACTATGTTGTGATCCATATTCATTCCCCACAGTCCTTTCTCTCTGGATGCAGATGGCTCTCTCCATCACAAGTCTATTGGAATTGGCCCGAATCACCTCATTAAAACAAAGTTGTTTTTAGGAATTGTTCCAATAAAGAAATAGAAATAACCTATGGAAACATGAAAATGCAGAGTGAAGTAAGTATAATCAGAACAATATATATATAATGACAACATTGATTTAAATTAAAACAATCAATAAAGACAATGGCATTCATAATAGATATGATGACCAACATTAAACACAGAGGTAGATTATTATGAAAATTTCATGGAGTAGGTACTGATAGAGCTGCTTTACTGCTTGGTTTTTTCAAACTCTTTTCCTTGTTAAAAAGGATATGGGCTTGTCAATGGTAAATAGAAAATGGGAAAATGGTTGTGACATAAAATCCATACAGATGCTAATACATTGATCCTTATACTAAAAAACAAAAAATAATAATAGGTTAGCTAAAATTCTATGACAAAAGAGAGAGTATATTAGTAAAAAAGTGATATGGCAAACTAGGGAAGAAAAGCCATGAAATCATGGTTATTTTCTCTATTTTGCTTTCCACTAACATGGTTTATTTTGAACTCTTTACTTATTTTATAGAAATTCCTCAACTGAATTGTAACTTTGCAGTAGTATTTTTTTATGGCATGATAGATAAAAGGAATGTACATCCATCTTTAGCAACTAGATCTAATACAACATGTTTAATTCAACAACTATTTGTTATATTCCTACTATGGAACTACTATGTTCAAGGAAAAAATCAGTTCCAATGGAGCAGTAATGAACTGAACCAGCTACACCCAGCGAAAGAAGGGAGATGACTAAGAACTATTACATTGACTTCCCAATCCCTATATTTTTGCCTGCCTGAATTTTGGATTTCCTTCATAGGCTAATTGTACAATATTTTAGAGTCCGATTCTTTTTGTACAGCAAAATAACAGTTTAGTCATGTATACTTAGTGTGTATCTAATTTGTATTTTATTATATTTAACATCTACTGGTCATCCTGACATCTGGGGAAGGGGTGGGAGGAAGGAGGGAAAAATTGGAACAAGAGATTTGGCAATTGTCAATGCTGTAAAGTTACCCATACATATAACCTATAAATAAAAGGCTATTTAAAATATATATATATATATATATATATGTATATGTATATATATGTTCAAGGTAAGATGCTAGACACTAGAAATATAAAGACAAAAATTAATAAATAAATTAAAGTCCTGTTCTCATGGAATTAAAATTAACTATAGAACATTAAGAAGGTACTTTAGAGGCTATCCAGCTTCTTCATTTTACATGTAAAACAAACAAACAAACAAACAAACCCTGAAACTTAAAAAAAATTGAGTAACTTTCCCACCATTATCACATAAGCAATAAATGGCACAGCTAGAACTAAAGCAGCTAGGTGGTGCTATTGTGCCCAGACTACTGAGCCTAGACTCAGGAAATCTCATCTTCCTGAGTTCAAATCTGGTCTCAGACTCTTAGTAGCTGTGTGACTCTGGGCAAGTTACTTAATCTTGTTTGCTTCAGTTTCTTCATCTGTAAAATGAGCTAGTAATGGTGAAACATTTCAGTATCTTTGCCAAGAAAATCCCAAATGGGATCAGGAAGAGTCAGACAGGACTGAAAGGACTAAACAGCAACAACAGCAAAAGTTTAGTACTTGAGTCCTATGACTAAGAACAGTTCTCTGAATTTAGTAATGAATTATATGAATTGTAGTTTTTCAATGAGATTTTTAAAAGCCATTACACTGAAATCATTATTTAGATTGTTTTAGTTGAGCATAGAAGAAATACCCAGTATGGCTTACTTCCTTAAGATCCAGATTCTTTGTCTCTAATCTAAAATCTGAGTTAGCAGTAATTAGAATATAACTATGTTTTACTGTTCTGTTTTGATAACTAGGGCTAGGGCCTTAGCTTTCTCTCATTAGTGACACTCCCTACCTACCTCCAGTTTACAAAAGAAAGTATAGGAGAGAATGGAGAGGATCAAATTTAGGAATTCCCCAGTCAAGTTGATGAGATTACAAACCTTTGTTTGGAAGCAATTCTGATGTACAAGGAACTCTTAATGGTTTAGTGATTAAAGATTAGCTTTCCCTTCCAAGGAATTAAAAAGATACACTAGTTACACTCTTAAAGTTTTGGTCTCCAGGATTCTTAAGTATTTTTTTCTTTTTGCTTTTTCCATTGTACCTTCTTCTAGAGTGCAATCTTGCTGGAATAGGTGAAAGGGCATTCAGAGATCCAGAGAAAAAGAGACTAATTTGCTTGAGGAAAGAAGCCTGATCCTCTCTCAGTCAAATATTAGGAGTTTCTATGTCCTATCACTGCCTCCAAACTGGAATGTTCCTTCCATTAGACTGATGAAATTACAGGTCATAGGATCTTTGCCTGAATGGCATTCACAATTGAGGTAGACAAGTACTATAGCACCATGTGGACTCATCTTCTCCCATGATTACTTTACCTACAAGACCATTTTCTTGATTTTGTTCTTTCTCAAATTATCTGCTTTATTCATTAATGATTGACTTGCATCACTTAACTATTTTGGATATTAGCTATTATATTTACTAGCACACAATAAGGACCTAATAAATATTTATTGACTGACTAAAGTGTTTTTAGAATTTCAAATAACTTGGACTATATATGAAGCTGTTATTTGTTCAAAAGTAAATAGTTTGAAAAATATCATACATTTGAGGAGAAAATGCAAAAGATACCTATTATCTGATGTCTACATTTTAAAATGTAATCTGGAAATTATACTTCTAAATAGAACTGGGAAATGATATTGTCAATATGGAGAGACTATAAAGACATGAATTAAGGTTTCAGGTCAGTTGTTTTAGCTAAATTCATCCCCACTCCCATATTATTATTATTAAATGGTGCTATTAAGCATTTTTATTTCCAATGTGCTTTGCAATCAATGATTAGTTGCTTTGAGGAACAGCCCTAGGAGGTCATTCAGGAGCATTGCACTCATTAAGAGAAGTGGAAACAAACTAAGTGTCTTGCCTATGATTGCATAGCATGATATTGGTTCAGCAGAAGGGAGAAGTCAGTGTTCCCCTGGGCTATGCATACTTTCAGAGAGCAATACTATGCTACTCCAGAAATTGTTATAGTTGATTCCTAATTATCTGCGGAGGGAAATATTGGCATGGATAATTACGGAGAAATGACCCTTCCCTTATTGTGCGAGAGACTTAAATGTTTGAATATTATACATGCATATGTATACATAGAACATATAATTGCTATGTACTTGGGTATACTGATACAAAGGGCTCTCATTTTATATACCCATATGTACATCTAAACTGTTTTTCTCTTGTGAATTTCAATTTTGAAACAGACATAAACAAGATTTGAAGAATACATCTTTAGAGATATTTGGGGAAGTAAATAGGATTGGTTACCTGAGCTATGATCTGAGCTCATCAAATATTCATCACAGTAAATCTGCCTGTGATCTAGGAGCTAAAGGCATCTTTCAGACCATAAACAAAAATTAGTGCAAAATGCAAGAAGGTAACAACTCCAATCAACTGAACAAAATTTTATCAAGGATTTACTTTGTGCCAGACACAATACTAAGTATTGCAAATACAAGCCCTCAAGAACCTTATTTTTCTTTCTTGTGGAGGACAATATGTAAATTGGAAAGGGAACCGGGGCCATGAAGAGAGAAAAAGAAAGGCATTCCTCCTCAGGGGAATGGTAGAGAAAACCTTGAGAGTTAGGAGTGCAGTATGGAAAGGAATATAGTCATGATTGACTTGAATGTTTTCAGTAAAATGGAGGTTCAGGAAGGAACCAGACAATCAAAGAAAGAAGATATACAGCAGAGGTTAGTTCCAGTGTGAGAAGTTCAGGGGTAATGTGAATGTTTGGGATAAAGAGGTTTCTGTAGCATAGTAAAAAGGATCCAGAAAGAGAAATATGCATCCTGGAAAGGGCTTTAAATAACACAATATATAACTCCTAGTTGATCTCCTTGTCTCAGAAATTCTTCCCACGTACATTATTTGCTCCACACAGCTGCTAAACTGATTTTCCTAAAGTTCAGATTTGACCATGTCACATATATTATTATACATTACTCCCTTTCCCCTATACTAAAGTCCAGACCTTTAGTCTTCTTGCTGTTCTTTCATTACACATTTCCCTTTATACTAGCTGTTTTCTATGCCTAAAATTGCTTGATTCTCAGCTCTACCTCTTAGTTTTGTTTCCTTTCATAACTCAACTTATATGTCACATTTTACATACTTCAAAGTGGTGTTAGAGTTATTTCATATGTATATTTATATATGTACATGTTTTCTTTCCTATTTAAAGTAAGTTTTTGGAGGGGAGGCATAGTTTCCTTTTTATCTTTGTTTCCTGAGTGTTTAGGACAGTGCCTAGTGCTTAATAAATCTTGGTTGAGAGACTGAATGACTGAACAGTTCAATTTTTTGTAGAGCAATTTTGTAGTAATAGGGAAGGCAAGCTAAATAAAACAATACAAAAACAAAGACATGACTTTATGATTCTTAACTTTTATTTGGTAAATCAATCAGAAATAATAAGGGGTTGTTTTGCCCAACTTTATGCTAATAAATTTGATAACCTAAGTGAAATGGATGACTATCTCCAAAAATATAGGCTTCCCAGATTATCAGAGGAGGAAGTAAATTGCTTAAATAGTCCCATTTCAGAAAAAGAAATAGAACAAGCTATTAATTAACTCCCTAAAAAAAAATCCCCAGGACCATATGGATTTACATGTGAATTCTACCAAACATTCAAAGAACAATTAGCCCCAATGCTTTATAAACTATTTGAAAAAATAGGGAATGAAGGAATCCTACCAAATTCCTTTTTTGACACAAACATGGCACTGATACCTAAACCAGATAGGTTGAAAACAGAGAAAGAAAATTATAGACCAATCTCCCTAATGAATATTGATGCTAAAATTTTAAATAAGATATTAGCAAAAAGACTACAGAAAATCATCCCCCGGATAATACACCATGATCAAGTAGGATTTATACCAGGAATGCAGGGTTGGTTCAATATTAGGAAAACTATCAGTATAATTGACCATATTAATAATCAAATTAACAAAAACCATATGATCATCTCAATAAATGCAGAAAAAGCATTTGATAAAATCCAACATCCATTCCTTCTTGAGAATATAGGAATAAATGGACTTTTACTTAAAATAATCAGTAGCATCTATTTAAAACCAGCAGTAAGCATCATATGTAACGGGGACAAACTGTAACCATTCCCAAGAAGATCAGGGGTGAAACAAGGTTGCCCACTATCACTGTTACTATTTAATATTGTATTAGAAATGCTAGCTTTGGCAATAAGAGTTGAAAAAGAGATTAAAGGAATAAGAATAGGCAATGAGGAAACCAAATTATCACTCTTTGCTGATGATATGATGGTATACTTAGAGAATCCCAGAGACTCTACTAAAAAGTTGTTAGAAACAATCCACACCTTTAGCAAAGTTGCAGGATGTTAGAGTTCAAATGTTGGAGTTTGTTCTTCTCAAAGCACAGCCGGTTTAGAGGCTTGGAGCCCTTTGGATGTCTCCAAATCCAAAGGTTCTGTCCTTCAGCCTCTGACTCTGCTCTCTTCTGCCTCCAACCAAGACAGAGATGGAAGGTCTCTCTTATCTCCTTCTGGGGAGCCCAGCCACCAACTTGCCGCAGAGAGAGGGCTTCTGGCGTAGCTCCACTGAAATCCGTCAAAGTGTTCTCTGCACAAGAGTCGTTCCTTTCGAGTCCAGCGCGATCAGCCAGCCAAGAGGAAAAAATGTATTCTGCCATAGATCCCTCATCGCTGGCTTTTTATCTGCCTCTTCTGAGAGAATGGGATTATGGGTTTTCTCCCATAGTGCTCTCTGGCCCAATGACTTTAAGGGAGGTGTGAACTCCCTTGAAGTTAGAAAGTGTACTTTGTGAAGCTAGCATACTTGTGGACTCCAATGAGTAAAGGTGTGAACACAAGCCTTGTCTTAATTAGTTCTACTTAGTACCTTGTTTCAGGTTCTGGCCAAAACATCTTCTTGTAAGATTAGATCAACTCTAATTACTTAGCAGTTAGTAAGGATTCCAACAGCAGGATACAAAATAAACCCACATAAGTCATCAGCATTCTTATATGTCACCAACAAAACCCAACAGTTAGAGTTACAAAGAGAAATTCCATTTAAAGTAACTACTGATTGTATAAAATATTTAGGAATCTATCTGCCAAGGGAAAATCAGAAACTTCATGAGCTACAAAACACTTTCCACACAAATTAAGTCTGATCTAACCAACTGGAAAAAATATTAAATGCTCTTGGATTGGGTGAGCAAATATAATAAAGATGACAATACAACCTAAACTAATCTATTTATTCAGCGCTATACCAATCAGATTCCCAAAAAACTATTTTGATGACCTAGAAAAAATAACAACAAAGTTCATATGGAAAAACAAAAGGTCAAGAATTTCAAAGGAATTGATGAAATCAAATGAAGGTGGCCTAGCTGTACCAGATCTAAAATTATATTATAAAGCAGCAGTTACTAAAACCATCTGGTATTGGCTAAGAAATAGACTAGTTGATCAATGGAATAGGTTAGGTTCAAAGGACAAAACAGCCAATAACTTTAATAACCTAGTGTTTGACAAACCCAAAGACTCCAGTTTTGGGGATAAGAACACATTATTTGACAAAAATTGCTGGGAAAATCGGAAATTAGTATGGCAGAAACTAGGCATTGACCCACACAAAGATATGGTCAAAATGGGTTCTTGACCTAGGCATAAAGAATGAGATTATAAATAATTGGAAGAGCATAGGATAGTTTACCTCTCAGACCTGTGGAAGAGGGAGGAATTTATGGCCAAAGAAGAACTAGAGATCACTATTGACCACAAAATAGAAAATTTTGATTATATCAAATTGAAAAGTTTTTGTATAAACAAAACAAATACAGACAAGATTAGAAGGGAAATAATAAACTGGGAAAACATTTTTACAGTCAAAAGTTCTGATAAAGGCCTCATATCCAAAATATATAGAAAATTGACTCTAATTTATAAGAAATCAAGCCATTCTCCAATTGATAAATGGTCAAAGGATAGGAACAAACAGTTCTCAGATGAAGAAATGAAAACTATTTATAGACATATGAAAATATGCTCCAAATCATTATTAATCAGAGAAATCCAAATTAAGATAACTCTGAGATACACTACACACCTGTCAGATTGACTAGAATGACTGGGAAAGATAATGAGGAATGTTGGAGGGGATGTGGGAAAACAGGGACACTGATACATTGTTGGTGGAATTGTGAACACATCCAGCCATTCTGGAGAGCAATTTGGAACTATGCTCAAAAAGTTATCAAATTGTGCATAACCTTTGATCCAGCAGTGTTTCTACTGGGCTTATACCCCATCGAGACACTAAAGAAGAGAAAAGGACCTGTATGTGCCAAAATGTTTGTGGCAGCCCTGTTTGTAGTGGCTAGAAGGTGGAAAATGAATGGATGCCCAGCAATTGGAGAATGGTTGAGTAAATTGTGGTATATGAACATTATGGAATATTATTGTTCTGTAAGAAATGACCAGCAGGATGAATAGAGAGAGGACTGGTGAGACTTACATGACCTGATGCTAAGTGAAGATAATTTTATATATATATATATATACCTCAACAATGATACTGTTTGAGGATGTATTCTTTGATAAAGAGAGCTAATTCAGTTTCACTTGATCAAGGATGGACAGAAGCAGCTACATCCAAAGAAAGAACACTGGGAAATGAATATAAACTGCTTGCATTGTTGTTTTTCTTCCCAGGTTATTTATACCTTCTGAATCCAACTCTCCCTGTGCAACAAGAGAACTGTTTGGTTCTGCACACATATATTGTATCTAGGATATACTGTAACCTATTTAACATGTAAAGGACTGCTTGCCTTCTAGGGGAGGGGGTGGAAGGAGGAAGGGGAAAAATCGGAACAGAAGTGAATGCAAGGGATAATGCTGTAAAAAATTACCCTGGCATGGGTTCTGTCAATAAAAAGTTATTTAAAAAAATCAATCAATCAATCAATCAATCAACAAAGATTTATACCAGAAGATCTTTAGGAATTGCAAGTACAAAAACCAAAAATGAAATAATCCCTACTTTCTAGGAGTTTATTCTATCTCTTAAAAAGACAACAATTTGTTTGTATACTTTCTCCAGAGACAACAGGGTAGGTGAGGCATTTGAAAAGTTTTGTCCCCTTTCATAGAAGACATGAATAAGAGAAAAGAAAGACTGCTTTTTCAGTTACTATTAATGGAAAACAAAACCTTGGTTGAATATTCTTGTGTCAAAGACGAAGAAAAGGAAAGGAGGAAAAAGGAGGAGAAAACTGGATAACTACTACTGAAATGGCAAATAATTAGCTAACTTGGGAATTCTAATAAATTCTAATGTGGTACTTCCCTTTTAGGATGAGGCCTGTGATTCTAGAGTAGGTGGATGTCAGAATCTACTTCAGAATCCACTTCCAGGAGTAACCTAATACAATGCTTTCCTTTCTTTCTCTCAGAGGGAATTTCTTGCTTTTGAAGAACAAGTTCATATCTATCAGGAATTATAGAATGTTTCCATGGCTTAGAAGGTTCTTATTCTTACTAAAGCACATACACAAAAAATGATCTTAATCAGAGCTTAGAGAACCAGAGATAGAAAACACCTTAGAGATCACATAGACTAAATTCCTATCTGAATAATAATGTCTACCAAATAATAATATAGTAACAACAATAAAACAAACATTTGAATAATGCTTAAAAATGTGCAAAGTAAAATATCACATTTTATTCTTACATCCTCACAACAGCTCTGGGAAATAGTTATTATTATTTTCCACATTTTGCAAATGAGAAAACAAATAGAAAGGTCAAGTGATTTGCTGAGAGTAACACAGCTGGAAAATGTCCAAACCAAGGTTCCTGTCTTCTTAACTGCAATGTCAGCATCCCCTTTATCCACTATACCTAGCTGTTTCAGATCCCTGGGAGATTTTATTAGAGCCCTCTGTAAGGGTTGGCATTGACCTAATAATCATTTCTCTTTAATTTGATCAGTCATTTAATCAATCATGAATCAATTTAACTACACTATTATCAAATCTATAGATTATTTAGACTTTTGTCTGGATATCATGAGAAAGTGTCAATAAATATTGATGAAATTCAACTATATTATCTATGGTACTTCTTTACTTTGAAAAGAAAAAAGGGAATTAATCTGATATGACCCATTCATGATGAACCGATATTGGGTCTTATTGATCATCACTTCCCTTTAATAAATATACACCCCTTTAATAATATATTCTAAAGTTGTTGTTATTTTCTGTAATCATTCTCAAATCTATGCTCAGTAGGCTACTTCCTAACTATGCATGTGTGAAGGCTTTATGCCTTGAGTGTATATCTTCCTCTCTACCTTTTAGAACCCTCATTTTATTTCAGATATTTTCATTCAAGGGTTTAATCAGATGCCCTTCCACTTGAATTGGAGAGAGAAAATTAGTTTCCCTCATTAGTTTTTTTTCTTCTCTCTTTTTTTTAAGGATTATGTTATCCTTTAGGCAAATTTCATCAGCAGCTGTACATCTGACAGAAAATTCCAGCATATACCCAAATAATTGTAGGGTTTGATCACCATTATTCCATGCCTCAATTCAAGGTTTGTAATAAGTTTTTTGATCATAATCCATTTCCACTTCTTATTTGGATGGTTTGTAGTGTCCTCTCCCCATCATATTGCATTTTTTTATTCTTCCATTTATCTTCACCCAAATGCCTCCTGACATACTTTTTGTATGTTTTAGATATTTTGTTAGATATCTTTGTTTTAGATATTTCTTCATAAAACAGATGGAAAGTAACTGAGACATTGAAACTGTTAGACATTAACTAAATTTTTATATATTGATGTACCACAAAACATGTCTATTTTCTAATTCCAGATTTATGATTTCATTACTAAAAGGAAATTCCAGAATAGAAATTCCCTCTACCAATAAATATCCATAAGACTCTTTATTGTTTTTTAAATAATTTTTGGAAGTTTTCTGGAGCACTAAAAGTTAAATGAATTGCTGAATATAATACAGCTGGTATTAGTTAGATTTAAGATATGTCTTATCCAAACTCCAATGTTGTTTTTCAATTTATTAAGTGATGATGCATCTTTTTTAAAAAAATATATTGTTAAGGTAGTTTGAAAGTTGACTAATTGTGCAGTAAAAATAGGCATGACTAAATATGATTTTCAAACAGAGAAATCTTTCATAAAAAAAAAACTTATCAACTTTGGGCATAATGAAGAGAATGGCTGAATTTCAAAGAAACTGAATTTTGGTGTATGATGTACTTTTTTTTTTTTGTTTTGTTTTCAATATGCTCAATAGCTGGACTTTAATTAGATTTGGTAGTAAAATTATGAAAAATTTAACAATCCATTTTAGACTTAAGACATTTAGGACATTTAGTTAATTTTCTCCATTTCTAACATTTTATCATTTATTTTATGTCAGTCCAATTTATATCCTTCTTCTGTTCAGTTGGATATTTTCCCATTACCCAAAAGTAACTCATAGAAGAAAAATATATTTTCAGAGGCATCTTTTTTGGTTCAATCAACAATAACAACAAAATATCCATTTATACAACTAAAATGATTAAATATTCTCCAAAAAGAGCTGTAATATATTAGAGCTGTTGAAATGTCCTCACAAATCACCTTGGTTTATAGCGCTGATTTTGAATTATGTGAAAAGATGTCTGATTTATGTTGTTGATCCTTCTTTTAGATAGTTGTGTTTTTCCTTAATGTTATTAAATAAGTTCAAAGCTGCAAATGGGTCATCCTTGACTTAAGACACTTGAAAAATGGTCTCTTTCCTTAAATTATGTACCTTGTTCACTCAGTCATTCTTATTTGCTTTTGTGGGTAAGATTATGGGCTATTGATATATCTTCAACTTTTACGAAGATTCTTGCTTATAAAATACCTCAACTTATCTTTTCCTGAATCATCTTACTTTTCATATAAAATTCTTGAGATAAGGTACAAAAGCTATTATTTATTTAACTGCGAAATGTAAGTAGATTTATAGAGCACAGAAAATGACTGGGGACATTAAATAGGTGCCCTGTTCAAGCTGATTTGAAATCTACAAAGTTCCAAATTAAGCCTAATGAAGTCTAAATCTGCTTATTCAATTAATTTGAAATGTATTTCTCTTTAGAATGCTGAATGGATATTTTAAATGCTCATTTGTGAAAGTTACACAAAAAAGAAAAGAAACTCTACATTTGCTTACTAGAAAACTCAGTTTTTACATGATGAGTCAATGATCTCTTTGAAGTTCCAGCCTTTCCAGTTTCACAATTAAAATATATCCCTTATATAATGAGGGTTTATATCTAATTTCATTGTTCTGCACTAGGACTTTCACAATGGGGAGGGGGGGAGGGGAAACTCTTTATTTTCATATTCAACCTTGCTATATTATGCACCTGAATTGCCTATTATTCAGTTGGGAACATTTTGTTATCTATTGCCAAAGCTAGGGATTCCTAAGAGGGTAGATCTTTATAAAAGAAAACAGAAGATAGTAATACAATATACCTCTGAATCATTAAGTATTACAGAATTGAGGGTCACCCAGAAGGACAAAGGATAAGCTTATATACATGATGCAAATATTACCAATTATCATGTTTTCACTTATGAATTATGTGGGAAAAGTGACATGAAAATGTCATCTTGGAAGTATATGATTAAATGTAGAAATGTACTAGTCATATACTGGCAGCAAGTATTAACAGATGTTTAGTTACCATGTGTACAATCTTGGCATCTATGCAGTGACAAGAAACATCAGGAAAAAACTTCTAGGGTATTGGTATTTACAGGAGCAGTTGGACACATTTCATAGGATAAGAAGTCATCAATAAGTTGCTATCTGAACTTATAGATGGAGTACCAATATTGGTGAGAAATACCCAAAAAAAGTACTAAGAGAATAATGGGGCAGCTAGGTAGCATAGTAATAGAGTGCTAGGCTGGGAATCCACAAAACTCATTTTCTTGCATTCAAATCTGGCCTCAGACACTTACTAGTTATGTAACTCTGGACAAATCACTTAATCCTGTTTGCCTCAGTTTCCTCATCTGAAAAATGAGCTGGTGAAGGAAATGGTAAACCACTCCAGTATCTTTGCCAAGACCCCAAACAAGGTCTCAAAGAATCAGATAATTGAAAATGACTAAACAAGAGAATGAAGAGATATTATGAGTCTACTGCTTTGGCAAAAGATTATATGCAATTATGTAGATCACTACTAAAATAGTCCTTAATCTACCTAAAGGAAAGCACAAACAAAGGTCTTATTCATTGGTACATGAAAGATATCTTGTTTTTCATTGGAATGGAAGTGTTCGCAGTTAAAAACTTTGAAATCTATGTCTGATTGGAATGGAAGTGTTCGCAGTTAAAAACTTTGAAATCTATGTCTGATTTGCAATTATTTGGTCTTTATATATATATATATATATATATATATATATATATAATATATATATATATATATATACACATATATATTTATGTTTTAGTGAAGTATAATATATGTATCTCCTAAACCTATTATAATTTCTTCTAAAGTAATCTAGGTTACACCTTAAGTATTTTACAATAAGAACTGTTCTGAGTGACCAAGTACTCTGGGAATAAAGTAGATACTTATATAGATTTTGTAGATACTTATTTTCTGTTATTAGTCTGTCTTTTGACTGATTTCACAACATTTAGGGTTTAAAATTCAAGTATATACATGTGTGAGAAGGATGAAGAGGAGGATAATATGAGATGAGAAGAGAAGCAAAATATGGATACAATCTAGAAAATAGTGAACCAGTTATTAGTAATTTTAAGTATTTACTATGTGCCTGGTACTATGATTAGTACTGGGAATACAAAGACAAAAAGAAAGCTCTCTGTACTTAAGGGTCTCCCATAAGAATGGGGGAAAGAATAAGCAAATAACTATATTTATACAAGATATGCATTGAGAACATGAAAGATAATTTCAGAAAGGAGGGCATGGGAATATAAGAGGGGCAGGAAATGGCTATTTACAAAAGGAGGGATTTGAGGAATTCTTAAAATCCAAGCCTTTCTTGTTTTTTCCCCCTCATCCTTATATACCTCATTTTTTGGATCCTGGATAGGCTGAATGTAGTAAACTTCAGTGTAAGGTGAAACTATAAGTGGCAAAAAGTAATTTTTATGAAAATAGTCCTGTGGTGCTTTTAATGAAACCCTATTGAGCATGTAATGATCAAGGCTTAGGAGTCTTTTCTCTAGCAGCTGATAAAGTTTAATTTTTTTTATATGTCACACAAAAATTATCTCATGAAAATTACAGCTACCAGTATCATGACTAAATAAACTATGTGCTTCTTTGAAATCTATTAGTCTTGAATTTTCTAGTAATTTAAAATTACATTCTCACTTCATGCTAGGTATAATGGTTCTTAATCTTTTTGTGTGTATTATGGATCCTTTTGGTATCTATTGAAACTTATAAATGTCTCCTAATTTTTTTGTTCAATTCTAATTGATGGAAATGCTAAATTTCAATTAGAGGTTGGTGAAAAGAAAGCTTTAACTTAGTCATATCCAAGGTCAAGGACCCACTTAAAATCTATCAATGAAGGTTTCAGGGCCCTGGACTAATAATCCTTGTGCTAGGGAGAGAAACATTCTCCATATCTACCTTCACAAACTTCTTTTCTCCTAAATTTGTTCCCAGATTAGTGGAAACATCAGCTTACTCTTTATGAGTCCTATGTTTTATAATAATTCCTTATCAGGAATTATTTAATATACATGTTCCTATTTTGAAAATATAGAGAAAAGTTGGTTTGGAGACTAAAGCTCTCTCCAGTTCTGCCTCAGAATCACCTCTATTATATTTAAGTCTGTGACATGTACTCATAATCTATTGTATACAGAACCCTTATTATGTTATGTTGGAAATAATTCATTAGTACAGAAGCTGAGTATGAAGCCTCGTTTTACATGAGAAAAGAAAGAGGGATAGGGAAAAGGAAGAGAGAGATTCTCTATACCCACATGAAGGTATACTCTTGTTACAGATGAAGCTTGCCAAAGGTCACTCTCTAAGTGACAGTAATTGGACTAGGTCCCATGTCTCTAGTTTCCAGGCCAGTGCTCCTGCCACTAGGCTAGCCATGCTGTTAAAAGCCAAATTTCATCATCTATGTTTTAATCAACAGGAACAAATTTGTCTCAGAATGTATGAAGAATGAACTTGAATGTTTATGTAAAAGGCCTGATTTGATTGTATTTAAATGCTAAGGTGAGTGTTCAGGCCAATAAGCATTATGCAAAAGATATATATAATAGTTCCTCAAAGAAGGTTAAAAGCTGAAATACTTCAAAAATATCACATATACAGTAGGATGTCTTAGAATACACTGCATGAGCTACTTATGAAAGGATAGAAAAAATGTCTCAATAAAATTTTAAATGCTTCTAGCATCAAGGACAGTGTAGTGTGGCCTACTGATATTACTAATATCTCATAAAGATATTACAGAAATAATGTTTTATCATTTTGATTTTTTTATCATTTCAAAAACATCTTGGGAATTAATTTTTAAATGAATTTAAAGCAGTTTTACCACAAATTTCTAGATAAATTCCTGATCATTTGTGCTTAAAGCAGAAATTGTTGTAGCCCTTTTCAAAGTAATCCTTCTAAACACATGTGCACGTGGTAAGATAGATATGGGAACTGGACTTATTATTTTATCCATATAGAAAACTCTCAATGGAGAAATCTCCTCTACGAATGCTCATAAATAACTTGTTTTTTACTTAGAGTATTAAAGTTGTTTAGATGCCCATATGGGGCCTTGTAAATGAATATGGGGGTAACAAAATGATGGTTTATTATCAGCAAATGTTTGATTTGTACACCTGTTTTAAATATCTATATATCCAGAGTCATGTAAAAATTTTGCAGGTAAAAAGGGGTCATGAGTGGGAAAAGTTAAAGAAACCTTGAAGATCATTGAGAGTTAAAAAATTTGAGTAGGATCATAGCCAATATAAATTAGAAACATGACTGGGATCAAGGTCTTCCCTCTTATGAGACTAGTAGTATATCAGTTATGTCATGTTAACTCTTATTATGGGAAGATATTTTAAATGATAATGGAGGCTTTTTACAAAGTATAGTTTTAGTGTATAAAAAAGCTTGAAATTTATTTTCATAGAGAAATATATCATATACATATATATGTTATACTCCTTAATGAAAGCTGAAAAACTATTAGCTTAGATTTTAGCAATCTACTCTTATTAAATTTTTATCCTAAAGCATTCTTAATTCCTATGTGCCTATTAAGATTTATGATAAGACCTGCTGCATCTTCTGAAATATTGCTATGTTTATTTGAAAAGGATAGTTTGTTTACCATGGAAACTTAATTCAGAACAGATTCACTGAGTAATTCAGATTCTGCCTATAACTATATAATCTGTGTGACTTTAAGCAAGTAACTTGCCCATCAATGTTCTAGCAACTGTCTTAAGACTCAATTACAGATAAGTTATTGGTCTGAATTCACAGATGAAATTTTTCTCCCTGAAATAGCTATTTCTATTAGGGAGTCTACACCTTCCTTAACCCACAATATAGTTCACTATATCACAAGAACAAATGTATACAAATATGTTGGTATACATACATATATATCTGTATGTGTTAGAATATATGTATCTGTGGAGTGATGCAAACCAAATTACTTCTAATGACTGAGTAATGATCCCGATGATGATGATGATGATGATGATGATGATGATGATGATAGCTAGTGTTTTTGGTAGCATTTTAAAGTTTTCAAAGTTCTTTATAAATTTTATCTCTTTTGAGCTTTGAAATAATCCTGGGATGTAAGTGCTATTATTATTTCCCCATTTACAGATGAAGAAACTGAGACAAAGTCTAAGTGGCTTGTTGACTCAATTAGCTAGCAAATACCTAAGGCTGAATTCGAACTAAAGTCTTCTTCAATCCAAGTTTATCACTCTATTCACTTCACCACTATACCTCTAGTCTAGTAGATAGTTTAAAAGAATTGTTGTGTCAGAAAAAAATAAAGTTATTATTTTATGACCAAACTGCTAAGGAAGCCTTCTGAAACAAAACCCACTGGGTACTGGGATAACAAAAAAAGAATCCATCACAAGGTCCTTATTTAAAGTGTGTCTATCTTCATATGTGCTGATAGAGTCTGTACTCTTTCAGAATAGCATCTGAAAATCCACGGTTATGTATGTTCATGACATAACAAGACAACAAAGAAGGAGTTTAATAGAAGATACTATTTGCATAGGGATATATGTGTGTGTGTGTGTGTGTGTGTGTGTACATATGTGTACATATATGTAACTTATAATTAATGGGAATCTATAGTATGCTAAACACTATAGAAATTTCTATCCATATGGGATATACATATGTACACATGTATCTCTAAATAAAATCCATCTAACTAAGGACCTATGCCTATAAGTCATTTTGTCATATATATACAAGGGTTTGCTCCCAGCCTGGGAGTTTGATTTATATAATGATGGGTCTTCTATACTTGCTAATTCTATTCTCTATTATATTCCAAAAGGCATCGTATTATCTGCCTTGTCTGATTTACTTCTGTGTCTCATTAAAGTAGCCTGCTGTGAAGCTAATTTTTCTTGCTCATTTTATTGATATTTTAGGAGAGTGAGATTTTTTTTTTTCCAAAGCAGCTCTTGCTTTAGTTTAGGTTTTTTGTAACTGTCAAAAGAAGGTTTTAGAACAACCTTCTAAAATAAATCAGAAAGGAAAGTAGCTTATTTTTGGTATCTCTATTGAAATATAAATTACAGGTCATTGATCTCTTTTCCACTTCCTTGCAATTATTTTTATTGAAGAATTTTGAAGAAAAAAAAGGTAAGACAATACATTAAAAGCAAACAGATAAACAATACCTAATGATGGGACTAGAACAAAGTGGGCTTGAAAATGGTAACTTATTTTTATTGAGAGACTAAGTTTAATGAAATCTAGTAATACTATTATTTTTCAAAACAAAAGAATTTCTTATATCTAGAATAATTTGAACTAGTGACTCAATAAGTTTAATTCTGAGCCAAATCACCACAAAATGAAAGTTTACTTCTGGCAGTCTATATTGTTAGTCTAGGCAAGACACAGTAACAAGATGAAGATAACGGCACCAGAATGCAGTGATACATATTCAGGGATTTATGAATACAGTATTGAGGCAGCACTGGGTAGTGAGTTGACAGTTGGTCTTAGAATAAAAAATTCAGTCCCATTTCTGATATCTATTGGTTATGGGACCCTGAACATGTCATGTAATTCTTTTGGGCTCTAGGTAAATCTTTAACAGAATGGATTTCAAAGAAAAATCCATTTTATAAAGAAAATACTGACTTTAATTAGTAGGAGAAGTTTCCTCATCATAGAGTTCTACGTACCAATGAAAACATGCATGTATCCCTTAGTCTGTCCATTATAGATGTAGTAGAATATATTCTAGATTAACTACTTTTATTGCCTTAAGGAAAAAACCTACAACTATATTTAGATGATGGTCATGATCATTTTGGAAAGCTATACACTTTTCCATATGGAATTTTTATCAATCAGAAGCAGAACTGGCAACATTTTGAATAGTGAATGAGGGCTTTCAGTATTCAATTGTGTAATTAAATCTAAGACAGGTAGTTTTAGAAGCAGACAAAAGGAGGAACATGATATAATATGAAGAACATTAGATACAGTGTGCCTGGGTTTCAGTCTCAATCCAGCTACCTTCTGCCTGTAGGGCTATGGGCAATTCATTTAATATTTATGATCCCTGGGACTAAGTTTTCTTATCTATAAAATGAAAACATTGGACTAGATAAATTTTAAGGACTCTTCCAGCTGTAAATCAATGATCTGATAATCTCTGAGTTTCATCCTGTCTCTAATTCCTATCATCCTGTTATTTATGCTTCCCTATGTGAAAAGCTTCTTCAAATACAAGACCTAGAGTCCCATAGGCTTGTTTTAGAATATGGACAGTTATAGCTGAGAAGGAAGTGGTCCTTCCCCAGACCCATCATTGTATAAATCACATTTTACTCTAGGAGAAAGCCACTGGGAATTCTCAACTAGGTTGTGGCAACACATCTAGCTCATACTAACTCGGGATCTATGCACTCTCCTGTGCACAGGTGATGGAGAGGAACATAGCTTTGGAAATAAAGCATCTTAGTGTCCCCAAAGTCATTAATAAGTTAGGCTTTACAGACTACAAATCATTCAGAAAAAAAAATACAAGGAGAAAGAAGCTGTGTTCATCTAACATCTACTTCAGTTAAAAATGAGAATCAGGAAGCCAAACATGAGATATGATAAGACACAAATCAAACTTCTACTTTCTAGTTTTTTGAATCAATTAATTGTTGATGATACTTTTCAAATATATTGTTACATCTTTAATTATCTAATTATTTAATTATCAAGTGAGCTACAATATCAATATTTGTAGTAGAAAGCTTTTAAAAAGAGGGAATATAATAGAATGAGTACTATGATTCATACTTAAAAAAAAAAAAGTTTGTGACCTAAATGAGAAGAAAATTATTTGCATATGTAAGGCATTTGCTGTTCTCATTTCAAAAAAGAACGAGTCTCCCTTTCACTGTACTCTATCTTGCCCAAGCTAGAAAAGAAGTGGTAACTTTCATGTCCTGTTTGGATGCTATTTAGCATAAAAGCTTAACTTGATGTTGTTTAGTGGTTTGGATTGCCAGTTTGGCTGTCCTTAAACAGCCCTCTTGGGAGCTTAACATATTGTGTCAAACAGTGCAAACACTGGACCAGCTTTTGCCCTACTCTAGCTCAGAACTCTAAAATCAAGCAATCTGACAGCTTCAATCTCCCTAGAATCAGGAAATATAGACATATACCACCACACCCAGCCTGTGCATACTTTTGAATAAAGAAACAGCCAAGTAGATTTGTTTAAAAAAAGTCAAAAATCACATAAATAAGAAAAACAGTAATAAAAAATGAAAAATGTCAAATGATTAATACCATTGTTGGTATCAGGAACCTTATAAATTAGTAATGAAGACTATTAAGAATTATAAATTCATGGCACATAATTTTCTGCTTATGAATTTTATATAGAGTAAAGGGGTTATCATGGAATTTTGTATTGGGCCCAAATAATGATCTATGAACATTGCCATAATGCACTAACCATCTGCTTTTGTTGAAAATAAAACATAATTAAATGTATTTAAATTTTCAAAATATTAGATATATGTAATTTCATTGGTGTGAGAGGTAAGGTGAAAAGAACCACTGATTTGAAAAAAATCTGGGATTTTTGTGGTTTACAAGCTCAATATGAGTCAGCTGTGTGATGTGGTAGACAAAAAACCTAATGTCACCTTGGGTTGTATTAAGAGAAGCTTTTATTTTTTAAAATTAGAGGGGGATTAAACTGACCGTAATCTGCCTTCAAAAGACTTTATTTGGAGTATCGTGTACACTTTTGGGAACCATACTTTTAGAAGGATATTTACAAGTTAGATAATATTCAAAAGAGGACAACTCAGATGTATTAGATTTTTGTGTTCATAACATGTGAGTTTCAGCTAAAGCATCATATGAAGATATTTAGCCCAGAAAAGATAGAGACTAAAGTGCCTTTGTCCAAGTATTTGAAGATATTTTATATGGAACAGAAATTGGGTCTCCAAAATTAAAACCAATTAAAAGGTAGAAATTGCAAAAAAGGTAAATCAAGGCTTGATGTCAGGAATATCTTTCTAACAATTAGAACTATGTGAAAGTTAGAAAAAGCTGCTTCAAGACATGGTCAATTTTTCATTCTTGGGGATCTTTTCATGCATGGGTTGAACTTCATAGATCTTTATGTGTCCTCTAAATCTCAAATTCTGTAATTTTTAAAAATTGTTTTATTTTTTCTGGTTATACATGCATATTACTTTTTTGAATACACATTTCTTTATGAATCATTTTGGGAGAAAAAAATAAGAACAAGAAGGAAAAACCAATGAGAAAAAAGAAGTGAATTTAGTATATGTTGATTTACATTCAATCTCTATGATTCTTTTTTTGGATGCAGATGGAGTTTTCTATCCAAAGTTTATTAGGATTCCCATGAATCACTGAATCTCTGAGAAGAACCAAATCTTTCATAGTTAATCATCACACACTCTTGCTATTATTGCGTACAACGTATTCCCGGTTCTGCTTGTTTCGCTTAGCATCAGTTCATGTAATTTTTCCAGGTCTTTCTAAAATCAATTTGTTAATCATTTTTATAGAACAATAATATTCCGTTACCTTCATGTACCAATAATTTGTTCAGCCATTCCCCAATTAAAGGGAATTCTTTGCTACTGCAGAAAGAGCTGCTACAAACATTTTTGCACATGTGGGTCCTTTTCCCTCCTTTATGATTTCCTTGGGATACAGACCCAGCAAGGGCACTGCTGGGTTAGAAGGTATGCACAATTTTGTAACTCTTTGGGCATAGTTCCAAATTGCTCTCCCAAATGGTTGGATCATTTCACAATTCCAGCAACAATGTATCACTTGTATTCTTATAAATTTGACATGATTTTTTTTTAATATTTTAGAAATGGGACCTTTATCAGAAATACTGACTGTAAAAAATTTTTCCTAGCTTTGTATTTCCCTTTTAATCTTGTTTGTGTTGGTTTTGTTTGTGCAAAAAAAAATTAATTTAATGTCAACAAAGTTGTTCATTGTGCATTTCATATTGTTCTCTAGTTCTTCTTTGGTCACAAATTCCTCCCTTCTCCAAAGATCTGATAGTTAAATTATCGTTTGGTCTCCTAATTTGCTTATGGGATCATCTTTTATACACAAATCATGTAACCATTTTCACCTTATTTTAGGTAAGGGAAGTAAGATATAGATGTATGTTGAGTTTCTGACAAATTATTTTCCAGTTTTTCCAGCAATATTTTTGAAGAGCACCATTCTTTATTACTATTTGATATGATTGTGCTTTGTGTTTAATTTAGGTGTCTTACAGTAGGGTTTCTTTTTTTATGTTATATATTAAATATTATAATATTTATATTATATTATATTTTTATTGACAGAACATATGCATGGGTAATTTTTGCAACATTGACCTTTGCACTCACTTCTGTTCCAACTTTTCCCTTCCCTCCTTCCACCCTCTCCCCTAGATGGCAAGCAGCCTCATATATGTTAAACATGTTAAAATATATCTTAGATACAATATATGTGTGCAAATTCATATAGTTCTCTTGTTGCAAAAGAAAAATTGAATTCAAAAGGTAAAAATAGTTTTCCCAGCGATTTTTGTCAAAAACTGAGTTCTTATCCCAGACACTGGAGTTTGGAGATTTATTTATTAAATACTAGGTTACTATAGTCATTGATTATTGTATCATGTATATCTAATCTATTCCACTTATGTAACACTATTTCCTAGACAGTACCAAATGGTTTTGATGATTGCTGCTTTATAATATAGTTTTAGGTCTAGTACTACTAGGCCTCCATCCTTTGTATATATTTTTTTTCATTAATTCCCATGATATTGTTGACCTTTTGTTCTTCCAGATGAATTTTCCAATATCTTTTCTAGCTATATAAATTTTTTGGGAGTTTGATTGGTTTAACACTGTACAACTAAGACCAATTTAAGTAGCATTGTCATTTTTATTCTATTAGCTTAATCTACCTATGAGCAATTGATATTTTTCCAATTGTTTAGTTCGAACTTTATTTGTGTGTGAGAAATGTTTTATAATTATGTTCATATGGTTTCCTGGGTTTGTCTTGGCAAATAGATACCCAAATATTTTCTTTTGTCTACAGTTATTTTAAATGAAATTTCTCTTTCTATCTCTTATTCTTGGGCTTTGTTAGTAATATATAGAAATACTGATATTTGTGTGGTTTTATTTTATATCCTGCAACTTTGCTAAAGCTGTTAATTGTTTCGAGTAGGTTTTTGGATGATTTTCTAGGATTCTCTAAGTATATCATCATATCATCTGCAATGAGTTATAGTTTTGTCTCCTCATTACCTAATTCCTTTAATTTAACTTAATTTTCTTATTGCTAAAGCCAACAATTCTAGTAATAGAGATGATAATGGACAACCTTAAATTCTGTAATTCAAGAGTAGATAGTCTGCTAGAGTTGTGACTAAAGAAAAGGTTATCATACCATTGACAATATATTGATAATCATGGACAACATAGTAAAAATTTTCTCAATGTAAATAGGATGGCCCTTCAAGATTTAGTTAATCAAGAATAATGGCTTCTTCTGCCTGTTAATAAAATAATTACACTTCTTTGCCTATTAAGATCAAGGCCTTTCACAATCTAATAGCATCTTCAGTTGCAAGTTTTCTTTCAGACAATACCCTTTTACATACTCTTCATTTTAGCTTAAATGGCTTACTCAGTATCATCATAGATGTCCTCTATATTCATGTATTTGTACCCTTCCTGACATCATTCCCTAAATTTGGAATGCGTTCTCCTTCTTACTAGTGCTTTTGAATTCCTAACCACTATTTAAAACCCAATACACAGTACTTTCAGATTCCTTTTGTCAATGATGTTCTTGTACTGCTTCCTAACAACTCATAGCATTAGTACTCTTCTTGTTGCTCTAATGAACTTTCACTCTTTTATTTGTTCATGTGTTATCTGCCTCACCTAGATTATAATCTGAAAAAGAACAATGTTTTTCTAAATAATGTATCTTATCCAATAACTAATACCATGCTTTGCTAGTGTAGTGATCTAGTTTTTCTTGGGTACTATGATACATGTATTAATATGCTTAGAAAAATTATATATGTTAAACTTCATATAGTTAATAAATACTGCATTGAATTAAATTGAAAGTAATGGGTGTCAAAGAGATCATAGAAAAAAGGAAAAGGACTCTCATGCCCAAAATATATTTGTAGCAGCTCTTTTTGTGGTGGCAAAGAACTGAAAACTGAGTAGATGCCCATCAGCTGGAGAATGGCTGAATAAGCTATAGTATATGAATTTTACGGGATATTATTATTCTATAAGAAATGATCAGCAGGATGATTTTGGAGAAGCCTGGAGAGCCTTACATGAATTGATGCTAAGTGAAATGAGTAGAACCAAGAAATCATTGCACATGGCAACTACAAGATTATATAATGATCAATTCTGATGGATGCAGCTCTTTTCAACAATGACATGATTCAAGCCAGACTTGTGATGGAGAGAGCATCTGCATCCAAAAAGAGAATTAATGTGGATCACAACATAGTCTTTTCACTTTTTTGTTATTGTTTGCTTGCTTTTTTCCCCTATTTTTCCCCTTTTGATCTGATATTTCTTGTGTACCATGATAAATGTATAAATATGCTTAGAAAAATCGTACATGATTAACATATATTGGATTACTTGCTGTCTAGGGGAGGGGAGAAGAGAGAGAGGGAAAGAAAAAAATTTGGAACACAAGGTTTTTCAGAGGTAATTGTTGAAATTTATCTTTGCATGTTTTTTTTGAAAATTAAAAAGCTATTATTTTAAAAAATTGTGAGATAAGTACTGTATAAGTGAAACTATTGTTATGATAATACAATATAAAATAAAAGTAGAAGTTGACATTATTGTGAGGTAATAGAAAATATGTAGATCTTGAGAAAGACTGAGATGGAGTACAGTTTCTGACACTTAATAGACATTGGCCTGAGGTAAGTGATTTCACCTATCTATAGAAGTCTCAGTTTTTCTGTCTGGAAAATGGGGATGATTGTACTCACATTACTTACCTTGCTTGCAAAGATATTGGAAGGATCAAAAGGCATATGACTAGGGTAGTGTATTGAACATGATCTATATTTTTTTGAATTTATAATGAACCATCATGTAACATCAAAAGTTGTTTGTCTACCTTTGTGAGCACAAGACTGGTATTGGGGAGGAAAGAATTCCTGTATGTCCTTTTCCCACCTTTGATTCTTCTATAAAAGTAGTACCTGGGCATCAAGGAGATACAGTGAATTTAATGTTGGGCATGGAGTGACAAAGACTCATCTTTTTGAGTTCAAATCTCATCTCAGATACTTATTAGCTGTATGACCCTGAGCAAATCACCTCACCCTGTTTGTCTCAGTTTCCTTCTCTGTAAAATGAGCTAGAAATAAAAGAAATATTTGCTAAGCAATATATTTGCTAAAAAAAATCCTAAATGAAGTCACAGAGTCAGGCATAACTGAAAAACAACTGAAAAAATAATTATACCTGTTTTACAGTCTGTGCCATATAAAGTTGAAGTTACAAATTTGTTCTTCATCTTGGGAAATTAACTAATTATTTCACTTGGAGAGCTTATAAAAAACTGTATATCAGATGCCTTGACATAAAGATACTGAGAAAAATGTTTTTGGATGCTGGAATTTTTTTTAATTAAAAAGCAAAAACTCAATTGTTCTAGTTTTTAGTCACTCACATTCATTTAAGGAAGAAATCTGTGAGTTTACATACCCCAGAGTATATATGTTTGAACAATAAACCATCAACTGCAATTGCTACCAGCGTATATTACATCTATTTCTTAACAGCCAACATATTCTATGTCATAGATACTAAGAAATTCATTATTCTTATTGTATATCTAGGGACCCATTTAGGAGAATGATGTGAAAGTTATAAACTTAAATAATATTTTCCCAGTAGATTTTCATTCACTGGTAACAGTAAGTGAGAAGGATTTTTGTCCTATAGACAATAACTAACTAATGAACATTTATTAGAAATTAATTGTATCAGTTCTTTTCTAGTGAAGACATTTTTTCTAGGAGTATGATTGGAAATGTGGCTACTATTTTTCATTTGAATGTCTTTTGCCAGGTCACTAATCTTATCAATGTTTGGTAGAAGCAGAGATATTCAGAAAATTTAGATAGGAACACTACTAAATGAGAGAGAGAAAGTGGGAGGAAGGGAGAAAGGGAGAGAGGAAGGAAGAGAGGAAGAGAGGGAAAGAGGGAGGGAGGGAGGGAGGGAGGGAGGAAGAAAAAAAAGAAAAAAGAGAAAGAGACAGACATAGACAGAGATTTCCATGTTGTTATGGACTTCATATTATTAACATGATGCATATTCATTACTGTAAGAAAGTATTGTCCTAAAGCACCTGTGTCAATCCAGTCTTCTGTTAGACATTGTATAAAACAGATTAAGTTGGTAGGAGTCTCTGCCTCCTGGAGCTACAGACTAAAATAGGCAACTATGGTATAAGTAAAAAACTCGTAAAACTTCTAAAATAAAATCTTGAATAATTGCAGAAATAGAAATTGAGAGGCTTATCTGTTTGAGAGAAGATAATGATGATAGCAAAAGTACAAAACTAAAGGGAATTGATGTTTTCCTATTTATTCCAGTTTCTTCATATATAAGATGAAACAGTTGGGGTATGTTATTTGTAAGGATCTTTCTTTCTCTTAATCTAAGATCTTAAAGAAAATGAGAAGCAGTTGCCATTATTGAGTTATAATCTACACTAAAATTAAAATACTATAGAGAAAAAAATAACCTTTTCGAGACAGGCATATGGATTGGGTGGTATACTGAATACTATCTATAATTTTTTCAAATTTATAATGAGTTGTCATGTAATCAAAGGCACAACAATAGTTTATCCTTTGTTCATTCATTGTTTTATATTGACTTTTAAGAACATGGATTAAAAAAGTCATAGTATATTAAGTAATAATAACTAGCATTTTTATAACGCTTTAAGATTGGCTTAAAGTGCTTTAGAAATGCCTCATTTTAGACCTGTGGGAGATTTTTGGCAAAAAAAAAAGTATTTTAAAGTGACAGAATGCCTTAATGTTATTTGAATAGTTTGAAATTACTATCTCAATTGCTTTAAGTAATTTCTAAGCTTATTCTATCATTAACTGTATCATAGTCTGTGATTTGTATTCCTTTCTTTATTTTTTAAAAGATTTCTAATAGTACATAAGGAGATAGAAACATAAGGTAATTTTTCAACCTTGTTAAATTTGATATATGCCTTTAAAAACAAATTACATATAACAAGTATAATAAGTTCATGATTTTTTGTATATTTTTTATTCTTTGCATATTGACCCTTTGTATTTGTGAAGTTTATAATAAAAAAAAGAAATTATATTTTTAAAAGATTTCTAGTGCTGCCATAGCCTGGCTTTCACTTAAGTAAAATTAAAAGTCTGACTTTTGGGTATTACCTCTAGACCAACTGAAATAGCTCTTCCAACTAATATCCTTAGGGCCTCATTAAGAGGAGGCTCACAGCATGCCTGACACCAGTGAATATTTGCAGAGCTCATTTACCTACATTAGAAACCAAAAAAAAAAAAAAAAATGCATGAAAGATCCTACTGAAATGGTGAAGGCTGAGGGCATCAATGCCCATTATCTAGGTTACTCACCTCTAACAAAAGTTGATGACCTACCAGGTAATGCCTAGTAATCGCCTTTAAACTGAGAAAGAGGAGAGAGGAGAGAGGGAAAGAGACAAACAGGAAGGGGGAGAGATAGAGACAGAGACAGAGAGAGAAAGAGAGACAGAGAGTGAGCAAAGCTGTTGAAGTGGTACCTCAAACAACTTCAGAAATATAATTTTCATATTATAAGAGAAATAAAATTATATCTTTGACACAAGGAAAGACTTCTGAAATCCAAAAGACATGATAAACTATGTATGCGAGCCTAGCATATTCTAGAAATTGATTGGTTTTTAATAATAAATTTTGTTGTTCTCTTTTATTCAAAGAATAAATTTTACTTTCAAAGAATTTTTACTTTATTCTTTTTCCCCCTCTCATCTCCTTCCCCAACCCCCAATCAGGCTATAGTTAAAAAAAAGATATATTTATATATTCATATATATATATATATTATATATATATATATACATATATATATATATATACCCATATATACACACACATGTCTCCCTTTTATCCCTCTCTTATCCCCAAGCAAGCCACAGTTAAGAAAAGATATATTTTTACATACATATATAGATATATACATGCATACCCACACCCATCCCCCACATACACACTTGTATATTCTATCCTGACTCTTTTATTAAATTCTGCTCTGTAATTTGGCTTACTATTACTTAACCTCTCCCATCTAGGGATCCTTGCCTTGTTCTCTTCCCTCACCCTTTCTTTCCCCATCCACCTATGCCTCCCCACCTTTTTCTTTAAAGATTTTAGAGGGTGCTATACTCTTC
Source organism: Antechinus flavipes (assembly GCF_016432865.1). Lineage (NCBI taxonomy): Eukaryota > Metazoa > Chordata > Mammalia > Dasyuromorphia > Dasyuridae > Antechinus > Antechinus flavipes. The sequence goes on from NC_067402.1 coordinate 175,685,442, forward strand.
ATGATATATATATAGTGTTGCCTATTGAATCCATTCCTGATGTAAATAGGGTTTCAGAACTAGGAGCCCTCCTCCCTCCTCTAATGCTTCTATATCTATTTTTTTTCTCTGCCCTTCATTTGTATAACATGATTACAATTTTTACCTTTACTCTGCCAATCTTTCTTTGAAGCTTGTCCTTCTTAAACATAAAGTATACATTTCCTATGTAAATATATATATATATATATTATATACATATATATATGTATATAATATATATATATATATTCATTGTTTAAACAGTTTGTCCATGTTGAGTTCCTTAAAATTGTTCTTTGATATTGGCTAGGATATTGATATATCCTTTTTTAACTATAACCTGCTTGGGGGTTAGGGAAGGAGATGAGAGGGGAAAAAAGAATAAAGTAAAAATTCTTTGAAAATAAAATTTATTCTTTGAATAAAATCAAATATTTGATGTTTTAAAATTTTCTGTTAAATTTGGGTTGGTTGATAGAAAGTCCTGAAAATCTTCAAGTTCGTTGAATGCCCATTTTTTCTCATTCAATGTTATGGATAATTTTGCAGAATATAATATTTTTGGAAGCAGGCCTAGTTCTTTTGCTTGTCTGTAGATATAATTCCAAGACCTGCAGTCTTTTATTGTAGCTGCTGTTAAGTCTTGTACAATTCTAATTGTAGCTCCAGCATATTTGATTTTTTTCTTGTTTCTTGAAAAATGGTCTCTTTGAAATAGGTGTTTTAAAATTCAGCAATGCTATTCCTATGCATTTTCTATAAAGGATCTCTTTGAGGTGGTAATTAGTGGGGGTTTTTTCTATTTCTACTTTCTCCTCATCTTCTATCACTTCAGGACAATTTTTTCTAGGATTATTTCCTGCATTATTTTATAGAAGTTGTTTTTGTTTTTTTGGGGTTTTTTTGGTCACAACTGGCAATCCATTATTCTTAAATTTTCTCTTCTTGATCTGTTCTCCAGATCTGTTGTTTTCCTTTATTTCACATTCTCTTCTATTTTCTCATTTTGTATAATGTTTTGTTATTTCTTGGTCTCATAGCTTCGCTGGCTTCCCCTTGCCCAATTTTAATTTTCAAAGAGTTATTTTCATCTTTGAGACACTGTACATCTTTTTTCTATTTGGATGACTTTTCTTTCCATAATCTTGTTTTTCTTAGGTGATTTTATTTTATTTTTAGTTTTAGTTTTTCCTCAATGTTTCTCATTTGATTTTTGAATTCTTTTTTGAATTGTTCTATAAATTCTCTCTGGGCAAGGAGCTATTTCATGTTACTCTTTGGGGTAAAAGTTTTTGTTTTTGTTTTGTTTTGTTTTTTACTAAATTGTCTTCCTCTGAAGACAAATTCTGTTCTTCTCTGTTTCCACAATATGTTTCAATGGTGGGGTTCTTTCTTCTTTGTTTGTTCATTCTTTTTTTTTTTTTAATAAGAAGAATTAATAAAAGCATCTCTAATTGTGGAGTGAAGGAATAGTATCTCAAGCTTTCCTTCATCTCTCCACTCTGATCAGGAACCCCAAACCAAGACCAATGACCATTTTTTACTGGAAGGGGGTCCTTTAGCACTGCCAAAATCCCAGAATTAAAACAAGTGCCCACAGTCAGCAATTTCTCTGCCCTATTGCTTCTGCACTTACCAGGTACTGGTTCCTTCTTACCCAGGGTGGTGTGTCAGCAGCACTTCAGGTCCTGGCTTTCCCAATCAGTTGAGGTTTGTTCTATATTCCCGGATTTAAACCCCCCACTCCACAAATCATCTGGGAGGTGAAAGTCTCTGTGGCTCCCGCTGAGGCTCCAGCCATAACCTGATAGCCTGAGGGATCCCCATTAGAATTTCTGTGGGGAAGTGTTTTGCATTTCAGACAGTTTAATCCTGACCCAGGGTCTTTCTTCAGATTTTGTCTGGTTGAATCTGTAGAATCTCTGTTCTGCCCCAAGGCTTCTTGGTTTTTCACTTCACCCAGAAGTGCAAATTTGTTCTATTTGTGAGGGAAATTGGAAGAGTTTGAAATTTTCCAACCTACTCCACTATCTTCCTAGATTCCTCCCCAGTATTGTTTTTTCTTTATAAAAGTACAATGTTTGTGCTTTGAAATATTCCTGACTTGAGAGATCTGGCAAAGAGCTTTGTTACTGACTTTACTCTGGACTTTGTTTTAATTCTGGGATTTTGGCAGTGCTAAAGGAACCCCTTCCAGTAAAAAATGGTCATTGAAACATTTTTAATACACAGAAAAGAAGGAAGGAAATTAAGGAGTTAATAAGCAATGAAGAATTTATGTATTTTTTAAAGTACCCAAATTTTTTTAATGATCTTATTTTTTTTTAATGGTATTTTATTTTTCCAGTTACATGTAAAATATTTTTCAACATTCATTTTTGTAAGATTTTGAATTCCAAATCTTTTTTTTTCTTCCTTCTTCCTTTATGTTCCCCCTCCCCAAGACAACAAGCAATCTGATATAAGTTATACATGTACAATCATTTTAAACATATTGCCTTATTCTTTCTGTGAAAAAAAAAATCAGAACAAAAAGGAAAAAATGAGAAAGAAAAAAACAAACAAAAAAGTGAAAATAGTATGCTTTAATCTATATTCAGTCTACATAGCTCTCTCTCTGGATGCAGATGGCATTTTCCATCCAAAGTCAATTGGAAATGTCTTAAATCAGTGTATTGCTGAGAAGAGCCAAGTCTATCATAGTTGATCATCACATAATCTTGATGTTACTGTGTACAATTTTCTCCTGGTTCTGCTCACTTCATTCAGCATCAGTTAATTTTGATGAGGTTCAGCATAGGTCACAGAGTTGTGGGAACCCCTTACTGGTCATTGCAGGTCCTTTGTAAATGAATTTATGAACCTGAAAAGTTAAAGAAGTTTATTGGCACTGAGAAGCCAGCCTCTGCTAGGAAGGCTGACTTCCTTAGTGGCAAGGTCCCAGTAGAGAAGCAAAGGTCTAGCAGAAGAATCCTGGCAAAGAGATAAAGTTCCTAGCAGAGAAATCCTTCCAGAGAGGTAAAGAGGGGTGGTGGTCCTGTTAGGAAATGGGTGAAAGAGATAAAGAGGGATTAACACTGAAAAGAGAATGTCTTCTCATCAGGCAGTGACCTTGAAGGCAGTCATGCCAAGAAAGGTCCCTTGGCCTGGCATGAATTTGAGTCTAAAATGATTTTTAAAACAAAATGTTTCTGTGAAAATTTCTAAGTGGTTTTATCAGAACCTCTTTTGATATTCTGCTTACAAGCAGGAATGCTTTTTTTCAACTGTGAAGTTTGAAAGAAAATATTTTTTTTTTAACTTACATCAAGTTATCTTGTGATTAAATGTCACAGTTTTAATTCAAAGCAAAAAATTTGCAAGCATTTCACAAAATGACCTTTAACAAAAAACAATTTAAATAACAGGATTATGCTGCAACCATTAGAAATTACAGAAAAGAATGGAATATAATACCTTAAAAAGCATAGAAATTTGTAACAAACCAAAATGTTTCATATTATAAAGCTGAAGTGAATTTGAGAGGAAGATAGAGAAGGGGGGGGGTCGGAGAAAGAGAGAAGAGAGACAGAAGAGAGAGAGGAGAAAGGAGAGACAGACAGAGAGAGAGAGAGAGAGAGAGAGAGAGAGAGAGAGAGAGGGAGAGAGAGAGAGAGAGAAGGGAGGAACAAGGGATAGAAGAAGGGAGAGAGGGAGGGAGAAAATGTTGATCTACTTCAACGAAAGTAAGAAAAGGAAATGGAAGCAGGAAAAGACATTGACTTATAGACATCCCAAAGAAAAAAATAAATGAAGAAAGGTAAATACATAAAATTCTTAGTGAAAATTTTTTATTATATAAAATTTCACTAAGAATTTTATGTTTCATTTATATGCTGTTGCTTAAAGAAGTTGGAGTGAAGGTCAAATGTAGGAAATCTGAATTAGAAAAACAAGAGAGAATGATTGATATATATTTGTGTGTGTTGGAAGACAGCCTTCATACAATAGAGAGAAATAAAAGATATCTTTATAGAAATTATTATGGTAGGCAGAAGTGTATAGGCAGGCATATATGTATCACAAAAGAAAAGTCCTTTAAAATAGGTCTGATTTGGGAACAATGGACCTATTCCACAAGCAAGAATAATGCCTTCCCAGACTTCTTCCTATCTAAGAAATGTAAATTCTAGATCCTTGGAAGCAGCTAGTATCCTGAAAGTGCTATGGAAAAATATAATAAAAAATTAAATCACTTGGTTTTGGGATTAGTGAGTGATTATATAGTAAACTCAAGGAATAGGTCTAAACACCATGCTTTGTGGTACAGAGTAACTCTTATAACATAAGCTTATTTTGTTAATTTGTTGGCATTTTTTGAGAGTGAAATCTCAGGCCAAAAACACTCATAAGCCTGTGTTGTTGTTGTTGTTGTTTTTTAAATTCAGACAAGGATGATTACCAGATAAACAGAGGAATATGCTAATAAGCAAACAAATAAATACATAGGGATGAACTCTATAAATATAGTTAGAAAAACAGAACAGAAAATGGAATTCAAACTTCATATTCCAGAAGATCTCCCTTTTGTGTGAGACTTAGGAAAAATGAAAAAGGAACAAGACTATGCTACTTGAATAAAAGATATTCTTAAATGGACTTTTTAAGTATAGAAATAAAGAGGAGAACATGCTAGCCTTCTTGGAAAGGGGTCGGAAAGAATATATCATTTAAGCTAAGAGATTTAAGATAAAAGTTGATGTGATTTTGAATCTAGTACTTACCTAGGTGAGGAAAAAGAAAGATGATCAAATAGACAACAAAGGTATGAAGGATAGGAGAAGAGAATGATATTAACTATGTTATGCAATTAAGATATGCAATGAATGTATTAATATCCACCAAGTGGCATAGTGTTATTCCCTTTACATTATCTAAATTAATTAGAAAAAAATAAACTGAATTGCAAGAAGACATAGAGAAATAGCAATAATCATAGAATGTTCTAATGATCTTTTCTCAAAACTGGATATATCTGCGAAGATTAGAAAAAAATGAAAAAAACTATAAAATGTTGGACAAGTTAGATCTGAAATGCATAGTGACTTCTGAATAGGACTGTTAAGAATACATTGAAGTATTATGTAATATTAAAGTACTATGTAAATGGTAGTTATTATCATTAACATCAGCATCATTTATTCTGCCTTATCAGATGACATCTTACAAAAACAAATCTAGTGCTGTGGCATAGAGAAATTATGGATAAATGTGAAAGGGCAGAAACATTAAATACATCCTTAAAAGTTCTTAATGTAATAAAATGCTAATTAATAAAGGAGCACAAGCAAGAATACTAAACAATATAAAAATTAAATAATTAAATGTTCAGTAATAGTGTTTCAAAGAAGAAATCATAGGAAAAAATGAACAAGAAATGTAGTGGGGAAAACTTTTAGTAAAAAGACAACATCCCAAATTTGAGAGATGCTAGTAAGTAGTACTAAGAAGTAAAATGTATTTGAAAATATTTTAAAAATTGAAAAAAATATAATATTAGTAGATGAAATGTGATATAAAAACCTAGCAAACTGATAAATTAATAAATTCCAAATAAATAAAAAAGAATGTTTTTTTTTAAAAAAAGAAAAATAAATGAGTAAAATTATGGAAAATAAAAATAAAAATTTGTTCCTTAAAAAGATTATCAAAATCAATAATCCTTTATCTAAAATTATGAAAAAAAGAGAAAATCTAATTTCTAAAATAAAAAGGAATGGTCATAGCAATATGAAAATAAAGAATTATGAAAACATTGCACAGAAAATATCTACTGTAAATAATCCAGTCTCAGAAAGTGAAAACAAATTAGAACCAAAGTGATTACCAAAAGGAAAAAATAGTGCAGTACAATATAGAAGTAAATCATATCAGATGTTTAAAGAACAAGCATTATCTTTGCTTACATTAATTATTTTCAGCAGTTGAAGAAGAGATCTCCCCTGTTTTTTAAGAAATATATTCTTAAAACTCAAATCCAGAAAGAAATAAATTAACAAAAGAGAAATATAGATTAAAATTACTAATATCAAAATAAAATATAATCCTTGGGGGAAGTCTACAACAATATAACCAAAAAACATTTATTATTGTCAAATTAAATTTAGATGAAACATACAACCATGATTCAAAATTGGGAATATAATAGGATTCATACTATTAAAGCTGAAATCAACCAAGACCAAAAAAAAAAAAAAAAAAGAATGCAAAAAAAACTCACCTTTTGACAGTATGCATTTAATGTTTAAATGTTATAAAGAATAGACTAAATTGAACCACTTCTTAATATAAAGTTTAATGTATGTCAAAACCCAAATTTTGGCATAATTTGAAGTTTGTAGAAACTCTAGGAAATTTTAGAATAAGTGCAAGAATAAAGAAAATATGTATCCTCGTTATTATTTGATCTAATTCTATGTATGCTGGCAATAACAATGACAAATAAAAAATATATATTGGCAAAACCAAAACTAACTGAAGTAACTAATCATTTTAATAAAACATCAATAGTAATGATAAGATAAAATATTGGCAAATCCTAGGTAATACACAAAGAAACTAATTGAGATAATAAATTTAATAAAATATCAGTATACAGAATAGTCACAAATCTTTAGCACAGTGGTTAATAAACGTTTGTTGTTTGGTGGAGTCAATATGCTGATATATATAAAGTGTATAAATGCAATAATAAAATAATATTTAACAGGGAAGAAAAAGAATTGAGTAGTTGGAGTTCATTGTTCATCCAAACCAATAAAATAAAAATGGAAACTATGTTTGGATTAATTTCTATATTTAGTGTTGTAAAGTTCAAACTAGCAAGGAAATACTTTGTAGAACTAGGTAAACAAATAAATTAATCTGAAGGAAAACAAATCTTACAGACTCTCACAGAAAATAATAACAAAACCTAGAAAGGAAGAGAAATAGCATTTTCCAATATCTGTCTGACCTGTTTATCTGTCTTTCTGTCTTTGATCAGTGGAACAGGTTAACTAATCAAGAAGAAACAATCCAACTCATTTATGCCATTTGATTCCTTACTCTGAATCTCTCATCCTTTCAATATTTAATAAAATTAAAAAAATAAACTATTTGGATATTCCCTGCTTCACAAGTTGATAAGAACTGCTAGAAAAACTGAAAAGTGGTGGGTTGGCAAAGAATAGGTATAGGCCAGCTATTAATAAGTATAAGATCATAACTTTAGAGTTGAAAGGAATCTGGGAGGCCTTCAAGTCCAACTTTCTTTTTATTTTTTAATAGATACAGAAACTAAGGCTAAGAGAAATTAAATGACTTGCTCAGAGTAATATGTCTATTATATGCCTTAGATAATATTGGAATTCATATTCTTGATTCCCAAGTTCAGAACTCTAGACAATGTTCCACCTAAAATTTTGCTAACACGTTTAAAAATCCTGCTTAATTGGAGAAAGGGGGTGAAAATATCTTTTAAAACTGTGGCTAAAGGCAGAATTGCTTAACTAAACAAATGATAGAACAAATTGTAACAGCAAAAAAACAAAGCAGCCCCCTCCATTATTTAGGTTCCATGAAATTGAAAAGCATTCATGTAAACAAAGCCAATGATTCTAAGATAAGAATAAAATCTTTTAATTTGGAAAATATTGTCATCAAATATGTCTTAGACTCCAGAATCCAAAATTCGTAGGGAATTTTATGGCTCTCACGATCTATTTTTTACAGTTGAGAAATGAACAAAAAAAAAAAAAGAATAAGGAAATGTCAAAAGATGAATTGTAGACCATCAACAACTACATGAAATCTTGCTGTAAGTGACTAATAACAAGAAAAGAACAAATTAAACAACTATAAGGTTTCATATCTACTAAATTTTCAAAGATTCTATAAGATGGAAATAATATTGGAAGCACTTCAAGGAAGACCAGCATACTAACATATTGCTATTTTAAAAGTGAATTATTCTAATCATTCTGGAAAATGATTTGAAAATATGCTAAAAATAAGTAAGAAGATTTTGTGTTTTAATCCAAATATCCCACTTTTTGGCTCATACCCCAAGGAGGTCAGAGGTAGAAAAAATCTTAACATTAACAGTAACTGAAATTAAACAAATGTTATAAATTAAGTAGCAGACTAAAATGGGTATTCACCATTTGGAAAATGGCTTAACAAATTTTGATGTATTGAGTGATAGAAGAGTGTTTTGCCATAGAAAACAGAAATATGAAAGCTTCTAATAATCATGTAAAATTTTGGGGGGAATTTATGCAAAGTGATAATATGCATATGGCTATCTATTTTCAACATGCATGATTATCACACTAACAAATTAGAAACTCTAAGGCAAAAACAATGCAATGAATTATAATGATCAATTTTTGCCCAGGAAAGATACATGAAAACCTATCTTTATTCTTCCATTGATGAAGTGGAGAAACTGGGTTGTGGAATGATGAACATGGTCCTAAAAGCAATGATATCTTATACAAAGTTATGTGGTTTTGCTTTAAAAAATTAATTGATGTTACAAGGAAAAGCTGTTATTCCTAGAAGAGTTTTGCTAAAATTACATAGAATTTTCAGACATAATCTAGTTCAGCTTTTTCATACAGGCAGGGGTATGTGTGAACAATCTCTAACCAGGTTATAAGAACTCACTGTTAAATTTTTAGTGTCAATATTCAAATGTCAGAAATTGGTAAAAATTACAAATTAAGACAGTTTATTAGTTGTCTAGACTTAAGAACATGTTATAATTCAGATTAAATATAAACATATATCCGTGTGTGTGTGTGTGTGTGTGTGTGTGTGTGTGTGTGTGTGTATCTCCCCTTTTCCTGGATGTTAAACATTTACCGATACATACATCCCTGCATTCTTCTATAAATTTTACTTAAGCTCAGCAGAGACTCAAAAGAAGACATCAGAATGGAGGTTTAATGTTGTATGCTAATCAAAAATAATAATGGTGATAACAATAACTGGCATTTATATAACACTAAGCTTTGCAAAGTGCTCTACAAAAGCGATTTCATTTGAACCTCAAAAACAGGTCTACAAACAGCAAAACAAATTAAGGCCAATTTTTGTTTGTTTCTAGTACTTAGAATAATTGTGCATAGGCATAGGAAGGGCAAAGAGACTTGGTTCTTGGAGCACTAAAGCAAATTTGGCTAGAAAACTAGATACCTGATGGGAATAGGTTAGGTCAGTTGGTATAGCCCTAATCAGAAAAAGGTTGTGAAATAAAGAGGATTTAGAAGGAAAGAAGAGTGCTAGAATACTATTTGATGATTAGATTTTTATAGTGGATCTCACAAAGTAAAAGTGAACTCTTGGCTATATAATATCAATGAGATTATTGCAAACTTTCTTTAGTTAGTATTATAAGGTTATAGTGGATACAACTTAAAGCTATTGTCCATATACAAAATATTATTGTATTTAGATGTTCTATAAAGTGTACAACAGAATGTATACCAGAGACTCATCAGAGCTCAGATCAAAATTTGGTTGAAAAAATTGAAAGAAAGAATAATAATGAAGAAAAGATATCATATAAACTTTGAACACTTTACAGTGAACTTAAATAAATTATGGGCAAAAATTTCACATGACTTACCTAGGGTCACATAGCTCTCAAGTTTCCAAAGTAAAATGTTAACTCAGATCTTTCTGATTCCATGTTTGGTCTCTCTTAGCAATACCACAGAAAGAGTTTTAGTCAGCACCTATCTGAATTATTATCAGATAGATATGGCTACTAAGGACAATACTAGTTTAAATAAAAACTTGTCTATAAAAATTATGGAGAAGGATAATGGATAATTAATCATCATTTCAAAAATCAGAGAGAAGCAAAGGATAGCAAAACAGTTGAAAGAACATTCAACAAACTGCCCAACTAAGCAGTCATCTAAGAGTATTCAAGTATTAAAACGGAAGGAAGACAACAAATAGAAAGAAAAAGATTTATTTTAAAAATACTTTTTTTTTTGCATCAAAGAGAATAGAATCTGTATATTAACAACTTGATGTCATATTTCTTCAGATACTTAAAAGCAGCTTAGAAGTGCAACCAGATTATATCAAATAATTCTCTTTAATGTCCCTCTAATAATAAATATTGAGTGGCATAAAACAGAGACAATGTTCACTATGACATTCACCACCAAGAAGGGGGAGATCCAATGCACAGTCTAAATCAAGAAGAAATTCCCTATGAATGGTGAAGTATCTTGTTTGTGCATATTTGCAGATAATATTGCATTGTTTGCAACAACCTACAGGATGTTGTGTATCCTTTTGAAATAGATTTGTGATCAATCAAAGGAATCTGACTTGATTTGTCCATCCTCATGAGAAAGATTAGTTCATGGTATGTGGCAACATGGTGAAAATTATAATCACCACTAAATTAAAAAAAAAAAACAGAAGTAAAGGATATAATCAAGGAATTATTTTGCAGGAAGAAAAAAAATGGGTTGCTTTTACAGCAAGAGCACAAGATAATGGAGAATAGAAGTAGTCTTGTGATATCAGGAAAAGTCAAGGAACCCTTTTGTGAACTTGCTGGTATAAAATAAGAGTCACAGAAGGACAAGGTATGGACAGTTTATGCTATCCCTTGATGAAGAAAAATTCAAAAAAAGATGAAATAACAGATATCTTTGAGTATTTACATATAATTCTATAATATTCTAAAGTTATTACTTCTAAGAATTTAATAATATTTTGCATGAAAATATCTGATCTTTACATATTTTCTACTCAATATCTACTTTAAAGCAGTCAGTATACCTATTATTACTGCCACTTTGAAGAGAATTCACTCAGCTAATGGTCACAAGTCATGCCATGACCAAAGATCTAATGAGACTATGATCTGGTATTCAAAAAGTCCCCTGACTTCAATTCCAAGTTTTTTCTTATATAAATTCCTACTTTATTTCATACTGAATAAAGCTGTTAAAATAAATCTAAAAAATCACATCCCAGCCAATAAGTACTTTTTCTAGACATAGATAAATTCTGAGTAAATATGGAATATCCCTAAAGTCACTTGAGCAATAAAAATTCCATCTGAATCATCTGACTACATGAGCTTATATGGAGGATTAGAGACAGAAAGTTTAAAAGACATGTTCCTAATGGTGTGCTGATTCCCTTGAAGCTCAAGGACTTTGATTCTGTTAAATACAAACATTGTATTAGCTGTTCAGCTATGAAGGAGTGAAGTGATATGCCACATTTTCCACCCCTCTTGTTCCCTTGTATGATTGTGTCAGTAGAACCTACACATTAATTAAATTTAGAAAAACCATTTAAAAGGTTTTGGTTTTCTAAATGTGTTGGATTTTTTTCATTTGAAAAAACTGACCTTGGGAGAAACTGCCATTACTTTATTAACTAGTTGGCCCCTGACCTGACTCTTAAAATCACTCTTTTTAAATGCACAGAAGTAGAATAGTTAGGGTTATTATGAATCAGTAAACACTGGTTTAAAATCATAGAGGTCTGGATATGGCATCCTCCCTTTGAATAATTCAGGAACATTATGTAGAACAAATGGACCGAGCCAAGTGTAAACACAGAAATAGGACACTAAATCTGTTTGATAAATGATAAAAGGCTATGTATATTGCCATATTATTACATTCTCTATTTACTGCTATCGGGTTTTAATTTTTTTTTTTTTTGGTGTGTGTATGATGTATGGCTGTGTTTTACTTGATATGTCAGATGGGTTGAATGGGAACTGTTTAATTGACCAACTACTTTATCTGTGTAATATGCAGAAACCTCAGTGTTTGCTAGTAAATGTGAGTCATATCACCGCAAGAATATCAATATAGACTATCCCCAGTTTGTAAAGGACTGGCAAATGTGTTTGCAAATCAGTTGCCTAAAATTCAGAATGTATTTTATCTCGTGATAATCATATGATTATGTCTCCTGGCTAATTCACAAAATTTTTTGTAAGTCAAAATGTCATTGAACATTTGAAAAGAATTCTAAAATCCCCTTTTTTGGCCATAGTACATATTGATTTTTTCACTTTTTTCCTTTTTATCCCTTTCAAAACCTGATTCTTTGATTTGAGGTCATGGTGTGAATAATAAATTAAGGGGTCAGTTCCATCTTTGGCCATTTTCTCTACACAAGCCAATTTCTCTTGGTTCTCCATATTCACGCTTTAGTCAATCACTTTGACTCCACTCTGTCCTCCTTGCTTCCCTTGAATCTTATTAAATTTCTGATTATTCCATGCCATACTTCAGTTTTGAATTACTCCCAGCATCTGATACTTATACTCCTACACACAGGCTGTTGAACAAAGGTGGAGAAAATCATATAACCATTCTGACTGGATCGACTAGAAATTTATGTTATCCAACTGAAGTTGGGCCATCACTATTGCTAGGCCATCTCACTTTGCCTCTCTTATTATCTCAGTATTTTATTCTATAAAGTGATTATTTCAAGACTTTATATCCTTCCTGAAACCTCCTAGGCTCTTCCTCTTTCTACTCTGTCAATCTGAGAGCCTTGCCTCACATTTTGTTAAAAAAATAAATAAATAAATAAAGCCATTTTCTATGACCTTCTTCTCCCTCATATCATATTATTCAAATACTTTTTGCCACTTTCTCCTCCTTCATGATCTAGTGATCTTACTCTTCACTGAGATATCCTTCTCCCTATTCAAACAATCCTATTCTTTCCCATTTCCTTCAATAGATTCCTACCTCTGTAAACCCTACTCATCACATTATCAATCTCTACATATTTGCTGGAACATTTCATACTGCCTATAAAAATGCCCTTGTTCTCTCCCTGCTGGGAAAAGCCTTCACTTGATCCTTCCTTCCTCACTAATCTATATCTCTTATGATCTTTATAGTTTAACCCCTTGAAAAGAATTTTTTAACCCTTTGAAAAGGGTGTACAATAAATGCTTCCATTTTTTCTCATCACTTTCTTCTTAGCCTCTTATATTCTGACCTTATTCCACAAAAACTGTTCTCTCCAAACTAACTAATGATCTTTTAGTTATCAAAATCAATAACCTTTCCTTGTACATTATTATCATGGACCATCCTGTTGCCATTACATTGCTCCTCACACTCTCATTCTTGCTGCTTTCTCCTGGTTCTCTACCTATCTGCTCATTCCTTCCTTTACTAGATTTTCTTTACTAGATTACTCGTTCAGATTCTGCCCTCTAACTATAGGTTCTATCAGATCCACTTTGCTTCTCCTTCTGTGTTATTTTACTTGGTAATCTTGTCAGTTTCTACAGGTTTAGTAATCATTACTATGCTGCTGCTCCCCAAATCTACTTATTTAATTTAATTTAATACTTCTCTCTTTCTCTGCTTCTCTCCAGTTTTGTATCTTCAGCTATCTTTCAAACATTTCCAACTTCATGTCAGGTAACATTTTAAAATAAATATAGCCAAAATAGAATTCATTATCTTCTCCTCTATAACCATACCACAATTTCCCCAAGGTTTCAGGCTCTTGACCTAATCACTATAGCCAATTTATTACCAAGATCTGTTCATTTCACCCTTATAGCACCTTTAAAACATACTCTCCCTTCTCTACCTTGACACTGCCACTACTCTAGTTCAGGTCCCCATCATCTTAGATCTAGACTACGGCAAAAGCCTAAAAATTCAAATATTGTAACTAGGAAAATTAAAAAAAAAAATAAACAGGCATTACAGGAAGAGGGGAAGGAGAATAAATCATAAAGACAGACTTTTTATAGATTAGTATCCTTGAGTTGTTCTTGCTTTTCACAGCTTCTTCCTTTTCAATATTATTATTGTAGTTTTTTATTAAGTTTTTGTACCTGAAGCTATGTTTCCTTAAGACTTCATATTTTTGTACAATAGTTTTTATATCAGTGGCAAAAGAGAATATATTGGTATGTGCTAGTCATTTAAAACTAACAAGCATTTGTTAAGTGCTTACTATGTGCCACACATCGTGCTAATTTATTATTCATTTGTATATTGAATATTTATAAATCACAGAATGTCTATATAATCAATTTAGCTCCTCTCAGTAACAACATTTAGAAGCATTTCAAGTTTGAGTCAACAAGTCTTCATTTATAGCTTCTCTTACAATGTTATAGGGCGTAGTGTTACAGGCATTTAGGATATAAAGACAAAAATAAAGTCCTTGGATTTAAAAAGCCTATTTCCTATAGAATATTTTTATACTTAATTTATTTTCAATAAATTTTATGAAACATGTAATTTTTAAATTATTGATATAACTTAAAATCAAGATATGCATTTTTTATTAAAGCTTTTTATTTTCAAAACATATGCATGGATATTTTTTTCAACATTAACTCTTGCCAAACTTTGTGCTCCAAATTTTATCCCCTCCCTTGATGACAAGTAATCCAATATATGTTAAACATGTCAAAATATATGTTAAATCCAATATATGTATACATATTTATACAATTATCTTGCTGCACAAGAAAAATCAGATCAAAAAGAAAAAAAAAAAAAGAAACAAAACAAAATGCAAGCAAACAACAAGAAAAAGAATGAAAATTCTATGTCCTGGTCCACACTCAGTTCCCATAGTCCTCTCTCTGGGTGTGAATGGCTCTCTTCATCACAAGATCATTGTAACTGGCCTCAATCATTTCATTTTTGGAAAGACTTATATCCATTAGAATTGATTGTCATATAATCTTCTTGTTGCTGTGTATAATGATCTCCTGGTCCTGCTCATTTCATTCAGCATCAGTTCATGTGAGTCTTCTCCAGGCCTCTCTAAAATCATCCCGCTGATTGTTTCTTACAGAACAATAGTATTCAATCACATTCTTATAAAATAACTTATTCAGCCATTCTGTAACTAATGGGCAAGCATTCAATTTCTAGTTTCTAGCCACTACAAAAAGAGCTGCCACAAACATTTTTGTATATGTGGGTCTTTTCCCCTCCTTTAAGATCTCTTTGGAATATAATTCCAGTAGAAACACTGCTGGATCAGCAGGATGATTTCAGAGAGGCCTGGAGAGACTTACATGAATTGATGCTAAGTGAAATGAGCAGAACCATGAGATCATTGTACACAGCAACAATGATCAATTCTGATGGACGTGGCTCTCTTCAACAATGAGAGGATTCAAACTTGTTCCATTTGTGCAATGACAAAGAGAGCCATCTATACCCAGAGAGAGAACCATGGGAACAAAGTGTGGACCACAACATAGCATTCTCACTCTCTCTGTTATTTGCTTGCATTTTGTTTTCTTTCTCAGTTTTTCTTTTCCTTCCTTCTTGATTTGATTTTTTCTTGTGCAGCAAGATAACTGTATAAATATGTATACATATATTGGATTTAACAAGTATTTCAACATATTTAACATGTATTGGACTACCTGTCATCTAGGGGAGGAGGTGGAGGGAAGATGGGGAAAATTTGGAAAAAAAGGTTTTGCAAGGGTCTGTGTTGGAAAAATCATGCATACATATGCTTTGAAAATAAATAAATAAATATTTAGAAAAAAGAAAAGAAAAGAAAAGAAAAGAAACACTGCTTGGTCAAAGGATATGCACACTTTGATAATTTTTTGAGCATAGTTCCAAATTGCTCTCCAAAATGGCTGGATCCATTCATAATTCCACCAACAATGTATTAGTATCCCAGTTTTTCCGCATCCTCTCCAACTTCGTTATCTTTTCCTGTCATCTTAGCCAATCTGAGAGATATGTAGTAGTGTCTCAGAGTTGTCTTAATTTGCATTTCTCTGATCAATAGTGATTTAGAGCACCTTTTCGTATGATTAGAAATAGTTTTAATTTCTTCATCTGAAAATTGCCTGTTCATATCCTTTGACCATTTATCACCTGGAGAATGGCTTGAATTCTTATAAATTTGAGTCAATTCTCTATATATATTTAGAAAGGAAGCTTTTATCAGAACCCATAAATGTAAAAATGTTTTCCCAATTTATTGCCATGGTGGGGGGAGGGGAAGGCAGGGAAAATTGGGATACAAGACTTTGCAAGAGTTAATGTTGAAAAATTATCCATGCATATGTTTTGAAAATAAAAAGCTTTGATAAAAAAGAAATAATTTCACCAAAATAATCGTTACATAAAACAAAGGTTTAGCCTGTCTTTAACTTTTTAATGTCGATAGTTACATTCAGTCAGTTTTTCTTGGGAGCTGAGTTTCTCTTTGTAACTTATGGACTTAGGCAGGCACATTAACATTTTCAAGTTGATAGGGTACCATTTAGTTCACTAAAACAGTAATTGCCATGTCCATGGTGGCAGCCATCATCATCATCATTAACTTCATTATCTTCATCACCTCATCATTAAACAGAAAGTTAGCACCTATCTATGCATGAGAATATTAAGTACTAGATAAGGTCAATCAAACCTACTTGAGTTTTTCACAAAGGAAAATAAAATCTAAGAAAAAAAAGTGATGGTGATATATATCCCTCACATATAGCTAAACAAGCATTTTGATCATGTTGATGTTGTATTTCATCTCTAAATATCAAATTATATTAACTTACTTTGGAACATCAAGTTCTTCATAAAATATCAGTATTTTTTTATCCTCTGAAAAAATATATGCCAGCGCAAGTTATCATTGCCTTCATGCTGGTCTACTTCTTTTACTTATCATAAGTTCTGCAAGGTGAAACAAACTTTGGATATATGTGGTAAGTCAAGCTATCTTACTTCTTATCTACAATTTCTTAATTTAACTTAGTTTTGTTTGCTTTTACTTGTCCTTAGTTTTGAAGGAGACCAGTGATATTATAGGCTGATGTCTGGACTGGTATGTGAGTTGGATTTGAATGAGTCAGAGTGGCACAAAATTATTAGTTTCATTCTTTAATCCAGAGTCTTCAAGGCCCAGAAATGAAAAAAAAAGGTTTAGGTAACTGGCAATGACCCAGGAAGCAATGGATTGTCTTGGTGTCTTTAATGTCTGACAAATAATACACAGCATCTTTTTTGGATACCTTCATGCTTGTAGACAACAAATTGTCCTCATCTGCCCATTCTGCTAGATGGGGGTAGGCACCCCACTCCACGCTTGGATAGACATCCTCTTGAATCGCTGATGGGCTTGAAGTCTATTGATTACATTCAACTTGGTTTAGCCATCTGCCTAGACAGTTATACTGGAGTGTGACACTCTATCTTCTTGGAACCATAAGTGAGAGGTGGATGACCCATTGCACACCAAAGATGGACGAGTAGACCTGAAAAGAGCTGAACAAGTCCTCAAACCAGATATAGTAGTTCTCCCTTAATACTCATATGTCCCAAGTTTCATTTGTACAAAAATAATAATACAAATATGGTTTTATTTTATACTTTAAAAGGAACGCAGATTTAGAGTAAGACATATGACTGACTTATAATGTATTTCCTACTTTCCCCCCCTACTTTTGCAGCTATAAATGGATGATTGGACTGGGTTTTGAGTTTAAATTTCATTATCTATAAAATGGGGTCAAGAATATTTATTTTATAAGGTACTATAAAGAAAAATCTTTAGGAATGTATGCTTGTAGTCTTGCTACTACAGAGCCTGAGGCTAGAGATTCTCTGGAATTCATTCTTCCTTGTCTTCATTGGAAAACTTTATGGAATGAGAATTCTAAGGGTGCCTAAAGAGGTACAAAGAAGCCATGATCCAAAATGGAGGCAGTCAAAATTTCTGTGCTGATCAGCAAAGCTATAGGGACAGCATGCTTCCAGTCTCTGGATCATAGAGAGTTCTCTGCCCCTCCTTCCCCCCCCCCCCAAAGATAAAGATATATATATTTTTTAAACTTAAAGTTTTATTATTGTTTTTCATTTCGTCTCATTATTGTCAGCTTAGTGGTTGTACAGAAATATCTAGTATTGAGAATAATAGCAGTTAAATAGATTAAAATTGTAATTCTTAGTCCATTCGACCACTCCCTGTTATTGACACTATGACACCATTGTAATGATGCTCCTCTTACTTATATCTTGAGAAGCAAGCAATTTTATATTATTTATATATGTGGAGCCATGAAAAAGATATTTCCTTCACATATTCAAAAGAAATGGACTAAAAATTAGGAAATTAAAGGAAAATGATGCCCTGATTTGCATTCACCAGCTCTTTTTCTAGAAGTGCATAACATTTTTTCATCACAAATCTTTTGGAATTGTCTTGGATCATTGTCTTGATCAGAGCAGCTAAGTCTTTCAGAGTTGGTCATGATATTGTACAATGTTCTCTCAATTCTGCTCACTGCACTTTGCATTAGTTTCTATAAATCTCAGGTTTTTCTGAAAATGTTCTTCTTGTCATTTCTTATGACACAATAGTATTCCATCACAGTCATAATATCACAATATGTTCAGCCATTCCCCATTGATGAGCATCCCCTCAATTTTTAATACTTTACTGGTACAAAAAAGACCTGCAGTGAATATTTTTGTACAAATAGGTTCTTTCTCCTTTCCTTTAATCTCTTTAGGATATAAATCTAATAGTAGTATTGCTGGGTCAGAGAGTTTGAAAAATTGTGTAGCTCTTTGAGAGTACTTACAAACTGTTCTCCAAAATAATTGGACTAGTTTGCAACTAGTTGGAGTATTTTACAACTCTAATAACATAGTATTTGTGTACCTTTTTTGATGGTTTTTATATAGCATTTTATTTTTTCCCAATTACATGTATAGTTTTTTTTAATTAGTTCCAAATTTTATCTCTTCCTCCTTCAACTCTTACTTCTCTAAGACAGTAAGCAATTTAATATAGATTTTATATATGCAGTGTCCCAATTTTTCCACACCCCTCCAGAATTTGTGTTTTCTTTTTCTGTCTTGTTAACCAATCTGTTTAATGTGAGGTAGTAACATAAACTTATTTTAATTTCCATTCCTCGAATCAGTAGTGATTTAAATATTTATATGCTTTGATTTCTTCTGAAAACTGCCTGTTTATATCTTTTGAACATCAACTAATTGGAATGGTTTCTATTTTTATAATGTTGGATCAATTCTCAATATTTTTGAGAAATTAGGCCTTTATCAAAGGACCTTATAAATTTTTTTCCCTTAGTTTCCTGCTTTCCTTTTAATTTTGGCTGCATTAATCCTGTTTTTGCAGAAGATTTTTAGTTTGAAATAATCAAATTTATATATTTTCCCTGCATCTCTTTATCTCTCCTGTTCATAGATCTGACAGGTACAGTTTTCCATGCTCCTCTAATTTACTTATATTATCCTTTATACTTATATCATTCTCTCATTTTAATATTATCTTGGTATACAGTGTAAATTGTTAGTCTATACCTAGTTTCTACCAATTTGCTTTTTAGTTTTCTTAGCAGTTTTTGTCAAATGTTGAATTCTTATTCCCAAAGCTTAGATCTTTGGATTTATCAAACAATGGATTACTATGGTCATTTACTATTATGTATTGTGTACCTAATTTATTCTATTTTTCTACCACTATATTTCTTAGCCAGAAATAGATTGTATGATGATTATTCTTTGTAATATAATTTGAAATCTGGAATTGCTAAGCTGCCTTCTTTCACATTTAACTTCCATCAGTTCCCTTGGTATTCTTGAAATTTTCTTCTTCTGAGTGAAGTTGTTATTATTTTTCTAACTATCAAATAATTCATTGGTAGTTTGATTGGCAAGGCACAGTATAAATACAGTAACTTATGTAGAACTATTATTTTTATTATGTTGGTTTGACCTAAATATGGGCAATTAATGTTTCTCCAATTGTTTAAATCTGTCTGTATTTGTGTAGTAAGTGTTTTTATAATTGTATTCATATAGTTCTTGGATTTTTATTGACAAGTAGACTCCCAAGTAATTTACATTGTCTATAGTCATTTTAAATGGAATTTCTCTTTTTGTCTCTTCCTACTGGACTTTGTTGGTAATACTATATGGAAATGCTGATAATTTTTTTGGGGGGGGTTAATTTATGTCCTGCAACTTTGCTAAAATTGTTAATTATTTTCACTATTTTTTTGAAGTTGATTCTCTATGATTTTATAAGTATACTTGCAAAGAATGACAGTTTTATTTCCTCTTTGCCCATTTTAATTCCTTAAATTTTTTTTTCTTCCTTTATTGCTGCATTTCTAATATAATATTACACAAGAGTGATGTTAATGGACCTTCTTGTTTCATTCCTGATCTTTTTGAAAAGTCTTCAAGTTCATCTGTGTTAAAAATAATGTTTCATTTAATTTTATGAAAGGCTCAATTTATTTTTGTGCTAGAGTTTTGAACAAGAATGGATGTTATATTTTGTCAAAACATTTATTAATAGAATCATGTGGTTTTCTTTATCCTGATATTTATTATTATTTATAATATTATATATTACACAATATATTGTTATTATATTATACTAATAGTTTTACTAATATTAAACCAGTTTGCACTCCTGTATTCATGTGATACATTGTTGCAATCTCCTTACTAGTATTTAATTTAATTTTTTTTTTTTTTGCTCTTCCTGGTTTGATCATGAAAACTATATTTGTGTCATAAAAGAAATTTGGTATAATTCCTTCTTTACTTAACTTTTTTTCTCAGATAATTTGCATAAGATTAGGGTTAATTGTTACTTAAATGTTTGGTACAGTGCATTGTAAATCCTTCGTTACTGGAGATTTTGTTTTGAATTAGAAATATAAAGTTTCCATTAAGTGCTAATCTCATAAAGTTTGGAATGTCCCTTTGTTTTTATTCTCTTTATGAAAATTATTGATTATTCCTATGATTTATTTTTTTAATCATTCATTGGTAGTTTGATTGGCAAGGCACAGTATAAATACAGTAACTTATGTAGAACTATTATTTTTATTATGTTGGTTTGACCTAAATATGGGCAATTAATGTTTCTCCAATTGTTTAAATCTGTCTGTATTTGTGTAGTAAGTGTTTTTATAATTGTATTCATATAGTTCTTGGATTTTTATTGACAAGTAGACTCCCAAGTAATTTACATTGTCTATAGTCATTTTAAATGCAATTTCTCTTTTTGTCTCTTCCTACTGGACTTTGTTGGTAATACTATATGGAAATGCTGATAATTTTTTTTTGGGGGGGGGTTAATTTATGTCCTGCAACTTTGCTAAAGTTGTTAATTATTTTCACTATTTTTTTGAAGTTGATTCTCTATGATTTTATAAGTATACTTGCAAAGAATGACAGTTTTGTTTCCTCTTTGCCCATTTTAATTCCTTAAATTTCTTTTTCTTCCTTTATTACTGCATTTCTAATATAATATTACACAAGAGTGATGTTAATGGACCTTCTTGTTTCATTCCTGATCTTTTTGAAAAGTCTTCAAGTTCATCTGTGTTAAAAATAATGTTTCATTTAATTTTATGAAAGGCTCAATTTATTTTTGTGCTAGAGTTTTGAACAAGAATGGATGTTATATTTTGTCAAAACATTTATTAATAGAATCATGTGGTTTTCTTTATACTGATATTTATTATTATTTATAATATTATATATTACACAATATATTGTTATTATATTATACTAATAGTTTTACTAATATTAAACCAGTTTGCACTCCTGTATTCATGTGATACATTGTTGCAATCTCCTTACTAGTATTTAATTTAATTTTTTTTTTTTTTGCTCTTCCTGGTTTGATCATGAAAACTATATTTGTGTCATAAAAGAAATTTGGTATAATTCCTTCTTTACTTAACTTTTTTTCTCAGATAATTTGCATAAGATTAGGGTTAATTGTTACTTAAATGTTTGGTACAGTGCATTGTAAATCCTTCATTACTGGAGATTTTGTTTTGAATTAGAAATATAAATTTTTCCATTAAGTGCTAATCTCATAAAGTTTGGAATGTCCCTTTGTTTTTATTCTCTTTATGAAAATTATTGATTATTCCTATGATTTATTTTTTTAATCATTCATTTTTAGTGTTAGATTGTTCAGTATCAAATTAACTTTTAATCCATTCTCCCATGACACTTCTTAAAAAGTAATTGTTATTGTATTCTGGTTTATAAATGGTACATTTGATATTTCTACTTTTCTGCATTGGATTATGAGGCTTTTATGTCCTTATATTTGTGAAGATTCTATGTATAGCTGAGATAAAAATGTTACTCCTTTCTCTTCCCATTTCAGTTTTCTAATATTCTATTCATTTTTCTTATTTATTTTATGCTAGAGTTATCAGACTCTGAGAGGGCAAAGTTGAAGTTCCTATAAGTCTAATTTTCTTTCTTTTTCTTCTTATAATTCACTTAGGTTTTCCTTTAAGAATTTGTATATCATGCCAGTTGGTGCATATATGGGGTACTACTGCTTAGTATAGTGATACAGCTTTGGTTCTGGAGTCAGGAAAACTATTCTTCAGGAGTTCAAATCCTCCCTCAGATGTCTCTCAGCTATGTGACCCCAGTTAGTCACTTAATACTTCTCTTCTGGCAGCAGGCAGGTGGTACAGTTCATTAGAACACCAGGCTTGAAGTCAGGAAGATCTGAGTTCACATTTGGCCTCAGAAACTTACTAGCTGCATGATCATTTAGCTTCTATTTGCCTTAGTTCCTCATCTATAAAATGGGGACATTGGAGAAGAAAATAACAAAATAATCCAATATCTTTACCAAAAAAAATCAACATAGACAAGTCAGTGGTAGAATCAGGCCAACCAAATACTTGAACAGCAACTATAACAACTTTCTCTTATTCCTTTCCTTTCCTACTTTTCTGTTGAGTAAGATAAATTTCTATTATTAATTGAGTGTGAGTATTCTCTTTTTGTACCAATATAGATGTAATAAGCAAGTGTTCTCATGCTTCCCTGCTTCCCTCCTCCCCAAGTATTCTTGTTTTTCCACCTATCATTTTTTAAAATCGTCCCAAAATAATTGACTCACTCCCACTCCCAATTTCTATGCAGAGTCCTTCTAACAGCTATAATAATGATGTTTTCATGTAGAAAAGAAAACCATTCAATCTTATTAATTCCCTTTGATTTATCTTTTGTGTACATCTTTCCTATGTTTCTGTTTGGTCTTGTGTTTGAAAGTTAAAATTTCCTATTCAGCTCTGGATTTTTCATCAGAAATTCTCAAAAGCACTCTATTTTATTAAATAATATTTTTTTTTCCTCTTGAAGGATTATACTTAGCTTTGCTGGGTAGATTAATTTTGGTTGTAATCCCAGTTCTTTTATCTTTAGAATATCATATTCTGAGTTCTCTCCTCCTTTGACTTGCTATCTGCTGAATCTTTTTTCATCCTGACTATGATTTCATGGTATTGGAATATTTTTTTCTGGATGTTTGAAGTATTTTCTCTATGATTTGGAAGTTCCAGAATTTGCCTACAATATTCCTGGGAGTTTTCATTTTGGTAACTCTTTCACATAGTGATTAGCAAATTCTTTCAAATCATATTTTACCCTCTTGTTCTTGGATTTCAGGGCAGGTTGCCTTGATGATTTCTTGAAATTTCATATTTAAGTTCTTTCTTTTTTGGTTTTGAGGTAGTCTAGTAACTTTTAAATTATCTCTTCTTGATCTATTTTCCAAGTTAATTATTTTGAAGTCGTCTAGTAATTCTTAAATTATCTCTCCTTGATCTATTTTCCAAAGTAGTTGTTTTTCTAATGATATATTTCACATTTTCTTCTTTTTTTTCATTCTTGTGACTTTGTTTTATTATCTAATGATATCTCATGGAGTCATTAATTTTCATTTGCCCAATTCCAATTTTTAAGGAATTTTTCTTTTCAGAGAACTTTTGTACTTCTTTTCCTCCCCCCCCCCCCAATTTGGATAATTTCCTTTTTCTTTAATATTTTTGGTACTTTTTTTTTTTTACTAAACTTTGTTGATTCTTTTCATAATTTTCTTTCTTTGTTCTTTTTTTTAAAACTGATTCTCCTCTACTACTCTTTATTTGATTTAGAAAATTATATTTTTTAGCTCTTCCAAAAATTCTTCTTAGGTTTATATGCAATTTGATTTTTTTTTTTTTTTTTACTTTGAGACTTTGACTATAGATGTTTTGATTCCACTATTTTCCTCTGGATTTGTGTCTTGGTCTTCTCTATCACCACAATACCTTTTTATGGTCAGGTGTTTCTGATGTTTATTCATTTTTTCATCTTTTTGATTATAAAATTTATGTTAAAGTTGGGCTCTGTTCCTATTGTGGCCGAGGAAGTTCTATTTCAAGCTTCAGTCTTTTTTGTCCTGCATTTTTCAGAATTAGTTCTGGGAGTTTGGAAATTTTCAATGCTTCCAATGTGGTGTGATCTGAGACGAGATATAATTACTGCTCTCCCAGTCTGCACTCTAAAATTATCTCTCATTAAGTGATGGAACATAGGGAATAGACTTATAAAATAAGGGAGTTATTTTTTTTTTTTTTGACTGAGAGGCAGTTAGGTTGATTAGGGATAGATCAATAGGCCTGGAAATAGAAAGGCCTGAGTTCATATCCAGCCCCAGATCTTACTGCCTGTGTGATCTAGAGAAAGACAAGGAAAATCACTCTTGTAGATCTGTCAAGAAAACTCCATAGAAAAAGGGAATTATTTGAGGGGAAAAAAAGATAACAATTGTTTTCTGAAAAGAAAAATTCCATAAAAATTGGCATGCTATGGTTTACAGTCATGAAGAGTCATTCATGAATGAATGACTAAAGAACAAACAATTCTTTTGACCTACAAAGAGTTGAGATGAGACAATTCAGGCAGCAAAGATGACTTGCTAAAAGCCAAAATGCCAAATATTTACAGAGCTGAGACTAAAAGTCAAGCTTCTAAAACACGGTTTCTTTTTTCATTTTTTTTCAGGAATGTTTAAGTTTATTGTTAGCTTGACATGTGCTTCCTTAATAATCCTAATTTACTATCAAATACTAAAAGTTTCATTTTGAGATGCTGTATATCAGGTGATATAATGTCATTACCTGATATGTGTAGGATAGCTTCCAAATAAGAACCTTCTTTAAAATTATTTTGAAACACTCAGTATAGCTCTGTGTAGAATTAAATCCCAGGATGTTTTAGTCCGAATTGGGATTCATTACTTTTTGGAGTCAACTCTTTGCTAAAGACTTTGTAGGGAAAAAATGCCTTGAGTTTGATTCTTTGGTACCAACTAAATACATTTTAATTGTCCTTGTTTTATTAATATTTTCTGGCCATTGGATCAATTTGTCTGGCTAGTAAAAATAGGGAAACAGTTATCCAGGAGACAGAATACTACTATCCTGACAAACATTTTTGAACAAGATCATGGAAAAACCTGGCTAAGTTTAGTTATTCTAATCTTTTTCCCTCCCCCACTTGCCCCAAGAAAGTTAAAGTATTTTTGCAAAGAACATAATATGTTGAATCAGCAGCAAGCAAAATAGGACTAAATTGTGATGTAATCTTCAAGAAAACCATATTTGTAATAAGGTTAATTAAATTTGCTGCAAGCTTGAGACGAGCATGCTGTAAGTGTGCCAGTAAATCTGGTCTTACTTTATCAAACTGAAGGGCAAGTCCCCCACACCCCCCTTCTCCCAGAATGAGTAGCGCGTTGCCAGAGGACACACAGGCTGGCAACAATAACTAATACGTTATGAGAGGTTAGACAAGTTTAAACAGGAGTTGTTTCTGAACTGAAGGGCAAATTGGAAGAAATTTCTTTGTCTGCTTGTGATGCTGTTAAATTGAAAGCACAATGGGAGGTTTCAGTAGAAGCAACAAAGGTTGAAATGATAGCCTGCTGTTTGCAGTGAGCATCGTGGTTCCATTGAGGGTCCAGACATCTGGTAACAACAGCCACTCCTTGTCAGGTTTTGCCCCACACTGGGCACCAGCACACTTTGCACTGTTTAACTCATCAGGGTCTTCTAGCTCTACAGCGCACTCTACATCAAGAATGTTTATGTAATAAAACAGAGCTAATTAAACATTTCAAAGGGAAACATTATTTTAACACTAATTAGATATGATTACAGTTCTTTTTCTATGCCTGTGCTGAACTGCACCGAAGCACCCTTGTTTGCTTTTTTTAAAAAACCCAGTTCAGTAACGAAATTTTATCAAATAATATGACTCTTTCCCATCTCATAGTATCTATATCCTTCTGAATGGAAACATATGTACAAACCTTAATCGAATTTACAATGCATTAAAACAATGAGCTTACATTTGATAGAAAACTAGCTAATAATGTATAATTCATACAGAAATGTTCCTCTGGGATTCTTGAATACTTTGCAGGTATTGTGTTACTCAATTTTTTCTCCACATCATTTCTGTGCCTGCCTATGAGAAGTTTCTTTATTTTATTGTCTGAGGTTCTAAATGAATGGTGGGACAAAGATAAATGATTTGCTTAAGATCATATAACTGGTCAATGGCTGACTGAAGGCTGCTATTATGGAGATGTAGTATATAGCCAAACATAATTTCTTGTGAAGTCTGTCTCAGACAGTGATGATGAAAGTGTTCTCACTCAAAATATTTAAACTACACAGAATGAAGTGATAAATGTTGCATGTGCAAAACATTACCTGGATTGGTGGTAAGAAGACTACCAGGCTGTCTAAAAGGCTTCTTTCTTCATTGGTTTCTGAGATTCTATAATGATAAACTTTAAACTGATTAAAAAGACTAAAAATAAACTATGAACTTTCAAAACAAACAAAAAACTTATCCAATTCTCAAATTATAGTTTTATTGCTATCTGTAGTACATAATATAGATTTAAAGAAATTCGCATGGATATTGGAATAATAAAAGAATGTAAAATCCCTGGATATAGAGAAGTGATTTGGAAAGTTGTAACTGTAAGGATGAGTTAATCATTCCAAGAAACATTAATGAATTCCTCATCAAACAAAAAATAAATATCCCTAATTTTTTCAGTGTCATTTGATTTTAGAGTTAATGGAATGAGTAGAAAATAGTATTATGACACTATGACTAGGGTTTGTTTTACATAATTTTGAAAAGAGTTAAGGAAGGAATACTAGGATGTTCTTATTTCAATGAAAAAAATTCAGCATATTTCTCCTTTCTTATTTTCGACCTCTCCCTCATGCTCACAAAGAAAAAAGAGATCTCCTACATACAGGTTCTCTGCAGTCCCAATTAAAATGAACTTCAATGAGAAGTTTTTCTTTTCCACTTCCAACCTGAGCTTCAGGGCATAGCTGTAGCTAGAGAGTATATTGTGTTCATTTTGCTGTTTGAGTTGTTCAGGAAGAAGAAGTTGTCTTTCAAATACCAAACAGCTAATATAATGCCTTCAGGACCCTTCTGTCACATCAAGGATTCTTTAAAATAGGTAGAGGAGATGATGATGATGATGATGATGATGATGATAATGATGATAGATAGATATAGATACATGGAAAATATCTGTATAAATATAGTTAACATGTGATTTATCAAGTAGCTGAAATATTAACAGATATATTATAAGTAATTTATTCTTAGTCATGAAAAACTCCTATAATTGGAATTAGTATTGTGAATATTATTGTGTTATCCAAAAAACAGTAGATGATATTCTAGTCAAATGAATTGGCAACCTCATTCTTAAAATCAGAATCATGGAATATTAGAATTCAAAAAGACCTTAGAGATCATTTATTCTAATACTGTCATTTTACCTAGGGGGTAAATGAATCAGAAATGTGAAATAATTTCCCAAGGTTAAACAGTTAACCAGTGTCAGAACCAGAGCTAGAACTTGATTTTCAATCCAGTGCTTTTTGTAAAAACCTATACCATTTATACAAACAACACTGACCATATGACTACATTTTATATACTGATTGATATTGGTACACACACATTCTCTGTCTGTCTGTTTGTCTGTCTTTCTCCCTTTTTCTCTTTCTTTCTGTCTCTATATACCACACACACACACACACACACACACACACACACACACACACACACTCATGGGTGTGTATACATATTTTTTCCTTAATTTATTCCTCATTGTATCAGTAAGATTCTCTTATGGAGCAGGTACTGTTAAGTACTACTGGTACTTAATAGGAGCTAAGTGAGCTACACTGGCATCCTTGCACTAATTGACTGTTACATCTTACTCAGACCAGTGGTCATTTTCCCTCAATGCTTCCCTTTAAAAAAAAGTTATGATAGAAATGGAAGACAGAAATAAGCAGCTCCTACTCTTAAAGAGTTCATAGTCTATTAAAGAAAAAAAATGAACATATATTAAGATCGGGAGGAAGCAGAAAAGACTTGTTGTGTTTGAACTGAAATATGAAGAGAAGGAATTTTAAGATGTGGATGAGAAAGTACATGCTAATCCTTGATGATAGTACATGCATGCAAGCAGGATATGAAGTATCTTATGTGAGAAATAGAAAGTAAACTTAGTAATTATTAACAAAAAATAACAAGTATTCCTGGAAACCAAGGAGTAAAATTTTACCCAGAGTGCTTAGTTTTGACAAAATAGAATTGAAATAAGGAATAAATAAAAATAATTAAAATGTAATTAAAATGCTTTACCTCTGACTATTTTTTTTTTGAGCCCGACTGAAAAATCTACCTTCTTTGGCCCTATACATCCCATTTATAGAGTAAAACTGACAATTTTGTGCAACTCTGCCTCACTTAAATCCAGTTCACTTGAAAGTCAAGACATTACCCATGATGTCATTGGTCCTTTTCCAAATGAAGGACAAAAAACAATGGTCATGCTTTTATTCTGTCCTTTTCTCTCCTCATCTTTCAGACTCACATTGTGATTGAAATTTCTATTTTTGTCTCCAACACCTTTACTCTTCACATCATAGAGGGAACATGATGCACCATATAGAGGTTATATTTTGGAATTCAGAATACCAGGGGTCAAGTACTGCTTCTGACATTATTAGCTCTGTGACCAAGGAAAGGTCCTTTAGAATCAATACATAAAAGCAGTTTCCTAATACTATGTGTTACAGATAACATGGCAGATATTTATGGGTGATATGAATTTTTACACAAGGGAGTGTCTTTCACCAAAGAAATAACAAGTCCAAACCAAAATTTTAAAACAAAAGAGAGAGAAGAAGTGGGGATGGGGGGTGGGGGGCAGAGAGAGAAATGAAGACCTAAACCATCATTATGTCCTATTGATTCTTTCTTTGCAAAATCTGTCAGGTTTGGATTTTTCTTTTTGTACCTTTTATATGATTTCATCAATTTACTGTATTGCTTTCCAGCTGGCATTTCCTGCCTATAGTCTCTTTCTTCTTCAATATTTCTTACACATGCCAGTGATATTAGTCTTTCTAAAATTTAAATCTCATTGCATCACTCTTTCTCAGGAACCTTTTTTTTCCTACTACATTGTTTAGGATCTTCTCTCTTTCTTTCAACTTTCCCCTAGCAGTTGGTTCCATCCTGACTATTTTATTTCCATCTATTTCCACAGCTTTCAGATCCAGTCAGCCTCTTTCCTTCATATAGCAAGCTCATTTTTGCCTTCCTCTTTTTGTTCCTGCTTTTTCAACAACTTCACTATTCCACAATACAATATTCCTTCACTCTATCCACCCCCCCCCCATTCCTATTTCTCTTTTTTCAGTTTATTATTTTAGGCCCAGTTAAAATAACATTGTCTTCATGAAACCTTCACTAATAATGCCAGTCCTCTTCATTTCTCCTGTCTCAATTAATTGTGTGCTTATGTTGGATGCATATAATCATCACTTTATTAAATTAGCACAGGATACAATGAGTATATAATACTATTTTTGGTATATCTATGTTTTGTCTTTCCAACTAGACTATAATTTTGAGTGAGCAAGGATTATGCCTTCTAATTCTCCCAATTTGTTGATTTTCTCAAAAATATTTTCATAGATCATGAAACATCCTATGCAGTAGTTTGATATTATGAGTATTAACCTAGATGAATTTAATGTGTCCTAAAAGCAAAAGTCCTAAAGCATCTCAAATTCTCTCATATGTTTTTCATATGGGATACCCACTATGTATTTCAATATTCCAAGTTTGAAACGCTAACAAATTTTCCAACAACACAACATATCATGTTATCATTATTATATTATTTGGAAAAATGTGGCTTAGACTTTTATTTCACTTTTTTTTTCAAAATAAATTTATTAGAACCTTATTTTGATGTCACCTCTCAAAGCATGAAATTTAGATTAAGGAAGATTATTTTTCAAAGTTTTTTTTTTTCCAAGAAGGCTGGTTATCCCAAATACTAGAAAGCATTATATGATCTATTTTTTTTTTTCTATTCCCTATTATGGTCCTTTTTTGTAATGGAAGGTATATGGAGAAGATGGTTGAAGAATGAGTAAAGTTAGACATTTGGTAACCTTAATTAACCTTTAGTATTTTCTCAAGAAGGATAACTCATTTAGAGTTAAATAAATATTAATGGTAAAGTTATTGTGAATTAACATTATTGTGTCTCT
This sequence comes from Antechinus flavipes, assembly GCF_016432865.1. Taxonomy (NCBI): domain Eukaryota; kingdom Metazoa; phylum Chordata; class Mammalia; order Dasyuromorphia; family Dasyuridae; genus Antechinus; species Antechinus flavipes. The sequence goes on from NC_067402.1 coordinate 175,715,989, forward strand.
TCTTTTTCTATAATTCCTTACTACTTAGAAAAAATATTTTAAAGGGCACTGTGTGTGTATTTGTGAGAGATGGGAAGAGGATGCTGATTTGTAAATGATTCAAATAAGGTATTTATACTTAGAACTGCTTTTTTACTTAAAAACACCCATTGGAAATTTCAAGAAAAGAAGGTCAAGCAAGCTGTTGAAATTTCCATTTGTTGTCTAGGTTGTCTGATTCGTTTTTGGATTGAATCAAATTGTTGACCACTAACCCATGGAAGTGGGGAAGGTAAATAAGAGGAGAATTATCTGGGAGGAGATAGAAAAGAGAGCCTAATTAACTCTCTTCTCTACCTTATTCTAGTTAGAAGTAAATATCATCTTTTAATTTAACCCTTTTCATATCTTGTAAAGGTAAATGTATTCTGCTTAGAAAAACTAATGTTAATGCCAGTGCCTTTTATTTTGTGTTATAGGAAAAAATAGGAAAATTGGAAATTGTGGGGGACTTTTTTCTTTTTTTTTTTCTGAAAGAGAAGAACCACAGGAGAAGGAAATGTAAAAGCAGACTATGAATCACAAATATTGCTTTGTTGAGATGCTTCTGTGTGATTTATAATACTCTCCACACTCTGGAAAATATTATATTTAATAATTCGCTTATATCTACTTTGCCTATGATTCCTGAGCCTCTTATTTTGATGATTTTTATTATTGTGGATTCTTCTTCCTTGAAGAGACTTAACTTTCTTACTCTATGCCATTATTGCATAATCTTCATGAGACTTTGTGGCCAATAAATGTCAACCCCAATGAGACAAGCCTCTCAAAAATTTACGCTCATTGGTCCACGTGTGATGGAAGTTCAGATCACTAGACCAAATACAGTGACTTCAGCTTGTCAGGATTTCCCAGACCTTTTCTTCTATGGCAAAATCCTTGAGAACCCTGGGTAACTGCTATTTCATAATGAATCACTGGTGTATCACTTAATTAAATTATTTTTATACAAAAATATCGCAACTTTACTTACACTAGCAGGTATTTCTCCCTTTCTTCTCCATTCCATACTTTTTAGATGTTGTCTTTCCCTATGGGAAGGCAAGCTCTTTGAGGAAAAAAGCTTCGTTTTTCTGCTTATTCTTATTCTTAGTACAATGAATGGCACGTGGTTAAGTGCTTATTCTCACTTTGTCTATCTAATGTGCAGTTGGACTAGACAGCATTTGAACTTTCTTATAGCACTACTTCTACACTAAATGGGATCATGGATCCCTAATCATGGATATTTTATAATTTGGACAAATACACGTATGATTTCTCACACATATACATACACAAGAAATTATTTTTATTTGCAAAAACAAAAACAAAAACAAAAAAACCCAAAAGGATCCAAAACTCCTTCACTATAATCTAGTGGATCACTTCTACTAGAAGACCATGAACATAGCTTGAACACTTTATGTAGTGTTTTTCTTTCACTTTGAATTCTGATTTATTTATTTATGCTTTCACAGAGAGATTGTTCTTTGAGCTAGACATAGGATTAACAGGTATGATGAAAGTTTCTCCCACAAAGTTTGCCAGCTTTGCCTCTCAAAGCTAACCTGTTTTCCCTCTTAAGCAGGTTTCTCTTTCTAGAAGTTCTCTTGAATATAAAGAACTGCAAATTGAGCTGATTTGTGAAACGTTCTGATTGTTTTTGTACAAATGTGGAATCTAGGAATTTCATAATGTGTTTGTGAGTGTGTGTGTGTCTGTGTGTGTATAAGCATGTATATGTCTCTTTAAAAATAAAAAAAGGTCTAAATCTGCAAGCCTGAAAGAGTTCTTTAGCAAAACAAAACAAAAACAATTTTTTGTGTGCTAACCACAGAAACAGGTTTTAAACCCATTAAAATATTTCATCCCATTATTTTTTTTGACCAATTGACCACAATATTAAAAATTCAATCATGGAGCAGCTGACAATTGCAGTTGCCTAATTTTATTTGAGTATTTTTTTTTCCTTTTTCCATTTTTCCATCCTGTTAGCGCTGCTGCCTGTGCCCAGACAGTAATGGGCTTCTTGTATGCCCACGACTGTTATGATCATGTAAATTTATTGGTGCTTAGAAGAAGCGAGCTATTAAAACATTACAACAGCCATTACAGCCGGGCTCGTGTTGGCTTTCGCTCCCAATGAACATATGCTTCCGAGTGAATGCCTAAACTCTTATTTATGGATTTAATTTAATATGCGGAAAGAATTCAAAATTAAATTTTGTGTCTGCCTCCAGAGAGTGTCAGTGTATAATAACATGGTAATTTTTACACATCTTTATGAGAAATGGGAAAATTAATTCTTTCTGACAAGTTGTAATTATTCGACTTGGAACAGTTGCAGCTGAGCAGTTTGCATGCCTGTTGTCTGGTGTTGCGCAGTGTAAGGGGAAAATGTGGGATGGAGATATATTGTGCATCTGAGAGTTTCTAATAGCTTCTGACATTTTAGCCTTGCATATTATCAGGGTGCTCTTTAAGGAGTGGGGCCATAATCTATTATGTTGCCTGGGACACATAGAGTTGCAATATATGGAGCAGCCTAGCGCAATAGAATTATTTCTAAAATGGGGTGGGGAGGAGAGAGAAATATCTCCTGGATCATCCTGTTGATTAACATAGAAGAAATTAAGATGACACCTTATAATCTTCAAATTCATATATTACTACATACCTATTTTAGCTTGCGTACCAAAGAAAAATATAATCTCTGAGCATACCACCAGAATTTGGTTAGATTTTACGAGTCAACATATAAAAGTGAAAGTAGTTTTATAACTAAGCTAGTTTCCAAGGGGAATGCCCATTTTTGGATTGTATTATCCTATGACTTAAGAATTGATTTTTAAATGTTCTCCAAAAGAAAAAAAAAGTTTCAAAATACAGCTAAACCAAAACACACCACTGGTTCCATTAGCAAATAAAATGCTGAACATGTTGTATGTGAAGAGAGTGCATGCTGATTGACAGGCCAGCCTGGTGGAGGTTGGTATAGTCTCTGTTGTGCAGGATCAATATAGATTTTTCAAAATAAATGCAAACTGCAGTGTTAAGAAAGTGTTTAGCAGATGAGCATTAGAAAAAGTACTGTCGTTAAAAACTAGTACGTTTTCTCTTTGCTTTGGTACCTCTATTGCAGTACACAGGGAAGTACAACTGTTGATTAAGTGGGTATCCCTCTGTTCTTTGAGTCTGTACAGTATAACTACTCTGACATCATGTTAAGAGGCACAGTCTTGCTAGAGGGCTATATTTAAGAAGAACTGTAAAGCTGAGTTCTAACCACTTGTGGCCACCAAAATAGCATGATACTTTTTGCATGTTAAGGCTGGAGTTCTGCCCAAGTTCTAATTGGGTAATTATATCCTACCTTGCTCACATTCCCTGCAGCTACCAAGTTCTTTCTGTCCCAAACTGCTCTACGCTGTGGCACACTATTAAACAGCTGCCCTTTCCACCTCAGAGGTGGCTGCATCTCACTGAGTCGTGGTGGTGTTTTTAATCCATGTAAGGAGTCCCTAATCCTGATAGGGATAGTATCCTTATATACTTCACCTTTTAGCCTTTCTTACAATTAGTGTTTTATTTTTTCCCACCTAATTATGAGATAGGAACCGTACTATTGTTTAAATGAGGGGAGCAAAGGTATATTAAGCATTGTGTGACAGTTCAAATAGCTCTAGAAGGGCTAGAAAATAATAAAAGTTGATTCTTAAGTCACTAACCTTTCCTCTGCATCATATCAACTCTGAAATTATTGGCTGCTAATATGATTGCTTTTACCTTTTAAGTGCTAAAATTTAGGAATTTTTGAATCACCACGACATGATAACAGTGCGATATAATGGAAAGATCCTTTTAATGGGAGTCAGAAAACTGACCCTAAAGCACAACTGTGTTAACTTAAGCAAGTCAGTGGAATCTCTGTTGTTTCTCTATAAAATGATAGTAGAGTAGCTAAACTCTTATTTAAAAATTCTTAAAGGGATTATATTCTGTTTTAGGTATTAGAGAAAGGAAAATAAGTATACATTCAAAACTCAAGGTACAGAGAGTTCAGGTGGCAGGAGTGAGAAACCAGATGGGGGAGTATGCGAGCTAAATTTTGGGTGCTGCTGGAATTTGAAGGGGAATTCAGGAGCCTTCTAAGACACAAGAACCCACAAACGCCTTCAGATCTTCTCAATGATTGGGGTGATGGGGAGAAAGTCAAGTAACTATTTCTTTCCTATCTTTCATCACTAAATTCTTGAAAAGAAAGATAATGATCCTTATTGCTGATTTTCATGTAAATTGTCTTGTTTAATGCTTACCACATCCCTGAGAGTTTTTAATTTTCATTTCACAGATTAGAATACTAAGACTCATAGAGCATGTGCCTTGCCCAAGATCAGAAAACTAGTATATCCAAATTCTTCTTGTTACTAATCCATTATTTCTTGTATCTACATTATGCTATCTCTAAAGGAATTCAATAATTGTGGAACATAAAATTGTGGTCTGTACTTGCTGCCTCTACTTTTTCACCACCAATATTTTTACCTCTTGTCATTTAGTTTCATGTAGAACATTCTATTGAAACTTCTTTCTCAAAGATGATCTCTTCCAAATCAGTAAATATGTTGATCTTTTGTAAATCTTCATACTCTGAAATCTCATCTTCATGTTGTACTTATCAAAGCTTTCTACATCCTTCTTTTCTTTGACTCAACACTATCTTGATTCTTCTACCTTTCAGACTGTTTTGTTTGTTTTGTTATTTTTTTTTTCCTTCCTCCAAACCCATAAATACCTTTGAGTTCTGCTTCTTGTCTTGATTCTCTTTCTTTACCCCCACCTTTGTTGATCTCAATAAAGTAAGAGAATTGGATATCAAATCTAAAGACCTGGATATCAGGTATATTACTGGGCAAGTCATTTAATCTACACATTTCAATTTATTCAACAATTAAATAAAGGTATTTAGCTAGAGAATGTCTATGATAGTTTAGTTTCAAATTCCAACCTTGAAAAATTATCATAACTATGAAGATGACTTCCAATATCCTTAGATATCTAGAATTCATCTTTTTTTCTGACTTCTCTTCCCATATTTTCAAATACCTGCTATGCCTATATGCACTTGGGTATTTCACACCCAATATATATAAAATTTAACTCCTCACTACTCCCTTCTAACAGTCTCTTGCTCTTTGTTTCTCTATTTTTATTGATGGCAATTTTTCTTAAATTCAGATTGAATGATTAAATTCAGAATGAACTCCCATATTCAGTCAATTCTACTAATTTTTATTGCCTCTAGAATAAAATATAAAGCTCTCTGTTTAGCTTTTAAAACCCTATTCAACCTGACCTCAACCTATCTTTCCAGTTACCTTGAACATTACTCCCTATTCTATAGTCTGTGAATCAGCTCAGTCAGCCAAGACAAGAGGGAGGAGGAGGGAAGTATATAATACAGAAAAGCAAGACATGAAGGACAACTAAATACTTGGAGTTGGAGTTAGTAATAGATATGATGCTCTTCTTGTAAGAATTATAGCTGTACTTTAAAGAAATATTCACTTCTTATGCTCCAAGGAATGATGTTATAGAAGTGAATCTGGAGAACAGTCATCTAGTCATGTTCAGAGACAGAAGAAACAATGACGCTAATGACTTCTTGCTGAGGGCAACTCATGATTGCCTAGAAATAATAATAAAGCAATCTGCTGCATCCCTTAGGCATTTATCAGTTACCTGAAAGAGAACCTCTTTGGAAATTGTCAAACCTGACAACCATGACCACTTCTGGTGAGTCATGTGGGTGCAAATGATACTGCCAGAAGGAAGCTAGAATTATGGTTATGAAGTCCTGGGCAAGGTATTATTTTAGTAATATAGGTTATGTTTTAATAACAGCTGCCAGTTTAAGATAGGACTTTTAGAACAGATCTGACAAGTGAACAAATGGTTAAGAAATAACATCTGAAAATGGAGTTGGCAGAAATAGAGAATAAGTTAGTTCATTGCTTAGAATAGTGTACACCAAACTGGACAGGGTTACATGCATGTATGTACACATATATTTACATGTATGTATATAAAAATGTATGTGTATACAGCATACACATGCCTTCACAATATATCTATATGTATCTGTCAAAAGGATTTAAAAAAAAACTGAAAAAGGGGAAATGAGAAAATTGCTATAAAATTCTGAATTAGAGATCACACAGAGAGTAGTAGGTACAATATAAGAAAAAAGGTATGTAAAAAAAAATATTGGGAAAAATATATGAGAAGACAATTATCAATAAAGCCTATAGCCATATATATATATATATATATATATATATATATATATATATATATATATGGCTATAGGCTTTATTGATAATTGTCTTCTATGTATATATACATATTCATATGTGTGAATATGTATATACATATATGTGAATATGTATGTGTGTGTGAAATATATATGATAAATAAGAGATAGAGATCTTAACACAAAGAGTAAAATTTGATTTGATATTTATTACTGCAACATGAGACAATGGATTTATGACTTGAATGTAGCTACTGAAAGGATGGGATATTTAAAAACTAATTTATAAAAGACGTAATGAAGCAGAATTAAATACTATAAAGATATACTCATGTTTTAAAAAATTCCCAAACAAGAAGCTGGAAGCATAATAGAGAGAACTGAGGGAGAAATAAATACAAGATTATCATAGGAGTACACTGAAGACCACTTGGACAGAGGAGAGAATAAAGATTTTAATAAACAGACAACAAACCTGACACAAAATATGATATAAAAGTGATTTGTCATTACTAGTAGTGATATTCTACTTTTATATCTCCATTTGAGAGAAAGTATTGAAAAAAGGGATAAAGAGCGGGTTTCAGAATCAGGAAGATCTGAAGTTAGTCCTGCCTTGGACACAAATTGACTATGTGAACTTGAAAAAGTCATTTAAGCTCTCAATGTCCTAGGACCCCAAATTCTTTAAACTGGGCTTTGGGACCCTACCTGGGGGTCTCTTAACTGAATGTGGGGGTTACAAAATTATAATTTATTATAAAAAATTGATTTGTATGCTTATATGACCAGGGTCATGTAAAATTTTCTCTGGCAAAAAGAAGTCTTGAGTGGAAAAATTTTAAGAAGTTTTGCTTTAGACTGCTAAGACAATCTATTGCAGAGAAGCTTCTAGCTTGAATTTTTTGAGAATTTCTTTGCCTCAAAATTTCCAATATCATTGTAGTCTTAAGTCTATTACTATCTTTTCTCCAAATATCATAACATGCCAAGGCAGAAAAAATGATAAATTTTGATTTGCCTCAATGATCATTTATCATTAAAAATGTAGCAATCATTCTTTATTTTCACTTTTTCCAAATCCTAGGTATAGAGTTTCCTCTGAGGCGCCGGGATATGTTTCTCTTCTCAAATATTACAAGCTAAAGTTTCCACATGAGGTTTTCCTCTACATGTGATTAGGTACCAATAACATCCATCCAATTTCATTTAGCCAGTGATCATCAGTTAGCTTTTACAAAGGCATATTTACTTTGAAAATAAAGAAAGAACAAGGATACAAACATTACCACCCCTCAATATATCAGGGGTATACAGTTTCTCCTGTATTATGTTGGCCAAAAGGTACAATAGGCTCAGATATAGAACAGTTTCTACATAGTACTGTTTCCACCAAATTCCCATCCAAATACAGCATCACTACTAGATAAGTCCTCATCTCAGCTATATGTGCATTGAAACTGAGAAGTTGCTCCTCATTCCTAGCTACTTGGAAGTATGGATGCTGACTGCCTACAAAAACCAACAGGGACAATTGGAATCTTAGGATGCATTTGTAGGTCTCTTGGTCTTTAAAAACTTACAGAGTTACAGTTCCACCTTATGAAAAAGAAAAATTCTGCAACAGGCACTTTGGCTTGTATTTATTTAATCATATTTCAGCTTCAGAGAGAGGGTACTATATACCACTTCCTCCTGATGGATACTATTAGGGAAGGAGTAAAATCAAAAGCTACTGTCCAGATGTTGTCCAAGAAAGAAAGTGATGGAGACCGACAACTTTTGAAAGCCTCCATAATCAAAGACATTTCAATTAATTATACGGTTAACTGACCAAAACCAATTATAGAATATCTACCCATGGTTCAAAATCTCTCCATGGTCCTTCTGTTAAACTTCATTGTGACTCTCCAGGAAGTACACTCTCAGTCTTCTTCCAAGTTGGTTATTTCATCTGCTGAGCATAGCAATGCTCTGTGTGGGCTCATAAGAACTGAGCTTATTGGCAAGCATTTTGTTATGAAAAAGATGCAAGTATTACACAAAATAATATTCTTCATCTGAATCTCATCCAAAAGAAGAAACTGGTTATTGACATAGAAATAGAGCTATCATAGGTCCCTTGAATTATCTCTCATTATTTAAACCTATTTGTATTAAAAATCCACTCACAGTGATGCCCCAAGCCCTTGTTATTGTTTTCCTTTTTACCTGAAATTCTTTCCATTGAATCTTACATAGGTTAGTTAGTAGTAGTTCTTATTGTTTATATTTGAAATTTGCTAAATTGGCTAGTCCCCAAAAAAGTCATTAATGGATAGATCTGAATTTTAAAGGTAGAATCTCTAGTGGGAGTTTTATCCCTCACCTGATTGAAGTTATCTTTATCATCGAGTTGAATCAAGGCAGAGATGACATTCTTATCAAATTTGCAAAGGTCATAAAGCTAAAAGGTATAGATAAGCCACTGTATGAAGTATTAAGATCTAGCAAGTTCTTAACCTGCTAGAATTGTTGACAGAAAATAACTAAATTTAGTAAGAATAAATATAAAATGTTTACTTCAGATTCCAAAAAGAACTTTATCCTTATATGACTAGATAGAAATGATAAAACAACAATTTTTCAGAAAATGACAATAAAAATCATCATTGTGACATAGCAACCAAAAAAAAAAAAAACTCCTCAATCTCTAAAAAAGATTTTGTACTTCATTAAGAGTATACTATCTACAATGAAGGAGATTATAGTTTCACTGTTCTTGAATCAAATCACATCCAAGGTATTAAATAGTTCCATTTTAAATGTCACATTTTAAGAAGTAAATTGGGAAATTATTCTATGGTCAGAGGTAAAAGATGGTAACCATGATGGTGAGAGGCATTTAGACATAAGATTTGGTTGAAAGAACTGAGCTTGTTTAGCCAGGAGAAGCAAAATAAAATTAAGGAAGACATGATGGTTGTCATCAAATCTTTAAATGGTTTCCATGTTAAAAAAAAAAAAAATAAGGACAAGATAATGTAATGAATATGGGTTGCAGAATATAAAATTGAAATTCAATATGAGGAAGCACTCCTAACTACCAAAGTTGTTGAAAAGTGGATCAAAGGATCACAGATTGCCTGAGTTCAAACTCTAATTTCTTCTTCTTTGACTTCAAGTAAATTACTTGACTTTCCTATTGGCTTTCTGAACTATAAAATGAGAAGGTTAGATTAATCACTCCTTGAGGTGACTTTTATTTTTATATCTGTGATCTCACAACAAAGGTTTTCAGTCAACTATCTGTGATTACATGGTAGGATTTTAAGAGACTAGTTCTTTTTAAGTATCTCCAGTACTAGATGTCCTCTCATTTCCATGACCCTAGTATGTAGTAGGCTGATATTAGATAAAGGAATGAATGGAGGAAGGAAGAAGGAATAAAAGGGGAGGAATGAGGAGAGGAAAAGGATGAAGAGGGGAAGGTGGAAAAGAAAGAGAGGGAGAGACAGAGATAGAGACAGAGACAGACACACAGAGAGAATAAACATTTTAAAGCGCTACAATACTAACCAGTAAATTGGAAAGTTGAAAACATTAATTCTCTCTTAAGCATTTAAAAATGAAGGCCTATGCACATAATCGCATTCTCATTTAATAGGCTAATATAGGTTAAATAAAGGAATGAATGGAGGAAGGGAGGAGGAAGAAAAGGGGAGGGATGAGGTGAGGAAGAAGAAAAGGGGAAGGAGAAGTGATACAACCTTTTTTTTTTTTTTTTTTTTTTTTTTTTAATATTGCTTTCCTTTTTCTGGCTCCTTTGTTCATTCCTAACTCAAATATAAAGTTTTAAAATGTGCTAAAAACATTTTCATATGTTCTTCATTCTCTTGGACACTCCATTATCACATGACTTTGTCCTAATTGAATTTATGATTGTTATATGTGAAATTGTGACATACAGTTATATATAGTGTACATGTATATATAAATTATAATAACAATTAGATAATTATACACATGTATATTTAAATGCAATAGCATATGCATGACTACATATGTGTACAATATATGTATGTCTATAGAAAAAAGGTGCATGCAATACTGTATTTTTGAGTTGAAGTTATCATTGAAGCAAAACCATGTTTATAGGTATAATCAATCCTAGATAACACTTTCAAATTGCTTTTTTTCCTATTTTTTCCTGACTCTATATGTTTTAAAACAAGGTTAAACATTTTTTCTGACATCCTTCTCCCAAAATTTCGTGATGTCCAAATGCTTTTTAAACATTTTAATTTCTTTCTGTTCTATTTCTTTTGCCTATAGTGTGCATGCATGCATGCATGTGACAATATGCATGTGTGTTTGTGTGTGATACCATCCATTGCATCAGGGGAATTCTTTTTCCCCCTCTTAAGATGGAGCCCATCAAACAGTTCTTTTAAAATATGTTTCCACCCTCCCTGCCATCTCCTTCCCACCTTCCCAACTCCCTCACCTCAAAAAATGCCATTGATGGGATCGTATGCTCTTTGACTCAATTTAAACACCAGTATTTTCCCTTGCATTTATCACTGTGTGCAGAGCCAGAATATTTCAGAAGCAATGCTTTAAAAAAATTACCTTACCATCTCAGAATTCATGAAAAAGGATCCCATTAGCTAAATGCCCGGCTCAGTGAGACCGTGTAATTTGTCCCAAAGTGGAACTCTCCCCCTTTCTAATTTGCTTGGAGGTTACATGTGTAACCCTGCTCCTACCACTGCAAACAGGGCATGTCAATATTTTTGGTTTGTGCTATATATCAAAACCATGATTATAATCATTACATCCCTATCTGCATTTCTCGGTTCTCTGTTTTCTTTTTAATTAGGTTATAAAACAATTAATTAACACCACGTCTTTTTAGAACTCCCCTAGTGGGCCTGAAGCTGTTTGTTCTCTCCGGACTTGTGGGGAGGGGCTCCTTGGGAATCTCATTTGATTTATAGCAGGGTGAAGGTCAGATGCAAACAGTTCTTGGTCCTCTACTGTTGCTTTCTTTTGTGACCTCTCCAGCATTGTTTGGTTTCTTCCCTCCCCGTACCCCCTTTGTGCTTTGAAGTGAGGCACACCAGGTGTTCCTGTTCTGAATTACACATGAAAGAGCCACATCCCTGGACTAATTAACTAGTAAACTGCACCCACCTCCCCTGGGCTTAATTGATGCTGCTCTTAAAAGGGGAAGGCAGCCCCTCATCCCCCTGATTTCACACCAGAGCCCTGTCTTCTTTATCTCTCTTAAATGTAGAGGACCTTCCAAATTATTTTGACTGGCTTGGTAGGACACCAGAGTCTGCAACAGAGTTCATAAAACAATTACTCAGGATGAAAGGAGCTGATTCTGGACATTTTTAAATGACTACCAACTCTTATTTTTAACTGTTGGTATTGCTCTTTCTCCAGGGAGAAACATGTGCCGAGTGATCCACTTGTTCAAAGTAGCAAGACCCAGAATCTCTCTGCGAACCCTCCGCAGTGCTGTGGTTGGCTATCCGTGCTTACCAAGGCATAGCAGGAAAGCACCACTGCCAGCCAGTGTTTCTGTCAATTTGTTTTATTGCAGTTTGGGGAATGTGCTTCTTTTTAGAGTTGATGGGATATTCGACTGGATAAACATTCATTGCATAGCTCTTCTGTTGTAGGCACTGAGGGATATACAAAGATAAAGAAATTGAACTCCTATCCCTCAAGTACCTTACCACCTAGTAAGAGGAAGAAACACATACAAAAGCAAATATCATGCAAGCCAGAGTCTTAAAAACTCCTGAGAAGTCTGAATAAACTGCTACGAGAGGCTAAAGGTCTGACTTTTCAAATTGTCTCATCTCATCACATTGGCCAGTGCCTTTCAAAACATTTTAGGAGATTTTACTTGAAAATGACATTATTAACTTAGAGCTAAGAATCAAACTTTAGTAGTTGGATTTGATTGCTAGTCAGACATGATTTCAATACCATTTTAGGAACTTTGGAGATCGTGTATTTAAATCCTTTCATTTTATAGATGAGGAAAACTAAAGTCCAATAAAAAGTTGAAGCAACATACCAAGATCACACAGTAAACACCAGAACTGGGAGTGAATCTAAGTCTTTGACTAGTGTTCTTTGCACTATACTAAAGTGTTTTGCTTTGCTTTGTTTTTGTTTTGTTTTGTTTTTTGTTTTTTTCTGGATAGTGGGCCTGTTGATAGAGGAAATATGTAATCAATCTATTGATGTTCTCATGGGTTAGGTATAGATAAAACACAAAATAGAACATCACACATGAGCATTCAAATGAATTTATAGACACAAAAACATACATATTCCAAAATATAATGGGAAGCATTATGAACAGGAGATGTGATGTGGTATAGCTATCCATCAGTAATACATTATCACCACTCACATGGGGACTATTCAAACCCCATTCATTCTCTAGGATTTATTTGTTGATCTTAAACTGAAAATCTAAGTTTCTAGATATAGACCACTTTTCCTGTTTATGAAAAAACTCACGACACAAGCTCTTGAGCCGACATCAATTGTGCTTTCTATTTACACAAGTAGCCACTCACAAGATAACACAACCACATGGTGATTGATATTTATAGAATGAGCCACTGACTATGATACTATTCAGATTTTAAACATAACCATTTATTTAACACTATGGTAAAATTGTATTATATGGTTACTAATATATTAAAATAAATACATAAATAATAAATATATCAAATGCACACCTGGATCCTACTCTGCTACTAGTTCATTCAATATCGAAGTGAGCCTACAGAGGAAGCTGGAAGAAGGAAGGAGAATTTATAATTCTTTCCTGAAAGCTTTGATGTCATTGGTCCATTTAGAAACGGCATCATGATAAGAGCCTCCTCTTTTTCTCATTACTTAACTGTTAGCTCTTATCACCTTTCAGATGATTCTTTTCTTTAACATAACAGAAGCTCTTTCAATTTGCCATCCCTGTTAAAAAGACATTTAGAAAATGTTAAGTTTTCTTAAATAAGAGTAAAAGTTCTCTTTAGGCCAGAGAAGTTCAAAACTCATCCAAATGACCATTTCTGGGACATACAGATGAGAACAATCTCTCAATCACTCATTCAAGTGCTTCATTGTCCAATCAGAATGGAGCTCTCTATCACACAGTTCACCCTTAATTCACTTCACCAAAAAAAACAAAATTAATTTTTCTTATAAAGCCAAAAACAAAGAACAACATCTCTCACGTGAAATTTTTTCACTTCTCTTGAACCCTAGGAGTACTCAAGAGTACTTGCTCTCCCTGAAGTTTTTGTCTAATGAATCAGTTATCTATCTGAACAATCATGAATCCCTTAATAAAAGCCTTCTATAAACTGATTGCTTCCAATTGCCACAACTCCAACAGATTTCAGTAATACTGCCTTATCTTCAATTCTTCTCATTAAAAAAAAAATTCTATAATATGTTTTATTTCTTCCAAATTCCTACATATACATATTTTAGTGACCTAAATGAGATCCTTCTGACTCTTAATCACTCACCTTTCATTTCAAAAGTTACAAATCCTCAAATTTCTCCTTTCAAATTAATAGTCATTTAAAAAAATATAACTTAATCTTTAGATTTTTGATTGCTCTTTTTTAAAAATTATTTACCAACTTTGCTAATAAAACAGTTATATGTAAATAAGTTTCAGTATTCATAAATTCTTGCAGCTCTAAAGGCTTCAACATAATCCTTAATGTCTTTGGTATTCTTTTTTTTTTTAATTTTCCATAGTCACATGTAAAAACAACATTTCTTTTTGATTACACCTCACTTTTAGTGGAAATTTATATGGATTATCATTTAGAGGATTTTTTCATGTGAGTCATATATATGACTTTAATTTCTTCATTTGATAATTGTCTGTTCATAACCTTTAACCACTTATCAATTGGGGGATTAATTTGTATTCTTATAAATTTGACAGTTCTTTATAGAAATAGGGCCTTTATCAGAAACTCTGGCTGTAAATTTTTTTTTTTCCCCAGCTTTCTGCTTCCCTTCAAATCATGGCTGTGTTAGTTTTGTTTATGCAAATACCTTTTAATTTAATGTAATCAAAGTTATCCATTTTGCATTTCATGATGTTCTCTAGTTCTTCTTTGGCCATAAATTCTTCCTTTCTCCAAAGATCTGAGAGATAAACAAACTATGCCTTGCTCTCCTAATTTGCTTATAGTATCATCTTTTATGTCTAAACCATGAACCTATTTTGACCTTATTTTGATAAGGGGTTTGAAATGTAGATCTATGCCAAATTTCTGACATATTATTTTCCAGTTTTCCCAACAATTTTTGTGAAATAGTGAGTTCTTATCCTAGAAGCTGGAGTTTGGGGGTTTATCAAATACTAGATTTCTATAGTCACTAATTATTGTGTCACGTGTATCTAACCTATTCTTCTGGCTCACTACTCTATTTCTTAGCCAGTACCATGTTTTTGATGACTGCTGCTTTATAATAGAATTTTAAGTCTGGTACTGCTAGATCACCACCTCTTGTATTTTTTTTTTTCATTAATTCCCTTGATATTCTTGACCTTTTGTTCTTCCAGATGAATTTTGCTTTTATTTTTTTCTAACTCTATAAAATAATTTTTTGGCAATTTGATTGGTAGGCCACCAAACAAATAGGTCAATTTAGATAGATTTGTCATTTTTATTATATAGTTCACCCTATCCAACAAGTAACTAATATTTTCCCAATTGTTTAGATCTGATTTTATTTGTGTGGAAACTGTTTTGTTCATATAGTTCCTGGGTTTGTCTTGGCAGGTAGACATCCAAATATTTTATTTTATTTACAGTTATTTTAAATGAAATTTCTCTTTCTACCTCTTGCTGCTAGGCTTTCTTAGTAACATATAGAAATGCTAGTTATTTGTTTGTGATAATTTGTATGTCCTGAAACTTTGCTAAAATTGTTCATTTTTCAAGTTTTTGGATGATTTTAATAAATAAAATATTTCTATGACTTAAAATAGCAAACTATTCCCACAAAAGTAAGGGATCATTCTATATCTCTCAAAGGGGTATTTGTGTCTCTTAATGCATATCAGAGTTTATTTTCTATCCCCATTTGACACCTTTTCAAAAATCATGTTTCATCCTACAAATATAATATTTTAATTAAAACAAAGTTATTTTCCTATTCCCTCTAGACATCAAAATATTCATATGTAACAGTAGTAATCCTTTTATTTATACAAAATTATATTTCTGCCTCTTTTATCATAGAATTGCTCTATCTAAAAAGAGATTCAAAGAGGCAGTATATATTATATATGCACATGAATATTCTATAACAAGAAATATTGTTTTATTTATATTCCTCAGAGTGGGGAAAGATAATACTTATAGTTATAAATTTTTAAAAACATGAAATCATACTTATAGCCAAAAATAAGAAGAAATGTAGTCATATAGAGATCAGTCATTATGGAATGCACTACAATAGTTAAGGTTGTTATTCCACTTTCTACAAGAAGCCTCCTCTAAACTCATCTTTGTTCTAGGGCTTCCCCTATATTAATTAGTATATTTACTATTTATTCTATATATAGTTTGCTTTGAAAATATTTGTTTGCATGTTTCTCTCTCATGAAGTTGTAAGATTCTCAAGAGTAAAGACTGTTGTCTCTTTTTATTTATCCCCTGTACTCTGCACAGTGTCTAGCCACAAAGTGATTAACAAATGATTGATTTATTGTTGTCTGTGCCCAATATAAAGATCAAGTAGAATTTTCTACTGTTATGCATTGACTGCATAATGTTTGTAATTTTCATATCTATAATGTGAATAGTCAAGGTGTTGATATTGTCATCATAGAGTTTGGAAGCACATGGGTCTGAGAGTTAAAGTGATTGCTTTTCACAGTTACAAATTTAGCATATATCAGAACTGGGATTCATATATAGGTATTCTGAATCTAGGTTAAATGTTCTTTCTGCTGCTCAGTGATGTTTCTGGTTCCTATTCTGATGGGATACATAATCTTGTAGAAGAGCAAATAACAATATTATAAAGTCATTGGATTACCTGTTGTCTAACAACAGAAATAAAGCTCAAACTAAACTCAAGTAAAATATGAACCAAACCTCAGAATTTCAATAGCAACATATTTTATAGTCTTCAAGAGGAAATCATGAAATCAAGAGCTGATTATTCACTATTTACAAGAAATTTAGTTCATTTGCAAAAGCCTGAATTTAATTAAATACTTACTATGTTCAAGGATCTTTATTAGATTCTTGAGTTGTTGTCCTCAAGGGAAAAAAAAAAATATATATATATATATATATATATATACACACACTCACATACATATATATGCGTGTGTGTGTATATCGCATATATATGTATATATGTATATATAACATATACATACAAAAGAAAATAGATGATAGATTGATAATGATATCTCTCAATATAGTAAATACAGATTGGAGAGATGAGAAAATGAACAACTGGCAAGATCAGGAAAGTCCAAACCTAGAAGGAAAATATAGAGCTTAATAAAACTTGATAGAGAAAAAAGATTTTATCTCTGATGGCTTAAGAATGGAAATATTAAGGCACATTCAAATTTTCCAGCTTTCACATATGAGCTGGAAAATTTCATAAGTACCTATATAAAAACTGATCAGTTTCTAGGCATAAAGTAATCATGAACAAATATACAAAGACAAAGAGGATGTATGCATCCTTTACAGATTATATCAGAATTTTAAAAATAATAAATATAAGAAACATGATAAAATGTCTAGAGCTATATGGAGTCTAAGTATGACAGTCTGAATAATAAATGTGTTATAGAACAAATAACAAAAGTAATTATATAAGAGAAAATGATACCAATGTGATAATTTGTTGAAATATATGAGATTCAGTTAGAGTTTTCAGAAGAAATTTTGAAAATACATCACAAAATAGGGGAAAATTTAAAAATGAACTGAGGAGGTCATTTAAAAAATATAAAGTAAACTGCAGGTGATGTTGTAAATGTAAGAAAAACACAGTTATATTTAGCTTCATAGAATTCAAGTCCAAATCATGCTTCTGTCACTTACTACTTGAATGATCTTTGGTAAGCCTCTTTATCTCTACAGTTCAGGTTCTCATCTATAAAATGAAGGAGTTATATTTCTAAGGTATGAGTTTCTAAAATCTTGTATGGGTCTAATTTTTTTTTTAAATATTTAATTTTTTAAGCTTTAAAATGAAAAGGATTAAAAAGCTGAATAAACAAAGCCATTATCTTTTTTTAAAAAAAACTCATAAAATAAATCATTATATTATATGATCAAAAAAAAAGAGAGGAAAGGAAATGACGAAAAATGCATACAAGAACAAGGTGAATTTACCATAAAGAAAATAGAAAATAGATTGTGGGAATCTATTATCCACAAGTGGATGACAGAATAAATGAGAATTCAAATTGAATGAGTAACTACAGGAATATAAGATGCAAAGTGGTAAACAAGAAAAAACAAAAACAAAATAGAAGTCTTAAACCATCTATTCTCAAAAAAAAAAAAATTGAGGAAGCTATTAAATGAACTGCTACAGAGGGAGGCAAAAAGTAAATTAAGTCAAATGTATGACTTTGGGACTTAGAGAGATAAAATACCACATATGGAATCACCAGGAAAACAGATATAAAATTGAAGCAATCATATAGATTACCTCCACTCCTATCCCAGACCCACTATCATGTTCTTCTGATTCTCTTTGGCTATGATTTGAACAGTGACTGGATTGCTGTTAGTGTTCTGCTTCTGATAACGCCCCCTCCCCCCAAGAAGATCATTCAAATATAATGTTAATTAAAATCATTTATGTCTCCTAAAGACTTTTATATTAAGTTTTTGAATGTTTTTTGGCAAGTATGGTTTTTCAGATGAATCTGTCTGCTTCTTAAAATGTAGATCCAAGACCACATGCATTCTGTATAGCTCATCTTTTTCCTCCTGAATAAGCTTTGAGCAGTCTTTACTTTTTCCACAAATTTTGAATTATATTATGTTTAATATGCCCAGTGATTTACCTTTACCTTAATTTTATCCAGCAGCAAGAAGGGCTGGGAAATAAAAGTTATATGATGGAAAGAAAACTGGACTTGTATTTAGGAGGCCTGGATTTGAATTCTGGCCTTGTTAATTATTATTTATGTAACCTTTGTGCAAGGCACTTTTAACCTAGGTTTAATTTTCTTTATCTCTAAAAAGAAGGGTATAGGCTACACGATCTCTAAAAATGTTTTATTTAAAATCCTTTCAATCTCTGCGTAGTAATTTATTATGCTTTAGAAGATAACAACTAGTAATTGGGAAAAGGGCTTATTTCTAGCTTAGATGGATTGGGTAAGTCTTCATTAGAACAGGTGAGATTTGAGATAAGCCTTGAAGAAGGGGAAGGATTTCAACAGACTAATACGGCAAATGACTTCTCAGACATACCTACAATTCTCATCAAACTAGTAAAGTTTGAAGATTAGCAATAAAATATGCATTTTAGTTTCAAATAAATGCTTGGGAAATGTTTTTCAAGGGAACAGCTTCTAACAATTTCTTAATAGAGAAAATTTCTTAGGAGGGCAATAGAAAATTATGTATATAGAAATGGAACTCAAAACTGTATACATGGCATTAGGGAAAATTTTACAAATAAAATCTTCAGGTTTTGATTTTTTTTTTTTTTGGTAGAGACTCCACAATGATTTAGTATTGAGCAGATTTTTCCCAAGCCCTACAAGAAGATATGTCCCTCAGTAATTCTCTATGTTCTTTTACCATATTGCTAGTATTTTTGTTTTTGTTTTTCAAAATAGAAGTTTTATTGAAATGGTATCATGATTTATATATTTTAAAGAAAATCAGAATTATATTACTTAATTTATAGAATCGGTTGCATGTCTTGAGAAATCAGCATTTCCTTCCTTTTCTTATATAGAACTCAGCTTCAATACTGTCCAAATTAAAGCACTGAAATTCATTTTCTCTCTCTCTCTCTCTCTTTCTATCTCTCTCTCTCTCTCTCTTTTTCTCTCTCTCTCTGTCTCTCTCTGTCTCTCTGTCTCTGTCTCTGTCTCTGTCTTTCTCTCTCTCTCTCTCTCTCTCTCTCTCTCTCTCTCTCTCTCTTTGTCAATCTCTGTCTCTCTGTCTTTCTGTCTTTCTCTCTGTCTCTCTGTCTCTGTCTCTCTCTGTCTCTCTGTCTCTTTCTGTTTGTCTCCCTCTTTCTTTCTCTCTCCTTCCCTTCTTCCCTCTTTTTCTTTCTCCCTCTTGTAAATATTAATTAAAAGTAATTTTTTGCACAAGTCTGAGTATTTTGATCTCATTTAGAATGAAATATATTTTATGCCTATTGATAATAACTATCTAGAACTTATTTGAAAAAGAGGTTTAAATTATATAGAATAAAACTTCATTATGGTTGTATTTTCAATAAATATTTCTCTAAGTTATTCAGGAGCAGATCGGTGGCATAGTGGACATATTGGCAGATCTAAAGTAAAAAAAAAAAAAAAAAAAAAAGTCCAAAAATCTGTCCTCAGACATTTGCTATGTTTTTGGACTTAAGAAAGTCACTTAACCTTGTTTACTTCATTTATAAAATGACCTAGGGAAGAAAATAGCCAACCACTTTAGTACCTTTGCCAAGAAAATTCTGAATGGGGCCACTTAAGAGCCAGATACATAAAACAACTTAACAAAAACAACAAAATAAATTATTCTGTGCTTAAAAGTATTATCATCCATCTAACAGATTTTGCCTTTCATAGTGATAACATGAAATTGTCATGGCTGCATATTTGTAGATTAAAAGTAGTCAGATGTTCTTATAAATAATTATCATAATCCCATTGAGCCAATAGTTTTAAAACCTATATATGTGAATAAAACCTACACATATAAAGAGTATAGCAATATCAGATATTGTCATTGACATCTGTGATTCACATTCATGAGAATCATATTTGAATGAAGAGTTAAAGTATTCCTAAAGCATTTATTATATGCAAAGCATTAATGATATAAATATAAAGGATAACCCCTGATCTTAAGAAGTTCATATTTACATGAAAGGTTTAGGATGTATATCAAATGAGAAAGTCCTTGGTTCTTAGAGTAGATGCAAAGTAAATGTTCATACTTCTTCCTTAATATAATTACCATTAGGGAAATCATGATGGTTTCTGATGCTGAACTTTTAGGCCAATGGCAAGGACCCTGGTGACAAAAACTTTCCTTTTTTTTGGGGGGGGGTCTTCAGTATCTATAGTGAGAGTACCTGCAGGAGCAGTTGCTAGGTTTCATCTCCATAAGGGTTCTTTCCCATGATAATGGTTTTAGGCACTGGGCTATAAAAATTGCTGTTCCTAAGGTTTTTGTTATTTCAGGTCTTGGTCTTTCACCATAAGGATCTCAGGGAAAATGGTGATCATGGTAATGGTTGTGGTTTAACTCACCTGGCACTTGCTGCCTCCTCTTTCTTCCTTGGGTGGCCCTTGCATTTTTCAATGAGACTCAATTATTTGCTGTATGTGTGGCAGGTGGTTGATTGACAGCTGGTAAGGGATGGATAAAACTTTTTCCATAGGAGTTGTTTCCATTTTTGTTGATTAAGAGGGCCCCAGACTAGAAGCAACATTGGTGATCTTGGAGATACTGCTATTTCCAAGGCTCTTGTACCTACTTCCTTGCAGGTAGTGAGTGGTTTGTCAACAGATGTTGATG
Organism: Antechinus flavipes; assembly: GCF_016432865.1. Classification (NCBI taxonomy): domain Eukaryota; kingdom Metazoa; phylum Chordata; class Mammalia; order Dasyuromorphia; family Dasyuridae; genus Antechinus; species Antechinus flavipes. The sequence goes on from NC_067402.1 coordinate 175,737,115, forward strand.
ATAGTGATAAGGAAATGGGCCTCCTCTGCACAATGTTTTTCCCACCAATAATGGTTATGGAGACTGGGCTAATAGGAGTTTTCAATAAAAATCCCACAATGATGATTCATTTTGACATGAAAAGTCCCTGATGCTTAGTGCTTTTGCCAATCAAGGCAACCTAGAAACTTAAAAGACTGTATTTATTATCTGAAGATTAAACTAGAAATGTGGAAAAGATCACTCATTGAAGGAGATGACTGTTAGATATTGACTTTTTTTTGGCTATGGCAAGTTAGATATCAAAAATGCTTTCTTTTCTTATAAAATACCGGTGATATTAAGATAACTTGTAAATTTTGTGTTTTTGTGCTAAAGTTGAATAATTGATTTTTAAAGTTAAGAATTAAGGTAAATACTGTTACTATTATTTCTCAGATTAGTTCTTATTTTTATCTTTTATATTAATATCTTCTTTCCAATCACATGTGGTTTATTTCTATACTGACTTTTATCATAAATGAGAGTTTATATTTTTGTAGGATTAGAAAGATGAACTTGATGGTTGCTCATTTTTTTCATGTGTCAGAGATAGATTAGCACAAATGGACATAAAATATCAATTGGGCAGAAAACAGCAATGATGATTTTCATTTACATAGGACTTAAAGTTCCAAAGTACATAGGAAGGAGTGTGATTTAATAAGGGAAATATTTGGGTCCATAAATGAGAGACAGCAGACATCCTCTTAAAGTAATCCTGTAGAACTAATTTAATAAAATTCTGCATATGGGAATCAAATTAATTAGAATAACCAATTCAAATGAAATTGAGTAAATATTCAAGTAAACAATCGAGTAAACAAGCAAATACTTTTTAAAGTGTTAATCACATAGAAAATAAAATAATAAAATGCAGTAATTACCCTCAAGGAGCTTAAAATCTAATTAAGAATGTAGTTTATTAGATATATGTTGAAAAAGGTAGGATGTGATAATGTAAAGACAGAGTATGAGAAATTGAGAAGGAAAAGATCATCTTTATTTAGGAAAAACAAGGAAACATTCATGGAAGAGATAGAATATAATTTATTAATTAAAGGAATAGAGAAATTTCAATAGTGAAAATAAGTGTGGAGGAGAAATCCACTCAAAGAATGAGAAATAGCATGAACAGATATAGAGCCACATAAGAATCAGGACAGTTTGGCCAAGATATATAATATGTAATGAGGCTAGAAATGCAGGTTATAGACACATTATAGAGAGCTCCAAATGTCTGGATATGAATTTTATATTGTACTTGGTATGTCATGGAAAGACATTAGAAAACATTTAAGTAGAGGAAAATGCTATCAAAAGAATACCTTGGGAAGGTTACTCAAGCAGTGTGGTGAAACATGAGCTGGAAAGTGGAAAGCTTAAAAGTTAAGGAGACTAGTTAAAAGCTACTAAAATAGGTGTAGCAAGTGCCAAAAAATGACAGAGGAGTGAATAGCAAATGTCAGAACAGAATTATTTCTTGTGGCACAGTAATATTTTGTAACATTCATATGTCACAGTTTGTCAAGTCATTCACTCTCTTAACAATGGGCACCACTTTGTTTTCATTTTGTTTTCCAACTACAAAAATCACTGCTATTTAGAAGTATAGATTTCATTGGTATAGAGAAATCTCACATGTAAAATCTCTACCAATGGAGGTTGACATGTTCTCTGCAATTTATTATCTAAATAAGTTGCCAAAAATGCTGAGAATTTAAGTGATTTGTTGAGGGTCACATAAGATAGTACATGTCAGAGATGGAATTTCTTTTCTTTTCTTTTCTTTTTTTATATTGTAATTTTTAATTGACAAAACATATGCATGGATAATTTTTCAACATTGACCCTTACAAAAATTTCTGTTCCAACTTTTCCCCTCCTTCCCTCCACCCTTTCCCCTAAGATGGCAGATAGTCCCATACATGTTAAATATGTTAAAGTATATGTTAAATACAATATATGTATACTAATTTACACAGTTATCTTGCTGCACAAGAAAAATTGAATTTAGGAAGAAGTTAAAAATAACCTGGGAAGAGAAACAAAAATGCAAGCAAACAATAACAGAAAGAATGTAAATGCTATGTTGTGGTCCACATTCCTTTTTCAGTGTTCTTTCGCTAGGTGTAGATGGTTCTGTTCATTACTGATCAATTGGAACTGATTTGTATCCTCTCATTGTTGAAGAGAGCCACATCCATCAGAATTGATCCTCATATAGTATTGTTGTTGAGGTGTATAATGATCTCCTGGTTCTGCTCATTTCACTTAGCATCAGTCCATGTAAGTCTCTCCAAGCTGCTCTGTATTCATCCTGCTAATCATTTCTTACAGAACAATAATATTCCATGACATTCATATATCACAATTTACTTAGCCATTCTCCAGTTGATGGGCATCCATTCATTTTCCAGTTTCTAGGCACTATGAAAAGCACTGCTACAAACATTTTTATACATACAGGTCCCTTTCCCTTCTTTAATATCTCAGAGATGGGATTTAAACATAGGTCTACTGGCTCTGAGTCTAGCTTTCTACCTACTATTCCATGCTACCTTTGAAACATCTACAGACTGCAGAAAGTCAGTCAGTACCTGATAGTCAAAGATAGGTAAAGAATAGATTAGAAAGAAAAATGATAGTAAGGCAGCAACAAAATACAAGGTTAACTATTAATAGGGAAATAAAAAGGGTCTGATTTAAATCTACTGTTTTAGATACCTTCTTTAAGTTCTGATCTCTTTTTTAGCTCTTTAATCTTAATAGCATTTGGGCAAAATAAAGAGTAAGTAGAAGGAAGAAGCTTAGTTCAGAAAAAAAGGTGGGGGTGGGAAGAAATGAAAAGGGTATAGAGATGGAAGCAAAGAAAATTTTTACAAAGAGACTCAAAACTAAGAAGAAATGTTGAGATGATAGATTATAGTATTTAAAGCTGACAGGAGCCATATGAATTAACTAATTTATTCATTTTTGAATTAACATGACATCCAGAACCATTAATGACTTGCCTAGGGTCAGATAGGTGACAGCAGAACCAGGATTTAAATCCAGGTCCTCTGGTCTAAAACAAGTACTCTTTCCTCTATCTCATGCTTGCTTTTAATTTTCATAAAATCTTCCAGAGATTCTTAGTATGAGAAATATTGTCTGCTATTAGAAATCTTTAAAGATGCATTAAAATTAATGGTTTTGATTCATTTCAAAGTTGAAGCTTTTATCCATCTTTTGAGGTTATTTCTGAGTCATTTATAAATGGAAGAATTTGGATTTTAAAAGTCAGTCTAATTCTGATCAAATTTGTCAATTTTTTATTTTTGACAGTCTCTTATAAATATTGTTTCTTATCTTAAGCCCATAGAGACTAAATTCGTGATCTTGATTTGAGCAATTCTATAATGTTATTGTCACTGTGTTCTTACTCAGAATGGTCCCTAAAGGAAAACAAAACTATTTTTCACACAAAGACCTGTGCCAATGTGTGTGAATACACATCAAAAATACTTCCTTTATGCATTTATGATTATTCTTCAATTTTTTATGTTCTGAATGACTAAATTATAGCACATTGCTGAATCCCTTTTAGTTTAGTTTTTTTAAGACATTATTTGAGAAACATTTTATCCCAATTAGTCCATTAGTCTCCAATGGAAACAGAGAATTTTGGTCATTAGACTCTATTTTCTCTTATAAGTTAAATAATATTGAACAATTTTGTAATATGCTGCAGCCCTGGTGGCCATCTAAGATAATTTCATCCTATATTATATGTGAAAGTATCAAATAGACATTTCCAAAAGGCAAATAATATTAACTTATTCTATGCTATTCTTGATGCCAAAGTTCCCAAGAATTTGAATATTAACCTTCTATGAATTAAAAATCTGTGATTTGCTTTGTTAGGTAAAAATTACATTTTTATATGCTTTAAGGTTTTTGTAATAAAAATTAGATCTATGGCATGTGATATGATACTAGGTACCATGCGATTTATATGCAAAAACCATAAAGCAATTATTCCTCTTTATAATCAGAACTAATACATGAAGCAAATTTACTGTAGAGCACACATGTTAGGAAGAAAGTCTGTGAGAGGAACAGTATTAAGTACAGAGACAATCTGAATATAACAAACTAAAGTGTTTAGAGGTGAATCCATTTTTTTTTTTTGTTTAATAGAGAAGGATGAATGCACCGAATAGTAGCATTTGCCATTTACATAGAAACAATATATATTTCTTTAAAAAAGGAATCATGGCCAATCACAGCTCCCAAAACAATATATTAGTGTCTGTCTTCTTTTAATTCCTCCATCTTTAATTTCATTTTAAAGAAATCTTCCCTAGATTTATATGTTTGAGATAGAATTTCAGAATTGTTTGAATATGTATTTTTATTATTATTAGTGTTTTAGAATAATTTTTTATATTATTAGTAATTTGGAAATAAAAATTTGAGAGATGTTCATATCCTTTGACTACTTGTATTTTATAAGATCATAACTATGTTGATTTTCCATATATTGTCAACATAATACTCTCACCAATAATATTTGATACAAATATTTTATTCCTGTCTATCATTTCCCTTGTATACTACCTGCATTGATTTTGTTCATGTAAAAGCTTTTCATTTTCACGTAACCAGAATTAGCTGATGTGTGTACATGTGCACGAGCAAGTCCATGTGTATGTGTGTGTCATGTGTGTTTCTGTCTCTAATATCTTGTTTGCTTAAAGAATGAGAGATACAGCTAAACATTTTAATTTTATTTTTAGAAACACATGATCTTTTATATTTAAACTGTATTTCCATTTAGCGCTTAATGTAGTAACTAATCTAACATATATTCTTACCTTTATTAAGACCTTAAGTTAAATCATTTTAACTTATCTTTTCTATTTTAAACAGCATGAAATAGTTTGATAACTATATTACAATATAATTTAGTATCTAGAACTGCTATTCACATTTATTCCTCTGACATTTTATATTTCCCTTTGACATTTTAGAACTTTTTTTCATACAGATTCTTTTTTATTTTGTTAAGTTCTATACATTAAGCTCTTCATTGCTTGGTGCAGCATTAAATTGTTAAATTATTTTAGTTTGCCTTATTTTTGTTATATTAGCAGTGATTTTCCATGATCAATGAATAGCCTATTACTTAAGTTAAGTTCTTCTTTTATTTCTATAGTTTTCTATTATATTTATGTTACTTAAATATGCTTGTTCTCTAAAATAATCTATTCATTGATATTAATTTTGAATGAAATTCCTTTAAAAATTGTTCCTGGTTTTTGTTGATATTCTATAGATATTAAAATAATTTCATTCATTAATTTTGAGTTTCATATTTTCTTGAAGTTATTTTTAAAATTAAGTTAAAAGATAAGTCAGAAGTGAAAATAAATTATGCTGCATTTTGCCTTTACCTTACCTTTCTTTTGTATATACCTATCTGTAGAGGCAAGCTAATTAGTACCATGGATAGAATGTTAGGTGTGGAGTCAGGAAGGTTCATCTTTCTGAGTACAAATAAAGCTTTTAGAAATGTACTAGCCATGTGACTCTGACTTAACAAACTTAACCATTTGTCTCAGTTTCCTCATCTGTAATATAAAGTCTAAAAGAAAGTGGCAAACTACTTTAGTAGTTTAAGAAAATCCCAAATGGAGTCACAAAGAATCAGACATGACTAAAACAGAACAATGAACAAGAACATTGATCCATACAAATTCGAAAACATATTAGATAGCTAGATGGTACAGTGAATAGAGTATCTAGCCCTAAGTCAGGAAGATGTTCCTGAGCGGCAGTCTGATCTTGGATATTCACTAGATGTATGACCCTGGGCAAGTCTTTTAACTCTGTTTGCCTCATGTCATCTATAAAATGAGTCATTTAGAAGGAAATGGCAAACCACTTCAAACTACCCAAGAAAACTCTTAACTGGTCATGAAAAGTTGAACAAAACTGAAATAACAAAAATAAATTGTAAAAGGGTAATGGTACCTAAAATAATTTTATTTACTACTCATGATCTTTATATTTCTATAAGTAATCATCTACTTCCTTTAAGTTCAGTTTTCCTCATATGTGATTATGTATAGTAGGCTTTGACAATTGTATTTATTTCTTTTCTACTCTGAATTCACATGGCTCATTTAAAAAACATTTTTTCTCTTTAGATATTTATCATATTTCCATTAAGATTATTAATTTTACTTTATTTTGTAAGAACAAACTTTTATTTTTGCTTAATCATTGTTTTCTTTTATTTTCTATTTTATCTATTTCTCCTCAAAATTTTAATATCTTTTTTATGTTTTTGATAATTTGTTGATTATCAGTTGTGAGTTCAATATTCAGTTTAATTTTTAATGTTTTTCCTTTCTGTTTTCTTTATATATATGTATGCATATGTGTTTGTATACATGTGTATTTGTATGTATTTAGATAAAGGTTGTAGTATTTGTTTTTTCTGTTTTAGTGGCATACCCCAAAATTTGACAACTTTTTCACATAGTTATAAACTGTTTCTGTGATTTGTTCTTTGACCCACTTTTTATTTATCATTTAGAATATAGTAGTTTGTTTTAGGAAAGCATAGTTATACATGCAAATAAGCATAACTACATAGTACCATATCCTCACTTAACTTGCTAAATCTACCCTAGAAATAAACAGAGATACATGTTAAATCAGGATCACCATACATCTCTGTGATTCTATTGTGTTTTCATAGCATTGAATCTTTATTTTTATAGAATCTATATTGAGGGTGTCGGTCAGTGAAATGATAGTAAATACTTGATTATATGTGCATACAAACAGAATTGTCTGGGAAAACCAAAAGAAAGAAGCAGTTATGTTAGGTAATCTAGTAGAAATCTATAATGGAATTTGTAATATGTAATATGCATAGTTTTCTACTAATTTTATTCTCAGTGATATAATAAAACAGATTTATATTTTTAAATTATATAATAACAGTGTTGAATAATCACTAGAGGACTCAACTTAGGATAAGGAAACTTTAAGTTCAAATCCTGCCTATGATATGTACTAGCTTTATGAACATGTATACAATCTTTGAGAACCATTAACATTAAGTTTCCTACCTCAAAAATTTCTTATAATGCTTAAATGAAATGTTGTATTAAAATCCTTTATACAATAACATAAATGGCAACTGTGGAGTGTTTGTTGGTGGTGTTGGTAGTTGTTTTGGCAAGAGGTAAAGCACGCTAAACCTGTGATTTTGGTGTTTATATTTTCCTTTCTTACAATATTTTCTATTTGATTTTAGTTTACAGTATTAAAATCATCCTGATACTCTGAAAGATCAACTTATTTGCTTATGTTTATATAGGTAATATATGATAAATGAAGCATTTGAGCCCAATTTTTTTTAGCTGAGAACTTGACTCTAATTCATTAGTATTGCATTGTCTTAATGCTGAGGAATTAATTTAGAAGTATGGAAAATAAAGGGGGAAGTTTAGGTGGAGATAGTTGCTTGGACATTAAAAAAATTGATTGTAGATCATTAAAAAATTATCCATTTGCTATCATTTGGTACACTGAGAATGAGAACTAATTTTATTAGTTAAAAAAAACATAATTAGGAGGAGAAGTCAACCAAAAAATATATGCCATATTCCAAAGTTAAATATAAATGGTTTAGGGATTATCTGCTGTTTTGGATTACATGCTACATTGCTTCTTTTCATGCTGTGGGTAATCCGTAGGTTGACAGATACTAGCTCATGGAAGCAACAACTCCATTTCAAATGGAAACAAAAGAGGTATTTCCCTCGCTCACCAATATATAAAAAACATGTTTTTTCTGGAGAGCAAAAGGCCCATGGGTGTTTCTCAATCTTCTCAGTGATGCTTCTCATATTGTAATAGCCTAAGCACATAAATGTAGTCTAATAAACAGGTAATGATGACAATAATAGCTTAGAATTACATGGTACTTTTAAATGATTTTACATACATTATCTCACTTAAAGATCACAATAGCCCTTTAAGACAAGAAATATAAACATTTTTATCCTTATTTTAGAGCAGGAAACTAAAATTGAATAACTTGCCTCCAGTAATAAAGATTGAAGATTGGAACTCAAATTGTCTTAGTCCAAATTTATTTTCTTTCCACTAAACTTAACTATTTTAACACGCAGCTATGTTCACTTGATAATGTCATATTGCTTCCATGTTTAGTGCAATAACATCCTGTGGGTATATTTAGGTCTGGACTATCAATGTATGCTTTATACTTTATCTGATTCTGCAATTGTCATGGAATCATTTTACATATGATTGGCCGATTTTTCATAGTATCCAACAACTTCAGAATTAGTAAAATATGCCTCTATTGGTGAAAAGATAACTCAATTATGGTATACGAATATAATGGAATATAACTGTGCCAACTAGGAAGCTAATTTACATAACAGCAATATAAAGAAAAACAGATTTGAAAGATTTTAGATGTTCATGGTCATGTGAGCCAAAATGTGGCCAACTAGATTTTTTTATGTGATTTCCATTACCTTTCAAACTTCTCCAAAATCAAAATTATACATCAAATATAAAGACATTTCAATAGAAGCCATAATCTAGTACTTCAAGAACATCTCTCCCCCGCCAAAAAAAAGGTTTAAAAAATAAAACCCAAGAACTGACTCCTAGAGCTCACTTGTAACCTTCTTTAAGTGCTATTATTCACATTTTACAGAGGTGGGAACTAAAGAAAATAAAGTATAGGTAACTTGGTCAGGATCTCACAACTGGTAAGTGTCTGAGGCAGATATGAAATCAAGTCTTCCTGCGGTCAAGAATACTATTCATTCTGCTGCCCATCTGCTTCTTAGATTGGTCCCAGTGAAATGAGATGGATAATATTTTATAAATCAGTGGGGCTTAGTAATAGCAGTAGGGGAAAGACCAGGGTTTTATTTATCTTTATAACTTTGTCATATAGTATTTTACATAATAGAGATAAGGAAAGGATTTAGCTTCTAGATGAAAAAAAAAATCTTCTGCCAATGTAGATTGCTATTTTGTTTGCAACTTAGAATATTAGCTGCCTAGATCATTGAGAGTTCAAGTGATCTGTTCAGTGGTACATAACCAAGATATTTCAAAGATGGAAACTGAACTCAGGATTCCTGGCTGGAGGCAGGCTTTCTGGGTATGTCAAGCTGGCTTTACTGCCCAAGATAAGATCTTAATGTCTATTGAATAAATGAATGAATGAGATTGTGAGATTTTATTTACTACTATAGCACTATTATGGGAGTCTTTGGCTTTATTGTTCTCTGTAGATATATTACTGTTAAAAAGGAAAGAGAGAACGAAAATTTAATAAAGACTTTGACCTGTTTAATCTAATGATAATTTGGGGGTTAGAATTATTATTTCCTTGGTGCAAAATAATTTATAACTGAGAAATGCCATAGAGGGCATCTATTCCAGATCATTAGTTTTACTGTTATGAAGAAACCTAGAAATGGAATTTTTTTGTGATTTTTTTTTTCCTTTATGCTTCTTAATGGAGTTCAACAGCTCAGTTCTACAGTGTCTAACTTTTTTTGAGTTCCTTATCCTTTTATTGCATCAAAGATAATGCACCTTTAAAATTCAGCCTTACAATTCTCCCATCATCTGCTACTTTTACTCCTACTTATGTACTATTGAATTAAGCTAGAAGAAAATCATAAAACCGTGCTAACCAGGTTAGCCCTACAAATTTATGTTACATAATATCAACTGGTCTCCATTGCAAGGCAACCATTTTATTCACCCTAATTAATTCACTATCTTACTTCTTATGGAAGGGTTTTTGTTTTTTTTTTTTTGCTCTGATTTTAATTATTTTGTTAAATATTTCCCAATTTAACATTTATGTTTTACATATATTTTAGCATATTTAACATGTATTAGACTATCTACCATATAGGGAGGGGGTGGAGGGAAGGAGGGGAAAATTTGGAACAGAAGGCTTTGCAAGGGTCAATGTTGAAAAATTACACATGCATATGTTTTGTAAATAAAAATCTAATAAAAAATAAAACAATAAAGCATTTATGTTTTAAAATGTTGAGCTTCAAAGTTTTCCCATTTTCCTGTCCTTCCTGGCCTTTTCTCACCCATTGAGAAGACAAGCAATAGTATATCAATTATACATACAGGTAGTCATGAAAAATAAATTTCCACATTAGCCTTTGAAAGAACACACATAAAATGCAAGAAAATAAGGAAAGTGAAAAGGATATGCTTCAGTTGGCACTTAGAATTCTTTAGTTCTCCTTTTGGAGGTGGGTAACATTTTTGTACAAGATTTCTTTGGAATTATCTTGGATCATTTTCTTGATCTCAGTAGCTAAGTCTTTCATAGTTAATCATCCTTATAGTGTTGCTATTACTAAATGCAATGTTCTCAGGGTTCTACATACTTTACTTTGCATCAGTTCATATAAGTCTTTCCATAAGTATCATGTCTTATAAAATTATGGTATTTTAACACTAATATAACACAACTTGTTCAGCCAATCCCAAATTGAAGAGCATCCACTTAATGTCCATTTTTTTCACCACAAAAGAAGTTTCTATGAATATTTTGTACAGATAGGTGTTTTTCTCGTTCCTTTTTTCTCTTTGGGATGCAGACCTACTAGAAGTTGTTGCTGTTTTTGTCCTTTGCTCTGAAAAAGGACCATGACATCAGGGAGGTGATGCTGTGACATGTGAGTAAATTGGATTTAAGTGGGGAGGCTGTGCAAGGTCACTTGCCTCATTTCCCCCTCCCCCCCAGAACCATCTAGATCCAGTGGCAAGATATAGATCAGGATAACTGGAGATGACTGTGGATGAAATGAGTGACCTTGGCCTTTTTAAACTAAGGTCTTCAACAGATCTTACTTTGACTGAGTTCATATCCATACAGTGATTAACCCTAGGTAGCAATTGAAGTAATTGTTGTGTCAAAAATATACCCCATTTTATAGTTCTTTGGATATAATTCTAAATTGTTCTCCAGAATGGTTGGATTAATTTATAACTCCATCAACAGTACATTATTGTATCTATTTTTCTACATTCCCTCTAACATAGATATAGAATAGAAAAATAAATGGCACTTCAGAATTGTTTTAATTTGAATTTCTCTAATAATAGATTGGAGTTGTTAAAAAAAAAAAAAAAAAAAGGAAAGAGAGGAAGAAATTCCAGTTTTTCCAATTTTTTTTTATCCTTCTCCAAACTTCAAACAGCTCTCCTTTCTTTGCTGTCTTTGTTGAAAAAGCCTGCCTTATGTTTCACTGAAAAAAAAAAATGAAGCTTTTTGTCTAGTTTTCTGTTTTCCCCTCTTCCTCACCTCATCTATACAAATATCTTTCCCTACTATCTTCTTCATCCTATCTCACATAAAGTTTGTCTTAGCAAACTTTATTTCATACGTGAGATCCCACTCCATTCCATGACCTCCACAATATTACTTCCTCTCTCATTCTCACTCTTTACTAATGTCTGCTTCACTGGCTATAAATATAAATATATTTGTGGCACCAAAACACTAAAAAAAAAATTCCTTCACTTGATTCATCCATCCCTGATAACTACAGTTCTGTATCTCTCCTCCCTTTCATGGCTAAATACCTAGAGGGCCATTTACAATGAGTGTCTACTTTCCCCTCCGGCTCTCTTCTCAACTCCACAATCTGGCTTCCATTCTCATTGTTCATTTGAAAGTGCTCTTTCCAAAAGTAATAATGATCTCCTAATTGCCAATCTATTTCAGCAAACTCCGTTCTCATTCTTTCTGAGTTCTCTTCCTTCATTGATTCTGATGATTGCCATCTTCTTGATACTCTTGTTTGTATTTTTTATTTCACATTGCTCTCTACTGGATATTCTCCTACCTGTCAAGAATATTCTTTCTCAATCTGTTTTGCTGCAACTTCACCTCAATTGTTACTCTTAATTGTAGGTGACTCCTTCCCCAAATCTTTGTTTTGTGTCCTATTTTCTTACTGCTTTATATGGCTTTATTTGATGATCACCTAAGTTATCATGGATTCAATCATTTCTTTGCAAATGATTCTAAGATCTATTTATCAAGCCCTAATGTTTCTCTTGACCTCCAATTTTGAATCTCTAATGGCTTTTTAAATGTCTTTAACTGGATATCCCCATAGACACCTCAAATTCTACATATCCAAAATTGAACTCTATCTTTTCCCCACAATTCCTCCTTCTGTGTAACTGCCCTATTAATATTGAGAATAACAATATGTTCCCAATCTCCCAGGCTCAAAAGACAGGTTTCTTCATTAAATTGTCACTCTCTTTCACACTCATCACCATAACCAAATAGTTGTCAGATTTTGTCATTTCTTGTTTACATCCTTTTCTCTTTTCTGCTATTGCCTCCATCCTGGTGCTAACTGACTTCCGTGGCTTCCTTAAAAGTCCTAATGAACACCTCACTTTCTACAAGAAATCTTGCCTTATATCTTTTAATGCTAATTTCCTCCTTCTTTTTATTATAACCAAGTTATCCCATATAAATCTTGTTCAGACATAGATTTTCACTTCTAATATGGATAGAACAGGTCTTAGAATCAGAAAGATTCAAGTGCTAATCTTGTTTGAGAAATTTCCTTGCTAGGTGACTCTGAACAAGTCATTTGACTTTTAATTTTCTTATCACCTACTTTAAAGTGTTGTTATAAAGATAAAATGAAATAATATTTGTAAAATATTTTGAAAATGTTTGCGCACTAAACACTAGTGATTATAACTAATATTAAATATTTTGTTTGTGAGCTTCTTGAGTCAAGGTTTGTTTTTTGCCTTATTTGTATCTCCTGTACTTAGCACAGTAACTAGCACATAGTAGGCACTGAAAAAATAATTACTTGACTGAAACAGGCCTTCATCACCTCATACCTGGACTGCCACAATAACCTGCTGATTGGTCTCCCTGCCTTAAATTCCTTCCCACTCCAGACTATCCTCCACTCATCTGTTTTGTTCATCTTTATAAACATAAGGATGGCAAGGTTACTTCCCTCCCCCTTTCAATAAATGCCAGTGATTATTGTCTCTAGAATGAAATGTAAAATTATCTATTTGGCTTTTAAAATCTGTACAACCTTACCTTTTCCCACCTTTTCAGTTTTCTTGTATCTTACTTGTCCATATACTCTATGATCCAGTAATAATGGCCTCCTTTTTATTATCATTATCTTTTTTTTGGGGGGGGGGGGGAGTGACTTGCCCAGCTAAGAAGTCTTAAGTGTCTGAATTTGCTTCCTTTTGTTCCTCACAAAAGACACTCCATCTTCCATCTCCAGAAAGTTTCATTGGGTGTCCCTAATGATGAGAATTCTCTTCCTCCTCATTTTGACCTCTGATATTCACTGGCTTTGCTATGTATTGATGTAGATTTAGTTTTTTAGGATAAGAAGAAATGGTATAAGGTGGTACTCAGTACCTTTAAGCCTGTTAATAAGGTTCAAAAAGAAATTCAAGAATCCCTGGTTAACATATAGTTTAATTTTCAAAATGATGATTCATATTATTTTTGAAACTTTACATTCGCCTGCTATTTGATTCTTTCTCTGAGATGTTAGTCATTTTAAAAGTATAACAATATAATTTTTTTTAATGGAAGATGTCATCTTTTTTATGTGTGATAACAAATAAATGTCAGAATGCGACTTTACTTCTCTGCCTTCTTTAGAAACTACAACATGAATAGTATATTAAATTGCCCAAAGCATATTGTTAAATAAATTTTTTAAAATTCAATCAAACAATTATATAGCATCTAACATACTTGAAATACTTTATTTACCTTTCTGTCACTTTGAAAAAAAAAAAAGTGTTTTGTTTACAAATGTATTTTCTTCTTTGTTCCATTAAATGAGACCTGGAAAATAGCTATGAATAGACTTATGCAGTTTAACTGTGTAATGATCCCCCTAGTGGATAGAAAAATAAGCTGGCAAAGAGATTTGCATAAAGGAGCAGGTGATTATGGGTTAGTCTTCTCTATGTAATATTTCATTCCTTGTTTCCCACTTCAATACATGTCAAACAAAATTAGTATTGGCCTTTCCATCTTAATCACACAACAATGAATAATTAAATTGTTTCATACAATCCCCTATTGGGATAGTTGCTGACAATACTTTAAAATTCTTAAAGCTGAACAAAGGATGATGATATAAGTAAAAGTTTAATGGAGACTTTTATTCTTTTTATTAGTACAAAGAAGAAATCTATTATTTATTTCAGAATGATTTGACTGTGTTCATGTATTTAGAAATAGTGTAACTGTGATATGATCCAGTGTTATTATAGATCTAAATGTTAGTTATCCAACACCTTAAAATAAGTCAAAAGTAAATGGGAGAAAAAGGGATTGTGTGAAAATAGTTAAGAGAAATAATACCAGTGGAAGATATTTTCATATCAGAATAGAATGCTTAAGACAAAGTTTCTATTAGATGCACATCTTGATAAACAGAACTTTCAAAATCAAAGATATATTTTGATAATTTTAAATGTTATAGCAGCATGTGATCAGTCGCTTTAAAATGTACAACTAATCAGTGCATTGGAAAGATCAGTGGGAAAATGGAACTAAATGGTCTGTGAAGAAAGGGAGTTTTAAACAAGACCCGCCAACTACAAAGTGATAGAAATAACTTTCAGATTAAATATAATAATCGTAACAGTAATAATGAGTTCAATACAAAAAGGATATTACATTGCTTAACTGAATATTTTTATTGCTTTCGCTTCAGTGCATGATACCTTTCTAGCTCATGCCTCTACTATTGTACTAAACTAGGTAAATAAGAATGGAAAAATACTATATGGCTTCTTAAAAGAACATACAATTAACAACTAATTATATACTGGAGTTGATATTCTGGTAAGTAGCATATGTAATATATCATATTAAAACTCATATTTTATCATAATTGTTATCTCTTAAATTTATATAACATGTTAATTCATATAGTATTTTAGCTATAGATATGATATCTATCTTTGTGATAATTCCTCGTATTTTTATATTTTCAGTTTTCTATTTGTTTTCCTAACAAGAATCCAGTGAATAAATAATATACATATTATTATGACCATTTTACATACATGGAAATTGAGAGTTTGAGTTTGAAAGGCTTGACTAGGATCCTCTATAAAATAACTGTTAAAATTCAAACTCAAGTTATTTGTATCTATATCTAATGCTTTTCTTCTTATACCCTCATAATATTATAGAAATTTTATATTCCATTAGATTTGGAAATATTGTAATAGATTATATAACTTAACTAATTGTAAAGTGTGCTGCTATGGAAATAGCATTGAATTTGAATTCAGAAGATCTGGACACAAATCTCAGATCTACTTCTTACTATCTATCAATGTGTCTTGGGTAATTAGCCTATCTGGGTCTTAGTTTCTTCATCTGAAAAATAAGACAGTTGGAAATGACAACCTGAGGTGTTTTCCATCTCTGAAAACTAATATTAAAAAGGGAATTCTATTATTTGTGTCATAGCTATATATACATTTGAGTATTTATATACATATATATATATATATATATGTTCTGTAACTTCATTTACATTACTTGAAGTTCTATACATTTAATTTTTTGTTTAATGAAAGAACTACATGTCTCAGTGAATAAGATTCCTTCCTGACAGTAATGATGATGCATGAATTGGATGAAGAGATAGAAACAAGAAGATAAAAGAAAGGAAAATCTATAATTAACAAAAAAACCACAAACAATAATTTTGTAAGTGAAATATATTTCTGCAGAATAAAATGGAAACAGAAGCAAATAATAAAAATAATAGACAATTAGGGTGGGTGTAGTTTGTATCATAGAACTGGTGAAAAGCAAAAGATAGGGTAATGAAATGTGTATGTGGAGACAATGGAAAACTGCTCAAAAGCCTCTTTTTAAAGGCCTCCTCCTCACACATATTTCATTCTATTCTACCTTTTCATTAGCATGTTTCTTTTATTATTTCTAACTCAAAAGATGCCTTAGGAAAGTATTGTGAAGATGTGGCTTTGTTTTACAACTTTATTCATAGCATTACAATAATGCATTTGTGACAAGCTAATATTCCTTGATGAGTTATGTCAGGTTTCTCTTAAGTATTTACCTGTCCTTGCTTTTGAGTGGGTTACTAGTCCAATTTGCCTGATATTTAAATGTTACCATAGTGATAAGTAGTGGACGCTGTCATCTTTCTCTTTTTAATTAAAGAACAGATGCAGGTAAAGCTGATCTCAGAGTGACCCTTTTCAAGCTGGCATCAACACATTGATTTTTTTCCAATTCTTTTCTCTTCTCTGGTGTCTCAGCTTTGTCCTTTCTTCGTATCAAGGTCTTTGTCCTCTTGGGTTAAAGCAGTAGTAACTAACTCCTTTTTGACCCTTCCTTTGGGGGCCAAAACTTGCAGGAGATGAAACCCACTTCCACTAAGTAGTGATGGAATGAACACAAATCATGCTTTAGTCAAGAACTTAACTTGCACCATTCTAAAGTTCAGTAATCTGCAAATAAATAGATTTGGCAAAAATCCTGTAGAGTATATATGTATGTTTGACTATATGCACAGTGACAAATATAGGCATATAATAAATAGTTCCATCCACAATAGAATTGTTTTGTAGAACCCTTAATATTATCTTCAATTCAGTGTGCAAGTATATCTACATATAATTATCCTAACTGATATCATTTTATAAGACTGATAAATGTATCATAACCAAATTTTAACATGAAATTGTGAAACCCCATTGTCCCATTTAGAATACTGTTACTATAGAACCAACTTCTCTATTTAGAGTATTTTCACCTAATTTCAGGGTATGTTTTCAGAACCAATTAACAATGTTGTATGAATAATTTTCTTTACTCAATAACTATTTAAGAATTATGAGACAAAGGAAGATTCTTATGCTATTTGGCTTGCCTTAAATAAGAATTTAAATCACCCCACTTCTGTTGTTAACAATTTATCCTTCCTATTAGACTTCTCCACTCCACTCTCTTCTCCCTTTCTTGATATCACAGAAATCTGGGTCTCATGGAAAATTGAATCTCTTGGCCATTGTCTCCTTACTAAGTGTATTTTTTTCAGATCTTCTCCACCCAACTTTTTCTTTATGTTTGAGAACTTTAGTGAACATTCTGACATCTTCTCAAACACCTTGACTCCTTGATTTATATATCTCCTCAGTTCCTAATACATGATTGTTCACTTCAGCTTACTATTAGTTATATCCTTTACTTCATTAAATTTTTGTGTTTTCTTGTGTTATACATAACTCTGAAATTCCTCTGATTGACAATTAATCCTGTCCTTCCATTTTTTTCTTGTGCCTCACCCCTCCTGAGATTATTCCAGAACCCTACTATAACTCAAGTTACACAGCCTTCTCCTGTTTTCCTAGGTTATCATCCTACCCTTCACATCACACTCCCTTATTCATAATATTGATTATTCATTACACAACAATTTAACTTCACATTTTTCTCTACTCTTGATTCTTGTGCTGCCCTAAATTATCCTTTTTTTTTTTTTACCCTAACCAAGTTTTACTGCTACTCATTTTCTACTCATGAATTGATGAATATCAATAGAAAAAAATCACATGACCATGACGATTAGGTGCCCTAAAAATTTATGTTAATTATTTAACCTGAGGGTTCATTGATGCATGCTAATCCTTTGACTCTTCCTGAATAAAGTCCCTATCTGCGTTCATGAATTGGCTGTTCCAAACATTTTCCTTCCCATAAAGTCACCTTTGTCAAGTCAACACTTTTAGGAGAAGACTGCAATTCATACTTTCCTTAGAAAATTGAGGCCACTCATTAGAAGCTCTCTCTTTTCTACTTTACAATAACTTTAAGTGCCTCAAATGCATTCCCAATACTTTTCTTCTTTAATCTCAATTCCATCTTCTCGAGATCAAATTTTCTAATTGTGCCCTTGATCCCATCCCATTCTATCTCTTCTGGCACTTTGTCCTTTTTGGTCATCCCTCTTTTCATCATTTTCAGCCTCTTTTCTAATGCCTGAAAACATGCTCAAATCTCTCATATCCTTAAAAAAATAAATCTTCACTAACTTTGACATACACTCAAGCTAAAATCCTTTATCTCTCCTCCCTTTTTACTCCAAAACAACTAGGAAAAGCTCCCTCCTTCACTCATTGACCACTTCATCTCTCACACAAACCTTTGTAAACTTGCCCCACTGCTGAAACATTCTCTCTCTCTCTCTCTCTCTCTCTCTCTCTCTCTCTCTCTCTCTCTCTCTCTCTCTCTCTCTCTCTCTTTTTCTCTCTGTGTATCTCTCTCTCTGTGTGTGTGTGTGTGTGTGTGTGTGTGTATCTCTCTTTGTCTCTGTCTGTCTGTCTGTCTCTGTCTTTGTCTCTATGTGTCTTTCTCCCTCTCTCTGTCTTTCCTTGAGTAAACTCCAGGCCTGTGTTTTGGATGCTCTATTCCATACTTTATACATTTTCTTGATAAACTCTTAGGAATCTATAGTCAATTCTTATCTGTGTATAGCTGACTTTCAGATTAATATAACTAGTCCTCATCTCTTGAGTTACAAATTCCACATCACGAAATGGTTGTTGGATGTCTTCATTTTAGTATTACAGAGGCATTTCAATCTTACCATCACCAAAATAAAAGTCAATAAACATACCTCCAAACTCACTCCCTTCCATTTTCTGTTTCTGTCAGGATACCACTATATTTGCAGTCCCCCCATGTTCACACCCTCAGTATTTTCCTCTATTCATCACTCTCTCACAAGTTCCATTTCCAATAAAGTGCCAAGTCTGTCAAGACTACTTCACAACATTGATCTACTACTTTACTTATACATAAACCATCTTAATTCAGTTCCTTACCACCTCCTATTTATATTATTACAACAACTTCTTTAATGTTTTCCTGTCCTCTGTTGCCTTCCTTTTCCAATCCTTCCATGTCAGATGGAAGTTTGACCATATAACTCCTTTACTCATAAAGTTTTAGTAGTTTCATATTACTTCTAGAATAAATTATATCCTTATCTGACATCTAAAGTCTTTCTCTTAAACTGATTCTAATTCTTCTTCTCCAAACTGGTTTCACATAATTCCCCTAATATATGTGCAATTTTCCAGTCAAAGTGACTGGATAAACTTAGCAGAGTTATAGAGGACAGATTATGGAATAACATTTATAGGATACAGTAAATTCTGCAATAATTTTATATATTATATATATATATATAAAATGCTGTTTTATTCCTATAAAATGTAAACTTTTTGAGAACAAAGGCTTTTGTCTTCATGCATTCATGCATGAAGTCAGCTATATACAGATATACCTTATGCTGTTCTACAACATAAGATATATACTTAATAAGTATGTGTTATATTAAATTGAATTATTATAAATATATCTAATCTAAACTTCTCTCAATAATAATAATAAAAGCTAGCACTTGTATAGTATTTTAAGGTGAAAAAAGTATTTTATATATGTTCTCTTATTAAATCCTCATAAACAGTTAGTATTAGTATTAAGTGCTGTTATTATTCCCATTTTACAGATGTGGCTATTGAGGCACAGAGAAAAAAAAATTGATTTGACCAGAGTTACCTAGCTAAGTAGTCAGTCTAAGACAGGTTTTCCTTTAAGGCCTGATCCTTAAGAAAGAAATCTAGCCCAAGATATCTTTGGAGGATTCAGAAGTGCAAAAGAGGGAGGAAATGCTTTTAAGAGAATCTGTAGGTAAGAGTAAGATATTCTGTGTGGATAGAGAGAATGAGGAAGGAAGGAAGCAAAGAAGGAAGGAAGGAAGGAAGGAAGGAAGGAAGGAAGGAAGGAAGGAAGGAAGGAAAGAAGGAAGGAAGGAAGGAAGAGAAAAGGAGGAGGGAAGGAAAGAAGGAAGGAAGGAAGGAGGGAGAAAAGAAGGAAGGAAGGAAGAAAAGAAGGAAGAAAGGAGGGAAGAAGGGAGGGAAGGAAGGAAGGAGGGAAGGAAAGAGGGAAGGAAGGAAAAAGGGAAGGAAAGAGGGAAGGAAGGTAGGAATGGAGGGAAGGAAGGAAGAAGGGAAGAAGGAAGGAAGGAAGGAGGAAGGAAGGAAGAGAAAAGGAAGGAAGGAAGAGAGAAGGAAAGAAGGAAGGAAGGAAAGAAGGAAGGAAGGAAGGAAGGAAGGAAGGAAGGAAGGAGGAAGGAAGGCAGGGAGGAAGGAAGGAAGGAGAAAGGAAGGAAGGCAGGAAGGAAGGAAGGAAGGAAGGAAGGAAGGAAGGAAGGAAGGAAGGAAGGAAGGAAGGAAGGAAGAGAAGAGAAGATCTTCTAGTTGACCAAGTCCAGTTTCTGAGCCAGTTTTACTCACAGAGGTTGTTGTTTGTCCTTCATTTTTGAAGAGGACCCTGACATGCAAGTGAACTGGATTTGCATGAGGGAGGGCTGTGTCCAGTGGCAAGATATAGATTAGGACAACAAGAGATGACCCTGGAAGCAAAGGGAGACCTTGGCCTTTTTAGGCTAAGGTCTTTAAACAGGTCTCAGCCAAAGCAGAAATGTCTGATATTTACATTCATACACATTTTCAAGGGGCATGGTATTGGGTCCTGATTGACTCAGACTGCCAGAAACCCTGAGAGACTTAACCTCCCAGATTCCTTCACTAGTTTAGTTATTTAGATTTTTTTTTTTTTTTGGACTAAGTGAAAGGAGATTCTTTGCCTCAATTTCCCCCCTAGCTTTAATCATTGAATGAATGTGCCCTCTATCAAACTGAGATCTGTGGAAGCCCTTGGCCATCTCCAGGCATCTTGATCTATATCTGGCCACCACACCCAGATGGCTCTGGAGGAGAAAGTAAGGCACAGCCTTTCCTCATGAAAATCCTCATGATTCAGTATCTCCTGGCATCATCCCCTTCCCCTGTCACGGTCCTTTTCAAGATGGAAGGACAAACAACAACAGCAAACAGGATTCATCATCCCCTCATTCATCATCAGGTCTTTCTAATTCCAAGTCCAGTGTTCATCTCCTGTACTGCCTAGCTACACACCTAGCTGTATAATATACAAACCTTCTCAATAATTAATTTGTTTTAATTTTTCTCATTCTTATTTAGTTTAAGATTTCTTTGTCCTATGTCACTACTGGATTGGGAGTGTTCAAAGCCATTCTATATTAATCAACTTAATTACCTTGGATTTATTCTGTATATTTCTGAATATTTTATGTTATCTCCCCCCCCCAAATGTAAGATGCTTGAGAGTAGACATAGTTTCATTTTTTGTATTTGTAGCCATAGCCTCAGGCAAATGGCTCAGGACAGAATAAAAAATTTATACTAAAATGATTGATATATCAATTGATGGAAAAATTATTATAATATTACTCAAAAGAAAAATTTTCATCTTATTTCTTTTTTTCTTTGCCTTATAGTTTTTAAAAAATGTGTTGTGTATATTGATGCAGCTTGGTCCTTCAACATATTCTTAAATTCTTTTCATTGCAGATTATTAATCTTTAAAAGTCATTGTTGAACTTTATTTCTTCTAGATTTTAAATAACTCACATTCTTTGACATACTTTTATAAGTTTTTTTAAGCTCCTTTATTATAGTAAGCCCCTTTACACAGTCTAGCAGTTCTAAAAACCTCTATTCTTAGATTACTTTATTTGTTTAGGTGCTATGTACATACCAGGGAATACTCCCAATAGAATACATGGTCTCCATATATCTCAAGGTTTTTTCCATGGCTTCCAGCCTTCTGATTCAGGGAAAACAGATTCCTTTTCAGCCCCTATCCCCACTTTCACCAGGGAAGTAAAATTAAAGTTCAGCAAGGAACAAGAGATTGATGAGAAATTAAGCACATTTTCTAAATTGTGAAAAGAAATTAACTAATTACTATATTTGTTTGTCACAATATTATATCTTTGTTTTATATTTTCAGGCCTTAAGAAAACTAGACTCAGATTGCATTTTACATTGGATGATAATTTTAACAAACTTTAATGTTTTCTAAAAGGAGGAGGTGTTGTATCATTGGCATATAGACTATATCACCTCATAACTATAGAGATAATTGATAGGTCCATATTTATTTTCCACTTGAAGCATGCTAATATAGTAAACTGTATATTAGAGCTTCTTACTTTCTTTTTAAAAAATAGACAACTTACTATCTTGCTATTTAGAAGCAAAACAAAGAAAGCATCAGTTAAAAAAAAACACAAAAAAAACTAAAACTAAAATAAAAAGAAAGACAAAATAAACAAAAAGTAAAAACCAAAAAACTTCCACACACACACACACACACACACACACACACACAATCAATATTAAATTATTCAATTATCCCCAATTCCATGAAAAAACTTGGATGGAAAGCTAATGGTGTAAACTTTGAAGAGATTGCCTGGAGCCAAGTTCACATTTGATAGTTTCCATTTAATAATGACTAAGAGTATATATGTCTATAAATTCTTATCCAAATATAAATATCATATTACAACTTGAGAAGTACTAGTGTAATGTTTCTTTGCACACCTTTAAAAATACTCATTAGTGAGGAGGAGGAAAGATAAAGTTTAAAGGGAATTCATCAACAGTTTGACAGTAGAACCAATGCTCTTAATTTGTTTGCCTTCATTCTGCAGGCAGTAAAATACTCTGTGTTCTCTTTAGTTGTATTGTTCCATCTCAAGAGTTGTAGACCATTCCACAGTAGTGAAAAGAACAACTGAAAAAAATGTTAAAATTGACTGGATAATTCACTCAATGGATATAGAAACAATAGCAGTCTATAGCTTTATTTACTGGTAATCAAGCCTCCTGGGTGTATGGCTGCTCTGCAATAAAGAAATGAACATAAGATCCAACTGTTGCTTTGAGACTGAACACTGTCTTTAAGATAGGCAAATGTGCTCTGACTTCATCTGAGCTCATGCACATAAAGCCTCTTTGGTGGATATGTTTCTGAAAGGGTATTGCTTCTGGCACTGGTGCCAGCAATGGCTTATACAGCTGTTCAGTGGTTGTGCTAATGGAATGTCATCATTGTAGATATTGCATCATTAGGAACTGGGAGTTAATAACCTATAAATCATAGTGAGCCAGTGTCAAAGAGTAAGAGTGATGATGTCACTAAACATTCTTCTTGTTTCCTAGATACTATAAGGTTAACTGACTTCAACAACTATTTTAAAAATGGTTTTAAAAGGTTGCTTTAATTTAATGTGCAAAAAATCAGATTTATTCCAGAATATTCAAAAAGACCTACCTTATTGAGATGATATTTTTTATCCACCCTAATATAGAAATGTCCTTCCCTGTAAGTAGATAGGTCTTAAGACTTCTGGCTCAATAAAACCTTTGTAAGGAGTGGACTTCCACTGATTACTTGTCTTGTGCTGTTGGAGCTGATGAAAATGATTTTAGCTTCCAATTTGTAGTCAAAATTCATGTGATGATGACTGGAAAATATAGTCTTTTTAGGTATTTGTGAATAGATGTGCATAAACAGAGAGTCTCTGGAATTAGGGAGCTGAAAATTCCTATGTGGAAATGCCCTCAGAATTATCTAGGGGTTCTCAAGCTATGGCCCATGGGCCAGATGCGGCAGCTGAGGACATTTATCCCCCTCACCCAGAGCTATGAAGTTTCTTTATTTAAAGGCCCACAAAACAAATTTTTTGTCTTTTCTATAGTCCGGCCCTCCAACAGTCTGAGGGACCGTAAACTGGTCCCCTATTTAAAAAGTTTGAGGACCCCTATCTAGACTCTAGATAGACTGAGGATCTGCTTGGTAAAGGTAGTATAGAATCCCATGTCTTCCTAATTCCAAACTCACCTAGTATCCAGTGTAGAAGTCTCTCTCTCTCTCTTGGCTATTATATTTTTAAAAGTGAGACACCAATTCCTATCCATATTCATTTACTTTTAAGTGTAATTGCTGGAAAAAGTGTCAAATGGCCTATATTTACAGTGAAGAACTACACTATTGATGTGATCTATGGTGTGGAGTTTGTCCCCAAATGATGGCAGGGTACCAAAAGTTAGGGTTCA
The DNA here is from genome assembly GCF_016432865.1 of Antechinus flavipes. Lineage (NCBI taxonomy): Eukaryota > Metazoa > Chordata > Mammalia > Dasyuromorphia > Dasyuridae > Antechinus > Antechinus flavipes. The sequence continues at coordinate 175,761,292 of NC_067402.1, forward strand.
GTCATGTAAGGATTCCCAATGGCCATTCTCTTAGTCAAAAGGTAGACTTTTTAAGAGAATAGGTTATAAACAAAATGAAGGGATACAATAAAAACCAGAAATGGTAGATATGAAATAGGGTTGAGAGAGCACATGAAAGACAAGTTCCTCAGTGGAACTCACAATTTCCCAGTAGAAAGGGAGCACCCCATGAGGTTGGAGCATGTTCTTAGATGGCAGGCTAAATCCTGAAAGGGACTAAGCACCCTAAAAGAGTTAGTTAGCTATAAAATAACTGTTTGGATGTGTATACTTATTTTGTATTTAATTTGTACTTTGATATATTTAACATATATTGGTCATCCTGCCATCTGGGGGAGGAGGTGGGGAGAAGGAGGGGAAAAATTGGAACAAAAGGTTTGATAATTGTCAAGACTATAAAATTACCCATGCATATAACTTGTAAATAAAAAGCTATTAAAATTTAAAAAAAAAAAAAAAAAGAGTTGTAAGGAGGAGAAGTGGGGTTGGAAAGCGTAGTGGAAGTAAGGGAAATACCACATGGGGGAAGCGGAAAGACAAGATGAGACAGAATGCTGTGGTAGGGTGACCCAAAGGAGGGCAATAGTCATGGGATGGCCACAAATAGGTTTTATAGGGAAAATTTAACATCATGGACATGACTGGGATTTTTATAGGCAATAGGTCTCCTCAGGAGTTTGACATAACTTGGATTTCAGAATGGACCACCTCCCCAAAGGGCAGGATCATGGAGGTAAATTGACCTTTATCATTGTCTTCTGCCTGCTTGCCCCAGGGATCAATTCCTCTACTGACCACATCTAACAATGAAGACCTCATCAGTATGTTCTGGGTCTAAGACTCTGGCTTGTCACATACCAGTGGCTCTGTCTCTGTCTTTGTCTCTTATCTGTCTCTATCTGTCTCCCTCCTTCTTTCCTCCTCAGTCCCTACCTTAGAAGGAGATTTTCATGAATTGTTGTGGCCCCAAAAAGCTTATCACCCTGTAAGTGATTATTCTTCTGATGCTATTTCTCTTCAAATTTAGTTAAGTTGATCCTAAGATGGAATTATTCTTGATAGAATATTTGATAGAATCTGCCAAAGCTTAAGATTATGTAGGGTTACTTCTGTACCATATTGAGACCCTAGACACTTGTGGATTTGAATGCATTTAATCCAATTAACATTTTTTATGAGCTACTGATCCTAAATGTGTGAAATTATTACAGAAAAGATAATGGGAAAAATGGAGGGACCTTGAGAGGGATTTAGAATTTGGGGAAATTTGCTTCCAAACCTTTCAAGTCATGTTAATTACAGAGCTTTGAGATCTTTGACAATATTTTCTCCACAACCAGATGCTACAAATATTTACTAAGGGGAAGAGAGCTATACTAAGATTTCAAGGTAAAGTTTACACAAATGAAATGTCTTCAGTTTCCATGTCTATTATTCTTTTGGGATCTTCCTATCACTGTTTTGAGAAATACTACATAAAAGATAAATTGAAATGTAATTTTGATTCAGAATCTTAAGAAATTTTAAATAAGGGATATTTTGAGCATATTAGTTAAGATCATCTCTTTTATTTCTGAAGTTTTCAGTAATGTATACAGAATTATTGGTAGGTTTGAACATTCTACATTATATTTGGTTGTCATTGTAAAATGATTATTGGCAAGAAATTGACTTCATATTCAATGAGAAAGGCAATTCTCTTCCTTCCTTGCATATCTATAAAATGAGGATTTTAGTATTTATACTCAAATACAAAATGCACACATATGGTCATTCATATTGAATCAGAAATAAGAAAGGGAATATCTAAATTTTGTGGTAGATCATTAAATATTTTTAAAAAGGAATATCTAAATGTATGGGTTGGAGAATGTTTGCTTTTTGGTAAACTATAAACAAGGAGTTGGGGCGTCCAAAAAATGTTAGTGAAGATTTAAGCTATTAAAAATGAAAACTGTACAAAGATTTTTGGGACATCCTGTACTTGGTATAAACAATTTTGCTCACAATATAATTTGTACATTGTCCATGTTGGGGTTCTTTACTAGTAGGAATGCACTTTGCAAATCTTGGAGTTCTATATATAAGTGTGCTATTCATTTGATTTGCCACCTGAGCTCCCAAACACTGTATCTGGATCAATTCCTAAGGAACCCTCTCAGTGGGTTCACCTAGGGATTGTCCTCCCTCCTTAACCTCCTCACCCCTACCTCTATTAGCTCAGCTTATTAGTCAGGGATTTCATTTTACCCCATCAAAACTGCCAAGGCAACCTTGTCATTGTAATTTTCACGCCCTTTCATTTTCTTTGTTCTCTGTGTCAGTGAAATCTTATCGCCATAGTCTTCTGTCATAGGGTAATTGCTTGGAACCAAGTTCAATTAGAGCCTCTAGCATAATAAAACATAATGTACAAATGAAAACCTTAGTAGCCACTGCCTTGTATCATATCCATGTGGAATCTGTGGCTCTGTCCCATCAGTGAAACCTGTGTTGGTGGAAGCAATTGCCTCCTTCAAAAGTTTGGATATACATGAATTCAAGCGTTTATATTTTAGATTAAAGTCTTATAAAAAAATAGACTTTCTTATCATATTAAAATGGAACAGAAATGCTACTAGTGTGAGACTTGTTTTTAGCAAGGAGCCATAAAAATGGATGGAAGTTTAACAACTATGGATCATCCTATTAACATTTGTGAACATTTTGCAAAAGTGTTATGTTTCCATAGACTAAATTTGTTCCAGTAAAACCATTCTAAACAGTATGTTAGAGAAGTAGGCCAGAGCCTTTGTCTATTTTACTTCTGCTATTGTGTCCTTAGGGCCATGTAAAAATTACCCAGAAAGGGAACTTTTCCAAAGAATTAGATAGGATTAGTACTAACTTTCTAAGTGGATTATTTGAAAAGAAATATATTGATACTATTGAAGATTACCAGCAAATTCACTGCCATCATCTCCTCTTCTGCTACTCAATGAGCTGTTAAAAGGCACAATTTGTTGTGCTATGTCGCTAACAAGAAATAAATAACATGCAGCAGGTGCTACACAGGAAGGCACTGAGTGTTATTGTACTAACTGTGCCTGACTAATTCTAGCCAAGATAACAATTCTGTATTCAGTTAAGAAGAACAGATCATTTGGTTGTGGTTTGGAACCTAGTTTTATTAATGTTGGGGTTGGATTAGAAAAAAAAAAAAAAGGAGGAACTATGTTCATACAATATTTTTTGATGCAAAGATTTATATTCAACTTTCAATTATTCATATCATTAGAAACTATCAATGTTGTTAATGATCTCCAATAACATATACATGCAAATATAACATTTCTATTTTGTTTTAAAATATAGTTATTTTGAAAATGTCTAATTTCTTCATTTTGATTTATTAGATAAATATTAAATTTATTTTTCATTCACTGAGCACATACTGTTTTCTTACATTAAACTTAAAAGTAACCTGGGTAGTAGGTTAATTATTATTAAATTAAATTATTAACTATTATTAAAACTATTAATAATTTAAAAAGTTTAAAATCCAATTCATTCAAACAAACATTTGTAAACTCTTCCTTTTTGGGTGTTATGAAGTCAACAAACTTTTTTAGGTGTTTAAAATGTATAAAATACTACTAAGTATTATGGATAAAAAAATAATAATAAGAGGAGAAAAAAAATCCGAAATCTGAGTTTAGATCTATAATGTCAGATTGAAGAAGTTGCATTTTACTCAGACAATAATAAGAAATCACTGAAGATGTTCAAGCGGAAGAATATGTTTAACTGCATTTCTTAGGATGATTATTTTGATAGCATTATGGGGGACTGGAATACAAGTGAATTGGGAAGGACTAAAATCAGGCAGACCAATTAATATGCTATTGTTTTAGATTCTAAACAAGGGAGGAGAAAGACTTGATTAGGATAGCATTTTTGTGAATGGAGAAAGAAGATGGGATAGATGCTATGGGAGGGAGCATCAACAAGACTTGGAAACTAATTGGTTATGGCAGTTTGAGGAGGAATGAAAAATTAAGGATGACTTTGTGATTGTGAACTTGGATGACTAGAAGAATTGTGTCTTCAATAGAAACAATGCCTTGTGCTGTTTACCATATTATACCAATTATTTGCATAAAGTTACAGATGGCAGCCTTATCACATTTGAAGACAACATAAAGCTAGTCAGTAATGTATCAATTGACAAAATTAAGATAGTAAAAAAGATATTAATGCATTCAATCAGGGTTTTGAACATAGATGAGATTCAGTGGAGATAAATGTAAAATTGAGGTTGGGCTCAAAAATTAACTTCAGAAATATAAGATGTCATCGTTTTTGGTTTTTTTTTTTTTCTGAAAAAAAAAAAAAGATTTAGAATTTAATAGAGCAGTAGTGTTATGGGACAGCCAAAAGGGGAAAAAGAAGTTAATGTCATTTTGAGCTACATTAATAGAAGCATAGAATCTAGCAATACTCAGACCACATGTAGAATATTATTTTCAGTTCTTGTTGTTACCTTTTAGGAAAGACTTTGGTAATCTCAAAAATATCCTGCGGAGGGAAACCAGGATAGTGAAGATCCTTGAGTCAATATCATATGAGAATTGTTTGAAACAACTACAACTGTTTAGTCTGCAAAAGAGAAAAGAAAAGGTGGGGAAAGGAAGAACTGGAAGGAAAGGGATGGATAATGAGAGTTGTGTTCAAGTATTTTAGGGACTGACATGGAAAAAAATCATTCTGATTGACACCAGGGCACAGAATCATGAGTGTCCTAATATATCAAAGTATTATTATTATCTCCATTTCGCAGATGATAAACCTAAGGCAAAACAAAGTTAAGTGCCTTGCCCAGAATAACATAGTAAAATATCTGAGGTTAATTTGTAACTCAGGTCTTCCTGACTCCAGACTCAGTATTCTATCCTAGAGTTTGGTCCTGGGAGTTAAGACCTTTCCAAAAACTGAGGTATTGTTGAATTGGTTCCTGTGCTTTGAGCAAGAATATAGAGTGGGGGCACGGGCATAGGAGGAAGGATATGAGAGTAGGATGAGTGACAGGATGTCCTAAATGCATAATTGCATGCTATGTGAAGCAGATACTGACCTATGGTGGACTAGATGGAGTAGGATAGGGGAGTTTACACTTAGTCATCAATGAAGACCATTTAGCCCCAAAGTGGAGTCCCAAATAGAATAGATTCACTTCTCCAGAAACTGCAGGCAAAAATCTAGAAGTCCGATTTAGTGCAGAGCATGTCAATCTAAATGCAGAGAAGCAGGGCAATCGAGATGTGTGTGTGTGAGTTGTATGTGTAAATACACAAATGTATATACATACACCACATGCTCGTGTAAATTTTCCAACACAATAATTTACTGAGTCTAGAATTGTGGACTTATTTTAAATGTTTCATTCTAAAATTAAAAATTCACATGATATTTCACCTCAATATAATTTAATATAATTATAAAATTGGTTTTATAAAAGCCAACATTTATAAAGTTTACATTATGTTTAACAAATATTATTTCACTTCATCTTCACAGCAATGTTGGGAAAGTAGATGTCATTATTATCATTTTACTGATGAGGGTACAGAAGTTGTCAGTTGTCTAAGATCACACAACTCTAAGTATTTGGAACTCCATTTGAATTCAGGTGTTCCTTATTTTAAGTCCAGCACTTAATCCAGTGCATTCCTTAAATTCCTCTGAAATCATGCTCTTTGAGGGCAGGATTATTTCATTTTTGTCTTTCAAATTTCCAATACCAACAAGACCTAAATACTTTTTTGAACTGAAATGAATTGCATTTCCTTAGTAACAATGTATAGATAATGAAAAGGGTCCTTTTTCAAAGCATAAAGTATAAAGCACTTTGTAAATAAACAGACTCAGACTTTTTAAACCTTTTAGTATCATAGATCTATTTAGTGCCTGGTAAAACTAATGGATCCCTTCTCAGAATAATGTTTTAAAATAATTGATGGAAATGTTAAATTTCAGTTAAAAGTTATTGAAAATAAAGATTTTTTTTCCTCATCCAAACTCATCTACTTCCTGAAATTCATTCTTAGGCTTCAGTGTAAGGGCTTCTGATATAGATAATCAAGATAAGAAAATTGTTATTTGCTAGAAATGATATTATCCATTTTCCTGCTTAACTAAAATTTTGCCTTCTAGAAGAAAGCAAATATTTCTACAGAAATTTTGCTCACTTTTAGATAACCAATATAATTTTTTTTAAAATTTCATTCAGTGTTGAGTTAATGATATCATCTGACAAAATACCTAAGGGATTTTGTCAGTTTTCTTGTTGATGTTAGAGCCATATAATGTGAGTATGATCTCTTTTGCTTTACATATGGCTTTTTAAATGTTAGGACTTTAAAAAAAGTTGAATTTAATAAAAATCATTTGATGGATAATTTGAGTGATTTTTTAAAAAGGCTTATTGGAAATTACCACTCCCCTTTTTTGTACTGCAGTCATGTCTTTTTAGATACCAATATATTATATAATATATATAATATAATATGATTCTTATTTATATAATTATATATTATATACAAATATGTAATAATATAATACAATATAATGTATAATATAGTTATATAATATACTCCCCACCCTTACCACACTCTCCTTTATAACAAAAAATAATTTTATCAAAATCAGCCAATATAGTCACTTCGGTAAAAGTATATAATATTTGGTCTCTGGAATAATAACTTGAGAATCTGACCTCAATGGCTATAGTCTACCCTATACCTGAAATCAGTTATAACATACCTGACAAATATTCATGTAAGCCTCTTTGAAAGTCTCATATGACATGGAGCCACTACCTTCTAAGGCAGCTTATTCAATTTTGGGACAACTACAGTTTTATGCAGTTTTTCTTGACCTCAAGCCTAAATTAGTCTCTATACAAATTTCCTACATTGCTTGTAGTTCTGCCCTTTTAAACCAAAATTAGCATTTTAATCCCTTTATCATGTGATAGATCTTCAAATACTTGTATACCACTATCATATTATATATCCTACCCTGAGTATTCTCTTCTCTGGTACAAACATTCATATTTCCTTTAACCAAAGCTACTATGGGGATTCAAGATTCTTTGTCATTCTTGTTGCTCTTCTCTGAATTCTTTTCAGCTTATTAGTGCACATTTTAAACTGTGGTGCCAGATCTGTACACCACCTTTCAGCTGTGATATCCTTACAACAAAGTGCAGAGGAAATCTCAACTCCTTATTCTTGAAGCTATAGAGCTGAAGATGGCTTTAATTTTTGTAGCTGTCACAGCACATTCATAACATGCTTCATATTTGTAGTGTAATAATATAGCCTCAGGTCTTTTTTCAGGAAAAAAAAAAAAAAAACAACTCTACTATCTAATGCTGTTATCCAGATTCTATACTTTTAAATGGGTGGGTTGTATTTACATTTATTCCCTTTGAATATCATTTGTTTAGATTCAAGCTAATATTCTAACATATCAGTGCCATTTTGCAACTAGATGAATTTAGAACTTAATGAACAGCCATACTCAAAAAGTATGTTTCCTTTTTGGTATATTCACTTTCTGTCTCTTTCATGATCTATTTTAGAATTTTCCTAGGAGTTATTGGATATATTTTAAAATATTTATTAAGTATTTCACACATTAATGTATGAAAAGCTCAGGGTTAAGCATTGGTGATACAGATAGAAAACTTTTTCCTTGATGGCATTCCAAAGGAGATAAAACAATTTTGAGGGAATCAAAAAACATTTTTTTAAAAAATCAGACCATTTACCCTTCTTCAATCTTGCAACTTGTTGCCATTTTCCCTATTTCAAATATTTCTACAACATAGTCAGTAATATAATCCTCTAGTTTTTTTATTCCCAAGTGTGTAGTTCATGTGGACCCAAAGATGTAAATTCATTAAAGGCAGTTGGGTGAATATGGTGTGATGCCTCTAAAACAGGGGAGGGGAAACACCATATAAGGCCTGTGAAATCATTTGTTCTGGCCCTGGCAGGACAGCTACAAGGAATGATGGGCTGAAAGATAGGTACAACAACCTCACACTGCTTTATTTTTTAAATTGATAATTTTGTATGGCCTGAGAATGATGTTGTAAATATCCAAATGGCCCTTAGCAGAAAAGAAGGTTCTCCATCCATGCTCTAAAGTAAGAGGTAAGTTATGTGATTCATTGTCTTATGGAACCATTTATTCCTTGTTATATTTTATTAGAGCTCAACTGGCTTTCAGTGATTTTCTTTCATATCATGGGAAATCGGCATATTAACTTTCTGACAATGTTTTCTTAGCTCTGCATAAGTTCATAACCTATATATTTTTGAATTTTTGTATTTGTCACTTCTTATGATACAATAATATTTCACTATACCAGAATTTTTCAGTCGTCACCTTCTTTTCTCCCTCCCTCCTTTTCTTTTGCCTTTTCCTTCTTTCCTCCCTCCCTCCTTTCCTCTTTTTCTTCCTCCCTCCCTTCCTCCTTTTCTTCCTCCCTCCTTTCCTCTTTTTCTTCCTCCCTCCTTCCCTTCCTCTCTTCTTCCCTCCCTCCCTCCTTCTCTCTCTCTTCCTTCCTTCCTTTTTTCTTTCTTTCTTTTTTCTTCCTTCCTTCCTTCCTTCCTTCCTTCCTTCCTTCCTTCCTTCCTTTCTTTCTTTCTTTCTTTCTTTCTTTCTTTCTTTCTTTCTTTCTTTCTTCCTTCCTTCCTTCCTTCCTTCCTTCCTTCCTTCCTTCCTTCCTTCTTCCTTCCTTCCTTCCTTTCTTTCTTTCTTTCTTTCTTTCTTTCTTTCTTTCTTTCTTTCTTTCTTTCTTTCTTTCTTCTTTCTTCCTTCTTTCTTCCTTCCTTCCTTCCTTCCTTCCTTCCTTCCTTCCTTCCTTCTCCTTCCTTCCTTCCTTCTTCCTTCCTTCCTTCCTTCCTCCTTCCTTCCTTCCTTCCTTCTTTTCTTTCTTTCTTTCTTTCTTTCTTTCTTCCTTCCTTCTTCCTTCCTTCCTTCCTTCCTTCCTTCCTTCCTTCCTTCCTTCCTCCTTCCTTCCTTCCTTTCTTTCTTTCTTTCTTTCTTTCTTCTTTCTTTCTTTCTTTCTTTCTTTCTTTCTTTCTTTCTTCTTTCTTTCTTTCTTTCTTTCTCGTCCCTCTCTTTCTGTTTATTTTTCTTACTTTTCTGCTTTTTCTTTCTTTCTATTCCTCTTCCTCTTCCTTCTTCTTCTCCTCCTCCTCCTCCCTCTCCTCTTCTTTTTTTTCTTCTCCTCATACTGTGAATACTCTGTTCATAGGAATATAATTTTGGTTTTTTATATTATGTAAGATAGTTTGAGATTTAGGAGCCACATATTTATTTATTTAGATTTTTTTTTTAGCCCCCAAAGCTGGAACAATTTGCCTCGTCACATGCAGTTTTCATTTGTGATTTCTTGAAATATAGCTCTAAAAACATGCTTTAGAAAAGATACCACTTAACTTTGAAGACTCTGAAGGAGAGAGTAAGCCTGAGACTGTACAAACTTTAGAAAGTCACTACATCACCCTCATGATGCCTTTGGTCCTCTTTGAGAATGAAGACAAATAACAACAGCAAAATATTAACTATTTTCATCTTTTACCAACTTGATGAATGTTAAAAAAAAAGTCGCTATTTTAATTTACATTGCTCTTATTAACAGTGATTTAGAGGATTTTGGAAATAATTGTTAAAGGATTTGAGATTTTTTAAAAATTATTCCTAGGATTTGACGACATACCTTTTGAGTAATGGATTTTAATCATGTATTTGTTTCAATTCTTTATATATTTCAGCAGTATATATATCATTAAAATATTTGGTACAAATATTTTTTCCTAGTCAACAGTTTTTCTTCTTATTTTAGTTTTGATTATTTTGATTATGGAATTTAATATTTTAATTTGGATTTTGTATCAATGAAATACTGTTTCATTTCATACCAGGGAAAGCAAGTATACTTACTTTACCTCTTAATTAAATGGTAAATTTCAGTGTGTCCTTCTCACAAATATTGCTAGGTCTTGTGTGTAAATATGTTTATAGGTATATGTGCGTATACCTACCCACATACACACACATATATACACATGTGTATTATGTATGTATAATATACTTTAAATCATATTAATGACGTCCTATCCCTATGTATGTATGTGTATATACATATACACATATATACATATATATATATTTAACATAAACAGGTGTTGTTCTTATTAAGGCTTTTTTTGCACTTGTTATATTTGTGTTTTTGTTTCTTTTCTTATGTATATGACAAATTATATTACTTTAATATTGAACTATTCCTGAATGGGAATTTTGAGGTCACCCATTTTGAGGTTTTTCTTGGAAACGAGACTTGAGTGGTTTGCCATTTCCTTGTCAAACTCATTTTGCAGGTGAGGCAAACAGAGTTAGGTGTTTTCCAGAGTCATAAGCCTGTATGTGTCTAGAGCCAGGTTGGTATTCAGGTCTTTCTGAAGCCAGGACCAGAGCCCTATCTACTTGAATTACCTAGCTACCAAACATGTGTTCCACCTGATATCTCCTTAAGAGGAGGACTAAATTTGTGGAGAGATAGAGTAAGGAAGAAGAGTGATACTTCTTTTTCTACTTCTTGTTAGAGTAAATGTGTTATTATAATTTTTATTGGGTTTTTATTGGCTTTTATTGGGTTTTAATCTGAAGATATCAGAACCTTTCAAAAACATTTTCATAGATTTTTTAATAGTTGTAATTCAATGTGAGTCACTTTCTATGACCCCAAAAAAACCTTTTTTATTTTCTCTTTTTACTTATATCAAGTATTACTCTCTATAATATTAGCTTAGGACAGCTCAAATGTCACAATCCAGAATTCCATTTTTCTATTTTTTTTTGATGTGTAGTAAACAGACATGCTTATGCATAATAATTATAAACCGGGCTGAAAAAAATCCATCTTACTCTCTCCTTATGTCAAAGCACAAACATTCACAGCTCTGGAAGCTTAGAAAACCTTGACTCCAACATTTAAATTATTATTGTTGTTAGGTTCTCATTGTATGTAAATGCAATACAATTTGTAAACTGTAAGTGTACCATATGAAAATAAAAATTAGTCAGATGTTTTAATAAGTAAAAGTCAAATGAATGTCACTTTAAAAATACCCACAAATGTTTACTATTTAATAAATTATAAAATATGAACAATAAGATGAAAACATTTGCCATACAAATTTATTTCCTAGCTACAAAAGTATGTGTTTCATTGGGCTTTATTTTTAAGAAATTAACAAAAAAAATTTAGCCATAATGTGAATCTTGAAATTTTATTTCTTTACCTTATTTAATGTCACTACACTTAATTTGTGCAATTCTAGTGAATTTCCAAAGCAATATTGATAAGGAAATTATATTGAAAAGAGCCACAACTTAAAATTATCCAAATATGTATGAACTGAATATCAGTTGATCATCTTTTAAAAAGCTGATGTATGCTGGTATTTTTCCCCCAGGCTTGTGGTTTTATTGCTGTGGTAAACTCCCACTGAGTAAATGCCCTATACCAATTCTATAGTTGTTCTGCACTATAGTCTTGAAGATTGGTCTGGAGAATTGAAAGATTAAGTGGCTGGTTTAGGGTAGCACAGACAATACAAACATGCATGTATCATATATATATATATATATACACATATGTATGTATATACATATATGATAGGATTTGAACCCAGGAAGTTCATTACAGATTACAAAATCAGCTCTCTATCCTTTGTGTCATATTGTTTCTCTAAGTGAGTTATATGTCTATATATTTTAAATTGCCTAAGAGAAGCATTAGGGATTTCACGAATGCATATTTACATATGACTTCAGAATTATTATTAAATGGCATTTTTACTTAAGGGCTCTTAGGACTATATTTATGACTATTAATTTAGGAAATGGCACTAGACCTGAGCCAAAGTGTGGAAAACATTAGATTAAAAAGTGCTGCGAATGTCACATTGAAAACCTCCCTATGTTACATGATTAGTGTTATGAATTCACTTGGTAGAAGACAGCATTAACTTTATGAGAATTTGTGTGTTGTGTCTTATTCACAAGAATTAAATCTAAGTCTCTTATTAAGAGGCCTGCCTCTCCCCTGAGCATTTCAGGTTCTAATCTCAACAACAGGATGCCAAATATTTTCAGGTAATGAAAGCATATAGATAATAGTGAATTCTGAAAATGTTTTATTTTGTAAGCTCAACAATAACAATTGGGAAGCAATTTCTGAGATTTTCCTTCTCTGTTACCACCCCAGTTGATCTTGTAGAAACTGAATTTTCTCCCCATGAATAGTAATTTTTGCACCATTTTGTCACTGGGCTATTTCTCTTTTTCTTCAATTTTCATAATAATGAAAACTTTAATGTAAAACTTTTAATGTTTATTTTCCAGGACTAGTTTGTAATTTTACTATCCTTCTTTCATGATTTACAAAAAGCTTCCTGTAAGACTTTGTGTCTGAAGTTATTACTGTTATATTGTGAGGAAGGGAATATATATATCCTTAAAATGAATATACTCTAACAAAGCATTGCAAGTATGTTTACACATTGAGAAACCTTCAGTGGAAAGTTTATTTTGATGGAGGCATGAAAGCAGGAAGCATAACATTTTCCCTTCTGTCTTTGATGCTTTGAAGAAAACTGCAGTTTTATTGGTGTGATCCTGTGCTGCACCTATTGTCAAAATTCTATATGATTAAAATAATTTATGGAGCTTTCATGAAAGAAACCAATCTTGGTTAACCTTCTGGCTAATTAGAATCTCCAAACTCAGTTCACTTGTTGCCTTTTGGATGACAAATATACAGTTTAGAAAAACCATAATCAGGAATTTACACATGGTTCAGAACTTTCCAGAGTTTAAGAGATCTGAAATAAATTTCACTAATCAAGGATCATCTCCATGCCAAAGAAAGGCAATGAAGCAGGAAGTATGTGAATTTCCACTTTTATCAATCAAAAAGTATTTGCTAAAGATTCTCACCAAAAACCTTGAAGGTCTTCTAAAATCTGAAGATTCTTAATTGCATTAACAGTTTCCATCTCCCAAACTTATGCTTAAGCTATACTTATTCTATGTCATCACTAAAACCTTCTAGTCAAGTATACCATGTTTATTTTAGTGATCTTGATGTTGTCACTATGGGAATTACTTTGAAAAAGAAAGATCTGCAACAATATTCCAGAATCTCTGAGATCAGAAAATTCATCTACCATTTTCTTTATGATTATTTTACAACCAACTTGGGATGAATGGCTTCATGGAACAATAAATTGATTCCCAAATACTATCTGCTAATGGCTCACTTGTAAAAGCTATTCTTTCTTGGAGAATGGAACTGCCACACACTTATGGTCTTTTTCTTCTTTTTAAAATCTTTTAATTTTTTTTAAATTTATGTTTTTCTTTTATATAACTTGCATTTCCCTTTCTGACACCAGTGTGATTACATTTTACAAAAGGACATTAGAGGAAGAATTTCAGGGTCAAGGGTATCTTCTCTGATTTCAAATTATCAATTGGAAATCTATAGAATCCAAAAAAAAAAAACATTTCTGTTTCTAAATATACTCACAAATCCCATTTTTACATCTCTTGAGTAAGTGCTGCATTTAATATGCTCCCAATAAAATGATAAAATATTATCATTATTATTTTTATTATTATCATTACATATTATTATGTAAGTATTATGATTTAATGTCACAAAGGATAGAATATGAATGAAAACCAAATGTTCATTTTAATTCTTTCTCTCCATTATTAGTGTTAGATTATATGGGGATGTAGGGAAAAGTATGAGGATCCTAATATTAATTATTGTTATAAAATATGTAGAATGAATATGAAGTGATTATGAGCTGTAGAATTAGTCTTGTGTTTCATATGGCATTAACTCATAGCACAGTGATATTGTAATTAACAATAATAATTGATACTAATTACAAAATAATTTAAAGGTGATAAGATAGTTCTTGATGTAACTTTGAATATTCAATTATAATATTTCATGGTTTTATTTAGTCTCAGTCTTTCCTAATTACATTAGTTCCTGGGAGAGTTGGGGATGGAGAAATAAACCTTTAATCTAAATTTTCCATTTCATTTCTTCACTTTTAAGACTGCCAAAAGGATGGTAGGAATTCAGGTAGCTGAAAGAGATATCATTACATATGAAAACATGTTCTCAATCCATACAGAGAAGAAGATCTAGACTTTCTTTTTCTACACACACACACACACACACACACACACAATGTGTTAAATATTTTTATTTGAACATAGTGCTGATGATTTGCTATCCCCTGAACTTGTTAGTTTGAAAAGCTGTAAGAATTCTGCCAATCCTATGAATAGGGTAACAAGACTATAAACTCTTTGAGGACAGGAATTTTGCCTAATACTTTTTTTTTAATTTCTACCTCCACCCTACTTCCTGTTCAGCTCTGCCCCATCCCCTTCTTTAATGTGGTAGGTGTTCCATAACTATTTATTTTTTGGTTGTCATCTCATTCATCTAAGTTTAGTTGAACTAAATGGTCAAAAATAGTTGGTCTATTTATTTTAAGTAAGATATGTGACTATCAAATAATGATCCAGAAAATTGAGCCCTACCTTCTGCCTGCCACAAAACAAGTCAAAGGAACTGCTTTTTGCTGAATATCGAGTTTGCACATCCAAATTAATCAGTACCATTTAGATTTAACTTGAGTGCTTCTATTAAAAATAAGGAACAAATGATCCCAAAACATGCTACTAATATGTCTTTTTTGTACTGTATTTGGAAATTGAATAGTTTAAGTGTACACTTATGTGTACACATTATGATTATAATGTGTCCAGCAATCAGTGTTGTCAATGCATATAATCTCTAGGAAAAAACAATTCCCCATCTGCTTTTGTCAGTATATATAGGTGGGAGTAAGGATGGGTGTGGTGATGGGGATTAAAGGAAAGTTTCTTTCATTTGGTCAGAAAATACTATAAAAATGTGAACAATGTGGCATTTATACTTTTTCCACAACAACAATATTTTCCACAAAATATAAAGATTACAATACAAATCAGGGGCTTTGTCTCTTATTAGATAAGCTGGGCACATGCTCCAAGTCCATGTGGATGGCCTTGTGTTCTGGCTGGATGTTGAAGGATCCTTATTACACAATTGATAATACTTAAATACTGGAAGGATCTATGTTTTCTTCAATGAAGAGCCTCTTGCAGCTGTCACTGATAACTTTTGTGATGATATTAGAGCTAAAAAATTTATCACCTTAGTGAACATCCTGATGATAATCTTCTTAAGTTGGGTGGACTGATGATCACAAAACAAACATAACCATTATCAAGGTGATAACTTGGAACTTTTCAACATCAATAATCATAACATGACAGACTGAGAATTCAAAGGTCACCTAGAAATAATTATTTTATAGTGAGGAAACTAAGACACAAAAAGTTTAGATGATTTACCTAAGATCATACAGCTAGTAGAGATTAGAATCAGATTCAAACCCAAGCCCTGTGGCTCCAAATCTCCTGTTTTTCCCACTGTATCATATTGTTCCTGAAACAATGTGTTGAGCTTCATCAAAACAGACTTCCTCTTCTATGAGTATATTCATAAGGACTTTAGTGAAGGTAAACTGTAGTAGTAAAAATGATAATTCCTTTTTCTGTAATAGTAGTAAAAATGATAATTCCTTTTTCTGTAATGGTCATAGATCCCAAAATAACTTTGTGAGGTATGTGTCAAATAATCATTTTCTAAAGAGGGGAAATAAGATACTGAGTGGTAATACTTTAGAACAAGGCCTTGAATTCAGATCTCCTGATCTTAAATTCAGAATTCTCATTATATTATGGCTAAGTCTCAAATATTATGATTTTTAAAAGAGACATGACAAAATAGAGGGGGAAAAGCTTGCTTGCTTAAGGCAACCAGCCAAAATTATTAGGAAATATTATTGCTTTTTGATATGGAAATAGTTTTTAAATTATTGTATAAATGAGATGGCAAGTCTAAGCAGGTTATTGTTTTGTACAGATAGAATTTGATATCTTAGAATATCTGTGGCTTTAGAATGATGACTATATACCATGAAGAAAGTACAGTGCAGTTAGACGAGGATATGATTGGAGTCTGAATAACAGAGAAACTTGAAGCTTGAGCAGGGAACAATTACACAGATAAATGACATCTTTGCATCCCTGCAATTCAGGTGGGGTACCTACAATTTCTATATACCTATGTTCTCTTCTTATTAGTTGTAGAAACACTAAGAAATAAGCCTCAATTCAACTTCAAGTGCACCCATACCATTTCAGTTGGTATTTTCCAATAAAGGGCACTGTTTCTTTCAAAGAATATTACATCTCTCTAATTGTCCTACAAATCCCATTCTTAATTAAAATCAAAATCTTTATTATAACAACTTCACTATATAGCTTGCAAGATGTTTTCTTTCTCATCTGTTCAGGGGACGATGCTCTGGATACATCTTTTACAGAAAGGAGCTGCCCTGGTGAGAAAAATTTACAGCAATTGATTTTGTTTGTTTGTGGCTGAAACCATTAAAAGCTCCCAAGCAAAGCTAAATAGTTCTTGTGGGGCATAAGCATTGTTATTCACAAACAGCAAGTTTTATAACATTGTTAATGCTAAACAATAAGAAGAGGTGTAATAGCTCCTATTTTATCATTTATCTCTGTTTTGCATTAAATTGTATACTCTATCACACATATGCTGGCTATAATGTGACATATTCAATTCTACATTAAGTCTTTGCTTTGTTATATATACACAGAGATAGCAAGTCAGCCTGTCAAATAGCATGTACTATCACTCTAACAGTTTTTTGTTGTTGTTGGTGTATGTGTGTTATTTTCCTAATGAAAACTAAGTTTGAATAACTGTAATGGTGGGAAAATCTATCCCAGCGTTGATTCTTTTTACAGCGAATTGGCAAACCAGGAAGAATAGACTTTGTCATGTGCAAATATGGTGACCATAAATGGTGCTGGAGGCTTTTTCCATTGTCCTCTGACTTTGCCATGAGAGAAAGCAAGCAAGAGAAAGAAAGACACGTTTGATAGAGTTGTGAAGAATGTTTGAATGGCTATTGGGTGTTGAGCATTGTCTTGCAATGACCTCAATTCGGTACAGTAGAGACCCTTGAAAGCACTGTCTGAAGTCACAATACCACCATTCTCCTCCATTTAGCAAAAGGGATTAGTTAAAAGGGTGACGTTCCGTGCCGAGAGTTCCAAGTATTCCATGAAACAAAAGGCTCTGAAATGTTTTTGAAGTTATTTTTAATTGAGTTGAACTAATTTAATAAAGGTCCTAAGGAGGGAAAAAAAATAAAGGAATGTGATTGTTTTATGATTCCTCACAGATGGAATGGACATTTATAGCATACTTCTCCTTTAGTGTTCCAGAGAACAGTAGCTCCATTTACAGCTACTGTTAGCAATTTAAAACTGCTCCAAAATGAAGTCTTTCAAGAAGTTGACAGCTTATAAATAAATCTGTCTGATAAAATTGAACATAAACTGCATCTGTGGTTAGTTTGCCAAAATTAATTCTACATTTAATTAGAGATAGCAGTCAAACATATTTAATAAAAAACAGTCTTGGAGAGTAAATCAAATGAAGTCAGATTTTAGCAGACGCTTTGCTTTTTTTTTTTTTTTGAAAGGAGTGATGAAATGACCTCACCTCTATGATTCCCAGTAATATGGCAGAGTGGACACTGCAGAGTTATGGGGAAGCCAATGAATTCACATCATTTGGGAAAACCACTTAATCAGCTTAGAGCAAAAAAAGAAAACGACCATTTTGAGATTTCTCATGATGCTCACATTTGTTTTTTTTTTTTTTTTTTTCTCTGATATAGTATTATTAAGATAACAAGTTAATAAGCCTGTTAGTTTTAGTGAGCCTAGGGATCAGGCCAAGAAGTTCCTGAGTTATACATGAATGAGAACATGAAGTTATCTCTTAATTTTTTTTTAAATGAGAATTCTTGACAGTTTTTTCTAAAGTTTAACCCAAAAAGGAGCTGTGGTAAAATACATTAAGTGCAGTTCAGTTTCTTTCCTCTCAAAAAATTTAAATATTCAGGATTTGCTTATGAAATACTTGTGCCCATGCTATGTGTCTTTAGGCAATGAGGAATATAGCTGTAATGTTATGGTGAGGAGGGAGGGAGGGACAGAGACATGAAAACACATAAATCAACTAAGGTTGTAGCAATCAATCATTTGGAGCAAAACTGAATTTCAGTCTGAGAGGCAAAGAAGCAGATTTCAAACAGCAAAAGGCTCTGCAGAGCGCAGCCATAGCTTCAAACTAATGAAAAGTATGCATACTATTGGTAAGACTAGTCATAACTCTTTTCTGTAAAATTACTTACAGGGTCATCAGTGACATTAAACTATGGGCAGCAATTTTATATGTATATGTTCATATAGAGCAAAGTAAATGAAAGTGCATTTTCATTAAAATATGCTCCCATTCTTTTTTAATATTAACTTTTAGCTTGATAGAAGTTATATTTTTATTTATTAAGAAAAAATATTACTTTTAGAAATATTTATTATTTCTTCAATTCAGTTCCTGCTAGGACTCCCCACACTTCCCTTAAATGAAATAATAAAAGTCCCCGTAGCAAACATGCATAGTGCCACAAAAGAAATTCCTGGTTTGTCCATGGCCAAAAATGTCTCATTCTGCATTTTAAGTCCATCACCTCTCTGGTAAATGACAAAAAACTTGCTTTATGTCTGATCCTCTAGGCTCGCAGTTTTTCACTGCATTGATCAGAGTTCTAGAGTCTATTGATTTTTTTCTTCATAATGTTGTTGTCATTGCATAAATTGCTCTCTTAGTTCTCACTTCATTCTGCATTAAATGGTAGAAGACTCCCTGTTTTCATCTAAAACTATCCTTTTTGTCATTTCTTATGGTTCAATTCATATACCATACATTCATATACTGTAATTTGTTTGGCCATTCAAAAACAGATAATTACCCCTTGGTTTCTAGTTTGGGATTACTATGAAAATTGCTGATACGTATTTACATAATGTGTGTATATATGTGTGTGGGGGGGAGTGGGTATGTATGTAAGTATACATGTATTAGTAAAAACACCTTTTTATTTTCTTTTTGGAGCACAGGCTTAGTAATTGTATAGCTGAACACTAGTTTGTTTTAGAAGTTTTGTCTTTGAAGATACTGTATATGCATATACTTTTGATTCCAAATTCCAAGACACATTTTTTTTTTAATTAACCATTTAACAATGATTTATTGAATAGCTATTTTATACTTCATATTATAAATTTAAAAATTATTTGTTTTTACAAACATGTTTTTATGTATTTATTTATATGTAATATAGAAAATATTTATATCAGAGATGAATGACAATATTATTTTCCCCAACCACTTTAATTGTTTATATTTAGATAGTACTATCCTTATGAAAAAAAAGTATTTTATATATGTCAATTTTTTTCTCTCAGAAATTTTATAAAGAGTTAGAACTGTGAGAAAAAGAGAATGTAGTTATATAAAACTTCTTAAAAAGCATTGTGTGATAAAGTGTTATCTCCTAGTCTAAACAAAAACTTTTCTGAAAGAGATAAGAATTTTAATTTTTAAATTTGAGTCTGGGTGTCCTTATTTTACCATTATTTATTCAGAAGTTCAGTTGGCACTTATAGCCCCAACCTCACTATTGAGCAGCACAACTGGAAATTTTGAACTTCTTTATTTTTAAAATGAGTCAGTCAACATCTCCTTATCTTAGAGGGCTCTCCATATTTTCTTAAGATTTAATTTGGCTACTCAATCTGGTTTAGCACCACCGCAGTTAAGAACTACCCTTAAGCATTATATTAACCTTAGCCTTCTCAGTAAAAAGGTACCATATGCTACCATGCCTTTTTATACTGATGTTTTGAAAGATAGAAATTTCACTAGAAACATTAAGTTGAAAAGCCTTTTCAATTTTGCCCAAGAATGATTATGCTATTTTAATATTAATTTTTATAATCTTACATGTCTCACAATACTCAATTATTTCAATATCAAGCAATTTCTTAGAATTACAACATAGGTTATTAGAAATATAATTATATGTGCCTTTAATCTAGTAAACTAAACCATTAAATTTACTTTTTTATGTTAAACATATTCCTAGGACACAAATAAATAAATAATATCATTCACTGAATAGAGCACTGGACAAAGTATTGTGCTCTATTGCCATTCTTCTGAGAACCTTTGGGTATCTGAGAACATCATGGTCAAGCATCAAAACTAATATTCTATTTCATGTAAAATGCTAGATTAACTTCCTTTTGCAATAACTATGTATTACATTACATACATCCTTACTGGCCCTGACCAAATGATACTCCTCAAGACTTATTTAATCTATGTGCCTGAGTATAATATCAGATTAAAGAGGAAATTAGAATATCTTATCATCAGTGTTAATAGGCAAATTGATATTCAGAATTTCTCTAACAAAAAATAAGAAAAAAAACTCTACTTCTTTCACTTATTCACTAAATTTGACCATACATCACACCTCTGCTCATCTTATTGTAATCAAAAGTTAGTGGGAAAAGATTTTTTTTGTTTTTTTTCTTTGTTTTATTATTATTATTTAATTATTATTTATTATTATTATTATTGTTTATTATTGTTTAATGTTGATGTGGGACATGACTGTTGAGCTGAGCTACCCACAGAAAAGAGACTAATAATAAACAAGTATAACACTAATAATAAAAGACCTGTTTAGTCTTCCCAAAATAATTAGGCATAGTGTTGTTAGAGAGGAAAGAGTCCTAAACTTAACTCAGAATATTAGGCTTCCAGTTATTGTTCTGCTACATAGTACCTTGGGTGACCATGGACAAATCATTTAATTTCTTTGGATTTTAAAATCAAGGCCTTAGATTAGGTTGTTCTTTCTTGCCCTAAATTCCATGATCTATGTAGTCCTGTGCAAGAAAATATTTCCTTCCACTGAACTACTCTTTTAAGTTATCAACATTACAATATCTCTCTTCCCCTTTACTTGAAAACATCTTAGAAAGTGAATCATTTATTACTTCCTCAACATCTTTACACTTATCATGCTATCTAACTGTTATCTTCAAGTTTAATTAATTTTTTTTTCAGAACACATTTTCCTCAAGCTTTCTGTAGCATGTGAAAGTAACCACTTAATATTTATTAATATTTTCTTTCCCCAAGATTTCTATGACACCCCATATTTTCCTAACAACTCCATCTCCAAATCTTTTGCTGACTCATCCATTCTTCTACCACAGAATCTGGATGAATTCTATACTTCTCTCCTTAGTCCTCTTCTTTCTTTTTGGCAAAATCAATTTTCTGAGGACTTTAATTAACTGTATAGATGATTCCAAAAATAAGAGATTCCCTAAGTTTGAGTCCTCTGATTTGATTATCTGAATTTTATTATAATTGTATTTATTTGCCTTTCTCTGTCTTCTGTTTGGGATGTTCACAAGTTGAATAATATGCTTATCTCTGTTTTTGTTTTACAGGAATGCCTCAAATGCCTTTCTTTTGTTGAACATTCATCCATTTCACTGCTGATTGGACTCAGGTTTGTAGGATATGTCATTGGGTTCCTTTGCTTTTTTGAATATCCTATTCTATTCCTTTATTACATGTTTTAGAATTAGATGTATTTTTTCAAGATTGCCACATGTGATCAAAACTTCATTATATTGGGTAATATTTTCTCGTATTATTTTTTAGATTGTGTTATTTAGGATTTTTGTTTGTTTTTAATTTCTAATATTTTTCTGCATCATCTATGATCCCTAAATTATATGTGTGAACTATATCTTCAAGGTCGTTTACTTTGACATTGCACTTTTTTGCATTTCTTCTCTAAAATTTTTCTCTATTTCAGTATTTTTATATTCTAATTGTTGCTCTTTTACTTTTTATCTCTGTGTTTTAAAAAGATTCTCTCTCATATGTATATATATCCATATATCTATATCTATATCTATCTATCTATCTATATCTATCTATCTATCTATCTATCTATCTATCTATATATATATAGATAGATAGATATTTCTAACTTGTACCATAAATTAATTTCTTTCCCTAAGTGTTTTATTTCTCTTTTGAATCTTTGGAATTTTTTTGCTGTTCTCTCTGGGAATTTCCTATCAAATTGTCTTTAATCAAATAGGAATGAATTCTGTACTTCACTGATAGAAAGAACTAGATAAGGCAAGACTCCCTCTTAATGTTGCAGCTTGACACCTTCTCTGTAGTTTATAGTTTTAGGTATTACCTAGAGGAATGAGAGATTAAGAAAGAGAGAGAATTAGGGCCATACAGTCAGGATATATCAGAGGTTGAGCTTGAATTGAATTTTTCCTGGCTTCAACATCAAGTCCTCTCTCTCACCTCTCAAGTAATATTAATTCCATTTTCTATAGATTATAATAATTGTTGAAAGTACTTTGATTTTTAAGATTCTAAAATTCATCCTTTTGTTTTGAAGTTCTTCTCTGTTGGTTGCTTTGCTAGTTTTTATCTGACTCTCTGGATTATTTTTGTTGTTTCAGCTTTTTTCTAACATTTCCTGTCACAGATCCCCTTTTTCATGCACAGAACCTGCTATCACAGCCCAATAAACTCAAACTGAAGGAAGTAGGCTCTGGCCAGGTTTTGGTGACCTTTGTAAACTCCAGGGTTAAGGGAAGAAAATTGGTCTCACCCTTTTAGTAAATGCTATTGCTATTAGCTATTAACATGGGACTCTCAGTGTTTCATGTGGTATATTTTTAGAATTGAGTGATTCTTCAATATCCTCTTCTTTCCTTTCTTTATCTGGGAAGAGTCAGCATCTAACATTTCTTATTAGTTCAGGGTGGGAAGAGCTGAGAAGAATTATTGCCATGGGAAATCCCAATGGCCTTATCCTAAATCAAAAGTCAGGAAATTTGCTTGAGTTCACAATGGCAGGCACATGGAAATATTTGGATTTTAGAGATTCTTACTGATAGCTCTAAGTATTAACATCAGTTAACATATGGGATTTTAATTTCATATAGAGGGACTCTGTCTTCTTGTGGTTTTAACTGTAATTACTTTATCACTAATGCCTAATTTCTTTCTTTTATTGTTTTGATATTAAAGAAAAATAGAATGAATTGCTAATCTTCCATGTTTCAATGCTGTTTTGCATCTATGTGTTAAATATCTCAACTTAAAGTTCTACTGGTATAACCAACTCAGCAGATCTACAACTAAATTCATTTTTCTCTTCTTCAAAACATTCCTCCCTTAAACTTTGTTAGTTCTGAAAATGATAGTAACACCAAAACAATCATCAAGTGGAAGTATTCATCATATGTTATACATATGTAATTATAAGCTGCTCAGACAGGAACAATATGATTGATATCTTTTAAATCCTCTTTGCCTTTCACATAGTAGGTATTTGATAAATGTTTACTGAATCTACTTGAATTAGTTAATGATAAAAATAACTTTTTTCTTAAATTCTGAAATGTGATTTATAAATTATATACAAGAAGTGTCGAATGGATTAAGTTGGGGCTAAGGACATCTGAATTTATTAATGATAGAAGTATGTAAAAGTAATGAGGACAGAAATTACAACCATGGGCATAGTAAAATATGACATTCTTGCGATCTATTCTACTCAGAAATGTTTCTGGAATTTGACCAAAATTTGTACTGTAAATGTATGTGTAAAGTAGAATATAGGCCTTTATTTAACTGATCCCCATTTGTCAATTTTTCCTATATTTCTACTCATTTTAGTTTAGTGCTAATACATTTTACATTTCTTTGTAGCTCCCATAATTACTTATTCAAATATTTCCTACTTATCCACAGTTTAAAGTTTTCAAAGGCTTATCTTTTTAATGTAATGTTCAAAAGTTCTATGTGAAGGTCATTAAGACTTAAAATTGCCATTTTGAAGTCAAGCTTGAGATTTCATTCTTCACTTAACACAGAGTTTAGGTTTGATTTCTGAGGAAAAAAATATCACTTAGTCAAAAATGTCTTTATGACTGGAGCACTGCCTTATAGAAATTAATAATTTCTTTTAATTGCATCAAATGCTTCAATCTCATGTGGATTTTTGAAGTCATGTCCAGCTTTGATGTTTTATTAATTTTTTTAAGGTATTTTTTCTTCTCAGAGCTAATCATGCATAGTATGATTTTGTATACGATGAAGATTGTAATTTCTATCTTGGCACACACAGATGCTTTTTGCAATCAGATCTAGAAATGGTTTGATCGTTTTCAAGGAACTTTCCAACAGTTAGCTGTTGGCTGCCAAAGTTCAATTTAGATAAGTGAAGGGGAAGAGTTTAGAAATTTCACACTCTGTGTGATGGGAAAAGCCCAATGTGATGTATCAAAGATGCAGACTACAGAAGGAAAACATGGTTTATGATGAGAATGATGTGCCAGTCTCCATTTTTTAAAATCAAATTTGGTTCATAAAAGCTCTTGAAAGTTTGGATATACATCTTGGAAGGGGCTGGGTGGTGTGGTGTCAGGGGAAAGCATTAGATAGACTAAGGTTTTATTACATGAAGCCTATGACATAGCTGTAGTATATCAAAAATTGGTGTGTGTGATTTGCCACTGCCAATCTTCCTAATATATGCAGATTGTTGCAGCCATATCTATCATATGGTGTTCCATATTGATTGTTTAAACCTATATAAATGAATTGTTTGGATTATTTTTACTATGCCATTGGCTAGTATTTACTGTGTTAAAGAGTATGACAGTGTTGATTATTCCTACTGAATGGCACTGAATGGAAAGAAAATCAATTTAATCACTCTGTGCCTTAATTTCTTTATATTCTTTTAATCTCTAATTTATTTCATAATCATCAGCTATACAGATATGTTTATGTAAATAGTCATAATTTCTATTATAATTTCTACACACAATATTTATGTGAGCTATATTGTATGATAAATGTAATAGTCTTAGAGGCATAGTGTTTCAGTAAAAAGATTTCTGGCTCCACAATACACTTCAGTGAGCATTTATTAAGTACCTACTGTGTGCCAAGCATTGTGATAAGTCAATGGAGATAAAAATAAAACAATGAATGGCACGTTCATCTCAAAGTTTTTGAATGAAAATGTCTGAAACATAACAAATTACATCTATACTGTGGTATAGGATTTTGGAGTGAGAGAAAGCTCAATATAAATCCTGCTAATATAAATGCTTACTATCTCTCTGACCCTAGGCAAGTGACTTAAGCTCTCTTAGTCTCAGTTTCCTCATTTGTAAAATGGAGATAATAATAGGATCTACCTTAGAGCATTGTTGTGAGAAACAAATGAGTAATACATGTAAAATAGGTTGTAAAATCATATAAAATCTAACTATTATTGAATATGGAAAATGACAAAAATAATTCAAACATTGTTTAGAAATATAATATTAAGTTTAATAACAAGCAAAACCATTTTCAGATTCTATCTCATATCTACTAAATAAGGATTTTCTCTCTTAATTGCTTGTGCCCCTATCCAAAACTATCTTTTATCAATTATGTGGTTTGTGTATGTGTGCATGTGTGCATGCTCCAAAATATACAGACAGAGACATTGACTTCTTCTAAAAAACAAACTCTCTGAGAACAGTTTCATTTTCTTTTCGTTTTATGCATAGGATTTAGCACAGTGAGTGTTAAAAGGAGTTATTCGATAAATACTTATTGATTGATTGATTGACTAAACTGCACCCTAACTCAGCCATCTCCATTTCACTTAGCACAAGATCATAACCATTTTTTATTGTCTTTCTAGGTATAACCTCTACATTTTGCATCAATCATGTTTCCTAATAACTCATTCTTATTTTCTAATCCATATATTGTTTACAAATGGTTACTAAGTACTAAGAAAATATTTAAATGGAAAAATAACTCCTCCTTTTGTGTACAATATTCCTCTCTCCCTTTTTTCCCTTTAAAAGTCAGTTTCCCTTTGGTTATGTGATTTCAGTTATATGTATGTTGTTTCATTGTATGCATGTATGAGACATTTTTTTCCTAAAAGAAAAAAAAACATGCAAAAGCTAAAAGATTAAATATGTTAGGCCCCACAACTCAATTCCAGTGAAGTGAAAAACAATCCAAGGAGAATACAAACTTTGAAATTATTCAGAGAGCTTTTTACAATTAATCTGAATTTCTGAAAATTACAACTGTTATATAGTGTTAAACAGTATAAAAACAATGACTTGAAAGTTATGAGACAGAGTTGAATCTTGTGAATCCATTTCTTCTCTAATATGTAATCAATAACATTTGCACTATCCTTCAGAAGAATGCTTTGTAACAAAGTTTTTGTTGTTTGTTGTTTTGGTTTGTTTTTAAACTTTAAAGTATAATATTTATATGACTTATATTGTTTGTTAAATGCAACAAACTTAGAGGCATAATGGTTCAGCAAAAAGACTTCTGGCTCCAGAATACACTACAGTAAACATTTATTAAGCACCTACTGTGAGCCAGGCTCTGTGATAAGGCAATGGAGATAAAATAAGAAAAAGAAACACAGTTTTTGTCCTCATACAGTTTACAATCATAACGGCGGAAGACTACACACAAAGAGAAGTGAAAAATATCTGAATCTAAAATCTCTACTGTTTGCTTCCTTTGTGCCTTTGGGCAAGATGCTTAACCTTCCTCATAGTTGGTTATTATTATTTTTTTTAATCTGTAAAATGAATAGGTTACACCAGCCACTTATGTCCATTTAATCTCTAGGTCTTTGATCATCTGGTCATACATTATACTGAGCTTTCTTACTTCAAATGGGAATTCTTAAAGTCTGCTTCTCCTGCAATCTAGTTGGAAGCAATTCGTGACTGTTTAAAGACCTATGGTGCTTCCATAATTGTCTTTACCCACACACACAATCTTCTTTCCTCTGTAGTTCTGTTCTTTTATATAATCTTGTGTATGAATAGCTCTTTGGTGAGCTTGGAAAAGGTTATCAAATATAAGCCTCCACTGCCCTCATGAGAAAAGATGAAAGATAACTGTTGACATTGCACAAAAAACTGTCTCCATATAATACTAAACTGTGAAAAACTTTCCAGGCTACCTACATAGATATCAGAAAATGCTTATGCGATATGTAGATGCCCAAACCAATCGAGGTGGCAAGAATAGGAAAATTTGTTTTTAAAGAATGATAAGAAAATTTATAGATAAAATTGGGGGAAGTTATTTTGCCTGAGTCATGTTATATAATTGTAGATAAAGATCTTTGTAAGAGGTTTGTGAATGTCAGGGACCTTTTCAAAAATGGATAAATGCTTTATATAAGAGTTATAACAAAAAGAGTCTTGGAAAAGAAGAAGACAGAGAAAAGATCTTTGAAGTATTTGGTGGGGCTATCATTGGAAGAGATAGACTTGTTCTGGTTGGCCATAGAGGGCAGAGCCAGGAGTGTTAGGCAAAAGCTACAAAGAGACAAACTTCAGCTTGATGTAAAATATAAAAAAGCTAAATGGGCTGCCTCATGAATTAGTGAGCTTTCCTTCTCTGTGTGCTTACATTTAAAATCTGGAAGACTACTTGTTAAATATAGGTTGGACTGACTAGCTAGGTCTAGATTCTATGGTTCCAAAAAATAGTGGAAGGGCAGGTTGAAAAACTTTCAAATTTGTGTCTTTCATTTTTAGGAGTTTACCATATCATATTCAATATTTAGTATTTCTATAATTTACAGGGAAAAACACTAAACTTGACACCAGGTTTGTGTGGGAGTGAGGTAAATTTGGGTCTAAATGACTGATGCACTGTTTACACATAAACATTGTATTCCATATTGCAACTATCTGTCACTACTGATGTCATTAATCAAATAGGTACTGCAATGTACAGAGATGTTTAACTTTATTTAATGTACTTAGTGTTCCTAATCATTGCTGGGAGCTATCCAGGTGCAGGTGGTTGCTATTTTTTTTTTTTAATTTTAAGATTATAAAATTATTCTCTCTTTCCATTGAATAATTCCTGAAGATCTAGATAGAAGTCTGTCATCCAAAAAGTAATGCCATAGTATCTTCTTTGTTTTCTCTTTTTGTTTGATCCCCATTAGCATTGGTAAATCAGTGCCTACTCTGCAGGATGTGGGTTATTAGGATCACAGAATTACAGTTGGATGGGACCTTAATAGCCATCTAGTTGAATCCTCTCGTTTTTAGAAATGAAGAAACTGAGAATTAGAGTTTGACTGATATGCTCACAATTACAGCTAAGTATTAGAAGACTAATTTCAAACGATTCTTCCTCCTTCCACATTAAGGACTTTATCCAATTAAAGAATTACCTGAAATCATTTATGTGATTTGCTCAGGTACACCAAACCAATATCTATATCTATATCTATCTATCTATCTATATATATATATATCAGAAGCAAAATTTAAAGCTCCATCTTCCTCTTGGACTTTATAGTCACTATTCCTTGATGTCTCTGACAATGCGATGAGGAGGAGGAGAATAATAATAACTAATACTAGTATCACTATTTCTACCACAATTACTACTACTACTACTACTACTACTACTGCTACTACTACTACTACTACATTTGTGTAGTTTTTAGAAGAGGCATATGCCCCAAGTCTTGATTAATTATAATATTTACATAACAGTTTCATTTTGTGATTTGTTTCCATTGTTTTAGTCAATATATATATATATATATATATATCTATATATATGTATATATACACACACATGTATACTCACATATATACATATACACACAGGCACACACACCTGTGTGTGTGTTTTCCTTTTGCAGTTTAAATCTGCATCAGGTCATACAAGTTTTCCTGTGTTTTTTTGAAGTCATCATGGTTATTATTTCTTTAATGTACAGTTCTATTTATCTCCTTCTTACCCTTCCAACATAAATTATTTCTGGTTTGTCATCTTTAACAATTTACTGATTATGAAGTTAAACATTACTTACTTAATTTTTTATCATTATGAATTTAAAATATCATCTCTTGTGGTTGTTATTAGTTTATAATTATCTTAAGAACTATTTTATCCATTGTGCAATGATCTTAGTTTTATATTATAGTGTTTATTTCTTATTTGTTGTTCATTCTTTTCAGTCATGTCCAACTCTTTGTATTGGTTTTTCTTGGCAAAGATACTAGTTAGTGTGCTTTGCCATTTCCTTCTCCAGTTCACTTGGAAGATGAGGAAACTGAGGCAAACAAGGTCTTATAGCAAATAAGTATTTGAAGCTGGACTCAAACTTAGTTCTTCCTGACTCCAGGTCCTATCCATTGTACCAACATCAGCTGTCCATATGGATATAAGACTTATCAGTTCTCTGAAATTATGATATATCGTTGCAGAATTCTTAATTATCTCAAAGTAGTTTTTCTTTGCAGTGTGGTAAAGACAGTATTTTTTATTTCTGGTTTAACTTACTTCACTCTACATTTCATGTAAACTGTACCTTCTGTTATTTTTTAATGTAAAAGTATTTTATTACTTTATATACCTTAATTTATACAGCATTCTCTGATTGATTAGCATTCCTTTAATTTCAAGTTCTTTATCACTACAAGAACTGATATAAATCTTATTATAGATATGGGTTCTTTTTCTTTTTGTTTGATATGGAACTGCAGAAGAGAGAGAAATAAACTGGCTATGGTGAAGAGAAGCTTGGAAGGTCCTAAGAAATGCAGAATCAAATGACTTAGACAAACCTCCTCTGGTTTGGAGGATTTATCTGCATCAACATTAGTAGAGGCAAGGAAGAAAATAGCCAAAGTATGGATGTTATATAATTGCATAGAAAAAAGAACCAAATCTTTATTAGTCTTAGCGTTGGTTTATCTACTTGGGAGTTACAATTTTGCCCAACATTTTCACCTTTCTTTTGTTTTTTGTTTTTTTTTTTTCTTCCTTCCTCCTTTCCTTCCTTCCTTCCTCCCTCCTCCTCCTCCTCCTCCTCCTCCTCCTCCTCCTCCTTCTTCTTCTTCTTCTTCTTCTTCTTCTTCTTCTTCTTCTTCTTCTTCTTCTTCTTCTTCTTCTTCTTCTCTCTCTCTCTCTCTCTCTCTCTCTCTCTCTCTCCCTCTTTCTCTCTCTCTCTTTTTCTTTCTTTCTTTCTTTCTTCCTTCCTTCCTTCCTTCCTTCCTTCCTTCCTTCCTTCCTTCCTTCCTTCCTTCCTTCCTTCCTTTCTTTCTTTCTTTCTTTTTTCTTTCTTTCTTTCTTTCTTTCTTTCTTTCTTTCTTTCTTTCTTTCTTTCTTGACTATCTTTGGATTCTCTTCTCATCTGACCCCTCTTCCTTTTATTTCTATGGATTATATCTATTTTTTTCCTTCGCAGACCATAGAGATTCAGTGTTCTCTGACTTCTCTCCTCAGATAGTTTCAGTTAGCTAATGGGGCATCTACCCTATGTAAACTTGGTTTGAAGAGAACCGACTAAGCTGGGTTTTTTTGGTCATCTTTCTCTTGGACAAAGATTGAGATTGAGTTTGTGCCAAGTAAGCATCAGGTAATGTATACAATAGATTTTAAAACATGTTTTTAACTTTATGACAGTATATAATAATCCAGATGACCTTCCAGAGGCTTTCCAGAGTTTCACAAATGAAATCACAATAGATTATAATCACAGTTCCCTTTTATCTCTATTCCTAGAAACTCCTCCAAGGTGTTATTTTGAAATGGTTTCTCCTGAAGAAGCCACTTCCTCATGGAAATGTGGCTGGTGAGAGTGCACCCTATAAAGAGTGAGATGAGAACTGGGATAGTGCTTTGTCCCTAAGGCTATAAAATAACGTCAGACTGTAAGCCACCTAATTCTTAGCATCTCAGAAACATAGAATCACAGATTTAGAGCTTTATGGAAAATCAGAGAACCTTTAGACCAATATCCTTTTTTTCTAAATGAGTTCAGGACTGAACTTTGCTCAAAAGAGCTGGATTTGAGTTCCAGTCCTGTGATTGTGGCTGTGGCTAAGTCATTCCACCAGTCTCAGTCATGTCTTTCTTATCTACCATATATAGAACAGGATACTGGCACTCCCTGCCACAGAAGGTTGTTATCAGGAAGGCACCTTAAAAGTGGTAAAGTTTTATAAAAAAGAGAGGTCGAGATTCAAAAAGACTTTGTGAACAGCCCTAAATACAGTTTAGATGCCCTCTCAGGGGATTGGAATGAGTTTACACTATCCTTACATCTCTCAGCATCAAAAGATTCTCCTGGACCAAACGCCCACACCCCACTGGAGCAGATACTTTCCCATCCTGTGAAGCTTTACCAAATCTCCCAAGGAAAAATGACAGATGTGATTTCCATTCTATGTCTACACTCCAATCTTCCTCTTTTTTGGAAGTGTTGGTTGAAAAAAGGTGAAAGGCAACTATCAAAGCAGAACAGGCAATGTAGATGGTCCACAGCCACTTAGCCCCTGAATAACTTACACTATCTTCTATTCCTATGTGATCTCAAAGAAACAATTAGAATTGACTTTTTATCTTCTTATTCTCACTCCCTTTGTTTTCTCTTGGAAAAGCTCACAAGTCAGAGTACTAATAGGTAGGCAAAATGTCTAAACTCTAATTATTATGTAAAAATTGATGTTACTCATTTAGACATTCATTTATAGATAAGAAATGTTGTTTCAAGGAAGCTGAAGTTTTTTCATAGATTCTCCTGTCTTGTTATCAATTTTATGGAAAATGGCCATGAAGGTGAAAATAAACCTGCAAATACAGTTCATGTCATTTTTTAGAGCAGTAATAAACTATCCACTGAGATTACAAATAAGCTACTTTTACAGAGTGACAAAAGAGAAGGGATAACGGATTGAAACAGAAAGAATAAAAATATGTAAACTAGTCCAAGGAGGCATCCCAAATGATCATTTGCTAATTATTTTTTGACCTGGGAAGAAATATGGAGGTTACAGATTAATAGTACTTTTCTGAAGAGTCTCAAATTTAAATGGGCTGGGGCATTTTGCTCATTGACTGGCAAATTTAATTTCAGTTCATATGCTGTAAGGGAGCAGGTGAACTCTCACCATGCAAATGCATCTGTTGTTTGCTCCTTCCAGAATAAATATCTCATTTCTTGATGAACAACAGCTGGAAGACTTGATTTAGTTGCTTTTCCTGTGATGAAGCTGGTCCTGTGAGTTCACATGATGAAATCACTTAGATATCACTGAAAATTGTTAATGAAGGAAAAAATGGTTTTTATAGTCACATAAATGGTCAGACAATAAAAGACTAGAAATTATATATATATATGCCTTTCTCCATTTTCATTTTTGAGCTAAATTTGTAAATAGTAGTCAAAGATTGTTGGAAAAACTATTGTGAGATATACATCTTATCCAGATTCTAGAGAAAGCTTCCTGTTAATATTAATATCATTATTTACTGCCTTTCTTCTTTAGTTTCCCTTCTGTAACCATTGCTCCCTCCACACTGATCTACATGAGTCCTATGGAAATTTGACAAGATAGAGTTTATGAAATGCTCTCAAGTTCTAACCTTTGCTTTTAATGAAACATCAGGAGATTTATTCTTGAAAGAAGTCAAAAAAATTAATCATAATATTTATCAAAATAGTAGTATCTCTTTATAAAGAATTTAGGACATTTTAAACACACAACATTGTTTTTCATTATGGTGCTGTGGCTAGAATAAACTTGGTCTTTCTTGTTTCATACTAAGGTGATAGCAATGCATAATTATAGAAGGAGTAATAGACTCATACTCGGGAAATTTCATTTTTATTCCTGCTTTGCTTTAGAAATTGAGTGGGTACCCCAGAGTGGGCCTCAATTTCTTCATCATCAAAATAAAAAAAAAATTGCATTGGATCAGGGATTTCTAACCATTATTTAGAATATTATGGACCCTTTGGCAATCTGGAGAAACCAGTACCCCTCTTTATGAAAAACATTAATGTATTATAATTATTATTATCATTGATAATATAATATCATTGATATTATAATCATTGATTTTCAGTGGAATAATACATATTCTTGAAGTATATATATATATATATATATATATTCCAATGAAAATCAATGATTATAATTTTCCCATCAAAGATTGCAGACCCCCTGAAAAGGATACATAGACTCCTTTGGACACATAGAGTCAGTTTTAGAAGATTTGAAATAGAAAGTAGCTAATGTTCTTTCTAATTTTAACATTCAGTCATTCTATATTCTTCAATTATCTTCAGATGAAATATTTGAGTATAATATATGTTCCTCCTACCATTCAGCATGAATTTGAAGCATTTATATCCATAACTTCTGAGGCAAATTTTTGCAAGACATGACCAAATGCCCACAGAATGGGCACATTTATAGGAGTTGTGATCTGCATTTTTGAGGAAACTTCTAAATAGATGAAATCATGCATTCATTTGAGTATTTAAGGATACTCATTTCATGAGAACATCAACTAAAATTAAAATATGCCTCTTCTTAAGATAAATAGAAAGATAAATTTGATGCTAAGATGTCATTCATTCTAATATTAAAAAGAAATGATGATTTTCAATTATTTACTATTACAACACATATTTATATGACATAGCCTCTGTCACATAATTTTTACCTCATCAATTGGAGAAACATGAGGGAAAGTCCAAAGTTTACATTAGTGATGATCCCTATCCTTAAGGTTATACTCTAGTAGAGCAATAAGGCACCAACATCAATATAATAATACACAAGATGATCTGATAAATACATTAGAAGTTTTAAAAGAATCATGTGAGATAGAAGGGGGAAAAGATTCTCAGTGGAGGAATCAGGAAAGGCAAAATAAGGAGGCATTTATATGGTATGATTTAAAAAAAAAAGTTGATAAAAGTACCCCAACCTCATATCAAAAAAACATAAAATTTAAAAACTTGAAATGACTTTGGTAATTGTCTAAGCCATTCTAACTGATTCATTTGCAAATAAAAAAAAAAAACACAGATTGACTGAATGATTTACCCAGGTTTGCATTAAAGAATTACTGGCAATACTGAGAAAATAACTCAGGGCTCTAAACTCTCAATTGAATATTATTTTCAATATATCACACTATCTCCCTATTTACTTGTCACATTGCCTAATTTCAATTAGTAATTAATTCCTTTTAAAACACTGATGCCGCTTGAAGTCCCCCAACACCTCCTATACTCTATTGCTAGAATGATCTTTCTAAAACTCTGTTTATATGATGTCACTTTCACGATCATAATCTACAATGGTTCCCATTGCACAAGTCATTGAGTCTAAACTCCTCATCCTGACTTTCCATAATGTATTTTTACTTTGCCTATCCAAGTTCTTTTCTCATTGCTCCCCTTTTCAGTCAAGTCTCTTCGTCATTTGATTTCTTTATGAGACTTTATTTTTCTTAATTAGTTTATGAGATTTTCTTTTTTCCCCCCATATTATTAACAGTCTCATTCTCCTCTATCCCCTTTATTTGAAATGTCTGTCTCCTTTTCTTCTGTATATACTACTGTTCAGTGCCCATTTCAATCTTGTCTTCCTTGATAATTCCAAGCACCTAAGATCTATCTCTTTCCATGGTGCTGAAAGAAAGTATACATGATATTCTTGCTGAGTCCTGGTCAGAGAAGTCAGATTAAACCAACTGCCAACTTCCTTAATGCATTCTTGTCCAAAGCTGTGAATAGTCTGTGACTTGTTCCAGTCAAGTCCTTGCTTAGGATTGGTGCTATAGGAAGGGGTGGGAGCAGTGGGGGAGGAAGAGGAAGGGATAGCACAAATATATACATACAGTATATAAAAATAAAGAAAGGCATCTTTTGTTATGGCTGGTCCCAGAAGAAGTTTCTGCTTGCATTGCTGAAGATAGTATGAGAAGATTAGAAGAACTGCAGCTTAGGCAGGACAAAGGCAGGGCTGTGTAAGAGGGATTCATGTGTTTGCTCAGTGGGGCTCCCCGTCTAGTTGTTGACAGATTTAGCTGGTGTAATGTTAGGCCTGGCTAGCTCCTCCCCTCGATTGTCAAGAGGCGAGAATTGCAGCAGTAAATGGCCATGTGGAGTACACTATGAATTCTCTATTTGTGTGGTAGCTGTAGCTCGGGGGTGGGGATTTAATATTGAATGGACTCCAGATTGTCTAAATTGCAATCACAGTGTTTATTTAAGTAGCCTACGGGGACCATTAAAGCATTTTAACTTTTGCTCCTATGTTTCTTATGTTGTGAAATCTCAAGGCACATTGGGGAGAAAAGAAAAAGCCAGCCTTGTAAAAGCATTAGGATGCTAAAAGTTCTTCTTGCTGCCAAAAAAACTTCAAGAGTTTCAGTTCTCTGAATTAACATGTAATATGATAGATGGGATCTTGCCATGGCTATGAACTAGAGGCTTTTCCATGTGCAGATTCACTAATCTGTTACAAGATACTTAGCAATACTCTTTGGGATATGAAGTCTTAGCTTCTAAGAGTATACCAACAACTTTTTTGTATGTATTGTGATGTTATACCTTTTCTAGAAACCTATTATTTATTTTGTTAAATATTTTTCAAATATATGTAAAAAGATAACATTTTTTTAATTTTAGGTTCCAAATTTTCTTTTTATGATATAACTTTTAACAATATAGAAATAATATAATCATTTATAACTCTATCAAGTTTTGAAAGTAGACTGCGCAAGAAAAAGTAGAGTTTTCTTTCTCTTCTGTTCTGAATGCAGATTACTAGTGAAGCCTAA
This sequence comes from Antechinus flavipes, assembly GCF_016432865.1. NCBI lineage: Eukaryota > Metazoa > Chordata > Mammalia > Dasyuromorphia > Dasyuridae > Antechinus > Antechinus flavipes. The sequence goes on from NC_067402.1 coordinate 175,797,251, forward strand.
CACTAATCCATGTTGTAATCTTCTATGCAATTTATAGTCTCTGAAAGTTATCTCGAATAATGAGATGTTAACTGACTTGGCCAGAGTCACAGAGACAGTGGTTTCTTTTGGGAAGGTTTTCTTTTTGTAATCATGTAAAACATTTACATTTTAGCCACATTGCAAAGAAAAATTTGGACACAAAACTCCCTAAGAACAATGGCATTTTATTATTTTAAAGTTACAATCAGTACTTAGACTCTATCAGCTCTTTTTCTGAAAGTGGGTAGCAATTTTTGTCCTAAGTTCTTTGGAATTATTTTGGATCCTTGTATTACTGTCATTTCATTCATAATTGATCATCATATCATATTGCACACAGACTGTGAAAGATTTAAAATTAAAACTCATGGACAAAACTCCCTAATGCTTAGGAAACAGAAAAATAATATAATTAGGAAATATTTAAGAAAATAAATAAAAAATCTAATGCAACATAAATAATGCTAATTGGTGGTTTTTCTTTATCAATATATAACTTCCAGCGATCCTATTTTTAGTTGACTATGACACTATTCAATACACCATGCTCACTATGGTGCCTCTTAAAAGACTAGGTGATGACACAGGGCTCTATCAAACACTGGCCCTGAAGTCAGACCTGAGTTCAAATCCAGCATCAGACACTTAACACTTATTGACTGTGTGACCCTGGAAAAGTCATTTAACCACAATTACTTCATCACCCACCCCCCAAAAATACTAGATAATGAACCTTAATTACATAGGACAATTTTAATGACACAGATAGTTTTCTTTTGGAAACTAGACTTGTATTTCTCTCCTTGGCTTTTAAAAAATGAATTAAAAGCAGTTATAGAACAACCTTTTATCAAAATAAAGATAGTATTAATTGTTTTTGAGGCTTCCTGTTCTGCCCTGGATTTTGACAAGACAGACCATGCTTTTCTAATTACATATTTGTAATATAAAGACTTAAAATGTAGTGACAACTATCTGACTGAATTGTCATATTTATTTATCAAATAAATACTTATTAAATATCTACTATACATTTTCAGCTGTCAAAAATATTATGAAGAATATGAGAAAGTACAAGATATGGATATTGTGTTTTAATTATGTAAAAAGAATGATGTCCTTAGAGTCAGAAGACCAGAATTTAAGTCCTCCCAGAGTCATCTACAATGCTGTGTGATCTCAGGAATTAACTTCTCTGAGTTTTAGTCTTATCCATATAAAAAAAAATAAAAAAGAACTGGACTGTTCTCTAAGGTTCTCATCAAATTCTATTTCTATGTTCCTATAAATCTTCAAACGAGGGAGAGATATAGCATATAGAGAATAACCAAATAAGGAATAATTCAGAAGTTTGATGATCATGCAAAATTGGCCAAAGCATTGTTCAGCAGTGCTTTGTTCTCATCTCTTAAAAAATGGGAATAATAATAGCATATATCTCACAGGATTGTGGTAGGGAATCCAATGAGATCCAATGTGAAACACTTTGCAAACTTTTAAGTGTGATATAAACATCAATTACTGCATCTCTGTGTCTCATTAATAGAAAGACCATAATCATAGCTATGCTTTCATTACTTCCATAATAAGTTGTGAATATGTGTTGATACATATGAAATGCTTGCATGTCCCTGTAATAAAGAAGCCATACAATTCATCATGGAGGAAGTATTTGTGGAGGGGAAAGTAAATCGGAGTAATAATTAATAGTCTTTCACTCACCTCTGTATAATTTTCATTTTAATTCATTTTGTCTTATTCACAAGAAGAAATTTGGTAATTATTTTGTGATGCATATATTAATCTCTAGAAGAATTTATATTTTGCTGTTCTTTTTCATCTTTTGCCCTTATTCTTAATAGCAAAACTGAAGAATGGCAGACCCATTGTTTGCCTCAAGGCTAATTATTTTAAAATAACCCATGACACAGAGGTTTTCCTTAGTCTTTATTCAATCTCAGGTATAATTAAGTTTGGCAAATTTCTTTTGACCCAACTTACACATTTCTGTATTTTCCTCTTTCAGATTTTCTCGCCTGCCTGTTCTGTTCCCTACTTCTTTCTCATCATGTTTAATATTCTCAGAATTTTGTCCTGAATACTTGCTAATCTGTGAAACTCAAATTGCAAAAATCAAACTTTGTTTTTTCAAATAGATATTTACAAAAATATGCCAAACTATTCCATACTGAGTATCAAAATACAGAAGTAGGTAATATGCTTTTGTATTTATTGATACAGAGAATTCCTAGCTGAGAAAACTCTCTACAAAGGCAGTTCAGCATCTTCTTTACAAATTATAGACTTCTTTAGAGAACTAAGAGGTTAAGTAACTTTTCTAAGATGGTATAACCAAATAAAAGCCTGAGGCATAACTCTCCATTATAATATGGATGCCTAATGCATCCATAAATAACCTGACATGCTCATCTGATCTATTATCTTTCT